>NC_138038.1:54503695-55122133 GCF_964106645.2 Podarcis pityusensis | reverse complement strand
GCAGGAGCAGGGACCGAGCAACGGGAGCTCACCCCGTCATGGGGATTCGAACCGCTGACCTTCTGATCGGCAAGTCCTAGGCTCTGTGGTTTAACCCACAGCGCCACCCGCGTCCCACGATCGATAACATACCAGAGAATAAATCCTATTTAACTCAGTGGGACTTACTTCTAAGTAAAAATGCTTAGGATTGCAGTGGAAGGCTGCCCAATCTGGACCCAGTTACCTGGGAGTAAGCTCCACTGAATACAGTGGGACTTACTTCTGAGTAGTAGACAGTGTAAGGCTCCATTTACAATAAAGGAATGAAGACTCCACATGTTTCCTAAGAAATGGCTGGCTGTGGAAGCCTTGCAGTTAAAGAATTTAAAGCAGATTGGTGACCTTCTCCTTCAAAATCATAGGAAAGGTTTCACATGCCAGTGTCACTATTTCCTTCATTTGATGCAGGGATTTTATTGTCAATTCAAACAGGACTTTTGCACCAACACACCAACACCATTTTTAATTTTTTTCCAAAAATAAGGAGGGTTGGAAAAAGGAAAAGTGGGACATTCTGGGAGCCAATCAGAAACCGAGACACTTGGAGGTTATGCCAATGTGGGAGTCAAAAGACTCGCTTTTGCTCTAAAAGAAGCCAGAAACCCCCACTCTCAGGTGCCTCAGTGCCCCCATCTGAGAGGCCCTCTTCCCCTCCTTCAGCCCCCCCAGTCTCCTGGGAGGGTAGTGCCACCCGGGGTGGGTGAGGGCGCCACAGAGGAGGGCTAGCACATGCCTGGGTGTGTGGCCTCTGACACCCAAGACTTGTGCTTTTGTGGTCCCACCCTCCTCTTGTGGACGTAATAGGTTTCTGGCCTGGGGAGTCCCCCCCCTTTCTCGCTAGCCTTTCAGAGTCCTCTGTTGACAAGCCTTTGTGTATTTAGACATTCAGAAAGCTTTCTTTGCTTAAGTGCCTCTCCAAAGGCTGCTGAGAAAGGTTAGCAGTCGTGGGAGGAGAGGAGAGGCTCTGCTACGGATCAGTGACTGGCTAAGAAACAGGAAGCAGAAAATAGGAATAAATAGGGCATTTCTCCAGAGAGCGTGGAGTCCCCCAGGATTTGATATTGGGATGAATCATAGAATTGCAGAATTGTAGGGTTGGAAGAGACCCCCAGCGGTCATCTAGTCCAGTCCACCGCAAGGCAGGAATCTTAGCTAACCTCAACAGATGGCCAACCAACTCTCTGCTTAAAATCCTCCGCTGGGGGTTTGCTCATAAGACACATAGAGAGTGAAGCCGCCAGGTTTGCTGGTGATACCAAATTGCTTAAGGACTGCTCAAATAATGGGGGTCAAGATGTCAGATGCAATTCAGTGTACCTGTATTTCTCGCTCCATAAGACGCACCTGACCATAAGACGCACCCAGCTTTTGAGAAGGAAAACAAGAAAAAAAAATTATTCTGAACGAAACAGTGGATGTATGATTTTTTTGGTGCAGGCTGCAGCCATGGACATGCTATGTGATCTGGTGGTGAATTTGGGGTGACCCAATGCTAAAATCCTGAGGATCCATGGGCTTTTACCTCCCCCCTCCCAGGCAGCCTCCTTTATCTCTAGCGTCCCTTATCTCTCTCCCCGATCGGCAAACAGTCAGTGGCTTTGTTTCAACACCCACTTCCCTCTTAAAAAAAAAAAAAAGCACGATCTGCTTTTTGCTCCTGGGCAATTCGGCTCCTATGCTCCATAAGACACACAGACATTTCCCCTTACTTTTTAGGAAGAAAAAAGTGCGTCTTATGGAGCGAAAATACAGTAAGCAAGCATGAGTGATGCAGATCACGGCAAAAATATATTCCATGTATATGCTCCCGGGGTCAGGAATGAGAGGGGATTGCTCGTAGGCAGCTGCATTGTACAGAGCCAGACCACGGATCTATCAGGCAGTGGGATCCATCCAGGCCTACCTGGAGAGCAAGTGCTTTAACAAATTAGAGATGAGCTTGCAGTATCTCCAAATCTGGGAGAGCTGTGTACAGCTATTAACCAAATGAAAAACAACAAAGCCAGCGGACCTGATGGGATTCCTGCTGAAGTCTTCAAAGTGGGTGGAATTGAACTTACACAACAACTTCACAAGCTTATCGAAGAAATCTGAGAGGAGATCCCAGCAGATTTAGAGATGCCAAAATTATCAAAATCTTTAGAAAAGGTGATAGAACAGATTGTGGAAACTATTGAGGCTTCTCTTTATTCTCTACGGATGGCAAAATTCTTGCAAGGATCTTAGCAAACTGTCTCCTAACTATATCTGAGGACACCTTTCCTGAATCCCAAAATGGATTTCAGCCTTCTAGGGACAGTGGATATGATTTTCACTGCTCAACAGCTTCAAGAAAAATGCAGAGAGCAAAACCAACCCCTGTATATAGCGTTTATTGACCGGACTAAGGCCTTCGACACTGTAAATCATACTGCCCTGTGAACTGTCCTTTTAAAAATTGGCTGCCCAGATAAATTTGTGAATATCATTCGGCTCCTCCATGATAATATGACAGGAACAATCCATAACATATGGCTCTCAAAGTGAAAATTCACAGTGCGATTGGGTATTAAACAGGGATGTGTTATCACCTCAACTCTATTCATTATTTTCATTGCCATGATTCTACCCTTTGTTGAAGGGAAACTCCACAATAGGGTAGAAATCATATATCGAACAGATGGAAAGCAGGCTGAAAGCAAAGAGTAAGGTTACCGTAACTTCCGTCATAGAGCTTCAGTATGCGATGACAACGTAGTGTGCGCACGCTCAGAGGATGACCTCCAAACCATCCTAAATATTTTCGCAGAAGCTTACAAAAAGCTTGGCCTGTCACTCAACATCCAAAAAACCCAAAGTGCTGCACCAACAAGAACAAAACAACCCCTCTGCAGCGCCACAAATCCGACTCAGTGGTGCAGCGTTGGAAAATGTCAACCACTTCTACGTGGGCAGTTATCGTTCCACAAGGGCTGACACTGATGCCGAAATCCAGCATCGCCTGAGCTCTGCGAGTGCAGCCTTCTTCCGATTGAGGACCAGGACATTCGCAGGGAAACCAAAATGCTTGTTTACAAAGCTATTGTACTACCAACCTTACTGTATGCACGTGAAACATGGACCACTTATAAATGCCATTTCCAATTCCTGGAAAGATTCCATCAACGGTGTCTCCTGAAAATTTTACACATCACTTGGGAAGACAGGCGAACTAATGCCAGGGGACTGGAAGAAGCAAAGATCACCAGTGTTGAAGCAATGATTCTTCAACATCAACTTTGTTGGACTGGCCATGTTGTGCGGATGCCTGATGATCGTCTTCCAAAGCAACTGCTCTATTCCAAACTTAAAAATGGAAAGCGTAATGTTGGTGGTCAACAAAAGAGGTTTAAAGACTGTCTCAAGGCAAATCTAAAAAAATGTAGTATAAACACAGACAACTGGGAAACACCGGCCTGTGAGCGCTCCAGTTGGAGAACAGCCTTGACCAAAGGTGTCCTGGGCTTGGAAGACACTCAAATTCAGCACACAAGGGAGAAATGTGCTAAGAGGAAGCCATGCTTGCCAAATCCGGGGGGGAACCCCAAGGCATCCTCTGGCCAGGGACCCCCTAAAACTCCTCATAGGCACCTGAGGGAATTACCGTACTTTTCCGTGTATAAGACTGGGTTGTTTTTTTTACTTTAAAATAAGGTTACAAATCTGGGGGCGTCTTATACACGGAAAGTGCCTATGCCCATTTTCTAAATTTGGGGTCCCCAAACGTAGGGGGTGTCTTATACATGGAAAAATACAGTACATGAATTAATGGATTTCAAACTGTGGCTGTTTGGGAGGCCTCCGGATATGAGCATAGCTGTCAAGCGTCCCTTATTTGGTGGGACAGTCCCTTATCCCAGCGCCATGTCCCGCTGCTACTGAAGGGAAATAAGCTACTGAAGGGAACGGGGCCCTTTCTATGTCCAGCTGTCCTTTGTCAACAACAAATTGTTCCTTTTTTTGTGTTGAATATATGCTATATGGTAATTTATGGACCTAATAGGTATCTAAAGCCATTTGCATGCAACAAAATATGTATTTTATCAAAGTAATTGTTGATCCCTTATTTTGGCTGCTGGTCCCTTATTTTCAAATCTGTAAGTTGACATATGGATATGAGGGCCTAACCTCCTTGTTCCCAAACTGCCACACACACACCTCACAATCAAGAGCATATAAATGTCATGAAGTAAGTAAGTTGCCCCTGAGGAAGAGGACAAGAAAGAACCTTTGGAATCCCCATTACGGAAAGAAAATCCTCCTGAGGGAGCAAGGGATGTCGCCTCCATTGCCTGAGGAGAGAGGGGGAGGGGCCGCTCTTCTGGCACTTTCTGAGGGGAAGAAAAAGGCGGGAAAAGGCCTCAGGCGGAGGGAGGAGGGAGGCCGGCTCCTCCTTGGCCTCTGCTCCGTCTCTTCATATCCCGGCCTCTTCTGAGGAAAGAGTCTCATTTCGGAGGAGGAAAAGCATCTCCTCAGGAACAACCCATTTATTTTATTCATTTATACCTACACACCGCTTGATTGCAAAAAATAACAAGAACCCTCGAAGCAGTTTACAAAGGAGAAAGCAGTAAAACAGAGATTCACAAGTGTACTTCGAAACATACAAAAGTTGAAATGCTGAAATAGATTAAGATTTCCTCAGCTTTCAGTCCTGGCGCTCCTTAGGTTCCTCTTCCCCAGACGCCTCAAGCCCCTCAGATGGACGCTGGGGAAGGAGGACCTGAAGGTTACCTGGAAGGAATCTCTGAGCAACCCCTCGGTGTATTAGTATTAGGATTATTATTCTATATTTATTGTAAAGCCTGCTTTCCCCTCTGGTGGTCAACAAAAGAGGATTAAAGATTCTCTCAAGGCAAATGTAAAAAAATGCAGTATAAACACCGACAACTGGGAAACACTGGCCTGCGAGGGCTCCAGTTGGAGAGCAGCCTTGACCAAAGGTGTTGTGGGCGTTGAAGACACTCGAACTCAGGACGCAAGGGAGAAATGAGTGATCACCAAAGAAGAAGAAAGACAGCCCAGGAATGTGAGGGGATTTCTCATAGGCATTGTACAGAGTCAGACCATGGATCCCTGCGGCAGTGGGTCTCTCCCAGGCCTAACCACGGAGCCAAGCCCCTTTCCCCTCAACGAAGATGTTGACCTTGTGTGTGGAGAAAAAGGCGAATTCCATGCTAGGGATCATTAGGAAATGAGCTGGAAATAAAACTTCTGATATCGCAATGTTAATGCAAATCTGTGTGAGGACTCGAACCCACAGCTTCAAGTTACAAGAAAGGAGACTCAACTCCAGGAAGATCTTTCTGGCGGCAAGAGCTGCATGACAGTGAAATGGGCTCCCTCAGGAGGTGGCGGACTCTCCTTCCTTGGAGGTCTTCAAGCAGAGCTTGCATTGCAGGGGGTGGGCTGGATGACCCTCAGGGTCCCCTTCCAGCTCTGCAGTTCTGTGAACACACTGGAAGTCCCTGTGCTTCCTTGTGGATCAGAAGAGGGTTTTCAAAAAATATATATATTACCACCCAAATTCTCCCCTGTGGACCTTAGAGGTGGGGTCACCGTTCCATGTGGGGCCAGGGAAGGAGTGTAATGGAGACCCCAAGTGTGTGTTATGTGGGGTGGGATTCGGATGTGCAGTTTCTATTCTGGGATGTCCTCCCAGCAGCTGCTCGGCTATTAAAAGAACCCGAGTCAAAAATAAACCAGCTGGCTGTGTGTGATATGGGGAGACGGGGGGGGGGGAGAGTGTGTACATGGGGTGGGGTGGGGGGGTAGAATCATTTGCTCTGACCCGTTAGGTATCCTGATGCTCTGGCAGGTGGGGTGAGGGCATATGTGTGCCCCCTTTTGCGGAGGGCAGAATCAGCCCTCTGTGGCTGCTGGGGAGGCAACGCTGGTCTGGTTCCTAGAGTTTTTTGGGGGGGGCATTGCACATAAAACGGACACTTGTTTCCCCTTCTCCCAGCAGGGGCACGAGGGGGGGGGACACAGAGCAAAATACCCCTGTATTCCTGCCAGGATGCAGCCAGGTTTGCAATGACAGCCTTTTTTGCATTTGGGTGTTGATCTGCTGCAGCAGAATGTCTCTGTTGTGGCTTTTGACTGGGGGGGGGGGGGGACGGATGACAGGAGATGGGGGGGGTCAGTCTCCCTGAGAGTGCCATCTGCATCACTCGTCATGCGCCTGTCAGGAAACCCTCCGGCCGGAACTAATGCGTCCCCTGCCCAAGGATTAGCAAGTGGAAACTGAAACCCGTCATCCGAGTGCCAGGGCTCACGCTGGCAGTCACCCCCCCATCGCTCCTGCAGTTCAGCAGGGAAGGAGACACTTCCCTCCCTCCCCTCCTGTGACTCCCACCCCAAAGTTGAAATAGGAGCTGGAATCAGGGGCAGTTGGAGGCCCCTCACCCTGTCTGTGCCCCAGAGAGAGCTCCCCGCCTGCTTTTCGGAGAAAGGTGTCTCCTGTCTCGGCTGCCAGTCAGACATTGAAAAATTGAACAGCAGCATTGAAAGGGACCCAAAGGGTCATCTAGCCCAACCCCTGCTTCCGTCTTTCTCTTCCTCCCCTCCTCCTCATTTCCTTGCCTCTTTTGAGTAGGGGGGTGCTGCTCCTTGCCCCCTGCCACCCTCAAGCCTTCCAGGTGCTATGGATTATGACACCCCCCCAAAAAAAGTGTCCCCAGGCTGGCACAGCCGGCAGCCAGGGATAGTGGGAGTTGCAGCCCCCCAGCAGCATCAGGAGGGTGCCACCTGTTGATGAGGCACCCCAAAGGAATTTGGCAGAAGTCGCTCCTGCCCCTCTCACCTGCCTTGTCTCTCCTGGCTCTGCTGCTTCCGTTTGTCTTCCCCGAACCTCATTGTCACACCTCACTGTCCTGCTCTCCTTTCTTGCTACTCTCATTCTAATCCCGTCCTCCAGAAGTGCATGCAGCCCCTCCCTGTTTTGTGTCATCTGCAGACTTGATAAGTAAATAAACAGCAGAAGTAAGGGAGGGGGGCAAGATGGGCCTTCTCACTGAGTGGCAACAGCACATGCCTTGCGGGCTGAAGGTCTCTGGTGCAATCCCCGGAGCTGGCTGGGCCCGGGGGTAGGAGGCCCACTGCCTCCCAGGAGCCTGTACTTGGAGGCTGCAGGGCAAGGATGTGGGGCATGCAGAAACGGGTGCATTTCCATAGTTCTGTAATCCTGGGCTGGGGAACCTGCGTCTTGTGGGCTCCATGCACCCTTCAGCCCAATGCCACGTGTAGCCCGCAGGGATGGGGTGGCAGAGACAGACAGGCGGGTGGTCCTTAGAGCAGGCGCTGGGCAACTCTGCAAGATCCACCAGCTGCCACTTGCAGGGGTCTCAGCTGGCTTCCCCTGAGCCTTTTTCTAAGAATATAATAAAATGCTTCCGGGGACTAGAGGAGCTGCTTCTGAAACGTGTCATTCTCGCCTCCCAATAGTCATGGCTTTAAAATGTCAGGTTTTAGGGCATGGGTAGGCAACCTAAGTCCCGGGGGCTGGATCCGGCCCAATCGCCTTCTAAATCCGGCCCATGGACGGTCCGGGAATCAGGGTATTTTTACATGAGTAGAATGTGTCCTTTTATTTAAAATGCATCTCTGGGTTATTTGTGGAGCATAGGAATTCATTAATTATTTTTTTCAAAATATAGTCTGGCCCCCCACAAGGTCTGAGGGACGGTGGACCGGCCCCTTGCTGAAAAATTTGCTGACCCTTGTTTTAGGGTCACTGCTCCCTCTCGATACCCCTACAACTCCCTTCCTGTACCTTATCCAGCTCTACCCACCAAAAGGAAGCAAGCCAAAGAGGTGATATTTGTGGTTTGCTCTTGGAAGCCTTTATTAGAGGCTTATCCTTGGCTGGGCTCAAGAAGAGCATTTTCCTGCATGCAGAGCTCTCTGAGTCTTTGCAAAGCAGCCCCTCTCGACTTCCCTGGCTAGCAAAAGCTGAGCAAGCACATGATTACAGAATCTGGTTTTTCGTGGTTCAGAATTTGGAGCCTGGTTTCTCGCCTGCAAGTCTGCTTCTGGCCTACACATTACTCCAGATGATACAAAAGAAGGAGGGACTGCAAACTCCGGGGAGGACAGGATGAGATCAGGAGCAGCAGGGGAAGACAAGGTGCTCATGGCACCTTCAGAAATAAGGGCCAGAAGCTGGTCTTGGCACAGCTCCAGGCACATGGCCCTCGCTGATGCGCTCCGTGCACTGTGAGATGTGATCACATGTTGGGAGCCTTCAGTGGAAAGAGAGTCAACTGTTGACCATCAGCAATTCTATGAGTCAATGATAATGATTTCATGTATTTGTATCCAGCTTGTCTTACAAGGTGGGATTCAAGGTGGCTCTCATAATTACTTTTTGAGGTTTGTTTTTTAAGGGATGCCTTTCCTTTTATACAACCTCCTTTGGTGACTGCTTTCATGGCGTCCCAGAGGAGAAGGGTTGTTATGTTGTCTACGTCATTGTCTTTAAAGTAGTTTTGGAGGGCTTTCGAGAGACTCTTGATAATTGGTTTGTGGTCAGTATGGGGCTAAAGGACCACAATGGGGTGTGTGTTTGTGTTTCCTCTCCTAGTTTGAAAGAAACTGGGTCTGTGATCCTGATACAGTCAAACCTCAGTTGTCGAATGGAATCTATTCTGGAAGACCGTTCGACTTCCGAAACATTCGACAATCAAGGTTCAAAGGGCGATCGGCAAAGTCAATAGAGGAAAAAGGGGGGGGGAAACCTCCCCAGAGACTTCTGGGGAGGCGCCTCCGGCAATGGCTGGATTCCTCTGATCGGGAGGAATCCGCTCCGTGGAAATCAGGGTCTGGCCGCCACGGTGAAGGCGGAGACCCATCAAAAACCACAGACGGGAGAGGCTTGTGGACATGGGATTCGGCTGGCACCTTTTGCGCACCCCCTACTTGCGGGGAAACCTGGTTTCGGGGATCTGGAGCGAGGTGGGGGTGAGTGGCGCGGTGCTTTGAATCGACTGCTTTTTTCACGGAGTGAAGCCGCATTGCTGTTGCAGGAGAGCGCTGACTTTTTCCTGTGGACAATTTGATCTTAAAACAACAACCCGTGAGTAGAACGGAAAATTGGATTTTTAAACGTCTTAATTTGGCACCGAAACAGGGAGGTTTCAAACCGGAAGTCCGCCTCCCCCTTTTGTAAATAGATTGAAGCAAAGAGGCTGCAAACTAAAGCCTTGGAAAGTTTCTCATAAAGGATCAAACTTCCATCGGTTAAATCACTAAACCCCCCTAGGAAGCAGGAGAAGAGGGGGGAGATTTAAGATCGTGTAAGCCTGAAGGACAGAGTGAAGAAAGTCAAATTACCACTGCTCTGAACCTGGAAACGGGCTGCTAGTAAGCATTGAAGTTTTGGATATGCTCATTGACGGTGAATAGATTGTCTGCTGACAGTAAGTTAAAGAAGGGAAATATCTTGTTTCCATTGTCTCCTTCTGTGTTTAAAAAGGAGTAAAAGTAACTGAAAATTGAAACTAACTTTATTGTTTGAACTGTGCTTAAAAGGATTGATACAAATAGAAACTGTTTCCCCCTAGAGGAAGCCTTTGAAATTGGTTTTGTTTTTTTTAATAATATTTATTAAAAGTTTCAGGATTACAGAAAAAAAGAAAAAATAGAAAACAACACTACAATACATAAAAAAGAAGAAGAAGAAAAAAACAAAACATAAAAACCAATATAACAATACAAAAAAAAAACAAAAACGCAAATCCCATATTGCATATCTTTAACTTCCATTTGCTTGTTTCATTGACCTCCTCACATCTCCCTTTTTGTATTCTAGTTCTTTCCATCTTTCTCAATTTTTATTAATTTATCTTAATAATTTAACCTATTAATTAACTCAGCAAATCCTTTCCATCTTTCACTATATTCTGTCATTCAATTTACCTTAATTTATTTTAACCTTATCTTACCATAAAATACCTTAAAACTTAAAACTTAATACTTATTTATACATAACTCCTTATATCTTTTCTATTAAAGCCAAATAGTTTCATTCCAACATTTTTCCTAATACTCATTAATTTTACACTAATTCTCGAAATAAATTTTTAAGAACTTTCTTCCAATCTTCATCCAACGTCTCTTCTTCCTGGTCTCGGGTTATGTCAGTCCTTACTGTCCATTCCGTCCAGTCCATCAACCTGGCAATCTTATGTCCGAAGCTCTTAAGTCTCTTCCATGTCCCTTCTGCAGATCTTCTTCTTCTTGTTTATACCTGCACTTTTCCTTGTCTTTTGTTAGTCTCTTTCTTAATTTCTTTCCTTTCTCATTGAGGAGTAGGTCTCTGGGAGGTTCCAGCCCAAAGTTATCTCCATCTCCCTTCATCAAACCAGCCCATTCCCCACAGTCCCACTCCCCACAGTCATCAATGTAATCCAAAGAGTATTTAAGAGCATATTTCAAAGTCCCTCCGAAGTTAAGAACCTCCTCAGCTCCAGACTCCCCCTGGCCCACTCCCACTCCAACTTCAATCTTCAAAAACAGCGGCTTATGCTCCTGCAGGGCCTCGGATCTCTCCATTTGTATTATTTGAGGTGCAACCGCAACCTCCTCCATTATCTTCTGCACTTGCACTTGCCCAAACAATACAGGTTCCTGAGTTGGTCCCTGAATGGTTTCTGTATCAGTATTCCCTGTTTGTCCACAGTTATTGACCACAACAGTCATCAAATCCGTTTTCTCATTCATCAAATCCATCTTCTCATGCATCTGTTCCAACAAAGCACTTGTCTTGCATAAAGCAAGCACCAAAACTTCCTCCCAGCACATTTTGTCCGAGGTCAAAGGGACTGGTCCCACGATCTTAATCTCACAGCTGTCTAGTCCTCAAGTAGACTGCAGCAACAATTTAACAAGCTCCCTCTAGAGGAGACAATTTCTATTTGTATCCATCTTTTTAAGGCAAGTCCAACAAAGGAAAATTACTTTCATTTTTCAGATATTTTGTTTCTTTAGAATGCAAAAGGCAACATTGGAATCAGTTTATTTCTCTTTTTTAGCTATCTGTCAAAGTGTTCCATTCACAGTCAATGAACATCTCTAACAATTTCTGTCTCTGACACCCCATTCCCAGATTTGAGACGGTGGAAACTTGTCTTTCTTTACTCCCTCTCCCTCCTGCAGGCTTAAACAAAGTTCCCCCCCACTTTTCTCCTGCTTCCAAGGGGGTTTTAGTGGTTATAAATGAAGGAAATTTAGACTTTTATAAACGACTTTCCAGGCTTTAGCTTACAAGGTTTTTGCTTCAGTCTATATACAAAAAGCGGAAGGCGGACTTCCTGTTTTGAACCTTCCCGCTTCAGTGCCAAATTAGGATATTTCTTGATCCAATTTTCCGTTTCTACTCACGGGTACTTGTTTTAAATCCAATTGTCCACAGGAAAAAGTCAGCGCTCTCCGGCAATGGCTATGCGGCTTCACTCCGTGAAAGTAGCAATCAGTTCACAGCACCGCGCCGCTCACCCCACTTCACTCCGGACCCCCGAAATGGGGTTCCCCGTGAGTAGGGGAGGCGCTCCTGGTGCCCTGCCGAACCCCACGGTCCAAGGCTTCCTCCGCCTGGGATTTCTAGCGGGCCCCCACCTTTGCCGCGGCGGGAAGACCCAGTTTCCACGGAGCCAGTTCCTCCGGTCGGAGGAACTCCGCCATTCGCCAATGGCGCTAACCCGGAAGTCCGGAAGCCTTTGAAATTGTTACAAGAGCTGAGCTGGGGGAATTTTCCATCTGCAAGATAAAAACTGTGAGAAATTGGATTTGACCTTGACTTGTTAAGAATGTTGACAGAAGAAACCTTAGTGGTTGCATTTTGCAAGATTAACGACTCACTGGAACAGCTTTTCAAGAAGACGGATGCGAGGACTAAAAAAATTGATAACTTGGAACAAAAAGTGACTAATTTGGCACAAAAAGTCAATATTAATACAGAAATTACTCAGGAATCGATACAGGGATCTATTTCGACATGGCAAATCGAGGAGAAGGCGGGGGAGAAAGTTTTCGTTGTGGAACCTAAAGTGGCACAAGTGGTGAAGCAGAGAGCTCCAGCCTTTCAGTTGCAATTGGATGACTATAAGTTGATGCCTTCCAAGACTGAATCTAGAGAAAGTCAGATTTCTAGGATTGGAGCCCCGCTTGGAATTGGAATGGAGATTGACCTCTGGGACCCGGACTTGGGTCAAAAGGAGATTGGAGTTGTGGGGACTGCCAGACTCGGAGGAACTTTGGAACACGATTGGAAATATCTTTTGAATTTCAGTTTTAATTATGGAGATTTGGTTGACTTGTTGGGAAGGAATAAAAACATTGCTAGATGGGAATTCCCCGGAGATCTACTTCTCAGCATCAAAGGAAGGAAAATAAGAACAAGATCAGGAGAAGACAAACTAAAGTGCATGTATAAATATGAAGAAGACCTGCAGAAGGGACTTGGAAAAGAGTTAAGAGACAGAAGATCACCAGGTTGATGGACTATATGGAATTGACGGAAATGACTGGCAGAACCCGAGACCAGGGAAAAGAGACGGTGGAAGAATATTGGAAAAGGTTTAAAACCTATATATGGAAATAATGTAAAATTAATTAGTGTTAGAAAAATGTTGGAAGTGAATTATATGGCTTTAGTAGAAATATCTTAAGTAATTAAGTATAAATAAGTATTATAGTATTAATGGAAAATAAGGTTAAAATATGTTAAGATAATTATATGACAGAAAATAGAGAAAGATGGAAAGGATTTGCTGAAACAATTAATAGAAATGGAATACAAAAAGGGAGGTGAGAGGAGGTCGATGAAACAAGGGAATGAAAGAGAGGATATTGAGATGGTATGATGTGTGTTTTTTTGAATTGTTTTTGTTCTTGTTTGGTTAATGTGTTAATGTCAATGTTGCATTCTGTATTGTTTATATATTGTATTGTACTGTTTTCTCTTTTGCTTTTTTTTCTTCTTTTTCTCTTCTTGTCTTTCTTCTTTTTTCCTTTTTCTTTTTGTAAGGTATAAAAGCAATAAATATTATTTAAAAAGAAAAAAGAAAAAACCTCCCCAGAAGCCATTTGGCTTTTGAAAACTGGAGCAGTTACTTCTGGGTTTTCAGTGTTCGGGAGCTGAAACGTTCCAAAACAGAGGTGTTCAGGAGCCGAGGTTTGACTGTATTGCCAATGTTTTTTTTTTTCTTTTCCAAATGGGGGATCAAAGTTGTGAAAACAAGGTACCGTATTTTTCGCTCCATAAGACACACTTTTTTCTTCCTAAAAAGTAAGGGGAAATGTCTGTGCGTCTTATGGAGCGAATGCGTGGTCCCTAGAGCTGAATTGCCCAGGGGCAAAAAGCAGATCATGCTTTTTTTGAAATAAAAAAGCTTTGTTTCAACAAATCTGCTAATCGGCAAGCGATCGGGGAGGGAGATAAGGGACGCCAGCAATAAAGGAGGCTGCCTGGGAGGGGGAGGTAAAGACAGTGAACTTGCCAGGAGAGGAGACAGGACGACTAAAGCAATAGGAATTAAAAATAGGAATTAAAATACACCAAAGCACATTTAGAACCAGCAATTAACAGTGCAGTGCACCTTAGTTTCCAAAGGAAATGAAGGAGGGAGCCAGTCTGGTCTTTCTTGGGAGGGAATGCCACAATCTGGGAGCAGACAGAAAAGGCTCTCTCTGTCTCCTTCCACCACCGGCTGTGACTCTGATGTTGGTGGGACCAACAGAAGGTGTTTCCCGAGGGTCTTAGCACCCAGGGCAGGTTCATAAAGGGAGACAGGCTCTTCCAAGCCGCCTGGCCCCAAGGCAGGTTGCAGTGTGTGTTGCTTTCATTTGATTCTCACAACAGGAAAGCACAAGCATGACACTGGAATTGCCGAGCAAACGCCTCCTTGTCATAGAATCATAGAATCATAGAGTTGGAAGAGACCACAAGGGCCATCGAGTCCAACCCCCTGCCAAGCAGGAAACACCATCAGAGCACTCCTGACATATGGTTGTCAAGCCTCTGCTTAAAGACCTCCAAAGAAGGAGACTCCACCACACTCCTTGGCAGCAAATTCCACTGTCGAACAGCTCTTACTGTCAGGAAGTTCTTCCTAATGTTTAGGTGGAATCTTCTTTCTTGTAGTTTGGATCCACTGCTCCGTGTCCGCTTCTCTGGAGCAGCAGAAAACAACCTTTCTCCCTCCTCTATGTGACATCCTTTTATATATTTGAACATGGCTATCATATCACCCCTTAACCTCCTCTTCTCCAGGCTAAACATGCCCAGCTCTCTTAGCCGTTCCTCATAAGGCATCGTTTCCAGGCCTTTGACCATTTTGGTTGCCCTCCTCTGGACACATTCCAGTTTGTCAGTGTCCTTCTTGAACTGTGGTGCCCAGAACTGGACACAGTACTCCAGGTGAGGTCTGACCAGAGCAGAATACAGTGGCACTATTACTTCCCTTGATCTAGATGTTATACTCCTATTGATGCAGCCCAGAATTGCATTGGCTTTTTTAGCTGCCGCGTCACACTGTTGGCTCATGTCAAGTTTGTGGTCAACCAAGACTCCTAGATCCTTTTCACATGTACTGCTCTCAAGCCAGGTGTCCCCCATCTTGTATTTGTGCCTCTCATTTTTTTTGCCCAAGTGCAATACTTTACATTTCTCCCTGTTAAAATTCATCTTGTTTGTTTTGGCCCAGTTCTCTAATCTGTCAAGGTCGTTTTGAAGTGTGATCCTGTCCTCTGGGGTGTTAGCCACCCCTCCCAATTTGGTGTCATCTGCAAATTTGATCAGGATGCCCTTGAGTCCATCATCCAAGTCGTTGATAAAGATGTTGAATAAGACCGGGCCCAAGACAGAACCCTGTGGCACCCCACTAGTCCCTCGTGGCTGTTCTCTGATGGGTTCCATTTTGGCCACACGCCACCTCTGAGCCACATAAGGACACCTGGTGTTCAGGATGAGGCCTTCTTGGGTGCTGTCTCACACGTCTGCAGCTCCTCCCTCGCTGGGACCTCACCAAAGCCCCAGCATCAAAAGGCAATAGGGGGGAAATGATCCGACTTTGGAGCATGGATGTGTGTTTGTGAAATGTGGGAAGGGAGCTGGGATGTGAATGCTCAAGGCTTGCCTTCCCCTCATTCCTTTAGTTTCATAAGTGTTTGCTGGCATTCTTGACGAGGCTGGAATTTTTAGAATCGGGTGCGTGAAAGAGGCCCTTTCATGTGTGGGTTGGACGGAATCTGGGAGATGGAGGACAGGTCCGATGAAGGGCCTTTTCTCTGAAGCATGTCAGGAAAATGATGGAATTCCAGAAGATCAGAGGACTGCAGGGTTGGAAGGGACCCCGGGGGTCATCTAGCCCAACCCCCTGCAATGCAGGAATCCCAGCTAAACAATTTCTGATCAACGGCCATCTGACTTTGCTTAAGAGCTTATGATGAAGGAGAAAGTCCAGCACCTTCCCAAGGCGTCTGTTCCGTCATCAAATTGCTCTTGCTGTCGGAAAGTTCTTCCTAATATAGTGTTGTCTGCCAGTTTAAGAGCAGATGGGGGAAATTCATGGAGGGAGGGCTATTAGCCATCATGGCTATGTACTGCCTCCCGTATTGGGGGCACCATGCCCCAAATGTCACTCGCTATGGGGCCCCAGCTCCTGCGTTGTCTTGGGGCATCTCCTTCAGCCACTGTGAGGACAGAATGCTGGACTCGATGGGTCCCCTTTGGCCTGATCCAACAGGCACTTCTTATGTTCCTGTGGAAGCTCCAGGTCCAGAGGCAGTTTGTCTAGATTCCCACTGTGAGAACAGGACTAGGTGGGCCTCCTTTGGCCTGATCCAGCTCTGCTTACAGTCTTTCTTACAACCAAGGCAGTGTTTCAGTTACTTTGAGATTGACAGAAAGCCACCCACCCACTTGTCTTCGAGAGAACAGCCTAACCAGGTGGATCCCCTTAAATTAGCTCGCTCCAGCTAATGAGCTCCTACAGAGTTTTGCTTTGGAAGCCAAACCTGCCTACAGCCTAGAAGAGCGTGGAGTGGGGGCTGGCTCCTGTTTCCTGAGGGCAAAGTGCTCTGCACATGCCCAGAGGCAACCTGGCATTGCTATACATATTCCAGACATTGAGATTCTGGAACGAATCCCTGGAGCGTCTCCCATCTCAGCCCAGGCTAAGAGTGGAAGAGGAAGGGCTTTCTGTAAACACAGCGGGGAAATCCTCTTTCTCAGGGGGTGGGGGGCAAACAGGAAAGAGACTCTGCCTGTCCCTGCGGAAGTTGTGCTGCTGCAAGAGGGGTCAAGCTCAAGGATGGGAGGTGTTTACTTCCTACGCAAGGAACAGGATCACATACCTTCCAAGTTTCCTGACTTTCCAGGAACAGTCCCAGAATGACAGAAGTCATCCCAGTTACTGATTTGATCCTGGAATGTCCCTTTCCCCCTCCCCTCCTTGTCTCAGAGGACAAGTGGAAGTGGTGTGTAGATGCAAAAACAGAGTCTTGTTTGAACTGAAAATAAAATCCCTGCACCAGATTAAAAAAATAGTGATGCTGGCGTACGAAGCCTTTCCTATAATTTTGAAGGGAAATGTTGCCAACCTGCCTTAAATTCTTTAATTGTGATGCTTCGGCAGACAGCCACTTCTTATGTTCTTTTAGAAGAGATGAATTGTATGGTTTTCTTTCCGAAATGAAAAGAGAATTGTTTGATCAGGTAAAAGAAGACGTTCATAAGGCAGCTTCTCAAATTTGTAAAAATAATAACTTACTTGCAGAGGCTGTGAGACAATTAAAAGAGGCGAATACACAAACCACCAAGGTGGAAATGGTGGAGGGATGAGGTTTGAGGAAAATACAAGGGAAAGTAAGAGGAGTACAAGACAAAAATGGTATTATATGTGAAAAGATTTGGGAGGCTTTGACCATGATAAAGAAGCAGGAAGGGAGGACAAAATGCGTAAGGGGTTACTATTTGAGGTGGCAATGTGTGTAATTTATTTAAAAGGCCTGGGAAAAGACGTATAAAGATTTGAAGAGTATGTGGGAAATGATTAATGTTAAAAAAAATCAAAGTGATGATATGGAGATGTACAGGACTCAATGGACTCATTGAGCGAAAGACTTTGTTCCTGTACTTGAGAATCCAGTTCCTACCTAAGGAAGAACCCACGCCAAAGAAGATAAAGATGTACTATTGAATAAACTATTGAACCGTGCAGGACAACTTAGTTAATCTGAAGCCAAAGAAAGAAGGACTTTGAGTTTTAAAAAGGGGCAAATGTTCAAAGAATATCTATTCAGCTTGTGTTTAGACATTTACATTAGTATAACTTTTAAAAGTAACTTGTAATAAGATGAAGGTGGTTTTAAAATTGGATTCCTAAGAATATAAGGTTCCACAGACGTGCATAAATAAGCTTAATGTAATGGAACCAAGAAGTGGAGGGAAGTCAGCTAAAAAGTATATGGTTTTAAAAACTTGCGTATGATCTTTTTTCTTTTCTTTTTTCTTTGTGTTTTGTTTTGGTGTTTGTGTTTTTGGAAAACTTATAAAATGTTACTATTAAAAAGCAACCAGCTGCTTCTTAGGAAACACAGGCACTGTTTATTCTGTTATTGTAAACTGAGCCTGATGCTGCAATCCTCAGCATTTTTACTCAGAAGTAAGTCCCACTGAGTTCATTAGGATTTACTCTCTGGTATCTTTATTACTGGGAGAAAAGTGATGACAAACCTAGACAGCATCTTCAAAAGGTCCGAATAGTAAAAGCTCTGGTTTTCCCAGTAGCGATGTATGGAAGTGAGAGCTGGACCATAAAGAAGGCTGATCGCCGAAGAATTGATGCTTTTGAATTATGGTGCTGGAGGAGACTCTTGAGAGTCCCATGGACTGCAAGAAGATCAAACCTCTCCATTCTGAAGGAAATCAGCCCTGAGTGCTCACTGGAAGGACAGATCCTGAAGCAGTGTTCTCGAAGCTAGCAGCATGAGGGAGCAGTGGAAGACAGGAGTGCCTGGCGTGCTCTGGTCCAGGGGGTCACGAAGAGGCGGACATGACTAAATGACTAAACAACATTTATTAGTATTACTAAAAAAAAAAGGTCCAGTAGCACCTTAGAGACCAACTAAGTTTGTTCTTCGTATGAGCTTTCATGTGCATGCACACTTCTTCAGATACACTGAAACAGAAGTCGCCAGACTCTTATATATAGTGGGAAGGTGGGGTGGGGTATTTCTCAGAAGGGTAGTGGGAGATGGGTGATTGACTCAATGGGTATGGTAAACCTGTTGAGGACTGTTAACGACTGTAATTAGTCCTACAGGAAAAAGCAAGGGATGGTATGCAATGACCAAAAATAGCTTTAGCATATGTAATGAGACAAGAATCCAATATCTCTATTCAGACCAGGTCTCTCCATGGTTTTCATTTTAGTAATATGTTGTAATTCAGCAACTTCTCTTTCAAGTCTATTTTACTTCTTCTTCTACTACTATTATTTCACCTTTTTCCCTGACAGGAACTCAAGGCAGCTTACCGCCAACATTTTATTTTTTTCCATATATCTGTGGAAAGTGTTGCACACAATCCCTTCCCCTCACACATTTTCTCCCTACAACGATCCTGCGAGGTAGGTGAGGTGGAGAGGTTGCACTTGGCTCAAGGTGACCGACGTCTGTGTGCGCATGACATCTGTGTGTGCAATGAGATCAAACGCAGGAGAAGCTTCCGGATGTGGAATAGGATGTCCCTATTTTCATCGGGGAAATGTTAGAGGGGGTGGGATCAGGCCACTGCTGGGGGGTGGGAGGGGGTCGGAGACCGAGTCTGCATGTTTGGCTGGGGTGGCAAGTCTCGTGAGTGTTTAGATGCTCCTGGGTGGGGGAGCACATGCCTCCCCCTCCCCACCACTGTGGCTCCTTCCAAGCATTTGGGAGAGGGGCAGATTTAGCCTGGATGCTTCTGGGACACCCAGCGCCCCCCCCAGCCTGGCCAGGCTTTTAATAGCTCTCCCCTCCCCCTCCTTCCTCCCTTTGATTCCTGCAGCTGCTCTGTTTGCAAACAAGGGGGAGGTGGCCATAGAGACAGCCTTGATGTGACCTGGGGGGGGGGGGATGCGCCCGGCCGGACCCCCTCACCTCCTGCAGCAGCCAAGTGCAGCTGAGCGCATTAAGGGCCGCATCTGGCTCCGGATGAGCGCCTGGCTGGATTGCGACCCACCCGCTGCTCCTCACAGCGCCCCCCCCCCCGCCCGCGCGTGGATGCGCAGGCGCACAGGCAGAGGACTCCCTCTCTTTGCACCAACGGAGGTTCCCAGGCCCCCACCTCCGCCGGATCTCCCGACAGCCTCACCCCACCTGGGAGAAGCCAGGATTCCGCCCCCCAGCTAACGATTTTCCATCAGAAGATGCCCCCCCCTGCATATCCAGCTCCACGCTCTACATCTTTGTAGGGGATGCACTCTACACACTCTCAGAGGTGTTTCCTCCAAGCACGAGCCCCCCCCCCCACGAACGAAACATTCCGGCCTTGCTCAGCCCCCCGCCTCCCCGGTTGGGAAAACCCCCAGGCAGGATGTCCTCGATAGCCCCCACAACACAGGCCAGGTGCTGAGGAAGGGGAGCAGGCAAGGGGCGATGGAGAAATAGGGATAGAGAAGGGGGGGCGGAGCTGGGGGGGCAGACAAGGAACAGGGAAGTGATGGCGGGGTAGGGGTAGGAGATGACTCGGGAAAGATGGGGCTGGAGCCGGAGGGAGCTGCGCGTTCGAGGACGGCGTGGGGGGGGGGGGACTTTGGAAAACAGCGGCCCGGGAGGGAGAGTCAGAACCTCGCCCCCCCCCCGGCACGCGCCAGCCTGTCACGGGCGCCCCGACCTCCACCTGGGGGGAGGGGTGCGGTAATTTTCCAGGCCTGCCCCCCCCCCCCCATTTTCCAGCCCCAGCCTTTTTTTGCGGAAGAGAGAGAGGACCAGATTTGGGGAAACACGACTTGTGGGGGGTGGAGAAGGGATGGTGGGGCGTCTGCGTCAGAGGCGCCCAGGCCGAGGAGGGAGCCCTTTGGGGGTGTCCTTCGCTCCACTGACCCCCCTCCCTCCGGGCGGGGGGGTGAGCAGCTGCCCCTTACCTGGGCCGAAGAGGAGGAGGAGGACGAGGGCGCCGCTGTTTCTGGCTCCGCTGCCTCTGCCGACTCCGGGCTGGCGGGGGCGAGAGGAGCAGCAGCAGCAGCAGAGGCGCCCCCCAGCCCCGCCCGGCTGGCCCAGCCTCCCCACCCCGCCGGGCGGCGGCCAGAGGCGGCAGATCTCGCGAGCCTCACCCCCCCCCCGCCAGCCCAGGGCTCCCCGTGGAGGAGGAGGGGGCAGCGGCTAAGCCGGGCGCTCCCGCGCTGGGGAAGGGGCACAAGCCCAGGGGCCCCTTGGAGACGCCCCCTCCAGCCAAGCAGGCGGGCCTGGGCGGGGCTTCGGGCCCGTCCCCGCCTGGCACGTGTCGGGCAAGTTGCGGGTCCCCCCGTCGGGGATCGGAGTGCGGGGACCCTCAGGCGCCGCTTCCGACGGGAGACCCCCGGCCGGCCAGCGCCCGAAAGGTGCGCAACGGCAGCCTTCTGGAGCTTCGACCGAGGCCCCCAGCCCCCCCCATCCTGCTCTTCTGTAGGTCTCAGAATTGGGACCACCCGTTTAGCCCTGGGTTCCTTGGAGGGGAAGCACGGACCTTCTCCCACCCCGGTAAAAGTTCCCTCGCGATGGTTTTGTTTTGTTTCACAAAGGCAGCACGTGCGAAACCCCGGGACCCCGACGGCGAACCCCGAGAACCCGAGAACCGTCGGCCTCTTTGGGAAGCGAATTCCAGGAGGGCTCGGCAGCCGCCCGCCAAGTGCGCCACAAGCCCCGAGGGTCCGGTCCGGAGGGGAGGGGGCTGACGGTTCCTCGCAGGGATGGGGCCCGATTTTTACCCCGACAGTCCGGGCTCTCCAAATTCCGCCCAGCCACGCGCCCCAATTCTCCTTCCAATGACCTCATACACCCCCTCGGCCCCCTTCCTCGCGGCAGCTCCAGGGGAGGAGGAAGGGCGTGCCTCTGAGCGCGTGCAAAGCGCCTTCCGGCCACCTGCCTGGAGCCCCCGCGTCCAGATATCTCCCGCCCCCCCCCATCTACTCAGGAAAGAACCCAGGAGTTCCGGCTCTCTCTCTCCAGCACCTCCGCCGGGTGGACAGCGCTGCGCTGACGTCACTCCCCTCCCCCTCGCAAGCCGGGCCTGGCCCGGGCCTGGCCGGGATCCCCTTCGGGGCGAGGCCCGGAGAGGAGCGCTGCTGGCCGCGGGAGCGAGCGGGACCCGCCAAGGGCTGGGAGGCGGCAGAGATGGACCCCCCCCGGGGGTATTTTTGGCCGGCGATGCCTGGAATCCGGCAGGAGGGAGGGGAGGGAGAAAGATCCGGTTACGGGGAGGCGCGGGGCTTGCAGAGCGGGCTCGCGCGGCCGGCGCGTGCACGCGCGCAAACGACAACCACGTCTCTCCCCCCCCGCCCCCATCCGGCCAGTTCACACGTCCCAGGGGACTGAATCTGCAAACAGTACCCCTGACGGCCAGCAGGTGGCAGCAGCGCGTCGGTTCCCCCGGGGCGCCGGCAGCGTCCACACGAGCAGACCCTCTTTTGGGGCTGACGCTAAGGCCGAGTTCACACGATGCCTCTGAAGCACATACTCCCGCCCCAAGGAATTATGGGCACTGGGGTTTCCCCTCACAGGGTTACAATCCCCAGCAACTCTTCAAATCATTGAATTGAAGGGGGACCCAATGGGGTCATCTAGTCCAACCAGCTGTGAACTGTTGGCAAACTACCGTGCCCAGAATTCTTTGGTGTGCGCACGCTTTGCATGTGCTTTAAAACTATCGCATGTACACATCCAAGGCTGCCTCCTCCTCTTCCCATTATTATAGATTCACGGTATTGTAGAGTTGGAAGGGACTCAAAGGGTCATCCAGTCCAGCCCCCTGCAATGCGCCTGAAGACTTTGCCTCTGTGTGGTGTTGTGACTCCGGCAGCATTCACAGGTGAGGCATGTAAGAAGCAGAATTCTGCAGCTCCATTTCAGGGTGAACTCTCTGGCCAGATCTGGGGGTGCTGGTCCACCGGGGGCTCCCTAGCGCAGGTGGTCAATGCCCCCTTTGAGATGTGAAAGTGGCCTGTCTGGATCCCACCAAGAAGAGGGAGAGGAAGAGGCCGGATCAGTACCCGCTGCAAAAATGAGGAGGGGGTCTTGAGTGGGCTGCGCCACTTTGCACATCACCTTGGCCAAGAGCAGAGGGAGACCTCTTGGTCTTCAGCTGGGACACTCCCACTCCCAGCTCACTCAGGTGTCAGGGAAATAAAAACGTACAAAGTAATCACAGCACCGCCAATTGTTTGTGGGTGTCTTTGGCGCCCCCAAGTCCCTCTTGCAGGTTTGTCTGAGCATCTTTGCAAAGGCCTTTGGGGCAGGGAGGGGAATGTGGCTTTGTCTTGCTTTGGGAGCTCAGGGGAAATAAGGCAAATAAGGCAAAGGCCTAACCCTAACCCTAACCCCCCCCCTATTTTGGAGTCAGGGAGGGGGCCCTTTTCCTGACTGGGCAACACTGGGTGAAGCGCAGGAGCAGCTGAATGTGGGGATTTAATGCAGAGTATC
This sequence comes from Podarcis pityusensis, assembly GCF_964106645.2. Lineage (NCBI taxonomy): Eukaryota > Metazoa > Chordata > Lepidosauria > Squamata > Lacertidae > Podarcis > Podarcis pityusensis. The sequence goes on along the minus strand of NC_138038.1, from coordinate 55,099,414 downwards.
TCTGGAAGTCTTAAGGCAGCCAGAAGGATTCAGCCCATGCGCAAAGGTCGGAAGTGGCAACGAGGAATTTCTAGGCTGCGAAAACACTTGTTCAGGCTTGTTTTAGAAGAGAAGCCTTTGTTGCTTCCTTGCTTACAGAATCATAGAATTGCAGAGTTGGTCGGGAGCCAGAGGGTCATCTAGCCCAACCCTCTTGGTGATTGGACCCCAAGGCTGTGTACTCACAGTGCATTTAAGGCACATTCTTTCTCTCCTCAAATAATTCCAGGCCCTGTGCTTCCCCCCATGACAATTCCCACAGCTGTCCCTAATGAACTACAGCACCCAGAACTCTCTGATGGGGGGAGAGAAATGTGCTTTAAGAAAAGCATAGTGTTCACACACTGTTCCTGAGACCATGCGCAGAGTGCACCAACACAAGTCGTCAGGAAGAGTCTCTCCCGCTGAGATTGGGGGGCCCCAGCACCCACCTGGAAGTGAAGCAGGGGTTGTGTGCCTCAGTTTCCCCAGGTGGCCACAGGGGGATTATTCTCACCTCCTGCCTTTCTTGTCTTGAGAAGGAAGTAAAGCACTTCCTATTTGCCTTGGCTGTGTGCGAAGCCGTGAGGGAGCAGCACTCCTCTCAGATGCAATTCTCAGTGTTTACCTCACATATTTTGGCGCTGAGGCACGGCCCGCAAGTTAAGCCTCAGCTCAAAGGTAGCCCCTCTCTGGCTAGCGCAAGCCAATTCTGATCAACACAGCGCAGCATTGTGCGATAGGTTTCGCCAGAAAGAGGAAACGGGAAGTTTTTAAATCTGAATTTCGGTGGAAAATATTTGTGACGTGGGAGGAGAGGGCCTCGCTGAGAGCCGAGAAGAAGTGAAGCAGGGCAGAGACAAAGACCCAGGCCAAGCCAGGATTAGTTGGGAATGAGGAGTGGCTGCCGCAAGGAGGGAGATGGCAAACCTGGAGGGTTGAAGTTTTGCATGAGAGTGCACTAAAATTGTCTGCTGTTAGGTTTGCAACAGCCCCCAGTGGGCTTAATTTAAAATTTGCACACCACTAGGGATAGTTTAAAAAGCCTCAAAGTGGTTTACACAAAAGATAAAGCAATCAAATCGACGGTTCCAAAAGTTGAAATGGCAAGAGACTGAACACAGATTAAGATTCACACCAGATTTCTAAACCTCTGGACAGGCTTGTCTAAACAATAATGTTTTTAGCAGGTGCCAAAAAGAGTGCAGGGAAGGTGTCTGCCTGGTGCCATGAGGCAGGGAGTTCCAAAGGCATTCTTACAAATGCAGAAAACAAGCATTCTGTGGCACCTGGAGCATGCAGGGGCATTCAACGGTTGTTTGGAGAGGTCACTCCCTGGTTCGCATGGAGAAGCCGTTTTCAACACACAGTTGCATTGAGGCAGCACCCAGTGCTGAAATTTTGTGCCCCTAACAATTTTGCGCCTCAGGCAACCACCCATCGCCCCCACAACGCTATGCCACTGTTCTGTTGTGTAAACCATCCCATTATTACTTCCATCAAAACTTATTTCCAGTGTTGAATTTATCTTAATGCTGCCCTACACAATCCCCCCCCCATATATTCAATAAACATTTCCCAATCTTCTTTAAACGAATTTTCTTCTTGTTCTCTTATTCTATATGTTAGGTCCGCAAGCTGCGCATATTCAATCAAAAATATTCAATTTTGCCATTCTTCTTTGATTGGGACCTCGCTTGTTTTCCATTTTGGGGCGAACGAAACACGGGCTGCCATAGTGGCATACATAAATAATCTTTTTTCACACCTTTCAATCTGAATTATCCCCATCTGGTTTTTAAAGAAAAGTACTTTTAAACATTTTTTTCAATTCATTATAAATTATTTCCCAGTACTCTTTTACCTTTTTACAGGTCCACCACCTATGAAAGAACGTGCCCTCGACCTCTTTGCATCTCCAGCACTTAAATGATTCAGTCTTATACATCTTAGCATGTCTAATCGCACTTAAATACCACCTATAAATCATTTTCAAGTAGTTCTCCTTCAGGAAATAACATGCTGTAAACTTTAGATCGCTCCTCCAGAGTTTTCCCTAGAGGTTAAAATCTATATCGTTGCATTTTTCTAAGACGCCCCCATGTATAAGACGTCTCCTATTTTGGGGGACTCATATTTTAAAAAATGGGGGAGGGAGATGTATCTGTGTATAAGACGCCCCCTAATTTTTGACTTTATTTCTTAGGGGGAAAACCTAGTCTTATACACGGAAAAATATGGTATGTCCTATATCTATTGCCCAGTGTGTCATAGAGGCTTTGACAAGCTCGTCTTTTGTTTCCCAGTCTAATAACAAATTTAGGCACCAGGTGGGCAAAAGCTGCTCCCTGCCCTCCACTGCCCCTTGCCAGCTTCCCAGCCCCACAAGAGCCCAGGTGAGGGCCATCCAGTTCTTTCTGCCAGTCATGCCATGTCAACAGCAGGAGGCGAGGAGGCAAACACATATGCCCACACTCTCCCCCTGTGCATGCCAGTTGCTACTGGCTCAGAGGAAAAGGGCCAGACCCGGAGGTCACAGGATGACTCAGCGGCACCGTTAGGAAGCCAAAGTGCTGACCTCACTCACTCAGTGCCACTCCCTGCCATCAAATTCCTTGAGAACCCAGGAGTCCTGGCTGGCACCCTGCCCTGTGAGGCCTGAGGCCCACTGCCAAGCCTGCCCTGCCCTCCACCTCTTCCCTGACTGCCCCCCTCCCAGCTCAATCACTCCATTGTGGCTCTCAGGGACCCAGGAGTCCTGTCCCCTTTCCAAACTCCTGAATGCCACTCCTCCCTTACTTTATTATTTTTTTTTAATGATATTTATTAAAGTTTCCGATAAAAAAAAGGACACATCAGTAAAAAAGAATTAAAAGTAAAAAGAAAAGTACACAATACAAAAATACACAATACAAAATACAAAAAAAAAACAACAAAAGAAAAAACAGTTAAAAACAATACCACCTTTTCATCACCACTTTTAAATTTACTTATTTTCTGGACTTCCTCATACCTCCCTCTTTTGTATTCCAGTTCAATTTGTTTGTCCAGCAATTTCTTTCCCTCTTTTTTAATCCCAATCCTTAATCTTAATATAATATAACATTAAATTTTTATCTATTAATAGCCAATTTTCCATTCTTTTAACCTTTTGATTCCTAATCCTTAATCTTAATCTGTATATAACTTTAAAGCCTGTGCAGCTAGAAACCATTTAATTTCAATCCAACATCACTCTAACATTCATTAATTTTGCAATATTTCTGTAAATAATCTTTGAATTTCTTCCAATCTTCTTCCACCAACTCTTCTCCCTGGTCACGGATTCTGCCAGTCATTTCCGCCAGTTCCATATAGTCCATCAGTTTCATCTGCCTTTCCTCCAGTGTGGGAAGCTCTTGTGTCTTCCAATACTTTGCAATGAGTATTCTTGCTGCTGTTGTTGCATACATAAAGAAAGTTCTATCCTTTTTAAACACCGTTTGGCCGACTATGCCCAGGAGAAAGGCCTCTGGTTTCTTCAGGAAGGTATATTTAAATACCTTTTTTAATTCATTATATATCATTTCCCAGAAAGCCTTAATCTTTGGGCACGTCCACCAAAGGTGAAAAAATGTACCTTCAGTTTCTTTACATTTCCAACATTTATTATCGGGCAAATGATAGATTTTAGCAAGCTTGACTGGGGTTATGTACCACCTGTATATCATTTTCATAATATTCTCTCTTAGGGCATTACATGCCGTAAATTTCATACCAGTGGTCCATAACTGTTCCCAGTCAGCGAACATAATGTTGTGTCCAACGTCTTGTGCCCATTTAATCTTTAACAATGGAGAAAGAGTCTCCTTTGCGCCCTAACTCACAACCTGGATCAATTTAAGGGCAGGTCCCTTCCCGACTCTGGCTGCTGTTCACCCCAAATGTCCTGCCCTTGGGGGGGGGGTGGACCGGCCTGCTGTGTGTCCCCTCCACTCTGCCTGGAGGACTCAGGCTGCCCCATCCCCATCTTTGTGACCCCCCCACCTTCTCCAGGCCAATACATACCCTCCAAAATCCCACTGATCAAAATTGGGTTGCTTGTTTTTTTTGGTCCTGAGCAATCTTGGTAACCAGCTGATTTGCATGAAAGCACGGTGTCAGAGTTGCTTCCAGATCCTAGCTCACAGAGGATCACGCTAGCCAGCGATCATTAAATAAAAGTCTTTATTGAGTTACAGTTTCCATTCTCAAGCTGCTGCGTGCAACCCTACGTCTAATGGTTAGATCGGCGAAGCTCCGTCTGAGTCTCCGCCCCTTGTACACCAACTTAATATCCTAGCCTTGCTCCACCTTTTCCGCCTGACTGTTCTTCTCTGGGTCCCTCTGCCCCCCGGGGTCTCTTCCTTCCGGGATTCCTCTGACGCTGACGCTGACCCCCCTGACTCTTCTCCCTCCTTTCGGCGGGCTTTAGGACCTGGCTCCCTTTCCGGGCTGCCTACTGCGCCACCTTCCTGTGCATTTGAACTTGGCGCGCGCGCCCAACCTTCCACCTTCCGTCTGACCGTTTCTTCGCTCCCCGATGGAGGTGTGGCCACTCCTGACTCGTGCCCTCCCCCCTGTTGTGAGCTGCCAGCGCTTGATCCCTGGCGCCCTTCTTCTTCCCTGCTCTCTGGCGGTGACGCTGGTCCCGATTTCCAACTGCTCCCCTCTGAGTCCCCTCTGGCTCTATCTTCCTGGGGTGTCCCCCTAGGCTCCCCCCTTGCCCTGGCCACTGGTGCTCCTTTCTGTGAATCTTCTGATTCACTGGAAAGACTCGGAGATCTCGGGTCGTCGTCATCACTCATCTTTTCTTCTGCCTCCTCCCCCTCGCTCTCTGTTTCCTCCCTTGCCCTTGCCTCTGCTCCTGAACCCCTGACATCCATCCCCCCCTCGAAGCCCCCTCTTCCCCCCTCCCCTCCTTCCGGTGCGGGATCTGGGTGCTGCCGTGTCAGGGGGACGAATGTCGGATACAGTTCGCTTCCCGTGGCGGGCCGCCATCTGAAGTCTTCCGGTTCTTCCTCCCTGCTCTCGTTGACGACGGTCACCTCCGCTTCCATCTCTGTGCCGCCGTGCTCGAAACCCGGGTCGTCCCCGAAAACGTCCATGTCCGTCTCTCCCTCGTTGCCTTCTGGAGACGTTGCTCGTCCTGGACCCTCCAGCCACCTTCTGCGGAACTGCTCCTCTGGTCGATCATCCCACCAATACGAGGGTTCTGAAGCAGATCCCGAGGGTGACCCCTCCGGGGAACGGGCGTCTCGTGTCGGTTCCTCGTCCGAGTCGAACCCCCGGAACGTGCTGGCTGAAAGCGTGGGCGTGAAAAGCCAGTCGTCGAAAAAGTCTGCTGGCATTGGCCTATGTGGGAAGAGGGCATGAAACTCTTCTTTGAGCAGAGGTTCGTCTAAAGCGTAGCCCGGCACCCAGCTGTTGGCACTGGCCGGGGTGCCCTCCTTGGCGAGAAGGTATTCTACCCCCTCTTCCCCCCATCTGGAGTCCAAAATCTCCGTGACTTCGTTGATGCGCTCCTCCCGTGCCACTCCCCCCTGCCCGGTTCTCTCTCGGCGCGGACCCGGTGCCGTTCCTGGTTCCTGAAACCTGTGAGGTGCCTTGTAGGGAGTGAGCACCGATCTGTGGAACACCGGATGCATTCTGGAACCCTCCGGAAGAGCCAGCCTGAAAGCCACCGGGTTGACCTGTTCTTCGACTTGGTAGGGCCCCAGTTGTTTATGCCCTAGTTTCTTCTTCGCCAACGACCTGGCCGGCACTGCGTGGGCTGCTAACCAGACCCAGTCTCCCACATGGATCTCTTCGCCAACCCTTCTGTGTTTGTCCGCTTGTACCTTGTATGCGTGTTTAGCCAGCTCCAGGTGCCGCCGCAGCTGATCGTGGACCTCCTGCAACTCCGACGCGAATGCATCTGCTGTCTGCGGCTCCCCCTCCCCCATTCTTTCCAGTCCCGGGAAGGTTCTGGGGTGCCTCCTGCGTGGTCCGGGGTCTCTCCCCCCTCGCAATTTCATCTTTAACCGAGCCGTGCAATCCCTCCCAAAACAGGTCTCTTACAGGAGCCGAATCTCTGTCCCATTCCAGAGCACTGACCAAAGCGAAAAAGCGGGCATGGTACTGCCTTACGCTGGCCCTCCCTTGCTTCAGTCCATGTATCTGCTGCCGAGCAAGATCCACGTCAATGCTTGATAAAAAGCACCCATCCATCGCTTTAATAAAGGCATCCGCATTTTGGAGCGCCGGATCCTTATCTCTCCACAAATTGCGCAGCCATGCTTTAGCATCTCCATGCAAATGGGACATGATGAATCCCACCTTCTCTTGCTCATCTCTAAAGTCTTTGTTCAGCAGTTGCAGTGCACACATTACATCTGCTCTAAAGTTGGGGTACTGTTGCAAATTCCCATCAAAGTGAGAGACCAGACCGCCTGTTCGTCTCCCCAACCCAATCCCCTCCGGTTTGGGTGTCAGTTGCCCTTGCTTCGTAAGCACTTCCAACCTGACCTGGAGATCCCTGTAGGCGGCAGCTGCGTCCTCCTCTCTCTTCCTGGATGCAAGAGCCTCGGCATTCAGTCGTGACACTGCTTCTCTGAGTTCCGCTATCTGCTGTTCGGCCGTCATTTTGTCTGCCGTTCGTGAGCTCGCTAGTAGGCACCCGCTTTCTCTCCTCTCCGTGAGGCTTGCCCTGGCCACTGGTGCTCCTTTCTGTGAATCTTCTGATTCACTGGAAAGACTCGGAGATCTCGGGTCGTCGTCATCACTCATCTTTTCTTCTGCCTCCTCCCCCTCGCTCTCTGTTTCCTCCCTTGCCCTTGCCTCTGCTCCTGAACCCCTGACACACGGCATCAAAAAACGAGCATCCTTTGGTCGGCGCTCTGGCATGAGTCAGCTTTCTTGCACCAGAGCACCAGACCAAAAAATGGGACATTCTAGGATCCAATCAAAAGCTGGGATGGCTTCTGCAATTCTGTCCCACTCAAATCGGGATGGTTGAGGGTTATGCTGCGTGGTCAGCTGGGTCTTCCTCTGGGGGAAAAGTGGCCTCAGAGGAAGAGTGTGAACATGGTAGGATGAGGTGTCTGCATTTCTGCTGATGCACAGAGGTGAGTGCAGGTGCGGTGGGTTCCCCCCCCCACCCCTCTCTGTAATGTCAGATGAAATGGCATTCCTGCTTGGCACAAAAGGCCCACATATTGAATTGATGGAAAGCAAGGAGTTTCATGCCTGCTGAGACCCCTGTGGCCACGATCAGGCCTTGCAAGGAGTCCCCCTTGCCACGCCCTGTGCAACCAATCTTGGCCCATCAATGTAATCTTAAATAAACAATTTGAAGAAAACCTGCTTAGAGTCTTATCTAGGGATTGGGGAGGGAACTGCAGAACAGTGCTGTGCTCATATACCCAGCAGTCCTCCTGCCACCCCAAAAGGGGATCTCAGACTTCCCGTGAAGGAAGACCTGCGCTTTCTCTCCTCTGTTATTAACCCCACCACCAACATGTCTGGTTTGGGTTGAATTTGCCCCATGGCTGAATCAAGTTTTGGCTGAATTTGCCCCGTGGCAAATTTGCCCTGCAGGTAACCTTCTACCATGCGCTGGGTCCCTGCACTTGGCACCCCTTGGGCTGTGTTGACCTAAACAAGGAATGCTATTTATAGCCCTTGTTTTGTGGCTGCTCCTCTTAGATAAACAGCTTCTTGGGGAGGTTGGTGCTCAGAGCCCTTTCACCTGGGCAGGTAACACACCCCACCTCAGAGTAGGCAAGCAGCCAAAATGGGCACTGCCTGACGACAACCTGAATTTATCAGGAAGCGATACAGCAGAGACAAACACACGCTTGCTCCTGGTACAAGGGGAACCAACACCTAGGGTCATGCCCCAGAGCTCCAAACCCCACAAATGAGTTTTGCTTTCGTTCCAGTGCAAACAGGGCACTAGAGAGATATTTGCAATAACACCTGGACTCAAACAGAGATTGCTTTCTTTTCCTGGGGCTCCAGAAACATAATCAGATAGGATTGTGGGAGCGTAAGAGCCTGCTGGATCAGGCCAGCGGCCTATCTGGTTCAGCATCCTGTTCACACAGTGGGCCTCCAGATGCCTCAGTGGGAACCCTTCAAGCAAGATTTGAGCAGGAGCCCTTTCCCCTCCTGTGGTTTCCAACAACTGGTATTCAGAAGCATTGATGCCTCCAACCGTGGAAGGCAGAGCAGAGCCATCACATTCACCCGGTGCTATACCAGCTGCACTGGCTCCCGGTGGAGTACAGAGTCAGGTTCGGCTTGGCAAATGAAAAAAAGACAAAAATTAAATACTATTACAAATTTAGAAGTGGAAGGAAAGAACATACACAACCCTGCTGAGATTAGAAACTGTTTCCAGAGGTACTTTAAACAATTATATACACAAGGGCCACAGAAAGAAATGGATATAGATCGATTTTTGAAGATAAATGGACTACAAAAAATCTCTCAAGAAAGCAAACTAATGTTGAACTATAAAATATCTGAACAGGAAGTAGAAGGTGCCATTCAAAACATGCAACTAGGCAAATCTCCAGGACCGGATGGGCTGACTTCTAGATACTATAGATCCTTGAAAGAGTGGTTAGTACAACCTTTAAAGGAAGTCTGCAATGAAATATTGGATGGGAAAAGGGCACCAGAGTCGTGGAAAGAAGCGTATATTACACTTATACCGAAAACAGAGACTGAAAAGACTCAGCTTAAGAACTACCGCCCCATATCATTACTTAATGTGGATTACAAAATTTTTGCAGATATTCTGGCCAAGAGATTGAAAAAAGTGTTGATGGAAGAGATTCATAAAGACCAAGCGGGCTTTCTCCCGGGAAGACACTTGTCTGACAATTTGAGGAATATAATTAATATTTTGGAAAAATTAGAAGTGAACATAAATACTAAAGCTGTTTTGATATTTGTGGACGCGGAGAAAGCTTTTGATAATATCTCTTGGAGCTTTATGAAGAAGAACCTACAGGGGATGGGGGTAGGCCAAGGCTTTGAAAACGGTATAAGTGCAATTTATTCAGAACAAAAGGCTAAACTATTTGTAAATAATGTGGTGACGGAAGAATTTAAAATAGAAAAAGGGACACGACAAGGTTGCCCAATCTCCCCATTGCTTTTTATATCGGTCCTGGAGGTTTTGCTGAATATGATTAGAAGGGACCAGTTGGTTAAAGGTATACAAGTCGGAGCCAAACAGTACAAATTGAGAGCATTTGCAGATGACTTAGTATTGACGTTACAGGAGCCAGAATCTAGTACCAAAAGGGTTTTAGAACTGATTCAAGAATTTGGTCAGGTTGCAGGATTTAAACTGAATAAGTTAAAAACCAAGGTTTTAGAGAAAAATTTAACACCGATTGAGAGAGAGAGGTTTCAGAATGAGACAGGTTTAACAGTGGTTAAGAAAGTTAAATACCTGGGGATTAACATGACAGCAAAAAATGGGAATTTATTTAAAGACAACTATGAAAAATGCTGGGCCGAAGTGAAAAAAGATTTAGAAATCTGGTCAAATTTGAAGCTTTCACTGCTGGGTCGTATTGCTGCGATAAAAATGAATGTATTGCCTAGAATGTTGTTTTTGTTTCAAACATTGCAAATTGTGGACAAAATGGACTGTTTCAAGAAGTGGCAGAGAGATATTTCTAGATTTGTCTGGCAGGGCAAGAAGCCTAGAATAAAATTTAAAATACTAACAGATGCAAAGGAAAGAGGTAGATTTGCCCTGCCAGACCTTAAACTTTACTATGAATCAGCAACTTTTTGCTGGTTGAAAGAATGGCTGCTTCTTGAAAACACAGACATTTTGGATTTAGAAGGTTTTAATAATGTATTTGGATGGCATGCATATCTGTGGTATGATAAGATCAAAGCACATAAAGCATTTAAGAACCATATTGTCAGGAAAGCATTGTTTAATGTCTGGATAAGATATAAGGATTTATTGGAAAATAAAACCCCAAGGTGGCTGTCACCGATGGAAGCGAAAGCATTGAAAAAGCTCAATATGGAGGCCAAATGGCCAAAATATTGGGAAATTCTGGAACAAGAGGGAGACAGATTGAAACTGCAGAGTTTTGAGAAACTAAAAAACAAAGTGCGAGATTGGCTTCATTATTATCAGATAATGGAGGCATATAATTCGGATAAGAAAATTGGCTTCCAAGTGGAAAAATCAAAATTAGAAACAGAACTGTTAGAACCCAAAACTAAGACTTTATCGAGGATGTATAACTTGCTGTTGAAATGGAATACTCAGGATGAAATGGTGAAATCCGCTATGATTAAATGGGCACAAGATGTTGGACATAACATAATGATGGCTGACTGGGAACAGTTATGGACCACAGGTATAAAATTTACGGCATGTAATGCCTTAAGAGAGAATATTATGAAAATGATTTACAGGTGGTACATGACACCAGTCAAGCTTGCAAAAATCTATCATTTGCCCGATAATAAATGTTGGAAATGTAAAGAAACTGAAGGTACATTCTTTCATCTTTGGTGGACGTGCCCAAGGATTAAGGCTTTCTGGGAGATGATCTATAATGAATTGAAAAAAGTATTTAAATACCTTCTTGAAGAAACCAGAGGCCTTTCTCCTGGGCATAGTCGGCCAATTGGTGCCAAAGAAGGATAGAACTTTTTTTATGTATGCCACAACAGCAGCAAGAATACTCATTGCAAAGTATTGGAAGACACAAGATCTACCCACTCTGGAAGAATGGCAGTTGAAGGTGATGGACTACATGGAATTGGTGGAAATGACTGGCAGAATCCAAGACCAGGGAGAAGAATCGGTGGAAGAAGATTGGAAGAAATTTAAAGACTATTTACAGAAATATTGTAAAATTAATGAATGTTAGAATGATGTTGGATAGAAATCAAATGGTTTTTAGCTGAAATATTATAAGGGAATATGAAAAATGGATTACTAACAGGTAAAAATTTAATATTACAATACTTTAAGATTAAAGATTAGGATAATCAAAGAGGGGAAGGATTTGCTGAACCAACAAACTGAACTGGAATACAAAAAAGGGAGGCGTGAGGAGGTCCGGGAAACAAGCTAATGAAAAATAAGTAATGGAAAGATTGACTTGTTTTTAACTATTTTTATTTTGTATTTTTCTTTTTTCTATTTTTATTTTGTAATATTTTGAAAACCTTAATAAATATCTTATAAAAAAAAAAACAGAGTCAGGTTCAAGGTGCTGGTTTTAACCTTTAAAGCCCACGTACCTGCGGACCGCCTAGGACCCACGTACCTGCGGGACCACCTCTCCTGGTATGTCCCACGGAGGACCTTACGGTCTTCAAACAAAAACATCTTGGAGGTCCCAGGCCACAGGGAGGTTAGGTTGGCCTCAACCAGAGCCAGGGCTTTTTCGGCTGTGGCCCCGATCTGGTGGAACGCTCTGTCACAAGAGACCAGGGCCCTGCGGGACTTGACATCTTTCCGCAGGGCCTGCAAGACAGAGCTGTTCCACCAGGCCTTTGGCCAAGGCACAGTCTGACCCCCTCTCTCCTTCTGTAATCCTCACAGAACTCTAACCCAATGGTTGCCATTAATGTGACTCTGAATTGATTTTAGAATGTATTTCAATTAATTGATTTTATGTAAACTGTGTTACTTTTACTGTTGTTAGTCGCTCTGAGCCCAGCTTCGGGATATAAATTATTAATAGTATTATTATTATTATTATTATTATTATTATTATTATTACTAGATTTTAAGGTGAAGCAACCAGATTTGTACACAGTATTCCAAATGCAATCACATCATAGATGTGTAGAATGGCTTTATTATATGAGCAGTTTTATTTTCAGTTCCTTTCCCAGTGATCCCAAGTGGAAATTGCCCTTTTCACGCTGGGTTGACGTCTTCATCAAGCAGTCTGTTATGACTCCTGGTCTATCACCTCCAGTTCAGACCCCGTGAGCGTATATGTGAAAGGAAGATTTCTTGCATCACCAGACATCACTTTATACTTAGAATCATGGAGTCATAGAGTTGGAAGGGACCCTGAGGATCATCTAGTCCAACCCCTGCAATGCATTTGTTTGCATTGAATTGCATTTGCCATTTTGCTGCCCACTCATCCCGTTTGGAAAGGTCCTTTGGAGGCTCTTGGCAATCTCTTTTTGTTTTAGGGGTACTGAACAATTTATTATCATCAGCAAACGTGGCCACCTCACAGCTCCCAATATGGATCCCTGGGGGACTCGACTTTCTACAGAGCTGTCCGCTTATTTCTGCTCTCCGCTTCCTACTACTTAACCAATTCCTGATCCGCAAGAGGTCCCCTAAACATCCTTGGCCCTGTATACCAGAAGAAGCGTCTCCACCCCCATCGTTCAGCCCGGACACTGAGGTCCAGCTACGAGGGCCTTCTGGCGGTTCCCTCACTGTGAGAAGCAAAGTTACAGGGAACAGGCAGAGGGCCTTCTTGGTGGTGGTGCCCGCCCTGTGGAACGCCCTCCCACCAGATAACAACGAAATGAATAACTATCTGACTTTTAGAAGACATCTGAAGACATCTCTGTTTCAGGAAGTTTTTTAATGACTCATGTTTTAATGTATTTTTAATCACCTGTTGGAAGCCGCCCAAAGTGGCTGGGGAAACCCAGCCAGATGGGCAGGGTATAAGTAATAAATTATTATTATTACTGTTATTATCTTACTCCATGTCAGCTAAGTTTACTCGACAGTCTTTATTAAAAGCTTTTTTGGAAGCCCAGGTGTACTATGTCAACTGGATCAGCTCCGTCAAGATGCTTGTTGACACACTCATAGAACCCTAATAGGTTCATGAGGCAGGACTTGTCCTTCCAGAAGCCATGCTGGCTTTTCTTCGGAATGGGCTTATCCACACTTACCTTTTGTCCCCTTTTTGAGCACAGGCCAACGCTTCCAAGTGCCCTTTTACCTGCTCCTGAGCTTTCTCCGCACTTAAAGCCAAGTGCAACAAATGACATTTCAGGTTTCCTGCAGATTGCAGTTTGCCCTGATTCAGCTGGGACACAGAGCTTTAAAGCACGGACAGCACCTAGAAAGCCCGGAGTAAAGGGAAGTGTGGACAAACCCCTATTTTGTGCCACATTTCTAGGCACAGGTCTGGGATTTCCAGGTCTGTATCTGAGCGGGTTCTTTCCACTCGAGATTTTACCACTGAATTTGAGGAAATGGCAATTGGGATTCCCAAATATTGCTGTTTGCTCTGATCCAGCAGTAAAATGCAGGTGTTCCCAGATAAAGCGTGAGAGTAAAAGTAATAATAAAATCACACACATACACATGGACCTGGAAATCCTGGGGCTGTGCTAGAAAGCAGGGCACGAAATGAAGGGTGGATGAGCCCTAAGTCTTGTTCTTCTACATGCCTGGTTATATTATCTTTAACAATACTTCCCACCAGGATTGCCCTTGGAAACACCTTTTCAAAAATTGGTGTTACGCAGGATACTTTCCCGTCCTCAGGTGTGGAGGCAGAGCTGAGGAACAAGTGACATAATTTTTGTTTGTTTGTTTATAAAAACATTTCTATACCACTGTATCATAAAAAAATATACCACAGTGGTTTACAACAATATAAAAACATAAAACCAAGCTAAAAAATCATAAAACGTTAAAAATGTTTGAAAAACCTAAATTAAAAACAAACATTCATAGGGCGTTGTGGGGGATGTATCCTTGATTGCCTGCTTGGGCCTTGCGGAATATAAAAGTTTTCAGCAGACGCTTAAAAGTTGGCACAGAAGGCCGTCTGGATCAGGCATCCCAATCCGGTGATTTGTCAGTTTTTATTTTGCCTACCAGGCTCAGAAACTCAGCTCCCAACACCACTATCTGGCCCAGTTCCTCCTGCAAAAGTTAGTTCAGGTGCTGAGCTCTGTTCTAGATCTTCCACGGCCAATAATTCATTCAGCTTCTCTGCCACATCTCCTTGACCTCCTGGAGCACACCTTGTCGCTGACGGGTCCAACCACCTCACAAGGCTGTTTCCTGCTACTCATATATTTAAAGAAGACAGAGGGAGAGAGGCGTGATCCCACGGTTGGAGCCACGTTTCACCCACTCACCCACAGGTTTCCCCAGCCATTCTGGGTGGCTTCCAACAAGAGTAAAAATACATTAAAACATCAATCATTAATAACCTCCCTAAATAGTGCTGCCTTCAGAAGTCTGTCTCTCTTTCAGCCTCTCTCTCATGTAGAGACACACACCTCAAGGGCCAAGCGGTGGGTTCTGGGGCTCAGATTGTTCTCCTCCAGCTTTCCATGGGGCAACTTTCCTAGGTGCCTTGCAGGATAACAAACCGCAGTAACATTGGATCTGCACTCAGCAGCAAGGTCTCTCACTGGAAGCTGCTCATGCTCACAAGTCCAGTTGTGTGCAGATACTGAAGCATCACTTGCACGGTGATTGTGGAAGGCGAACACGGAGGCCACAGGAGGTCTTGCAGACCAGAGGAGCATCAGAGCTGCAGCGAGGACCAGACTGGTCTGAGACGGAAGGCCAGATGTCCTCAGCCTCCTGAAGCCAGGGAGGCCAAAGTGGGTCACCCAAAATTCATTGCTGGATTTTTGTGGCCTCTGCATCACTGCTGCTGTTCTCTGCCTCTAATCTCCCCACACCCTAAACCTTTTATTTCTCCTCAGACTCCCCAGGCCTTCTTTCCTTTTCCTCATTCTCTCTTTCTGCCTGGATGCCTCTCCCTGAATGTGACTTGTCCCTGCCCTTATCAGAAGCATCTGGCAGGATGGTGTGGCTAGACGCCCCTTCCTCCTCCTCCCTCTAAAAGCTCTCTCTCTGGAGCTTTGAGCTTCAATCCAGCTTTGGTGCTGATCGGAGGAAGGTGCGCTCCTTGACCTCTGCCTGGAAAACCCTCTGGCACCTGCCCTCCCCTTTGCCAGCGGCCCCTGGTGCCTCAACCCATGAGACCCAATGACTGGAGAATGGGGGTGAGCCTCTTTGCTCTCTGCCTCTGGACGGGGCTGATCATGGCCTCCTCCACAGACGGTAAGTATTTGGGAGCACAGGAGCCTTCGGGATGCGGAGGGTGTGGCGGGGTGGGAACTCTGCCGCTTGGGCAACCAGCTGTGTGGTGGGTGCATCTGGGGAAGGGGTGGAGTCACAGGAGAGTCGCCAGCCCCCTTGCCAGGGCTCAACGCATGCCAAGGCTCCTGGCAGCCCAAGCCCAGAAGCTGTCGCTCATCCACAAAATACCTAAATCATTTTTTTAAAAAGAGACTTCCCTGGAGCATGTGCAGAGTCCCATTCCCTCCTCACAGAGAAACTTACTCTCAGTCAGACAAGGAACGTCAGGGGAGCCAGATTGCTCTTGGGTCAGACTAAAGTTCTCTCTAGTCCAGCTTTCCATTCCCCACAGTGGCTGACTAGACGCCCCAGTGAGAAGCCTGCAAGCCAGGACAGGAGAGCAGCAGCCCTCTCCTGCTGATTTTCTCCCCACTGATGATGAGCGTCCTGTGGCAGACTGCCTCTCATCCTCATACACGACCATTATGACTATTAGCTACGGAAAGGCATGATTTTGTCCAACCCTCTTCCAAAGCCTCTCATCCTCATACATGGCCATCGTGATTAGTATCCTCCCTCATGAAGCTATTTAATTCTCCTTAAAAGCTGTCTACATTGGAGGCCATCACTGCCTCCTGTGGGAGTGAGTTCCACAAGCACTGCATGAAGCTCAGTTGGCTACGCCATTAGGTCATCTGCAAAGAGCCCTAATTTATAGGTTCTGCCTTTTATTTCCACTCCCTTGATGTCTGTGGCTGCTCGGATGCGGATTGCTAGGGGTTCCAGAGCCAGGATAAATAAGAAGGGAGACAGTGGGCATCCTTGTTTCGTGCCTCTTTGGATAGCTATAGTGTTAGAATCCATATTGTTAGTTCTGCATTTTGCTGAGGCTTGGGAGTATATTTGTTTGAGGATTTGTAGGAAGTTGGGGCCAAATTTCATGTTAGTTAGTACTGCTAATATGTATTTCCACTCCAAGCAATCAAAGGCTTTGAGGATGTCTAGGGACATAATTGTCAATGGGAGTTTGGTTGCCTTGCTGTGTTCGATCAGGTTCAGTAGTTTCCTGATGGGGTCTGTTATATTGCGGCCAGGGACAAAGCCAGTCTGGTCTGGGGCTATTAACTTGTGTAGGAAGATTTTTAGGCGGTTGGCCAAGATTGATGTGAATATCTTGTAGTCTTGGTTTATTAATGAGATTGGGCGGTATGATTCTACTTTGAGGCTGTCTTTTAGTGGTTTTGGGATGGAGACTACTTTGGAGTGGGTCCAGGTTTGGGGGATGGGGCCCCCTTTTATGATGTCGTTGAATAGGCGGGTCATGTAGGGCATCAAGGGTTCTTTGAATTTCTTATAGAATTCTGCTGTGAAGCCGTCTGGGCCTGGGGCTTTGTGTGGTTTCAGGTTTTTGAGGACCGCATCTATTTCCTCTGGGGTGCTAGGGCTGTCCATGAATTCCTGTTCCTCATCAGTTAGGGTAGGCATGGTCAGTCCTGCTAGAAATGTTCTGATTTCCTTCTCTGGTGGGTTATGGGAGGTGTATAGGTTGGAGTAGAATTCTGCAAATTCTGAGGTTATTTCTTCGGGGGAGAATGTTATGTTGCCGTCTTTTTTGGTGATGCAGTGTATTCTTGTTTTGAGTGCTTTTTTCCTACATCTATTTGCTAGTGATCTGGAGTTTTTCCCTCCATGTTCGTAGAAACGTTGTTTAGAGTATAGAATGTTGATCATTGTTTTGTTAATTTCTAGGGAGTCTAGTTCTCTCCTTTTTTGTTCTATAAGTTTGAGGAGTTTTTTAGATCCTGTTTGTTTGTAGTGTGATGAGAGGGCTGTGATGTCTTGTTCTATTTTGCTAATTTTTGAGGAGGTTTGTTTTTTAAGGAATGTTTTCTCTTTTATGCAAGCTCCTCTGGTGACCGCTTTCATTGCGTCCCATAGGAGGGGGGTTGTTATATTGTTTACATCGTTTTCTTTGAAGTAGTTTTGGAGGGTTTTTGTGAGACTCTAATTTGTTTGTTTGTAGTTAGGATGGGACTGAAGGACCATGATGGGGTGGTTTGTGTTCCTTCTATTTTAACAATGACTTCTACTGGGGCGTGGTCTGTGATTTTAATGTTACCTATGTTTGTTGATTCTACTGAGGGGATCAGACCCTGTGTGAGTAGAATGCTGTCCAGTCTGGACACTGTATCATGGCGTCCTGATTGGAATGTATGGCTGATGTCTCCCGGGTTTTGCTCACCCCAAATGTCGTAGAGACCCCTGTTTTTTAGCATTTTTAGTAACTTGTAAGAGTTCCTGGTTGTTGGGGGTTTCCTTCGGAGGAAGGTTGCCCATGGGGTTGTGGGGTGGATATCTTTCAGGGATATACCTTTCATATTTAGATTGAGGTCCCCTCCTAGGATTGCTTCCCCTTCAGAGAAGGAGAGGAATTTGTTTAATGTCTTCTGGAAGAATTCTAATTGTTTCGTGTTTGGGGCATATATGGAGCCGATTGTCAGTTTGATTTTGCCATCTAGTGTCCCTTTAGCGAAAATGAATCTGCCTTTTTTGTCCTTGAGGACTGTTGTGGCAGTGAAGTTCAGGTCTCTACTGAGTATTATGGCTACACCACGAGCTTTCCCTGAGCCTTGTGCGACCCACTGTTGACTGAAGCGGGGGTCGCTCAGGAGTTTGCTGCCTTTGGGTAGGTTGTGTATTTCTTGTAGGAAGGTGATGTGTGGTTTCATGGTGTTTATGTATGAGGTGATGCGTTTTCTTTTGATGGGGTTTCCCAGCCCCCTCACGTTTAATGTAATTGCTTTTAGGTTAGCCATCTTGCTTATCTATTATGTGGGGTGATTCCCTGCCAACCCGTTCGGGTTGTCTTGTGTCTCTCTCTTCGTGTTGTTTAAAGAACCAGTGGGGTTGCGCTGACCTAGGGTGTGGTGGGTGGGGGGCTAATGGGATTAGAGTAAGATTTGGGTTAAAGAGTAGGGGGTAAGTTGTAGAGAGTTTCCTATATGTAGTCATATAGGTGTTTGTTTGGGGTATTTTGGGCCATCTGGCATTTAGCCAGTTGGTCCTAGGTCTCAGCTGGTGTGGAAGGCCGTGTTCAAGGACAGGCCATCCCCCCTGTTGTTTGCGATAGGGGGTGATCAATGAGACAGTGTGAAGTGACTTTGTAACGTCGCTGTCAGGTATAAGGTTCATAAGCAGTGTTGCCAATGTTATGAGCAACATTGTTGGTGTGTTGGGGTGGGGATGTGGGTGCTGGTACGCTCTGGTGCCACCATAGTGCTGGTTGGGTATCAGATTTTAGCCTGATTGTGGGTTGTGTTATTCAGGTTGGAGGAGTTGTTTTTCCCTAGTATGGAGTATGGGGGTGTTGAAGGTGTGGGTGATGGGGAATGTGGTTGAGGTCGTCTGGACTGGTGTTGGGGTGGGGATTCCTGTGGGGGTGCGGGGCTGGGGGGGATGTTGATGGTGTTAACTAAATCTATGTTTTGGGGGGGGGGAAAGGGGGGGAAATCACCAGTCCTTCAGTTTGTGGTTTTTTCCTGGTTGCTTCATTCAGCTGGGGTTGTTGTTGTTGTAGGGTTGTCCATCTGCGATGAGTTGGTTTGGTTAATCTTGGTCTGGTTTCTTGTGTCGTATGGCCGGCGGGACAGTTCTGAGCATGATGCTTGCCTGTATTGGTTTGCGTTGTTGTGCCGCTTCTGTTGTTTCTTTTTCTTCTGTACCGTTGTCCAGTTGTTTGCTGTTGTTTCCTCGTGGTTGGGGCTGTCACTTGGTGGGTTTGTCGGTTGCGATTCCGGTGGGAGGTCGAGTTCAATGTTCTTTAGTAGTTGCAGGGCCTCAGGTATGTTGGTAGCCATGTGTTGTGTTGTATTGGTTGTTACAATGAGGCGGAAGGGGAAGCCCCATCGGTATTTGATCCCTGCTTGTTGGAGACGCTGGGTGCATGGGCGCAGGTTTTTCCTCCAGTTTAGGGTATCCTGAGATAGGTCCTGTAAGGCCAGAATGGGGGTTTCTCCATATCGAAGGTTGGTTGAGTTTTTGAGGTGGTTCCATACCTCTTCCTTCTTTTTGTAGCGTGTGAAGCATACAATGATGTCTCTTGGGGGGGCGCTGGGTTTTGGCATCGGTTTTAGGGCTCTGTGAGCCCTCTCCAAGTCATCTGCCTCAAGTTTCAGGCTTGGGATTGTGTTTTTCAGCCAGCGTATAATTAGGTCTGCTGGGCTTTTCTCCTCTGTTTTTTCAGGAAAGTTGCGGAAGCGGATGTTACAACGTCTATTGCGGTCTTCAAGGTCGGCTTGCTTAATTTTCATCTCTCTGTGTTCTGCTTCCATTTGGTTTACCAGTTCGTCCAGTTTCTTGTTCACACGTGTGTTCTCCTCCCGGTATTGCTCCATTATTCTTTCTTGCATTTGGTTCTTGTTCTCTAGAGCTTCCACTTTGGAGGTTAGATTGTTGATTAGTACCTGCATGGGAGCCATTGTGGCCTTCAGTGTTTCTTCTAATCGTGCTTCTAATCTTGCTTCCATTTCCCTCAGATCTCGTTTCGTTATTGGGTGGTCATCATCTTGAAGGGGAGTTACCATCTTAGCATTGTTTACCATCTCCCTGGTTGGTGTCATCTCGGTCTCCCTGATGGTTTTGGTTTGAGGTTGGCTTGGCGTCCTCTTGGAGTAGGGCGTGTGGTGGTTAGATGTTGTGGCAGTGGTGATTCCTGGGTATTGTTGGGTTGCTGAGCTGATCAGGCTTTGTTGGCTGGTGGCTTTTACAGAGCGTTTGGATTAGGTGGTCATTTGTGTCACTTCTAGCCTGTGTTTTAAGAACTTCTCTAGGGCTTCTGTAGATGCCTCAGCGGTGCCGCCGAGGTGGGGGGGGCAGGTAAGCAGAGATGGGTAGACTAACGGACAGACAGTTCATATAAAGGGAGGGGGGTTAGCAGGTAGAGATGCAAGAGATTAGAGGGGTGGGGCCAGGGGAAATATGTGTTTAGGAGGGGGTTGTATATGCCCAAAAGGGGTATTGGGGTCCAGTTAAGGTGGAAGTTGGGGTTGGGAGTGCGCTCAGAAACAGAGACAGACAAATAGGCTATATGTAAAGGGTGGAGGGAGAAAAAAGGGAAGAAGAAGAAGAAAGAAAGAAGAAGGGGGGAGGCGGGGGGAGAGGGGAGATTGGAGTAAAAGAGAAGAGAGAGAGAGAGACAAAAAGAGAGTTGAAAGAGAGAGGAGAGATAGTACAGTAATATCAGCGGTATTAGAATGCAGCAGTAGTTTTAGCTATAGTATGAGGGGGGCAAATTATGATAGGGTGATATGAATGTGTGTATGTGTTTCCTTTAGGGGAAGGGGGGGATGGAGAGAGGGAGGAGGGAGAGAAAAGGAGAGGAGGAGGGGGAAGGGTGGGAAAAGGAAGGAGAAGAAAAGAGAGGGGGAGAGGGGAGGGAGGGTGAGCTGCTGCAATGGTATGGGGGAAAGTCTTATTTTTAAAGAGGGGGTGGGGGGGAAAGGGCTCCCCTCTCAAAAACAAACTGACGAACAGGCTAAAAAGGGGGGGTTGATTTTAAAAAATAAAAGGGATAGAAAACAAAATTGGGGATGGAAAATGAAAGGTGGGATAAAAGGAAAAAATGAGGAGGGGTGAAGAGAGAGAGGGGAGAGCAAAAAGGGAGAGAAAAATAAAAAAGGGGGGGAAGTTGAGGGGGAGAGTATCAATAGCAATAGCAGTGATATGGAGGAAATTTTTGTTTTAAAAGAGAGTGGTGGTCGTAGCTGGGGGTGAAAGATTCCCCCCTCAAGAACAAGCCAACAAATAGAAAAGAAAGGGCTTTAAAAAGAGAAAGAGGGAAAAAGAAGAAAAAAAAAATTGTATGGTTTTTTTTAATATATATATATATATAAATAATATTTCCCCCTAATTATTGTTATTATTTTTTGTTTGTAAAAAAGTAATTAAAAATGTACGGGTAAAAGATAAAAATGAGAATTAAAGGTAAAAAAAAAAGGGGGGTTGTCTTTAGATAGATAGATAGAGCTTTTTTTCTTTTTTTTAATGAGTAAAGTATAGGTAAAAGAGGATAGGTAAAAGAGAGTGGAAAGTCTGGGGCAAAGTGGCAGTCCCAGGAAATGGCCTGTGATGGTTCAGGGCTGTTTTCTGGGTACTGCCATTTTAATTGTTAAGAGGGGAGTTTGAGGTGGAAATAAAATGAGGTTTAAATTGAGGGTATGTGTGTGTGGAAAAGTGTGTCTTTAAATAGTGTGTAGAAAAGATAGAAATAAAAATAAAGATTCAAATGAAGGGTGGCTGCAGCAGCAGTGGCCCCTCTTTTAAAAAGAAAAGTGATAAAAGTAGGTATATGGGGGGGGGGAATAAAAAAGATTTTTTTTTTTTTAAAAGGGAGAGGGGGAGGAAGGGGTTAAAAAAAAGGATTATTATTTTTTTAAAAAAAGGAAAAAAGAAGGGGGTAGTTTCTTCCTTTCTGCGATAGATCTCCTTTGTCATGCGGCTTTCCTCTGTTTTCCTTGCCTTCCTCTGTTTTCCTTGCCGCTGGAGGCCACGTGTTTTTCCGGAGCCTCTTTTGCCTTCCCATGCTCACCTACCTCCCTTCTTCTTTCCCGTCGGCAGAGATGGGGGCAGCAGTGGTAAAGTTGGGGTTCCTTTTTCTTTCTTTTTCTTCTTCTTTCCCCCTTTTCTTTTTCTCCCTCTCTGCGTTAGCTCCACTGTCCTCCTGGTTTTGGAGCTCCTCTCGGCTGTTGGGGGTGGTGGTGGTCGGGTGCCTTTCCGGCTCAATCAAGGTCGTGGGGGGTGTGTGTTTTGGCTCCTTTGATAGGCGCCCCGGGCACCCCCGATTCCTCTCCGCTGGCAGTGCTGGCGGCAGCCTTTTACTCTGGCTGGCTTCAGGAGCTCTTTTCTGCTGTTGCAGCCGCCATGCTGCCTCGCCGGAAGTCCCATGACTTTCAGTTCTCATCCATGCCAGTGTAGTGGTCAAAATTTTGGGTAAGGAGCTGGGACACAAGAGTTCCATTCCATGCTCAGCGATGAACCTCACCGGGTGACCATGCACTGCCTCTCAGACAAACAGACCTCGCAGGGTTGTTGTGAGGTGGAAAGGGGGAGAGAACCATGTATACCATCTTGAGCTCCTTGGAGAAAACAGTGCTATATGGATACAGGAGAAAATAATAAGAGGAGAGACTCACTTTCCCAACCACTTTCACTGGTGTAAAGGTAAAGGGACCCCTGACCATTAGGTCCAGTCGTGGCCGACTCTGGGGTTGCGGCGCTCATCTCGCTTTACTGGCCGAGGGAGCCGGCGTACAGCTTCCAGGTCATGTGGCCAGCATGGCTAAGCCGCTTCTGGCGAACCAGAGCAGCGCACAGAAACTCCGTTTACCTTCCCGCTGGAGCGGTACCTATTTATCTGCTTGCACTTTGACGTGCTTTTGAACTGCTAGGTTGGCAGGAGCAGGGACCGAGCAACGGGAGCTCACCCCATCATTGCGGGGATTTGAACCGCCGACCTTCTGATCAGCAAGGCCCAGGCGCTGTAGCTTCAGGTCCATTTGACGATAGTCACTCCTTGAGGTGTTTTAATGCCAGAATATTAAGCACAAGCCAAAGAAAAATAGGCGCCCTGTTTAAATGCTAAAGGTGATGTGTTGAATGATCAAAATGCTTCCCCTTAAAGTTTGCGTTGTTGATGCTGCAGCAGCTGAAGCTTCAGAACTGAATCTGAAGATGTATGAGACCCAAAGAGGAGCCGCCCTGATCAGAATCACCTGGATCTAGAAAGGTTAAAGATGGCCAGGAAGGGAAAGCTGGCAAAGTAAAAATGGCTCACGGGTGTTTTATATATATATTATCATTAAAGCACTTATAAAATGCTTGCTGATTCTAAATCCCTAACTGGAATAAAAGGGCACAAAACTGCATGTTCTGAAAAATAAAAACTTATGATGATATTGTGTTTATTAAAAAATATATTGTTTATAGATTCATTGCTTGTTCTTTCTGTAACCGATTTGAATGTTTTGAAATTGCAGTCAAATCAACAGAAGCAAGCCCAACTACTATGACTAGTTCTTCCACTGCAACTGGACCCTCAATTCAGAGTACAGCAGAAGACACTGGTAGAACACAGGCAGTGACCTTCGCTTCTCCCACCGCTGAGCAACCATCCACCACAGGGACATCTCTGTCAACGTTGAGGACCTCTTCCAGTGTGACCACTGCAACTGAACCCTCAATTCAGAGTACAGCAGAAGACACTGGTACTACACCGGCAGGGACCTCCGCTTCTCCCACCTCTGAGCAACCATCCACCACAGGGACATCTTCTCTGCCAACGTTGGGGACCTTTTCCAGTGTGACCACTGCAACTGAACCCTCAATTCAGAGTACAGCAGGAGACACTAGTACAAAACATGCAATGACCTCCGCTTCTCCCACCTCTGAGCAACCATCCACCACAGGGACATCTTCTCTGCCAACGTTGGGGACCTCTTCCAGTGTGACCACTGCAACTGAACCCTCAATTCAGAGTACAGCAGAAGACACTGGTACTACACAGGCAGTGACCTTCGCTTCTCCCACCGCTGAGCAACCATCCACCACAGGGACATCTTCTCTGTCAACGTTGAGGACCTCTTCCAGTGTGACCACTGCAACTGAACCCTCAATTCAGAGTACAGCAGAAGACACTGGTACTACACCGGCAGCGACCTCCGCTTCTCCCACCTCTGAGCAACCATCCACCACAGGGACATCTCTATCAACGTTGGGGACCTCTTCCAGTGTGACCACTGCAACTGAACCCTCAATTCAGAGTACAGCAGAAGACACTGGTAGAACACAGGCAGTGACCTTCGCTTCTCCCACCGCTGAGCAACCATCCACCACAGGGACATCTTCTCTGTCAACGTTGAGGACCTCTTCCAGTGTGACCACTGCAACTGAACCCTCAATTCAGAGTACAGCAGAAGACACTGGTACTACACAGGCAGGGACCTCCGCTTCTCCCACCACTGAGCAACCATCCACCACAGGGACATCTTCTCTGTCAACGTTGAAGACCTCTTCCAGTGTGACCACTGCAACTGAACCCTCAATTCAGAGTACAGCAGAAGACACTGGTACTACACCGGCAGTGACCTCCGCTTCTCCCACCTCTGAGCAACCATCCACCACAGGGACATCTCTGTCAACGTTGGGGACCTCTTCCAGTGTGACCACTGCAACTGAACCCTCAATTCAGAGTACAGCAGAAGACACTGGTAGAACACCGGCAGCGACCTCCGCTTCTCCCACCTCTGAGCAACCATCCACCACAGGGACATCTCTATCAACGTTGGGGACCTCTTCCAGTGTGACCACTGCAACTGAACCCTCAATTCAGAGTACAGCAGAAGACACTGGTACTACACAGGCAGGGACCTCCGCTTCTCCCACCGCTGAGCAACCATCCACCACAGGGACATCTTCTCTGTCAACGTTGAGGACCTCTTCCAGTGTGACCACTGCAACTAAACCCTCAATTCAGAGTACAGCAGAAGACACTGGTACTACACCGGCAGCGACCTCCGCTTCTCCCACCTCTGAGCAACCATCCACCACAGGGACATCTCTGTCAACGTTGGGGACCTCTTCCAGTGTGACCACTGCAACTGAACCCTCAATTCAGAGTACAGCAGAAGACACTGGTAGAACACAGGCAGTGAC
Organism: Podarcis pityusensis; assembly: GCF_964106645.2. Lineage (NCBI taxonomy): Eukaryota > Metazoa > Chordata > Lepidosauria > Squamata > Lacertidae > Podarcis > Podarcis pityusensis. Next base: position 55,074,594 of record NC_138038.1, on the reverse strand, counting down.
CTTCGCTTCTCCCACCGCTGAGCAACCATCCACCACAGGGACATCTTCTCTGTCAACGTTGGGGACCTTTTCCAGTGTGACCACTGCAACTGAACCCTCAATTCAGAGTACAGCAGGAGACACTAGTACAAAACAGGTAGTGACCTCCGCTTCTCCCACCACTGAGCAACCATCCACCACAGGGACATCTTCTCTGTCAAAGTTGGGGACCTCTTCCAGTGTGACCACTGCAACTGAACCCTCAATTCAGAGTACAGCAGAAGACACTGGTACTACACAGGCAGGGACCTCCGCTTCTCCCACCTCTGAGCAACCATCCACCACAGGGACATCTCTGTCAACGTTGGGGACCTCTTCCAGTGTGACCACTGCAACTGAACCCTCAATTCAGAGTACAGCAGAAGACACTGGTACTACACAGGTAGTGACCTTCGCTTCTCCCACCTCTGAGCAACCATCCACCACAGGGACATCTTCTCTGTCAACGTTGGGGACCTCTTCCAGTGTGACCACTGCAACTGAACCCTCAATTCAGAATACAGCAGAAGACACTGGTACTACACAGGCAGGGACCTCCGCTTCTCCCACCTCTGAGCAACCATCCACCACAGGGACATCTCTGTCAACGTTGAGGACCTCTTCCAGTGTGACCACTGCAACTGAACCCTCAATTCAGAGTACAGCAGAAGACACTGGTACTACACCGGCAGCGACCTCCGCTTCTCCCACCTCTGAGCAACCATCCACCACAGGGACATCTCTGTCAACGTTGGGGACCTCTTCCAGTGTGACCACTGCAACTGAACCCTCAATTCAGAGTACAGAAGGAGACACTAGTACAAAACAGGCAGTGACCTTCGCTTCTCCCACCGCTGAGCAACCATCCACCACAGGGACATCTCTGCCAACGTTGGGGACCTTTTCCAGTGTGACCACTGCAACTGAACCCTCAATTCAGAGTACAGCAGGAGACACTAGTACAAAACAGGTAGTGACCTCCGCTTCTCCCACCACTGAGCAACCATCCACCACAGGGACATCTTCTCTGTCAACATTGGGGACCTCTTCCAGTGTGACCACTGCAACTGAACCCTCAATTCAGAGTACAGCAGAAGACACTGGTAGAACACAGGCAGGGACCTCCGCTTCTCCCACCTCTGAGCAACCATCCACCACAGGGACATCTTCTCTGTCAACGTTGGGGACCTCTTCCAGTGTGACCACTGCAACTGAACCCTCAATTCAGAGTACAGCAGAAGACACTGGTAGAACACAGGCAGTGACCTTCGCTTCTCCCACCGCTGAGCAACCATCCACCACAGGGACATCTTCTCTGTCAACGTTGGAGACCTCTTCCAGTGTGACCACTGCAACTGAACCCTCAATTCAGAGTACAGCAGAAGACACTGGTACTACACAGGCAGGGACCTCCGCTTCTCCCACCTCTGAGCAACCATCCACCACAGGGACATCTTCTCTGTCAACGTTGAGGACCTCTTCCAGTGTGACCACTCCAACTGAACCCTCAATTCAGAGTACAGCAGAAGACACTGGTACTACACCGGCAGCGACCTCCGCTTCTCCCACCTCTGAGCAACCATCCACCACAGGGACATCTCTGTCAACGTTGGGGACCTCTTCCAGTGTGACCACTGCAACTGAACCCTCAATTCAGAGTACAGCAGAAGACACTGGCACTACACCGGCAGGGACCTCCGCTTCTCCCACCTCTGAGCAACCATCCACCACAGGGACATCTCTGTCAACGTTGGGGACCTTTTCCAGTGTGACCACTGCAAATGAACCCTCAATTCAGAGTACAGCAGAAGACACTGGTACTACACAGGCAGGGACCTCCGCTTCTCCCACCTCTGAGCAACCATCCACCACAGGGACATCTCTGTCAACGTTAGGGACCTCTTCCAGTGTGACCACTGCAACTGAACCCTCAATTCAGAGTACAGAAGGCGACACTAGTACAAAACAGGCAGTGACCTTCACTTCTCCCACCGCTGAGCAACCATCCACCACAGGGACATCTTCTCTGCCAACGTTGGGGACCTCTTCCAGTGTGACCACTGCAACTGAACCCTCAATTCAGAGTACAGCAGAAGACACTGGAACTACACAGGAAGGGACCTCTGCTTCTCCCACCGCTGAGCAACCATCCACCACAGGGACATCTCTGTCAACGTTGGGGACCTCTTCCAGTGTGACCACTGCAACTGAACCCTCAATTCAGAGTACAGCAGAAGACACTGGTAGAACACCGGCAGCGACCTCCGCTTCTCCCACCTCTGAGCAACCATCCACCACAGGGACATCTCTATCAACGTTGGGGACCTCTTCCAGTGTGACCACTGCAACTGAACCCTCAATTCAGAGTACAGCAGAAGACACTGGTACTACACAGGCAGGGACCTCCGCTTCTCCCACCGCTGAGCAACCATCCACCACAGGGACATCTTCTCTGTCAACGTTGAGGACCTCTTCCAGTGTGACCACTGCAACTAAACCCTCAATTCAGAGTACAGCAGAAGACACTGGTACTACACCGGCAGCGACCTCCGCTTCTCCCACCTCTGAGCAACCATCCACCACAGGGACATCTCTGTCAACGTTGGGGACCTCTTCCAGTGTGACCACTGCAACTGAACCCTCAATTCAGAGTACAGCAGAAGACACTGGTAGAACACAGGCAGTGACCTTCGCTTCTCCCACCGCTGAGCAACCATCCACCACAGGGACATCTTCTCTGTCAACGTTGGGGACCTTTTCCAGTGTGACCACTGCAACTGAACCCTCAATTCAGAGTACAGCAGGAGACACTAGTACAAAACAGGTAGTGACCTCCGCTTCTCCCACCACTGAGCAACCATCCACCACAGGGACATCTTCTCTGTCAAAGTTGGGGACCTCTTCCAGTGTGACCACTGCAACTGAACCCTCAATTCAGAGTACAGCAGAAGACACTGGTACTACACAGGCAGGGACCTCCGCTTCTCCCACCTCTGAGCAACCATCCACCACAGGGACATCTCTGTCAACGTTGGGGACCTCTTCCAGTGTGACCACTGCAACTGAACCCTCAATTCAGAGTACAGCAGAAGACACTGGTACTACACAGGTAGTGACCTTCGCTTCTCCCACCTCTGAGCAACCATCCACCACAGGGACATCTTCTCTGTCAACGTTGGGGACCTCTTCCAGTGTGACCACTGCAACTGAACCCTCAATTCAGAATACAGCAGAAGACACTGGTACTACACAGGCAGGGACCTCCGCTTCTCCCACCTCTGAGCAACCATCCACCACAGGGACATCTCTGTCAACGTTGAGGACCTCTTCCAGTGTGACCACTGCAACTGAACCCTCAATTCAGAGTACAGCAGAAGACACTGGTACTACACCGGCAGCGACCTCCGCTTCTCCCACCTCTGAGCAACCATCCACCACAGGGACATCTCTGTCAACGTTGGGGACCTCTTCCAGTGTGACCACTGCAACTGAACCCTCAATTCAGAGTACAGAAGGAGACACTAGTACAAAACAGGCAGTGACCTTCGCTTCTCCCACCGCTGAGCAACCATCCACCACAGGGACATCTCTGCCAACGTTGGGGACCTTTTCCAGTGTGACCACTGCAACTGAACCCTCAATTCAGAGTACAGCAGGAGACACTAGTACAAAACAGGTAGTGACCTCCGCTTCTCCCACCACTGAGCAACCATCCACCACAGGGACATCTTCTCTGTCAACATTGGGGACCTCTTCCAGTGTGACCACTGCAACTGAACCCTCAATTCAGAGTACAGCAGAAGACACTGGTAGAACACAGGCAGGGACCTCCGCTTCTCCCACCTCTGAGCAACCATCCACCACAGGGACATCTTCTCTGTCAACGTTGGGGACCTCTTCCAGTGTGACCACTGCAACTGAACCCTCAATTCAGAGTACAGCAGAAGACACTGGTAGAACACAGGCAGTGACCTTCGCTTCTCCCACCGCTGAGCAACCATCCACCACAGGGACATCTTCTCTGTCAACGTTGGAGACCTCTTCCAGTGTGACCACTGCAACTGAACCCTCAATTCAGAGTACAGCAGAAGACACTGGTACTACACAGGCAGGGACCTCCGCTTCTCCCACCTCTGAGCAACCATCCACCACAGGGACATCTTCTCTGTCAACGTTGAGGACCTCTTCCAGTGTGACCACTCCAACTGAACCCTCAATTCAGAGTACAGCAGAAGACACTGGTACTACACCGGCAGCGACCTCCGCTTCTCCCACCTCTGAGCAACCATCCACCACAGGGACATCTCTGTCAACGTTGGGGACCTCTTCCAGTGTGACCACTGCAACTGAACCCTCAATTCAGAGTACAGCAGAAGACACTGGCACTACACCGGCAGGGACCTCCGCTTCTCCCACCTCTGAGCAACCATCCACCACAGGGACATCTCTGTCAACGTTGGGGACCTTTTCCAGTGTGACCACTGCAACTGAACCCTCAATTCAGAGTACAGCAGAAGACACTGGTACTACACAGGCAGGGACCTCCGCTTCTCCCACCTCTGAGCAACCATCCACCACAGGGACATCTCTGTCAACGTTAGGGACCTCTTCCAGTGTGACCACTGCAACTGAACCCTCAATTCAGAGTACAGAAGGCGACACTAGTACAAAACAGGCAGTGACCTTCACTTCTCCCACCGCTGAGCAACCATCCACCACAGGGACATCTTCTCTGCCAACGTTGGGGACCTCTTCCAGTGTGACCACTGCAACTGAACCCTCAATTCAGAGTACAGCAGAAGACACTGGAACTACACAGGAAGGGACCTCTGCTTCTCCCACCGCTGAGCAACCATCCACCACAGGGACATCTTCTCTGTCAACGTTGGGGACCTCTTCCAGTGTGACCACTGCAACTCAACCCTCAATTCAGAGTACAGCAGAAGACACTGGTACTACACCAGCAGCGACCTCCGCTTCTCCCACCTCTGAGCAACCATCCACCACAGGGACATCTCTGCCAACGTTGGGGACCTCTTCCAGTGTGACCACTGCAACTGAACCCTCAATTCAGAGTACAGCAGAAGACACTGGAACTACACAGGAAGGGACCTCCGCTTCTCCCACCGCTGAGCAACCATCCACCACAGGGACATCTTCTCTGTCAACGTTGGGGACCTCTTCCAGTGTGACCACTGCAACTGAACCCTCAATTCAGAGTACAGCAGAAGACACTGGTACTACACCGGCAGCGACCTCCGCTTCTCCCACCTCTGAGCAACCATCCACCACAGGGACATCTCTGTCAACGTTGGGGACCTCTTCCAGTGTGACCACTGCAACTGAACCCTCAATTCAGAGTACAGAAGGAGACACTAGTACAAAACAGGTAGTGACCTCCGCTTCTCCCACCACTGAGCAACCATCCACCACAGGGACATCTCTGTCAACGTTGGGGACCTCTTCCAGTGTGACCACTGCAACTGAACCCTCAATTCAGAGTACAGCAGAAGACACTGGTAGAACACAGGCAGTGACCTTCGCTTCTCCCACCGCTGAGCAACCATCCACCACAGGGACATCTTCTCTGTCAACGTTGGAGACCTCTTCCAGTGTGACCACTGCAACTGAACCCTCAATTCAGAGTACAGCAGAAGACACTGGTACTACACAGGCAGGGACCTCCGCTTCTCCCACCTCTGAGCAACCATCCACCACAGGGACATCTTCTCTGTCAACGTTGAGGACCTCTTCCAGTGTGACCACTCCAACTGAACCCTCAATTCAGAGTACAGCAGAAGACACTGGTACTACACCGGCAGGGACCTCCGCTTCTCCCACCTCTGAGCAACCATCCACCACAGGGACATCTCTGTCAACGTTGGGGACCTTTTCCAGTGTGACCACTGCAACTGAACCCTCAATTCAGAGTACAGCAGAAGACACTGGTACTACACAGGCAGGGACCTCCGCTTCTCCCACCTCTGAGCAACCATCCACCACAGGGACATCTCTGTCAACGTTAGGGACCTCTTCCAGTGTGACCACTGCAACTGAACCCTCAATTCAGAGTACAGAAGGCGACACTAGTACAAAACAGGCAGTGACCTTCACTTCTCCCACCTCTGAGCAACCATCCACCACAGGGACATCTTCTCTGTCAACGTTGAGGACCTCTTCCAGTGTGACCACTCCAACTGAACCCTCAATTCAGAGTACAGCAGAAGACACTGGTACTACACCGGCAGGGACCTCCGCTTCTCCCACCTCTGAGCAACCATCCACCACAGGGACATCTCTGTCAACGTTGGGGACCTTTTCCAGTGTGACCACTGCAACTGAACCCTCAATTCAGAGTACAGCAGAAGACACTGGAACTACACAGGAAGGGACCTCCGCTTCTCCCACCGCTGAGCAACCATCCACCACAGGGACATCTTCTCTGTCAACGTTGGGGACCTCTTCCAGTGTGACCACTGCAACTGAACCCTCAATTCAGAGTACAGCAGAAGACACTGGTACTACACCAGCAGCGACCTCCGCTTCTCCCACCTCTGAGCAACCATCCACCACAGGGACATCTCTGTCAACGTTGGGGACCTTTTCCAGTGTGACCACTGCAACTGAACCCTCAATTCAGAGTACAGCAGAAGACACTGGTACTACACAGGCAGGGACCTCCGCTTCTCCCACCTCTGAGCAACCATCCACCACAGGGACATCTCTGTCAACGTTAGGGACCTCTTCCAGTGTGACCACTGCAACTGAACCCTCAATTCAGAGTACAGAAGGCGACACTAGTACAAAACAGGCAGTGACCTTCACTTCTCCCACCGCTGAGCAACCATCCACCACAGGGACATCTTCTCTGCCAACGTTGGGGACCTTTCCCAGTATGACCACTGAAACTGAACCCTCAATTCAGAGTACAGCAGGAGACACTAGTACAAAACAGGTAGTGACCTCCGCTTCTCCCACCACTGAGCAACCATCCACCACAGAGACATCTTCTCTGTCAACATTGGGGACCTCTTCCAGTGTGACCACTGCAACTGAACCCTCAATTCAGAGTACAGCAGAAGACACTGGTAGAACACAGGCAGGGACCTCCGCTTCTCCCACCTCTGAGCAACCATCCACCACAGGGACATCTCTGCCAACGTTGGGGACCTCTTCCAGTGTGACCACTGCAACTGAACCCTCAATTCAGAGTACAGCAGAAGACACTGGAACTACACAGGAAGGGACCTCCGCTTCTCCCACCTCTGAGCAACCATCCACCACAGGGACATCTCTGTCAACGTTGGGGACCTTTTCCAGTGTGGCCACTGCAACTGAACCCTCAATTCAGAGTACAGAAGGAGACACTAGTACAAAACAGGCAGTGACCTTCGCTTCTCCCACCGCTGAGCAACCATCCACCACAGGGACATCTCTGCCAACGTTGGGGACCTTTTCCAGTGTGGCCACTGCAACTGAACCCTCAATTCAGAGTACAGCAGGAGACACTAGTACAAAACAGGTAGTGACCTCCGCTTCTCCCACCACTGAGCAACCATCCACCACAGGGACATCTTCTCTGTCAACGTTGGGGACCTCTTCCAGTGTGACCACTGCAACTGAACCCTCAATTCAGAGTACAGCAGAAGACACTGGTACTACACAGGCAGGGACCTCCGCTTCTCCCACCTCTGAGCAACCATCCACCACAGGGACATCTTCTCTGCCAACGTTGGGGACCTCTTCCAGTGTGACCACTGCAACTGAACCCTCAATTCAGAGTACAGCAGAAGACACTGGAACTACACAGGAAGGGACCTCTGCTTCTCCCACCGCTGAGCAACCATCCACCACAGGGACATCTTCTCTGTCAACGTTGGGGACCTCTTCCAGTGTGACCACTGCAACTGAACCCTCAATTCAGAGTACAGCAGAAGACACTGGTACTACACAGGCAGCGACCTCCGCTTTTCCCACCGCTGAGCAACCATCCACCACAGGGACATCTTCTCTGCTAAGGTTGGGGACCTCTTCCAGTGTAACCACTGCAACTGAACCCTCAATTCGGAGTACAGCAGAAGACACTGGTACTACACAGGCAGGGACCTCCGCTTCTCCCACCGCTGAGCAACCATCCACCACAGGGACATCTTCTCTGTCAACGTTGGGGACCTCTTCCAGTGTGACCACTGCAACTGAACCCTCAATTCAGAGTACAGCAGAAGACACTAGTAGTATGCAGGCAATGACCTCCGCTTCTCCCACCTCTGATCAACCATCCACCACAGGCACATCTTCTCTGTCAACATTGCCTGCCGCTCCCAGTGTGACCACTGCAACTGAACCCTCAACTCTGAGTACAGCAGGAGATACTACTACTCCGCAGGAAGTGACCTCCATTTCTTCCACCTCCTCAGAGGAACCATCCACTGCAGGGACACTTTCTCTGTCAACGTTGCCCGCCTCTTCCAGTGTGACCACTCCAACTGAACCCTTAACTCAGAGTACTGCAGGAGGCACTACTTCTCCTCGGGAAGTGACCTCCATTTCTTCCACATCATCGGAACCATCCACTCCAGGGACAACTTCTCTGTCAACGTTTCCGGCCTCTTCCAGTGATGGTACTACAGCGATCCTAAGCGCAACTAGTGTGACTGAAACGGTCAGTTCACCTACCACCTCTTCCAGTTCCACCGAACAGCGTTCTGAAACAGTTAAATCTATCTTATCCCCAAGCACCACCACTGCAGATGGACCCTCAACTCAGAGTACAGCAGGAGGCACTACTATTACGCTGGCAGTGACCTCTGCTTCTTCCACCTCGGAGGAACCATCCACTTCAAGGACATCTTCTCTGTCAACGTTGCCTGCCCCCTCCTTTGAGGGTACTACAGCAATCCTAAGTACAACTAGTGTGACTGATAAGCTGGGTCCATCTACCACCTCCTCCAGTTCCACAGAAGAGCGTCCTGAAACAAGCACATCAAAGGCATCTATGTCTACCGGTATGAAAATCTCCACCATTGGGGCCCCTTTCCCTTCCACTATTACCCGTTCACACACATTTACTCCTTCTGAACTGAAAAGTTCCTCTGTTAGGGGCCTATATTTTCATATGGAAATGATGTTTATTTCCTAGCACACGACTGCAGGGCTTAATGGTTTGCACTTGTCGCAATCATGCTTCTTGGCGCATTACAAAGTTCTTGCATCAGTTTACATGGCCCTTAATATACTTGAGTCCAGAATATCTTCAATACCTATTAATGTGTTATATCCCTGTTTGATCAGTGCTCTCTTTGTGGGAGCTGATCTACGTGGTCCCTCATGAGTCAAGGCACACGACGTATAGCCACCGTGTAACTCCTTCCTGGCTGAGAACCATTCTTTATTGAACTCCAGGCCCTTGGCTTAGGCTTTCTTGATTTCAGCAAGCAGCTAAAGTTCTGATTAATTCTAATTGATTTTATGTATTGCTCTTTCAGCCTCACTATACACTTAGAAATAATAGCATTAGGCTGTACAATATATAAATTATTATTGTCATCATCATCATCATATATGAGGGCTCTTTTGTCGGCTTGTTCTTAAATATTGTTAATGTTCTGTTCTGTTCTCTTCCTCTTCCTCAGCTTCTTCCACCACAGTTGTCCCTCTCGGGTGTCTTAATGGAGGAGTGCTTGTTGGGGGTCGTTGTCACTGCCCATCTCCCTATACTGGGCAGCGATGTGAAGAGGCAAGGAATGAAATCCAAGTGGGTAAGTCTTAGTACAAATTATTAGTACAAGGCTCCTGCCCTCTGGCTCTTCTTTTGAAAACAAAAGCTCAGGAATGTCCGGGTATGTGTAGTAATTTTCTAGGTGGGCAATATTTGTGGTCCTGCGGCCAACTTGCTTGATTCAAAGTGGTGTGTTGCTTCTGCGGCATCACCCTGCCACCTGCAGTTTAAAAAGCTTCTGATACCAGCAGGAGCAGCAGCAGCTGGACCAGAATGTCACCTGCCTCAGGACCTGGAGAGTTCCTGTCAGCAAGAGTAGACTACACTGAGCTGATACGCGCACATTCCCATGTATTTCACACCCTGTACCAGCGCCCTTTCTCTGCACACTTGGTGTGGATCCAGAAGTGATTCATGTTGTTTCCATGATCACTGTGACTCAATGGACACCGGAAGTGCTCATCCTCACATCTGAAACTGTGGCTGTACCTTCATGTTTAATGACTTCTGTGTTTTCTGATCACAGTGACTGTTGTGGCCATAATCCATGTCTCTGTAACAGTGAGGAATTGGGACTTTAGACCAGAGATGGCGATTTACGGCTCGCATGACTTCAAGAGATTCGTGAATGTCTTTGAGCAACAGGTGAGGGGTGGCTGGGAGTTCATAGAGGATGCCCACTCAGGAAAATGATCACTTCCAGGCAGACCTATTGTTACTTTTGAGTCTGGGTCCCATTAACATGCCATTCCTTTGTGGTAAACTTCATTAACAGAGATTTGTCTGCTTAGCACATCTGGAAACAGTCAGATTTCCATCGTTTGGAACACCTAGATATCCAGATGTGGAAATGGAGCTATCAGATGAGTATAGAAAGCTGTTTCTGTAATATGTAGCTCAGAGCTGATGGTTCATACCCTAATACACACATCAGGAACCGTCTTCCTAATTGTCACTTTTGAAAGACCAATCTTAAAGTGACAAAGGTCCTCTTCCCGCCTTTATAATCATCCCATCCCTTTGGCCAGGCTGCCTGCTGGGAACTGGAGTCCAAGAACAGCTGGGGGAGGGCCACTGACTAGCCATGCCCAGCGCAGGAGATACCCCAAAGGTGTGTTGGAAGGGTGGAGGAGGTAAAGGAGCACAGCAGGATAGAGAGGCCCTACTCAGCACACAGGAGGGACCCAGAATCTGCTGGGATGGGGGGTTTAGTATTTCTCAGATCAACAAACTTGTACATGTAGAGTATTTTGTTGTTTCTGATTTTTGGTGTTGCCTTTTTGGTAAGTTGTAAACATCAGCAGGATTGCTGACATGCACACCTTCTAAGCTGTTGATGCTGCCAAGTGGCAGTAACTCCTCCGCTCCTGGCCAGACCTGCTCTTGATTGCTGCTCCTCACATTCCGTTGTCACTGCAGCCGAGCTAAGATTCTCTCTCTCTCTCTGTGCAGATGAACATCTTCTATTCGGGCATTTTTGGGTACCAGGGCGTACATGTGATTAATCTGAGGTGAGGCACAGATAGATATGTTTGGCGACCAAGCATTGGAGAGAGTGTGGTTTTGGGTTCCAGCAAATTCCTTGGCGCCCAATGTAAAACACCACACTCCCTTGAACACGGAAGCCTGAACAGGCCATGTTGACCCCCCTCACAACAGGCCAACTGGGGGCACCTTCACAACTGGGGCTAAATGATTTATCCTTCTTGCTTCCTGCTTCTTGCTTCCAGGCGAGGCAGTGTCATCGTGGACCACGATGTGCGTCTGCGTGAGCCGTTCTCGAACTTCAGTGGTTCTTATGAGGCATCCATCAAGGACATCATCCAGGTCCTGAAAAATAATTGCACTTTCAACCAAACAGGTGAGGCAGCAGCTGCCACTGGCTGGCTGGCAGCTTCATGAACGAAAAGGTTTCCTTTGCTTGCATGCCACGGGGCACCTCTTGCCACTACATTCCTGCCCCGTATCTGGCTTGTGGAGTGCGAGGAAAAGGTTCCTTATAAGACGTCTCCAGATCAGATGCCACAAGGAAGCAGGGACCATCCAAGGGCAGCAATCCTGCCCCTTTTTATTTGGGAGTGCCGTATTTTTCGCTCTATAAGACTCACTTTTTCCCTCCTAAAAAGTAAGGGGAAATGTGTGTGCGTCTTATGGGGCGAATGCAGGCTGTGCAGCTATCCCAGGAGCCAGAACAGCAAGAGGGATTGCTACTTTCACTGTGCAGCGATCCCTCTTGCTGTTCTGGCTTCTGGGATAGCCACGCAAAGCCTCTTCAGGGCAGGGGGAGCCCTCCTCCTGCTGCCCTGAAGAGGCTTTGTGTTGCTTTCGCTGAAGCGATCCCTCTTGCTGTTCTGGCTTCTGGGATTCAGAATATTTTTTTCCTTGTTTTCCTCCTCCAAAAACTAGGTGCGTCTTGTGGTCTGGTGCGTCTTATAGAGCAAAAAATACGATAAATCCTGCCGCTATCAGTGGCACTTAAGAGCTTGTCCACTTCTCTACTTGTCAATCGGAGCAGTGAGACAGCCCGTGACCCACCTCTCTACAGAATCTGAGCAGCTTCACTGAGCCCAAGCCCAGCCCCCGCTCCCCTGATCCAAACAATCATGCTGTTTCTCTAGGAACAGAAGTACGGAAGCTTATTGGGGGAAAACGTAGTCTTCCTAGTGTGCCCATTTCACAGGCAGCAAGCTTCATCTATGCCAGATCTGAGGCCAGCTAGTGTTATCCATGCAAGCTGAGGGGATACCCAGTAACAGACCCCTTTCACATCAACAACCCCAGCAGAGATGGATGTCAGGGTGCTGGCTGAACATAGGAGGGATGGCAGAGGAAGTGTGTTTCCTTCAACTGGCAGGGAGACATGGGGAGTGGGTGGGGGAAGATGTCCCTCCCCTTGGATGCTCCCCCCTCTGTGATTTCTTCCTTTCAGAAGCCTCACCTTTGCTTTCCCCCCTCTCCTTTAGATCAGCTCTGCTTTGCTGAAGGAGCATCTCGTGTGACTCCAGTGCCCCTGAGCCCTGAAGGTGAGGACTGGGGTGTGAGAGGGGGTCAGTGTGTGCTTAACACACTCCTAATGTTGAAGAATTGCAGTGGGCTGTCTGGATGGGGGTGGTGGAGCCGTATGAGGAAGAAAACATGGCCACCACATGCAAACAAATGCATTGCTGGTGTGGACACTGCAGATGTTGCCAGGATTCTGCAAAGTGCAGTCACAACTGAGATGGCTTCAAAGAAGGATGAGAGGAAAGGGTTTTGTGGCTGTATACTACCTCCATATTCAGGGTCAGTCTAACTCTAAGTTGCTGGGAGAAGCTGGTGCCTTTCCCGGAGACAAGTGGCTGAGCATTCTGGGATGCTGAACCCTCGGGGCCTTGGACCTAATCCTGCAGCAGGCTCCTCTTCTGATCTCCTGGTCTCAAGCATGCGGTGGTTTTCTAAGAGGCACTTGCATTCTCCCGTTTCTGACTCTGCTTCCTTCCTTCCCCTTTCCAGATCTGTCAAAAGAATGCAAGAACACCTCTGTGGTGGCAAAAAACATCCAGCAATTTTACGTGGCACGAAATGTCAGTGGCAGCCTCCAGTGTGTCTCTAACTGCAGCGTTTGGCACCCCGACCCCTTCAGATGTGTGAACGGAAACTGCTATATCACCCCTGAGGGGCCCAGTTGCTAGTGAGTAGCATGCCAGGGGGTGAAGTGGGTGGTGCCCGCAGGCTGTTCCTACCAGCTGTGCTAGTTGTTGTTGTTTAGTTGTTTAGTGGTGTCCGCCTCTTTGTGACCCCCTGGACCAGAGCACGCCAGGCACTCCTGTCTTCCACTGCCTCCCGCAGTTTGGTCAAACTCATGCTGGTAGCTTCGAGAACACTGTCCCACCATCTTGCCCTCCGTCGTCCCCTTCTCCTTGTGCCCTCCATCTTTCCCAGCATCAGGGTCTTTTCCAGGGAGTCTTCTCTTCTCATGAGGTGGCCAAAGTCTTGGAGCCTCAGCTTCAGGATCTGTCCTTCCAGTGAGCACTCAGGGCTGATTTCTTTCAGAAAGGAGAGGTTTGATCTTCTTGCAGTCCATGGGACTCTCAAGAGTCTCCTCCAGCACCAGAATTCAAAAGCAGCTATGCTAGTAGGAACCATTTAAATGTCATTTTTAAGAAAACCGTGTCATTCATGTGCATGTTGTCTTTTGCTGCAATTCCCCGTGGGCACCAGTCACCACTGCTCCTGCCTTGGATTAAGGCCCTGGATGCCACTCAGCCCCCCCCCCCCGAATTGCAGCATCAGAAACACCCCCTGCTCCCCACCCCGTAAATAACCCAGGCATCCTGGGCCCCATTACCTGCCTCCTTGCCGGTTTTTGACGCCGCCTTTCCTCCCACAGCTGTGAGCAGTCGGACTCCTACTGGTTCGTGGGCCGGCGCTGTGAGCAGGGCATCAGCAAGGTGGGGGTGGCCGTGGGGGTGGCCCTGGGCCTGGCGGTGCTGCTGCTGATCATCCTGGTCTTGGTCGTGCTTCTCTGCTGGAGGCGCTGTTGCCCGAGGGAGAAGGGACACAGGTAGGAGGAGGGCTGGGCACTCAAACTCTCGTCAGCTTGGTCAGCTCCACGTCCCGGTCAGCCTCTGCTTTGCATCTTCTCTCAATGACCACTTTGAGGGGGGGGGAGTTCACTGGGACTGGAAAGGCATTCTCTGTGAATTGCCCTGGGAACTACGGATGAAGGGCATTATACTACTACAACTACTACTACTACTAATAATAACCACAATGCAGAAAGGATATCCAAGCTGCTTGTGTCTGGATGGAGCCTCTCAGAGGCCCGGCTCCTTCCTGTCTCATTCTCTGCCCTATTTCCAGCTGCTGGTGCTGGGGCTGCAGGTGCACGTTTTGGTCACCCCCCTCACCCGCCATAGGCCAGTCTCTGCTGTTTTAACTGGCGCTGACTCTGGAAGCTGCCCTAGAAATGGGCTGAAGGACAGATCTTTGCCCTGACGGCCTCTGTTGGTCTCTCTCTCCCAGGCTGACGCATTTGCCTCCTGATGAAGAGAAGCGGTATGAAAATGAGCCCGAGTGGGTGTTCCATCCCGAACACCCTGCAACTGCCACAGGAGGTATGTGGGGCAAGGTCTAGGCCAGGAAGGGGAGGCCATGGTGGGGGTGGCATGCCTTGGTGTCCATGTCAACTGCTGGCCCCCAAAGTATGCTTCTTCCCTTGCCCTGCAGGTTAATGCATGAAAGAAAATACGTCAGTGGAATTATAGATGGTCTGGGGTTGCAGAAGTTGCACAGAAACATTCCATCCCACATGCAGAAATAAGGAAATAAGAAAGGGAAGGGGAGAGCAACAGGGGAGGTCAAACACAGCCACGTCCCCAAACTGCAATCAGGCGGAAGGGCTTTCCATGCCCTGCCACCCCACCCTGCCCTGATCCAGGAGAAGGAAATAGAAATAAATAAATGAGATGTGGGGGTTCTCATGTACTCTGTGCTCTGGGGAGGGAGCGCTAGGCACCTGAGGGGGATGATGAGCCTCCGCCCTGATTACGGGTTGCATTATCACACCAGGGAAGACCACTTTGCTTGCCAGGGCTTAGAAGATGCGGTTTGTAAAAATAAAGCCGGTTCCAGCTGGCTCTGTAGGTCCCTCCCTATTTGGAAGAGGTCTGGGTGGGCAAGTGGAGAGGCTGGACTGGGGAGAAGGGAAGCCCAAATCTAAAAAATGACTGACATGCCCCCTCCTACTTCACCCTTTGCACAGAAGACCCTTTCGCTGGTGACAGAGACAGCTCCTTCCGACCACGCCTGGAAACAGTGGACACATCTTTGCCGGTACAAGAAACGAGGGCATCTGGGGTTCGGTGTGTGTGTCACAGCTGAGAGGCAGCAGGCAGGGATTAGAAGCGGCACAGAAAAGCACAGCCAGAACAATCCGGGGGCAGATCCAAGCCCTTTCCCAAAAAGGACAGTGACTTTTCGAATACAAAAAAAAAGTACACGATCGGTTTATAGCATTATGGGTGGTAAGCAGACAGTGGACAAGAGGAGGGTTATCGCTCATGATACGAGGTCATTCCACAAAGCCAAAGGGCAGGATCTGGCCAGAATCCGGACGCTGCTGCAGGTGGACTTAGCTCTGAGTAGTGGGGCACTTTCTGAAAGGTGCTTGTCATTTCCGCTGACCCTGCCTCACCCTCCTGCTTTCTCCTTCTCTCCCTGCGCCCTGCAGACACGGATCGCTCGGCCCCACTTGGCCCGGCTGTGAAGAAGCCCCGGGGCCATGGGAAGGACGCTGGGTCTGGATTTGCACAGGACATGCCGGTGATGCCTTCCTGCTTCCTCTCGCACTTCAGGAGTGGGGTGCTGCTGCCTCCTTGAATACCGGCGCCTCTTTGTTTTGATGCTGGAAGGAGGACGTGGGGGAGGAACAGGGCCCCCTTGGGGGTATTTGGGCTTCTGCCCCCCCAGGATTCGCGTTGCCCACAGAGGCAGAACTTGCACAATCACATCCCTCAGCAAGGGGCCTTTGACGACTGCCTGGATGCCAAGGCCAGCTGGTGCAAGAGGAGGCCGCCTTGCAAGGGTCTCACATGGTCTCTGCAGGTCGGGGGCCACGGCTAGCACTTTTGGTACCTTTCTGTACCAACCTATTTATTTCCCCTTTGCCTCTCTCCAGTTTGGCTCTGGATTCCTCCCTCTAGCCCCAACCTGCTCCCACTTGCCTTTTCCTTCTCTTGGTACAAACTTACCCATCCCCTTCCATCCCAGCCCCAGATACACCTGTAACATCACTGATGACCCACGATGCCACACACCGGTACCCACAGAGTTGCATCCTGAGATGCACCACAGGTTGGATGCACAGTGCAATTGGTGGGTTGATTTCCAAAGGGGTACCCCCCCAATGCACAGGTGAGGGGTTCACACCCCTTAATTCACCATGTAATTTGCATAGGATAAGTTATTTGTAGGTGTAGGCAAAGTCAAAAGGAAAAAAAGAACCTTTAGTACTTGTAGAACATCCTAATGCAATATAAAGCTCACCACAGCTGGGACGGACTTCCTTTATTCATCCCGTCTTCAACACCAATATCAGTCCAAATTGTAATCCAAATTTCTGATAGTTCCTTCGGCTTTTTTATATATTTTATGGAAAATTTGCTGCTTTATCCACTCAAAGCTTGAGGCTTCTCTTCCGAGGGAATCAAATAGATCCCAGTGCTTGCAACTCGATCCCACCTCTCCTCCGCTCTTTGTAGCACAGTTCGGGCTGGGAGAGCCTGCTGACAAGTGCAGCCAGATCCAGGTGCTCAAAATATCCTTTTGAGCCTTTTACAGGGGTACATAGCCCCCTTGCGTTTCCCCGGCCCATACCCTTCAGAAGATCGGGTCTTTCCTGGAGGACTATATCCATGCTACGATGCGGTCCGCGGCAAACCGGAAGTCATGAAATTTATTCTCAGTTCACCAAGTGAGAAACCAAAACTATCAGAATAAAGTGTCCTTAACCTGTTGTCTGTCTTCTTGGAGGGGTATTTAACTGAAGTTTAGATTACTATCTCTTGTTTGCGAGACTATTGCAGGGAAATAGGGACATTCTGGAATCACATCAGAAGCTGGGATGGGTTTCGTAATTCTGGGACTGTCCCTGGAAAATTGGGACACTTGGAGAGTGTGTGTCCATTTGTAGAATTAGAGGTGCTGGTTTGTTTAGATGCTTGTGGTGGTCATGTAAGGTAATAAAGGCTTTCTGGGAAATGATATATAATGCACTGAAAAAAATGTTTAAAATAACTTTTGTAAAAAACCCCAGAAGCCTTTCTATTCGGAATTATAGGTACTGACATTCCAAAGGAACAGAAAAGACTCTTTATGTATGTGACAATAGCAGCACGGATGCTACTAGCCCAGAGATGGAAAGAAGAAAGAGAGGAATGGCAAACCAAGCTGTTAGACTACGCCGGAATGGCAAAATTGACCCAAAAACTCAGAGACCAAGAAGACAAGAAATTCAAGAAAGAATGGGGAAAGTTTATAATTTATTTATGAGACCACTGTAAGAAGATGAAAACATTAGCAGGATTTTAATCTCACTTGTAATGTAACAAATACTATGGACACTATGGATAGATATAAAATACAGATTACGAAATAATATGCACTTGAAAATGTTGACGAGAGGACACATGGGGGGGGGGGGAGACCTGAGATTCAGAGTGATCTCTCTACATGGATGTGTATTTGGCATGGTTATAAATTCATATTTGTAAAATCAAATAAAAATGATTTGTGCTGTTTGTTTAGATGCCTGTTGACTTTCCCTGTTTTGTACTGTGGTCTTTCTCCATGGTTCCTCACCCCCCACATTTCCAATTCATTTACCTTTTAAAATGCAATGATAAGATTCAAGGGCCCCTGAGCAAGTGCAGAGTGCACTTCTCTCAGCACCCCTGAGAAGCCACAGCAAGAACCAGAGCAGGGGAAGAGCTTGCGGAGGAGATAGCTTTGTGTGAGCAGAATTGGGTCCCAGCTGCTCTTTTTTCTGGAAATGAAGCCTTGGCTAAGGGGGAGGCCAGGGAGGTTCTGCAAGGAGCTGCCCCCAAGCAGATTGTTTTGCTAATTAGCAGCACCAATCTGGAGGAAGGCTGAGGAAGGGCACCTAAGTTCCCATTTGCAAGTACTTTCCTCAAACTTAATCCCTCTTCCCCAAAAGGGAAAAAAAGACAGAGACTTTTTAACTGTTTGGCCCCCTTGCAGAATTTTTTTGGGGGGGATTTGGATCAGGAAAAGGACGTTGGAGGAAAGAGCAAAAACTTCTGTGTCTTCAAGGATGCTGCGCTGTGTGTGTGAAGCTGCTGGTCAGCAAAGCAAAATGGTGGGCGAATGGCCCTGACCAGGGTCTCATCTGGCCCCCGGGGAGGTAACTTGGGTGCTGCTAACCCAGCGGTTCGACTTCACCCCCAGAGGCACACTCCATTGTCTCTTGAGACAGACGGATGCCAACAACAACATTTCCCACTGAGGTCATGTCCTTTCAACCAGAAACTGCGCAAGGTATGCCTTAGAGTGGGTCTGTGCCTGCTCTTCTGGCTTTGGAGGCGGTTACGTAGGGATCCTGCTCAGACGTGTATGTACTTTGTGATTTGCTGCCAGCTTATATTGCAATTTTGCGGTTTGAGCCAGCAGCCATGTACTCCATCACTTTTATTTCAAGTTGTAAACCAATCTTCCTTTATTGCTCTTGTCTGGGAACTTATTGTGGGCACAAAGCCAAGGGTAGGTACACACAGCCATGACAGGTGCAGCTTTGAGCTCCAGTAGAAGAACCTGAAACTCTGGAGAGCGCACAGAGGGTGGGTTCAGACGACACCTCGCAACACCAGAGAATCACAAATGGTGTGGAGTTTGCTTTATAGTTGGAACTGATCCACCAGATGGTAACTCAGTACCACAATATGGTTACTAGTGAAAGCAGATTTAGAGGAGCATGACCGGTTCACCTGCACTGGGCACCAATCTGAGGGGGGGGGGCGACACAACAGTAATGCAGAATGGGAGGTGGGAGGCAGGTGGGGGTGTGTGATTAAATTTTGGCATCACACAGGGGTCTGCTGAAATTTGAAAGTCCCCCACTGGGTACCAGGGTCTGTGCGATGTTTGCCACTCATTGTGCCATTGCCAACAGGGTCCTATGTATTTGCTGCCTTTGGGTTGGAAGTGTAATCCCAACCATGGGGAGTCCAGATAAGCCACCATATTGAGTTCTGAAGTGTTAGGGAAGTGCTTTCTGGTACCAGACTCCTAATCTTGCTCTTCTCGAACTCGTTTTTAGATCTGAACGGCTTCACGCATAGCATCCATTTCCTATCCTTGGTGGGCATTGACATGCCTGCAGCATAAATCCATTTGTTTGTTGGGTGTGATGTTCTGCAGTCCTTGCGCATACATTGAGGAGGAAACTTGCAGTATGCTTCCCGTGAGATCCAGGACTCCTTTAACAAACACAAGTGCCGTGCATGCTTAACCATGTTTCCTTTATGAAAACTGCCATAAAGATGTTGGCGTTCCTGTACCGCAAACTGATGGCAACTGGGAAATGATATATAATGAATTAAAAAAGGTATTTAAGTATACCTTCCCTAAGAAACCAGAGGCCTTTCTCCTGGGCATAGTGGGCCAAATGGTGTTAAAAAAGGATAGAACTTTCTTTATGTATGCAACAACAGCAGCAAGAATACTCATCGCAAAGTATTGGAAGACACAAGAACTTCCCACGTTGGAGGAATGGCAGATGAAACTTATGGACTATATGGAATTGGCGGAAATGACTGGCAGAATCCGTGACCAGGGAGAAGAGTCGATGGAGGAAGACTGGAAGAAATTCAAAGACTATCTTCAGAAACACTGCAAAATTAAGGAATGTTAGAGTGATGTTGGACTGAAAATAAGTGGTTTCCAGCTGCATAGGTTAAAGTTAAGGATAGATTAAGATTAAAGATTAAGATTAAAGAAGTTTAAAGAAATGGAAATTTGATTTTAAAAGGGAAAACTTTAAAGTTACAGGATATTAAGATCAAGGATTAGGTTTAAAAGAGTTGAAGTTATATATTTTAACATTTTATTAAATTAAAGATTGGGATTAAAAAAGTGGAAAAGAAACTGCTGGATAAATAAATGTGGATTGGAATACAAAAGAGGGAGGTATGAGGAAGTCCAGAAAATAAGTAACTTAAAATTGGTAATGGAAAAGAGTTCGTTATTAATTGCTTTGTGTTTATATTGTTAAGTTTTGTATTGTTTTTTGTGTGTGTTGTTTTTCTTTTTTGTTTGTTTAAAAACTTAATAAAAAATTATTAAAACAACAACAACAACAACAACAAACTGATGGCAACTGACCTCGCCACAAGAATTGCCTCCAGGTGTTGAGGAGGAGGAGGACATGCAGCTTGCAGCAGAATCGCTGCTCTACCCGCCCCCCCCCCCGCCCACATTGTGCCAGATATGTGGTCAGGGGGAAAGAGCCATTCCGAAGGCCCTGCCTCAGTGCAGCTTGGCAAGTACTGCGGTGCAAGGCCCTTACATTTCTTTGTCACGTGTGGATGGAAAACGCCACGGATCCTTCAATTGCAACAAGGAAAGCTGACGACGAACGCACACTGAAGACTTAAGGTATGCTTTATGATGTGCCTGTTCAGTGAACAAGCAAGACTACAAGCAGCAAAGACGGTACGTCCGTGATCAGTGAATATTGTCATGGGAGGGGTGTTTCCAGCTACCCCACCCTTTGCCCTCAGAAGCCTTGCAAGTGGTTGCAGGAGAGGGACTGTGAGCAACATCCTGGAAGGTGTGTTTCCAGGAATAAGGTGAAACTGTGAAGCTCCCTTGTTATTGTTGCTCTTGGTTGCTGCATAGGGTTCAGGTAATCTTGTTATATTTCTAATATTGGAATGGTTGGGGTTTTTTTGGTATGTTGTTATATTTGCTATTGTTTTCCTATGTTATTATGAACTGGCTTTTGTAGTGTTTGTTTGAAATGCACCCCTGTTTCTTTGCTGTAAGCCACTTTGAGCATGGTTTTGTGTGTATGGAAAAGCAGCATACAAATGAAATGAGTGAAATTAAAAGATCAGTCAGGAATCAAACACAATCCATAATTGCTGTTCCAATGCAAACCACACCTGCTGAGGATGCCTCCAAGTACACAGCACAACAGCAGGAAGGAGTGTGTTCTACACGTCAGTGTGAGCGATGCATTGAGCATCTCATCCACTAGGAATGTAGCCTTCAAACATCAGGTGAACTTGCTTCCTGATGCAGCTCATAAAAGCCAAGCCCTAAGTTGTTCTTTCAACGTAAGGACTTTCAGCTGATGGAACATAGATGGAGCGGCTCCAAGACTTTGGCCTCCTCATGAGAAGAGAAGACTCCCTGGAAAAGACCCTGATGCTGGGAAAGATGGAGGGCACAAGGAGAAGGGGACGACAGAGGACGAGGTAATAATAATAATAATAATAATTTATTATTTATACCCCGCCCATCTGGCTGGGTTTCCCCAGCCACTCTGGGCGGCTTCCAAAAGAATATTAAAATACTATGATACATCAAACATTAAAAGCTTCCCTAAACAGGGCTGCCTTCAGATGTCTTCTAAAAGTCTGGTAGTTGTTGTTCTCTTTGACATCTGGTGGGAGGGCGTTCCACAGGGAGGGCGCCACTACCGAGAAGGCCCTCTGCCTGGTTCCCTGTAACTTGGCTTCTCGCAGTGAGGGAACCGCCAGAAGGCCCTCGGTGCTGGACCTCAGTGTCCGGGTAGAACGATGGAGGTGGAGACGCTCCTTCAGGTCTAATGGACCGAGGCCGTTGGACGGTGGTTGGACGGTGTTCTCAAAGCTACAAACATGAGTCTGACCAAACTGCGGGAGGCAGTGGAAGACAGGAGTGCCTGGCCTGCTCTGGTCCAGGGGGTCACAAAGAGTCGGACACGACTAAATAACTAAACAACAACACAACAACGAAAGTGAAAGAGAGTCTACCACCTGAGGCTGTCAGTTCCACGGCTGAACAGCTCCTCAGAAAGTTCTTCCTAATGTTTAGTCAGAATCTCCTTTCTTGCCATTTGAATCTGTTGTTCCGAGTCCTCCCCTCCAGAGCCGCAGAAAGCAAGCTCACCCCATCTTCCCTGTGATGGCACTTCAGATATTTGAAGACGGCTATCTTGTGCTCTCTCAATCTTTTCTTCTTAGAATCATAGAGTTGGAAGAGACCACAAGGGCCATCGAGTCCAACCCCCTGCCAAGCAGGAAACACCATCAGAGCACTCCTGACATATGGTTGTCAAGCCTCTGCTTAAAGACCTCCAAAGAAGGAGACTCCACCACACTCCTTGGCAGCAAATTCCACTATCGAACAGCTCTTACTGTCAGGAAGTTCTTCCTAATGTTTAGGTGGAATCTTCTTTCTTGTAGTTTGGATCCATTGCTCCGTGTCCGCTTCTCTGGAGCAGCAGAAAACAACCTTTCTCCCTCCTCTATGTGACATCCTTTTATATATTTGAACATGGCTATCATATCACCCCTTAACCTCCTCTTCTCCAGGCTAAACATGCCCAGCTCCCTTAGCCGTTCCTCATAAGGCATCGTTTCCAGGCCTTTGACCATTTTGGTTGCCCTCCTCTGGACACGTTCCAGTTTGTCAGTGTCCTTCTTGAACTGTGGTGCCCAGAACTGGACACAGTACTCCAGGTGAGGTCTGACCAGAGCAGAATACAGTGGCACTATTACTTCCCTTGATCTAGATGCTATACTCCTATTGATGCAGCCCAGAATTGCATTAGCTTTTTTAGCTGCCGCGTCACACTGTTGGCTCATGTCAAGTTTGTGGTCAACCAAGACTCCTAGATCCTTTTCACATGTACTGCTCTCAAGCCAGGTGTCCCCCATCTTGTATTTGTGCCTCTCATTTTTTTTGCCCAAGTGCAATACTTTACATTTCTCCCTGTTAAAATTCATCTTGTTTGTTTTGGCCCAGTTCTATAATCTGTCAAGGTTGTTTTGAAGTGTGATCCTGTCCTCTGGGGTGTTAGCCACCCCTCCCAGTTTGGTGTCATCTGCAAATTTGATCAGGATGCCCTTGAGTCCATCATCCAAGTCGTTGATAAAGATGTTGAATAAGACCGGGCCCAAGACAGAACCCTGTGGCACCCTTCTCCAGGATGAACCCTGTGGCACCCTTCTCCAGTCACTCTTCTCCAGGATGAAGAGGAACCATTGATGAGCACCCTTTGGGTTCGGTCAGTCAGCCAGTTACAAATCCACTGAGTGGTAGCATAGTCAAGACCGCATTTTACCAGCTTCTTTACAAGAATATCATGGGGCACCTTGTCAAATGCCTTGCTGAAATCAAGGTAGGCTACATCCACTGCGTTCCCTTCATCTACCAGGCTTGTAATTCTGTCAAAAAACGAGATCAGGTTAGTCTGACATGACTTATTTTTCAGAAATCCGTGCTGACTATTGGTGATCACAGCATTCCTTTCTAGGTGCTCACAGACTGTTTGCTTAATGATCTGCTCCAGAATCTTCCCTGGTATTGATGTCAGACTGACTGGGCGGTAATTATTTGGGTCCTCTCTTTTCCCCTTTTTGAAAATAGGGACAACATTTGCCCTCCTCCAGTCTGCCGGGACTTCGCCTGTTCTCCAGGAATTCTCAAAGATGACTGCCAGTGGTTCTGAGATCACATCTGCCAGTTCTTTTAATACTCTTGGATGCAGTTCATCTGGCCCTGGAGACTTGAATACATCTAAACTAGCCAAGTATTCTTGTACTGTCTCCTTAGTTATTCTGGGCTGTGTTTCCTTTGCTGAATCATTTGCTCCAAATTCTTCAGGTAGGGCATTGTTTTCTTTATCGGAGAAGACTGAGGCAAAGAAGGCATTGAGGAGTTCAGCCCTTTCTGTGTCCCCTGTTTGCATTTCACCATCTTCTCCTCTGAGTGACCCCACTGTTTCTTTGTTCTTCCTTTTGCTACGAACATACCCATGAAAGCCTTTTTTGTTGCTTTTAACCTCTCTAGCAAGCCTGAGTTCATTCTGTGCTTTAGCTTTTCTGACTTTGTGTCTACACGTGCTGGCTATTTGTTTGAATTCCTTTTTGGTGGTTTTCCCCCTTTTCCATTTTTTGTACACATCCTTTTTTAATCTTAACTCAGTTAAAAGTTCTTTAGATAGCCACCCTGGCTTCTTTAGGCACCTTCCATGTTTCCGTCTCATTGGTATTGCCTGGTATTGCTATTCTCCAGGCTAAGCATCCCAAACTCCCTCAAATGTTCCTCCTAAGGCTTGGTTTCCAGAACCTTGATCCTCTTTGTCAGCACCATTTCAGGCTTGCCAGCATCCTTCTTAAATTGGGGTCCCCAGAACTGGACATGGTAGGATGCTGCTTGCTGTTTTCTGAACCTTTCCCTTTGTGAGCTGAGCACAGCTCAGGGTGTGGCAAGAAGAAAGGCTCAGTGCATAGCAGGAGGCTATGTGCAGGGGAAATTGCTTGGATGCAATGGGGCAAATTCGGCCAACATTTGATAAAAGACTCAGTGGGGTGGGGTTATTAATAACAAAGGGGGAGAGAGAGAGGGGGGAAGGCTTCTGCCCAGACCAATCACAGGAAGCTTGAGATCCCTTTTTGGACGCCATAGGAGAACACATTTGGAGTGAGGAGCAGGAAAAGGAGTCAGGACTCCTGGGTTTCTGAAGGGCTCCTCCTGTGAAGTGATTTAGTCATGTGGGTGGCCAGGGTCTACTTGGCAGTGGGCCTCAGGCCTCACAGGGCAGGGTGCCTGCCAGGACTCCTGGGTTCTCAAGGAATTTGGTGGGGCTGGGTGGCTTACAGAGAGGGAGGGCCAGGCCAGCAGTCAGTCCTTCCCTGGGCAGGGAGAGGCACTGAAGTGAGTGGCGTCAGCACCTTGGCTTCCTAACGGTGCGGCTGAGTCATCCTGTGACCTCCGGATCGGGCCCTTTCCCTCTGAGCACCTAGCAACTGGCACACACAGAAGGCAGTGGTGTCACAGAACCCCTTCACATGGCTGGCAAAAAGAAGATGGGGAGCTCAGGACCCCTCAGGAGACTGGATAACCCCCACTTGGGTTTGGCATACAGATAGCTTGTGGCCCCCACCCTTTCCCTGCCCAGCTGTGGCACCCAACCCTCCTTTCTTTATTAGCGCAATTACTTATTGTTTATGGTCCCACAACCTCGAGGATGGGAAGTAATAAATGCCAGCCTTCTCCTCTGGCTGGGTAGGATCCTCTGCAGTGCTTGGCAGGCTGCCTGTCCCACAAAATGTAAGGGCCTTGTTGGGTCATGAGCCATGGTGAGTCTGGAAGCCTTCAGGTCAAATCCCACTCCCACCAGAAACTTAGTAGGGGTCCTGAGACACCCCACGCCCCCTCCCAACCTCAGTCGCCCTGTCTGCAGAGTGGGGATAATTCCACCAGCCTACCATATGGGATTGTTGTAAACATTAACTCTCTTTCTAAATTCCGATGCTAAACTCTTGTCAGTAATAATAGCAAGAACAGGAGGCATAGCTGAGTTTTCCTTTGGGAGAAAAGTGGCTCCAGCAGAAGAGTGTGAGCATGGCAGGGCGAGGTGTCTCTGCTCATGCACAGAGGGAGGTGGAGGTGGGGAGGAGGGGCTTTCCCGTCTCCCTGTAATCTCAGATATTCTGGCATTCCTACCTGGCAGAAAAGGTCCTTGGATTGGACTGGTGCAAAGCCATTTCAGGCCTCCAGTGCGCCCCCCCCCCCCAGCTGGTGTTTCCATGGTTGGGCCTTGCAAAGAGCCCCCCCCCATACTCCATGCAACTGACCATAACTGCTCAAGATAGCCTTAAATAAACAATTTGGAGTCCAGTAAAACCTGTTCAGAATCTTATCTTGGGGGAGGAAGGAACTGCGCAATAGTGCTGTGTTCAGATTTCTAACTGCCCACTCCTAAGTGGCAGTGATAGTAAAAAAGGGATCTCAACCTTTCTATGTATTTGGTGGAAAAACAAACAAGCAAATGCCAGTCATCCATCTGCAGCTTTCTTTGACTCAATCTTCAGAGAGAGACTGTGTGGCATGAACTTGAGGCCTCAATGGTGAATTGAAGTTTAAGGGGTAAGCTCCACAGAAGCACCAGCCCATAAATCAGGAGTAACCCGCTGGATCTTCTCTGCGACTCAGTGCGCTGGGTGTTTGGATGTGACACTAAGCCAAACTGTGTCTTAACTCCCAGTTGCACAGCAAGAGCTGGGGCAGAGCAAAATCGCCTTGAGTCCCGTAAGGGGAAAAGGCAGGATATAAACTGATTAATCAATTGATAATAAAGCAGCCACGTATTTCTCACTGTGCCCCCAAGCACACGTGCTCATTCTTGCTAATTCATAGTTTGCCTGAGCATTACATGCAAATGAGACCAGTGTGTGGAGGATGGCCGGGAAGATCACTAGGGAAGGGAAACTGTCAATATTGTAAGGCCTTTATGCAAATCTATTGTGTAACCGCACTTGAAATACTGTGTACAGTTCTGGTTGCCAGGCCTCTGAAAGGAGTGTTTTAGGGACAGGTTCAGAAAAGGCATCCGGAAGGATGAAGGGGCTTGAGCAACACTCCTAAGAAGACAGGATACACCACTGGGGGCTTTCTTTTGCTTAGGGGGAGAAAAGATGAGTAAGGGGAGATGTGACAGAGGTATGCAAAATTAGGCAAGGCATCGAGAAAGGGGACGGAGAGAAGCTTTCCTCTCTCACAACGCAAGAACCCATCTGGGATCATCTTATGAAGCTGAATGGCAAAGGAGACTCAGGGCAGACTTTTCGTTGTAAGTTACAATAACGATTACGAAAATCGTAAGTGACACAAAGATGCCTTAGTGAAATCACAATGCTACTGCAATATTCAACAGGATCCATTGCACTTGAAGAGGAAGGAGGTGCTTGTCCCCCAAATGCCACCACACTCCTATTGAGCGGGGGCTGCGGAAGCCCCCAAGTCCTGGCATCCTGCCAGCACCACTGATCTGACCCCCACCTTTTAGTTTCTGTGCTTTCAAGACTACAGGTTTGGAGCCCCCCTCCCGAACTCCAAGTTGGGCAAAGGTTGTGGAGCTGCTCTGATGGAGGAGGAGGAGGAGGAGGAGGAGGAGGAGGAGGAGAGATGGCCTAGGTGGAGTCTTGGCCAGGAGGTGTCTATTTGGGGCATTACTAAGAGGCATTTAAGTGACAAGGCAGAAACCCAAGGGATGCTATTTATAGTCCTTGTTCTGTGGCTGCTCCTATTAGATAAACAGCTTCTTGGGTAAGGTTGGTGCTCAGAGCCCTTTCACCTGGGCAGGTAGCACGTCCCACTTCAAGGCAGGCAAATGAGCCCAAATGGGCACTGCCTGACGTCAATCTGGATTTATCAGAAAGCGATACAGCCGAGATAAACACATGCTTGCTCCTGGCGCAAAGGCAAACCGACACCCGGGGTCGTGCCCCAGAGCTTTGTACCCCACACAAGTCTTAACAGGGCACTAGAGATATATTTGCAACAACGACGTCTGGACTCACACACAGCCTTCTTTCGTTCTCTTTTCCCAGGACTACAGAAATGTAATCAGATAGGGTTGTGACGCTGCTGAGATGCAGGCAACGGGCACCATTATTTTCATGCTTCACCCAACTACATTCACACCGTTGAACAACCTCAGGAGGGGAGAGAGAGGGAGAGAGACGTAAGCCCATGGAACCACGTCTCACCCACCCACAGCATTCTCACAGAACATGTACAGAGATAGGCAGTCTCTCTGTCTCTCTTTCAGTCTCTCTCTTGCACAGAGAAACACACTTCAAGGGCCAAACGGCGAGTTCTGGGGCTCAGATTGTTCTCCTCCAGCTTTCCATGGGGCAACTTTCCTAGGTGCCTTGCAGGATAACAAACCGCAGTAACATTGGATCTGCACTCAGCAGCAAGGTCTCTCACTGGAAGCTGCTCATGCTCACAAGTCCAGTTATGTGCAGATACTGAAGCATCACTTGCACGGTGATTGTGGAAGGTGAACACGGAGGCCACAGGAGGTCTTGCAGACCAGAGGAGCATCAGAGCTGCAGTGAGGACCAGACTGGTCTGAGACGGAAGGCCAGATGTCCTCAGCCTCCTGAAGCCAGGGAGGCCAAAGTGGGTCACCCAAAATTCATTGCTGGATTTTTCTGTCCATTGCATCAGCACAACTCAGGACTGCCTTTGTCATTTTCATTTAGCTTCTAGAATATGTCCTTTTCACACACACACACACACACACACACACACTTTTTGCTGTAATATTTGCCACCTTGGACAGTTTGAATTTTAAACCCATAGCAGCCCTTTTGCAAATTGTTAGATATTTCTTGCAAAGTAAACTTGCACGGGGTGGAGGGGGGAGCACTTTTCCCAAGCAGTGTGTTACAAAATAATGATGATGATGATTTTTATTGTTTTATAAGTAAAAATTACAGTTGTTAGGATTATCAAAAAATCTAAATGTTATCTCAAAACTCTCCCACCAAACTACCCCTCCCCCTTTGGCCCTGGTACAGCCTTAGTACGTTAAAGGATGTTTAAAAGTTCTCAAAATTCATCAGACTTGTTAAAAAGATTATCAAGGTTATCAGTGCTTTTTTTCTGCAAAAATGGATGCTGGTACTCAGTGTGAAGTTGTTCCAGTAAGTGCCACACGTTTTAACAACAACAAGAAGAAGTGCCAGTGCTGCGTACCCTTGAGGACCCCCTGAAAAAAGCACGGAGA
Source organism: Podarcis pityusensis (assembly GCF_964106645.2). Classification (NCBI taxonomy): domain Eukaryota; kingdom Metazoa; phylum Chordata; class Lepidosauria; order Squamata; family Lacertidae; genus Podarcis; species Podarcis pityusensis. The sequence continues at coordinate 55,045,570 of NC_138038.1, read as the reverse complement.
GTTGTCAAAATTGATCAAAAGTATAAAAAAATACTGGGGAGGTATTATGAAGTATTTCGTGCATTCCACATTACACCATATTGGGGTGTGGGGTGGTAATACCACCCTAGATGTTTAACTGTGATTCTTGCATCGCAGGGGGGTTGCCTAGATGACTCCCTTGGGATTCCTTCCAGTCTATGATTCCATGCTGTTGGACAGCGGAACGGATTCCCCTGGAACATGGTGGACTCTCCTTCCCTGGAGGTTTTAAAGCAGAGGTTGGCTGGCCATTCACCAGGGATGCTTCAGCTGAGATTTGTGGGTAGCACTAGATGACCCTTGGGGTCCCTTCCAAATCAGCTCCCCCCCCTCTCTCCCCCTTTCTCTCCTCCGCAGTCTCACCATTGCCCTTTTTGCCTTTCCCTCATTCAATCCCTTCCTTACCTGCTCTAGGGAGGGGCCGGCCTGGCTCACAGCTTGCCCCCTGCAAATATTTGCCCAAGGTCCTTTGTCAAAGTCGCTATTTACACTGGGCGGGCTGAGCACCACACTTGGAACATACCTGCCAAGAAGGACTGCTCTCCCTCCTTGCCAGTGCCCTTTCCGTGCCAGTGGGTCAAATCCCCCCCCCATGCCCAACTGACCCACCACTTCCCAGGGTGTTTCCTCCATGAGACAACTCCTGCTGGACGCCTCTCCCTGAAGGTGACACATCCCTGCTCTTATCAGAAGAATTTTGAGGGATGGTGTGGCCAGCCACCTCCTCCTCCTCTTCCTCCTCCTCCTCCTCCTCCTCCCCTCCCCGCTAGAAATCTCTCTCTGGAGCTTTGAGCTTCAATCCAGCTTTGGTGCTGATAGGAGGAAGGTGCGCTCCTTGACCTCTGCCTGGAAAACCCTCTGGCACCTGCCCTCCCCTTTGCCAGCGGCCCCTGGTGCCTCAACCCATGAGACCCAATGACTGGAGAATGGGGGTGAGCCTCTTTGCTCTCTGCCTCTGGACGGGGCTGATCATGGCCTCCTCCACAGACGGTAAGTATTTGGGAGCACAGGAGCCTTCGGGATGCGGAGGGTGTGGCAGGGTGGGAACTCTGCCGCTTGGGCAACCAGCTGTGTGGTGGGTGCATTTGGGGAAGGGGTGGAGTCACAGGAGAGTCGCCAGCCCCCTTGCCAGGGCTCAACGCATGCCAAGGCTCCTGGCAGCCCAAGCCCAGAAGCTGTCGCTCATCCACGAAATACCTCAATTATTTTTTTAAAAAGAGACTTCCCTGGAGCATGTGCAGAGTCCCATTCCCTCCTCACAGAGAAACTTACTCTCAGTCAGACAAGGAACGTCAGGGGAGCCAGATTGCTCTTGGGTCAGACCAAAGTTCTCTCTAGTCCAGCATCCCATTCCCCACAGTGGCTGACTAGACGCCCCAGTGAGAAGCCCACAAGCCAGGACAGGAGAGCAGCAGCCCTCTCCTGCTGATTTTCTCCCCACTGATGATGAACGTCCTGTGGCAGACTGCCTCTCATCCTCATACACGACCATTATGACTATTAGCTACGGAAAGGCATGATTTTGTCCAACCCTCTTCCAAAGCCACCCACCTTCGTGGCTGTCACTACATCTTGTGGGAAGGAGTCCCATGGTTTAACCATGTGCTGTGTGAAGAAGGACTTTCTTTTCTTTCTCTCGCTCCTCAGCTTCATTTGATGGCCCCGGTTGGGTTCCAGGCAGCTTTCTGCCGATGGGTTTATGGAGCATTTCCCCTGATTTGTTTGCAGGGAGATTAGAAGGTGTTGGCTTTCTAAGGATTATAAAACAAGCGTTATCACCCCAGACTTTCCAGGGCATTTTCCTGCCACTTTCTTTTTCTAAAAGAATAAATAATTGTTTATTTCGTTTTAAAAAGTTTACCAACAACAATATGTTTAATTTATCAGTTGACGCCCCATCCCCTCTCCATGATGTTCAATGTTCATCCTTTAATGCTGCATATTTTAACTTATAACCACTCCATTTTTACATCCCAAATTATTAGCCTTAATGTATTTCTACTGTTGCTCATATTTCAAATCCTGCCCATGTTTCCATGCAATTTATAATAGTTCTTTAGATATTCTACAAAAGGTTTCTAATCCTCAAAGAATGTTTTGTCACATTTGTTCCCTGCCACTTTCCTTACTGCAAACATTCCCATCTGCTGGAGAAGAAGGTTTTCTGCACAGGCGCTATCAATGAACTGTAAATAGGCAAACTTGACTTGCTGGTGGACAGCTGAGGGATCGTCTGCACTTCCGCTTTTCCCACCACTCCCCCCCCCCCAACCTGGGAAAACTTGCTCTTTACTGCTCAGTTGGAACAAACGTCCATTGGGTTTTCCTCAGATTGATGTTTGCGCCGATTCAGCAGTAAGGAGAAGGAAATGGAAAACTGCTCAGACTCGTTCCTAGAAAACACAAAAGAAGCAGAAAACCTCTCGGACCCGTGCTTTGTAGGCATGGGGCAAGTGTGGGCAAGCCCCGAATTCTGCCTGAATGTGGGGGGGGGGGGAGGTCCCTGTGGGCCAAATTTGTGGGGGTGGCTGACAGTGCTGAGAGAGGGGGTGGGTGGAAACTAAGGCTCTCCCTCCCTGAGTCCATCCAGCCACAGCCACTGTCCTTCTGTTCTGCAAATGCCAATTTCCACCTGGTGGGCCTTCAAGTCCTGGAGTAACCACTGGAAAGAACAAGAACTTTCTTTGTTTATTTAAAGGTGGTTTCAGGTGATAAAAGACACGGGCGGCAAGGGACTCACGTTGCAGCGTCCATGCCCCCCTCCCCCTGCCTTTATAGGCAACTGGCAGGACCCAGATTGGGTGTTGTCACAAGTCACACCTAGTTTTATCCTCCACATATCTGACATTGAGGCAGAAAGAACGGCTGCAGGAGGCTGAAGGCTCAGGACCTCTCAGCCGGTGGCGGTGGAGGCAGTCAGGAAGCTGGGCTAGGGCCTGGGAGAGACCAGGATTCAAATTCCCACTCAGCCTTGTAGCCCACTGGGCGATCTTGGGCCAGCCACGTTCCCTCACAGCCTAACCTGCGTCAGAGTGTGTCTGTAAGGCCAAAAGGAGAGGAGGGAGGTGTGGGGTCATCACCTTGAGCTCCTTAGAGAAAAGACAGGGTGTAAAGGCAATAATAAAATGGAAATTTGCTGCTGCCCACCCCTCCCTCGCCTGCTCGCTGCTGCCCACCCCCCCTCCTCCCTGCCCCCTTGTACCTTCGTCTGGGGCCTCCTCCTCCTCCTCTGTTTTGGAAGAAGCTGTGCCCGCCTGCACAGCCTCCTCCACCAGTGCCACAAATATGCCACAAGTGGCGACGTGCGGGTCAAGTAAGTTTTCCTTCTGTTTTTTGGTCCCGTTCTCTGGTGTGGCCAGAGCACGGGAGCCAAAACAAGACATCCAGGATTGGAATTGGAAGCCAGTGAGGCTCCTGTCAGCCTGGGATGCCCCGCTGAACATGGGACAGTTGTGCAGTATGAATTTGGGTTTTTCATGGATTGCTGTCTGTTCCGATTTAGAGCTAAAGAGTGGGTTTTCTCTGGGAAAGGAGTGGGGCCTGTGCTTGTTCTTAACGAGGTCTTTAATTATTGGATTTGTATCTGGCACTTCCTCTGGAAAGAGGCCAGGGTGGCAAGAGACAGAGATCAAGCAGAGCGAGAGCTCCAGGAGGCGCTTGGGTCTGGAGGCACATTCTCAGAAACAGGCAGACAAGGCCATCGATTTCCACATTTGGTCTCCACAGGATATGTGACCAGAGTGTTCAGTTTCCCCCTCACACACTTTAAACAGTAGCTGTAAAGTGTTCATAGCTTCTTTTAGCTTGGCAATTGGAATAACAGAATTTTAGGATTGGAAGAGGTCATCTAGTGAAACCCTACAGAGGGAGACCTGCCATTCATGAGTCCTGAAGCAGTTGCTTTTTCCCTGACAAGGGGGCAGCCCCTTCTTTGCTTGATATCCCTCCAGTGACTGGGAGCCCACCATCACCACCTGAGGCACTCAATATTCCCCTGCCAAGCAGCTCATGCCATTGGGAAGCTCCTGCTCTTGTTCAACCAGAATCTGCCATTTCCCTGCCAATTCCACCCACTGGTACTAGTCCTGTCCTTCTGGAATGGCAGAAAACACGAGTCTGCGCCATCTTTTCTATGGCACCCCTGTAAGCATTACGAGACTGCTGTCACCATGAGTCCCTTTCACCTTCCCTTTGCCAGGGGCCAACCTAACCAGTTCTTCCAGTCAATCCCTGTAGAATCATAAATTCATAGGGTTGGAAGGGATCCTGAGAGCCATCCAGTCCACCCCCTGCGATGCAGGAATCCTTTGCCCAACGTGGGGCTTGAACCCATAACCCTGAGATGAAGAGTCTCATGCTCTACCGACTGAGCCATGGTCTTTGTTTCCATCCTGGTCACCTTCAACTTTGTCCTTCTTAAAAGGTGGCACCCAGAACCAGACACAGCCTGACAAGCATAGAATAGAGTGGATCTATTGCTTCTTCTGGTCTGGACTTGTTATGATATTGTGAGCGCCTGTTTATGTCGTCTTTGATTGTGTTAGCTTTTTACGCAGCTGTTTCACATTGCTGGCTTAGAGTTAGCTTGTGAGAAACCAATGAGACACCTAGATCCCTTTCACACGTTCTGCTGCCAAGCCAGGCCCACCCTCCATCCCATACTTGTGTCCTTGATTCAGAAGCGTTAGTGCTTCTGTATGTGGAGGCAGAGCCAAGCCATCTTGGCTAGTAGCCTTTGATAACCCTCTTCTTCATGAATTTGCCCTGTCCTCTTTCAAAGCCATCCAAGTTGGTGGCCATACCAGCCTCCTGTGGGAGGGAGTTCCACAGTTTAACTCCGTGCTGTGTAATAAAAAATAACAAAATTTATCTGTCCTAAATCTTCCAACATTCAGCTTCTTTGGATGTCCACGGTTCCAAGTATTAAGAGAGGTGGAGAAAAACTTCCCTCTATCCAATTTCTCTATGCCATGCATGATTCGTACAAACTTCTATTATGTTGCCTCTTACTCACCTTTTCTAAACTAAAAAGTCCCTTTCTTCATAGGGACTTTTCACTCCATCCCTTTGATTGTTTCAGTCGCATTTGTCTGAACCTTTTCCAGATCTACCATACCATATTTGAGGTGATAAGAACTGTACACAGTAGTCCAAAAGGGGTCAAATAATAAAAGAATTGGATGGGACCCTAGGACTCTGCAAGGCAGGAATCACAACGAAAGCGTCCATGACAGATGGCCACCCAACCTCTGCTTAAAAGCCTCTAAAGAAGGGGAGTCCACACCTCCCAATGGAGCCCGTTCCACTATCTTACCAACAGATAGTTTTTCCTAATGTTTGATTGGAATCTCCTTTTTTGTAACTTTAATCTATTGATTTGGGTCGTCCTCTCTGCAGCAGAAAACAAGCTTTAGGTATTTGAAGATGGCTACCATATCTGCTCCCAATCTCCTCTTTTCCAGAGTAAACATACATAACTCGTCTCCTCCTTCTGTAGGGAGTAGCAGGCTGCTTGGAGCGTCCTGGGGTCTGCTTCTGTTGTTCTTGTGTCTTTCCCTCTTGTTTATTGGAGCTTATTTTGAAATTGCTGGGATAAGTTACCAAGGCCAGAATCTTATGGTTTGAGTACTTCCTACTCCTTCCTCCCAGCTTGTCATCTCTAGGCTGCAAATCCCTTTCTCTACTGTCATCTCCACAGAAGGTAGCAAGGGCATTAGCATACTCATCCACGGTCAGTAGCCTTGGATCTGATGGGGTTAGATTAAGAATGGAAGAAGACTCCTACGAATCCATCTCCTCCTGTCTCTTTCTCCTCTGGGGGATGACAATAATCGTTCTGTGCGCTGTAGCTTTCACACCCACCTTCGTGTCTTCTGACAACTGCTGTCTTAGCTCTTCTGGCCCAGAATCAGTGTCCAAGGTGAGAGCATGGAAGCGATTTTGCAACTCTAAGACCAAGTGTGGTTTGTGACTGTCCTACTTCTGTGCGTCACATTCCTCCAGGGGTTAGACTCTTGCAATGGACAATCTTTTCCCACTTGGGGACACTGCATCTCTCTTGGTGCTCAATCTCAGTCAACTCAGATCTATCAAGTAACTCTGCATGTTGTCCTGTCGCTTGAGGTGTGGCTGGGCGGGCCTCAAGTTGCTGCAACTTCTCTTCCAGCCAGACAACCAGCTTGCACTTGCTACAAGTGTACTGTTTCTTGTTCTCTGGCAGAATGACAAACATGGCACAGGTGTAACAGGTCACTTCAGCAGCTCCCTTGCCCTCCATGTCTCTGGTCCTGCGTACATCAAGAGGCAGAACTCTGGGCCTCCCCCTTAACCTCCCCTGCTAAATGTCCTTGCAAACACCCCTGTTCGCGAGGTCTGGTCGCAAGCTCTGGTCACAAGCTCCTAGGATCTGCACTGGGCTAACTTTGACTGCTGCTGGTTGCTAGCTCCTACCTCAGCCTCCCTCCCTCGAGGCATAGTACACAAGAAGAGACCTCAAATGAGCCCACAGAGACATCCAGTTCTTCCACCAATGAGCAGCCATCCACAAATGAGATGTCTTCTCAGTCAACATTGTCTGTCACTTCCAGTAAGCTAACTACAGAGATTCCAAACACAACTGTTGAGACTGTGGGAAATTGCAGTTAAATATAACAAGCAGGTCTGGGCTACCTAATATTTAATACGACCACGGAATTGTATCCTTAGACTTGTTTGGGTCATGTCCCATTACCTCCGGAGAAGGAGGATATGAAACTTCTTTCTTCACTCGGTCTACTATGTGAGCTCAGGAACAAATGGAGGTCTGACCTGGTGCTCCATGCTCACACTGCGTCCTTATAAACATTTTTCTACATAGTGTAACTCAAGATGTTCTACCTGTGTTTACTTGTTCCTCCTTGGCTGAAGGCGTGAAGATGACCTTTGAAGTATTTCTAGGAAAGCTGTTTTAAACTTACTGTGGTCTGTTTATTACAAAAGGGGTAGAAATGGCGCAGTGCTATAAGCAAACTAAATGAGATACTGAAGTGGTATAGAAGCCTATATTCCGCTGCATGATTCTATGTTTTAAACTATGCTGGGGGCTATCTCCTACTGGGGAGTGAGTTAAGGCCTGAACGTTGGATATACTGATTTAGGCAATTCATTTATTAATTAATCCACAAAGAGAAGTAATTGATGGAACTATTTTACATCCACAGAGACAGTGTTTTCAGTCTCCAGTGTCTTGACTACAACCACAACAAGTAATACGACAACTAGCTCTCCACCTGCGACTCCTTTTACATCCAGTAATCAGCCTTCTGACACAACTACACCGACCCTATCCTCAATTACCAACACACCCACTGACCATTTCTCGCATGCTACACCAAAAGAAACTTCAACTGAGTCTCCATTGATGCCTAGTTCTTCCACCATTGAGCAACCATCCACAAAGGAGTTTTCACAGTCAAACATGTCAGTCTCCTCCAGTGACTTGAAGACAGAAAGTCCAAAAACAACAAATAAAACGACAACGGGTTCTTCACCTACGACTCCTTTTACATCCATTCATCAGCCTTCTCTAACAACTACACCCACCCTATCCTCAAGTAACAACATACACACTGACCATTTCTCGCATACTAAACCAATTGAGACTTCAATTGAGCCAACAGTGAAGTCTAGTTCTTCCACCACTGAACAACCATCCACAACAGAGGTGTCTTCTCAGTCCACATTCACTACCTCCTCCAGGGAGCATAGTACTGAAACTACAGTTACAACAAGTGAGATTACAACCCCAACCCCATCCAAGACGCCTTCTACACCCAGTCCTGAGCCTACTGAGACAACTGCACCCAGCCTATCCACAAGAACAAACACACCCGCTGAACACCTGAAGCAGACTACACCACACGGGACCTCATCTGAGTACACAGGGAAGTCTAGTTCTTCCACCACTGCACAACCATCCACAACAGAGGTGTCTTCTCAGTCAACATTCTCTGCCTCCTCCAGTGAGGTGACTTCTGAATCTCCAACCACAAATAGTGAGACTACAACACCTAATCCCTCCAAGAACCCTTCTACATCCAGTCCTGAGCCTACTGAGACAACTGCAACGAGCCTATCCACAAGAACAAACACACCCGCTGAACACCTGAAGCAGACTACACCACAAGGGACCTCATCTGAGTACACAGTGAAGTCTAGTTCTTCCACCACTGAACAGCCATCCAAAACAGAGGTGTCTTCTCAGAAAACACTCCCTGCAACCTCCAGTGAGATGACTTCTGAAACTCCAGTAACAACTAGTGAGACTACAACACCTACCCCATCCAAGACCCCTTCGACACCCAGTCCTGAGCCTACTGAGACAACTGCATCCAGCCTATCCACAAGCATAAACACACCCACTGAGCACGTGGAGCAGACTACACCACACGGGACCTCATCTGAGTACACAGGGAAGTCTAGTTCTTCCACCACTGAACAACCATCCACAACAGAGGTGTCTTCTCAGTCCACATTCACTACCTCCTCCAGGGAGCATAGTACTGAAACTAAAGTTACAACAAGTGAGATTACAACCCCAACCCCATCCAAGACCCCTTCTACAACCAGTCCTGAGCCTACTGAGACAACTGCACCTAGCCTATCCACAGGAACAAACACACCCGCTGGATACCTGAAGCAGACTTCACCACACGGGACCTCATCTGAGTACACAGTGAAGTCTAGTTCTTCCACCACTAAACAACCATCCACAACAGAGGTGTCTTCTCAGTCCACATTCACTACCTCCTCCAGGGAGCATAGTACTGAAACTACAGTTACAACAAGTGAGATTACAACACCTACTCCCTCCAAGACCGCTTCTACACCTAGTCCTGAGCCTACTGAGACAACTGCACCCAGCCAATCCACAAGAACAAACGCACCCGCTGAACACCTGAAGAAGACTACACCACACGGGACCTCATCTGACTACACAGTGATGTCTAGTTCTTCCACCACTGAACAACCATCCACAACAGAGGTGTCTTCTCAGTCCACATTCACTACCTCCTCCAGTGAGCATAGTACTGAAACTACAGTTACAAGAGGTGAGATTACAACCCCAACCCCATCCAAGACCCCTTCTACACCCAGTCCTGAGCCTACTGAGACAACAGCACCCAGCCTATCCACAAGCATAAACACACCCACTGAGCACGTGGAGCAGACTACACCACACGGGACCTCATCTGAGTACACAGGGAAGTCTAGTTCTTCCACCACTGAACAACCATCCACAACAGAGGTGTCTTCTCAGTCCACATTCACTACCTCCTCCAGGGAGCATAGTACTGAAACTAAAGTTACAACAAGTGAGATTACAACCCCAACACCATCCAAGACCCCTTCTACACCCAGTCCTGAGCCTACTGAGACAACTGCACCCAGCCTATCCACAAGCATAAACACACCCACTGAGCACGTGGAGCAGACTACACCACACGGGACCTCATCTGAGTACACAGTGAAGTCTAGTTCTTCCACCACTGAACAATCATCCACAACAGAGGTGTCTTCTCAGTCCACATTCACTACCTCCTCCAGGGAGCATAGTACTGAAACTACAGTTACAACAAGTGAGATTACAATACCTACTCCCTCCAAGACCCCTTCGACACCCAGTCCTGAGCCTACTGAGACAACTGCACCCAGCCTATCCACAAGAACAAACACACCCGCTGAACACCTGAAGCAGACTACACCACAAGGGACCTCATCTGAGTACACAGGGAAGTCTAGTTCTTCCACCACTGAACAACCATCCACAACAGAGGTGTCTTCTCAGTCCACATTCACTACCTCCTCCAGTGAGCATAGCACTGAAACTCCAGTAACAACTAGTGAGACTACAACCCCAACCCCATCCAAGACCCCTTCTACACCCAGTCCTGAGCCTACTGAGACAACTGCATCCAGCCTATCCACAAGCATAAACACACCCACTGAGCACGTGGAGCAGACTACACCACACGGGACCTCATCTGAGTACACAGGGAAGTCTAGTTCTTCCACCACTGAACAACCATCCACAACAGAGGTATCTTCTCAGTCCACATTCACTACCTCTTCCAGTGAGCATAGTACTGAAATTCCAGTAACAACTAGTGAGACTACAACACCAACCCCATCCAAGACCCCTTCTACACCCAGTCCTGAGCCTACTGAGACAACTGCACCCAGCCTATCCACAAGGATAAACACACCCACTGAGCATGTGGAGCAGACTACACCACACGGGACCTCATCTGAGTACACAGGGAAGTCTAGTTCTTCCACCACTGAACAACCATCCACGAAACAACTTTTTTCTCAGTCCACATTCACTACCTCCTCCAGGGAGCATAGTATTGAAACTACAGTTACAACAAGTGAGATTACAACACCTACTCCCTCCAAGACCGCTTCTGCGCCCAGTCCTGAGCCTACTGAGACAACTGCACCCAGCCTATCCACAAGAACAAACACACCCGCTGAGCACGTGGAGCAGACTACACCACAAGGGACCTCATCTGAGTACACAGTGAAGTCTAGTTCTTCCACCACTGAACAGCCATCCACAACAGAGGTGTCTTCTCAGTCCACATTCACTACCTCCTCCAGGGAGCATAGTACTGAAACTAAAGTTACAACAAGTGAGATTACAATACCTACTCCCTCCAAGACCGCTTCTACACCCAGTCCTGAGCCTACTGAGACAACTGCACCCAGCCTATCCACAAGAACAAACACACCCGCTGAACACCTGAAGCAGACTACACCACAAGGGACCTCATCTGAGTACACAGTGAAGTCTAGTTCTTCCACCACTGAACAGCCATCCAAAACAGAGGTGTCTTCTCAGAAAACACTCCCTGCAACCTCCAGTGAGATGACTTCTGAAACTCCAGTAACAACTAGTGAGACTACAACACCTACCCCATCCAAGACCGCTTCTACACCCAGTCCTGAGCCTACTGAGACAACTGCACCCAGCCTATCCACAAGAACAAACACACCCGCTGAACACCTGAAGCAGACTACACCACAAGGGACCTCATCTGAGTACACAGTGAAGTCTAGTTCTTCCACCACTGAACAGCCATCCAAAACAGAGGTGTCTTCTCAGAAAACACTCCCTGCAACCTCCAGTGAGATGACTTCTGAAACTCCAGTAACAACTAGTGAGACTACAACACCTACCCCATCCAAGACCCCTTCTACACCCAGTCCTGAGCCTACTGAGACAACTGCACCCAGCCTATCCACAGGAAAAAACACACCCGCTGAACACCTGAAGCAGACTACACCACACGGGACCTCATCTGAGTACACAGGGAAGTCTAGTTCTTCCACCACTGAACAACCATCCACAAAAGAGGTGTCTTCTCAGTCCACATTCACTACCTCCTCCAGTGAGCATAGCACTGAAACTCCAGTAACAACTAGTGAGACTACAACCCCAACCCCATCCAAGACCCCTTCTACACCCAGTCCTGAGCCTACTGAGACAACTGCATCCAGCCTATCCACAAGCATAAACACACCCACTGAGCACGTGGAGCAGACTACACCACACGGGACCTCATCTGAGTACACAGGGAAGTCTAGTTCTTCCACCACTGAACAACCATCCACAACAGAGGTATCTTCTCAGTCCACATTCACTACCTCTTCCAGTGAGCATAGTACTGAAATTCCAGTAACAACTAGTGAGACTACAACCCCAACCCCATCCAAGACCCCTTCTACACCCAGTCCTGAGCCTACTGAGACAACTGCATCCAGCCTATCCACAAGCATAAACACACCCATTGAGCATGTGGAGCAGACTACACCACACGGGACCTCATCTGAGTACACAGGGAAGTCTAGTTCTTCCACCACTGAACAACCATCCACGAAACAACTTTTTTCTCAGTCCACATTCACTACCTCCTCCAGGGAGCATAGTATTGAAACTACAGTTACAACAAGTGAGATTACAACACCTACTCCCTCCAAGACCGCTTCTACACCCAGTCCTGAGCCTACTGAGACAACTGCACCCAGCCTATCCACAGGAAAAAACACACCCGCTGAGCACCTGGAGCAGACTACAGCACGAGGGACCTCATCTGAGTACACAGTGAAGTCTAGTTCTTCCACCACTGAACAACCATCCACAACAGAGGTGTCTTCTCAGTCCACATTCACTACCTCCTCCAGGGAGCATAGTACTGAAACTCCAGTAACAACTAGTGAGACAACAACACCAACCCCATCCAAGACCCCTTCTACACCCAGTCCTGAGCCTACTGAGACAACTGCACCCAGCCTATCCACAAGCATAAACACACCCACTGAGCACGTGGAGCAGACTACACCACACGGGACCTCATCTGAGTACACAGGGAAGTCTAGTTCTTCCACCACTGAACAACCATCCACGAAACAACTTTTTTCTCAGTCCACATTCACTACCTCCTCCAGGGAGCATAGTACTGAAACTACAGTTACAACAAGTGAGATTACAATACCTACTCCCTCCAAGACCGCTTCTACACCCAGTCCTGAGCCTACTGAGACAACTGCACCCAGCCTATCCACAAGAACAAACACACCCGCTGAACACCTGAAGCAGACTACACCACAAGGGACCTCATCTGAGTACACAGTGAAGTCTAGTTCTTCCACCACTGAACAGCCATCCAAAACAGAGGTGTCTTCTCAGAAAACACTCCCTGCAACCTCCAGTGAGATGACTTCTGAAACTCCAGTAACAACTAGTGAGACTACAACACCTACCCCATCCAAGACCCCTTCGACACCCAGTCCTGAGCCTACTGAGACAACTGCACCCAGCCTATCCACAGGAAAAAACACACCCGCTGAACACCTGAAGCAGACTACACCACACGGGACCTCATCTGAGTACACAGTGAAGTCTAGTTCTTCCACCACTGAACAACCATCCACAACAGAGGTGTCTTCTCAGTCCACATTCACTACCTCCTCCAGGGAGCATAGTACTGAAACTCCAGTAACAACTAGTGAGACTACAACACCAACCCCATCCAAGACCCCTTCTACACCCAGTCCTGAGCCTACTGAGACAACTGCACCCAGCCTATCCACAAGCATAAACACACCCACTGAGCACGTGGAGCAGACTACACCACACGGGACCTCATCTGAGTACACAGGGAAGTCTAGTTCTTCCACCACTGAACAACCATCCACGAAACAACTTTTTTCTCAGTCCACATTCACTACCTCCTCCAGGGAGCATAGTATTGAAACTACAGTTACAACAAGTGAGATTACAACACCTACTCCCTCCAAGACCGCTTCTACGCCCAGTCCTGAGCCTACTGAGACAACTGCACCCAGCCTATTCACAAGAACAAACACACCCGCTGAGCACGTGGAGCAGACTACACCACAAGGGACCTCATCTGAGTACACAGTGAAGTCTAGTTCTTCCACCACTGAACAACCATCCACAAGAGAGGTGTCTTCTCAGTCCATATTCACTACCTCCTCCAGTGAGCATCGTACTGAAACTACTGTTACAACAAGTGAGATTACAACCGCAACCCCATCCATGACCCCTTCTACATCCAGTCCTGTGCCTACTGAGACAACTGCACCCAGCCAATCCACAGGAACAAACACACCCGCTGAACACCTGAAGCAGACTACACCACACGGGACCTCATCTGAGTACACAGTGAAGTCTAGTTCTTCCACCACTGAACAACCATCCACAACAGAGGTGTCTTCTCAGTCCATATTCACTACCTCCTCCAGTGAGCATAGTACTGAAACTCCAGTAACAACTAGTGAGACTACAACCCCAACCCCATCCAAGACCCCTTCTACACCCAGTCCTGAGCCTACTGAGACAACTGCATCCAGCCTATCCACAAGCATAAACACACCCACTGAGCACGTGGAGCAGACTACACCACACGGGACCTCATCTGATTACACAGTGAAGTCTAGTTCTTCCACAACTGAACAACCATCCACAAAGCACCTGTCTTCTCAGTCAACACTGTCATTTTCCACCAGCAAGGCATCTTCCCCTTCCACCACTACTCGTGTACACACATCGACTAATTCACAGCTTACAAGTTTGTCTGGTAGGTATCTGTGTATTCATATGGAAATGATGTTTATCTCACAGTACAGTATTCCAGTGTTTAACAGTTTACATATGCTGCCCATACTGGGCCAACTACAAAGTTATTGTATTAATTTACAAGGCCTTTAACAACTTGAGTCTAGGATTTCTTCAATACTGTTTGATGCGTTATATGCCTGTTAGGTCACTCCCGTCTTTATGGGAGTGGCTCTAACTGGTTCCCCATGACTCCGGGACACAGGTCACCCCCCAATGAGCTGTGTGTTCAGAACTGTGGCCCAATTCTGTGGAACTCCCTTTTGGCTGAGACCTCTTCTTGACTGAGGTTCAGGCACCTGCGAAAGCTTTGTTGTTTTCAGTAATTAATTTAGGCAACACTTTTTGGTTTTCTGATGAAATCTAATTGATTCTATCATTTGTATTTCTCTTGAACCCTCACTGGACACTTCTTAGAAATCATCGCTTTAAGCGGTACAGCATATATATTGTTGGATCCTGATATGAGGGCTCTTTTGTTGGCTTGTTCTTAAAAATTGTTAATATTCTGTTCTGTTCTTGTCCTCTTGCTCAGCCTCTTCCACCACAGTTGTCCCTCTCGGGTGCCTTAATGGTGGCGTGCTTGGCGAGGGTCTTTGTCACTGCCCGTCTCCCTATACTGGGCAGCGATGTGAAGAGGCAAAGAATGAAATCCAAGTAGGTAAGTCTGAGCATTATTAGTACAAGGCTCCTGCCCTCTGGTTCTACCTTTGAAAACAAAAGCTCAAAAATGTCTGGATATGTGTAGCAATTTTCTAGGTGGGCAATATTTGTGGTCCTGCTGATTCAAAGTGTGTGTTTCACATTGCTGGGAGTGATCTTGCTTCTTTGATGACCTGCGTGTTTCTCCGTTGAAGTCTTGAGACACGGGTGCCCAAGCCAGCCTTCCCTAACATTGTGCTCTCCAGACATGGCTGTCCTCCCATCTGCCTCAGTTAGCGTGGCCAATGGCCAGGGAGGATTTGAAGTTGTGGCCCATCAAGACCTGAAGGGCACCAAGTTGGGGGACCCCTCTGACCTCAACTTGCTTGCACTGTCACTCTTGTGAAGGGTAGTTGGCCCATGAAGAGACTGAAAATGTCTCTGAATACTGAGAAAGAAGTGAAAAATTCCAGCCACCCATGGACATGGTTTGATATAGAATGTTACCTTTTCTGGATGCAGATGACTTCGATACCAACCGTGTATAAAACTGGTTGTATCTTTAGGAGGTGTATATACAATCTGGGTCTGTGGGGTTTTCCGCTTGTCCTGTGCTTACTAGGCATGCTTACTAGGTCTGAGCAGTTCTGCCTTTGCTACACTGTTTTCCCCTGGGAGTCCTGCTCTTTAGCACTACATCAGAACAAACATCAATTTGAGGAAAAACCAATTGCCATTTCTTCCTATTCAGCATAAAACACTTTCCCCAGGAAAGTGCAGAGGCAAAGGGAAGTGTGGATGAGCCCTCAACTGGTTTGCAAGGAAAGATGGCCAACTTGCTTGATTCAAAGTGGTGTGTTAGTTCTGTGGCATCACCCTGACACCTGCAGTTTAAAAAGCTTCTGATACCAGCAGGAGCAGCAGCACCTGGACAAGAATGTCACCTGCCTCAGGACATGGAGAGTTCCTGTCAGCAAGAGTAGACTACACTGAGCTGATACGCGCACATGCCAGTGTATTTCACACCCTGTACCAGCGCCCTTTCTCTGCACACTTGGTGTGGATCCATAGGTGATTCATGTTGTTACCATGATCTCTGAAATTCTCCTGTGACTCAATGGACACCTCAAGTGCTTATCCTCACATCTGAAACTGTGGCTGTACCTTCATGTTTAATGACTCCTGTGCTTTCTGATCACAGTGACTGTTGTGGCCACAATCAATGTCTCTGTAACAGTGAAGACTTGGACGTTCAGCCCAGAGATGGCGAATTCCAGCTCTTCTGTCTTCAAGACATTTGTGAAGATCTTTGAGGAACAGGTGAGGGGTGGCTGGGAGTGCACAGAGAGATGACACCCCCCAAAATACCCACACCCAAACCCGAACCCTATGGCGACTTCTGAGTCCAGGCCCCATTCATACTCCATTCCTCAGTGGTGAAGTTCATTCACAGCAAGTCTGAAAACACGGTCAGGTTTCCCTCATTGGGAATACCTCGATATCCAGCTTCAGAAATGGAGCCATCAGATGAGTATAGAAAGCTGTTTCTGTAATTTGTAGCTCAGAACTGATGGTTCAAACCCTAATACACACATCAGGAACCGTCTTCCTAATTGAAAGACCAATGTTAAAGTGGCAAAGGTCATCTTCCAGCCTTTATAATCATCCCATCCCTTTGGCCAGGCTGCCTGCTGGGAACTGGAGTCCAAGAACAGCTGGGGGAGGGCCACCGACTAGCCATGCCCAGCACAGGAGATACCCCAAAGGTGTGTTGGAAGGGTGGAGGAGGTAAAGGAGCACAGCAGGATAGAGAGGCCCTACTCAGCACACAGGAGGGACCCAGAATCTGCTGGGATGGGGGGTTTAGTATTTCTCATATCAACAAACTAGTTTACATGTGGAGTTTTTTGTTGTTTCTTCTGCCGTGGAAATTCCTGCATTGCAGGGATTGGACCCAATAACCCTCAGGTCCCTTCCAACTCTACAGTTCTATGATTCTAGGGCTGCTGACCTGTACCTCAAAGAGGCACCCTGTCTGATATGATCGGGGTGGCGGTCATACTCGCAGTGGGCAGCTGCTCTGCTGTTTATGTGCAGACCCTGCTGTTGGCTGGTGCTTCCGACTGTTGTTGTCTATGCAGCTGAGATGAGACCTCTCTCTCTTTGCAGATGAACATCTTCTATGCGGACATTCCTGGGTACACGGGTGTAAAGGTGATTTGGCTGAGGTGAGTCACAGAAGAGATACAGCTGGGGACCAAGTATGGGAGGGAGGGTGCTGCTTGGTGCCACACAATCTCCTGGGCCCCCTGCTGTGAGTGGCCATGCCCTTTAAGCGACAGCCCCCACTACTAACATTGGAGTTTGGATTTGATATCCCGCTTTAGCACTACCCGAAGGAGTCTAAAAGCGGCTAACATTCTCCTTTCCCTTCCTCCCCCACAACAAACACTCTGTGAGGTGAGTGAGGCTGAGAGACTTCAGAGAAGTGTGAGTAGCCCAAGGTCACCCAGCAGCTGCATGTGAAGGAACAGGGAATCGAACCCGGTTCACCAGATTATGAATCTACCACTCTTAACCACTACACCACACTGGCTCTACATCACACTGGATCACTGACTCACATCAGGCTGGCTGAGGGCACCTTTGGGGTTGTGGCTAAGTGATTTCTCTCTCTTCCTTCCTGCTGCCTCTTCTCAGCAATGGTAGTGTTATCGTGGACCACGAGGTGCTCCTGCAGCTTCACTTCTCAGACTTCAATGCTTCTTACAATGCTTCCATGAAGAACCTCACACAGACCTTGCAAAAGAATTGCACTTCCAATGACAAAGGTGAGGAGGCGCCTGCCACTTCTCGTGGGAAGGTCTGGCTGGCATGAGAAAGCAGAAGTCATCCAATGGTTGTGATTCTGTCCCTCCTTATTTGGGAGTAAATTGCACCAGCATCACAAGTGCATGTACTCCTGAGTCAACATGCATAGGATGGGGTTACCAAGGTGGTAGTCAGGAGTTAAGCCTGGGGTTGCCAGCCACACTGGGAGCCCAAAGACAGGCTGTGAGGCGGCCGGTGAGCCACCTCTCTGCAGAACCTGAGCAGCTCCACTGTCCAAGGTCACCCCAACTCCCCTGGTCCAAAACAATTACGTTGTTTCACTAGGAACAGAGGTATCCCTTTGAGATTGAGCAAGACGAAACTGTACGAAAGCTTATTGTCCAAAATGGAATGAATTTCACTCCAAACAGGAATCAAGAATAGAATGAGCTTCAGTTAGGCTGTATCTGAGGCCACCTAGTGTTATCTATCCAGGCTGAGGAGTGAGGGTGCAAACCCTTCTCTGATACCCCAGCAGCAGTGCTGTAACATCAACTGACCCCAGCTGATTTTCCCATGCCCACATGGAGATGAATATCAGGTTGCTTCCTGTCAGAAGAGGTGTGCTTCCTTCAGCCTTGGTGGCAGGGAGTCATGACAAGTGGGGGCGGGAGTTGAAGAAGAGGTCCCTCCCCATGGATGTCCCCCCCCCCCTGTGATTTCTTCCTTTCAGAAGCCTCACCTTTGCTTTCCCTCTCTACTTTAGATAAGCTCTGCTTTACTGAAGGAGCATCTCGTGTGACCGCAGTGCCCCTGAGTCCTAAAGGTGAGGACTGGCGTGTGAGAGGGGATTAGTGTGTGGGATAAATATATATATATATATATAATGATGATGATGATCCAGCAGCCAAGCTCCTCTTTTGTTCTCCTAGTCCAGGGGTCAGCAAACTTTTTCAGCAGGGGGCCGGTCGACTGTCCCTCAGACCTTGTGGGGGGCCGGAGTATATTTTGAAAAAAATAATGAATGAATTTTATTCCCTCAAAATAACCCAGAGATGCATTTTAAATAAAAGCACACATTCTACTCATGTAAAAAAATGCTGATTCCCGGACCGTCCACGAGCCGGATTTAGAAGGTGATTGGGCCGGATCTGGCACCTGGGCCTTAGTTTGCCTACCCATGTCCTATTCCCATGCATGTGGTGTTGTGAGACATTTGCATTCTTCCTTTGCTGACCCTACTCTCTCCTTTTCCATTCCTAGATCTGTCAGATGAATGCAAGAATGCCTCAGTGGTGGCACAAAACCTCCAGCCATATTATGTGGCACGGATCATCAACAACACACTTCATTGTGTCTCTAATTGCAGTGATTGGAACCCACACCCATTCCACTGTGTGAATGGAAAGTGCTACATCACCTCTGAGGGGCCCAAATGCCAGTGAGTAGCATGCCAGGGGTTGAAGGAGGGAGAGGAGATGTGGGGTCAAATTTTCATCGCAGGTGGGTACCAGCGGTGAATAGTTACGTGTGTTTTTTAAAAATAGTCAAATACAATTTGTTACCTATCCGTTCTAGGGAGACGCCAAGCACAACAAGTGAAACATCAATTTCTACAAATTTGAAAACAACACCTTCTGCTTATACTACTACGAAAATATCCACCACTTCTGAAACTCCAACCACAACTAGTGGGACTACAACACCTACTCCATCCAGAACCACTTCTATATCCAGTCTAGAGCCTTCTGAGAAAACTGCACCCAGCCTATCTTCAAGCCCAAACACACCCACTGAGCACATGAAGCAGAGTACACCACAAGGGACCTCATCTGAGTACACAGTGATGTCTAGTTTTTCCACCACTGAGCAACCATCCACAAAACAGCTGTCTTCTCAGTCAACATTGTCTGTCTCCTCCAGTGAGGTGACTTCTGAAAATACAACCACAACTAGTGAGACTACAACATCTACTCCCTCCAAGACCCCTTTCACCTCCAGTCCTGAGCCTTCTGAGACAACTGCACCCAGCCTATCATCAAGCGCAAACACACCCACTGAGCACATGAAGCAGACTACCTCAGAAGGGACCTCATCTGAGTACACAGTGATGTCTAGTTCTTCCTCCACTGAACAACCATCCACAAAACAGCTGTCTTCTCAGTCCACATTCACTATCTCCTCCAGTGAGCATAGTACTGAAACTCCAACAACAACTAGTGAGACTAAAACACATACTCCATCCATGACCCCTTTTACATCCAGTCCTGAGCCTTCTGAGACAACTGCACCCTTCCTATCTTCAAGCAAAAACACACCCACTGAGCACATGAAGCAGAGTACACCACAAGGAACCTCATCTGAGTACACAGTGATGTCTAGTTCTTCCACCACTGAGCAACCATCCACAAAACAGCTTTCTTCTGAGTCAACATTGTCAGTTTCCTCCAGTGAGGTGACTTCTGAAAATACAGTTACAGCTAGTGAGACTACAACACCTATTCCATCTAATACCCCTTCTACATCCAGTTCTGAGCCTTCTGAGACAACTGCACACTTCCTATCATCAAGCGCAAACACACCCACTGAGCACATGAAGCAGACTACCTCAGAAGGGACCTCATCTGAGTACACAGTGATGTCTAGTTCTTCCACCACTGAGCAACCATACACAAAACAGCTATCTTCTCAGTCCACATTCACTACCTCCTCCAGTGAGTTGACCTCTGAAACTACAAGCACTACTAGTGAGAGTACAATGCCTACTCCTTCCATGACCCCTTTAACTTCTAGTTCTGAGCCTTCTGACACAACTGCACCTACCCTGTCTTCAAGCACAAACACACCCACTGAGCACTTGAGGCAGACTACACCACAAGGAACCTCATCTGAGTACACAGTGATGTCTAATTCTTCCACCAATGAACCACCATCCACAATAGAGATGTCTTCTCAGATAACGTTCTCTGCCTCCTCCATTGAGGTGACGTCTGAAACTCCAACCACAACTCATGAGAGTACAACACTTACTCCATCCATTATTCCTTTTACATCCAGTTCTGGGCCTTCTGGGACAACTGCGCCCACCCTTTCTTCCAGCACAAACACACCCACTGAGCAGGTGAAGCAGACTACACCACAAGGGACCTCATCTGAGTACACAGTGATGTCTGGTTCTTCCATCACTGAACAACCATCCATAACAGAGGTGTCTTCTCAGATAACATTGTCAGTCCCCTCTGGTGAGGTGACCTCTGAAACTCCAACCACAACTAGTGAGACCACAACATCTACTCCCTCCAAGACCCCTTTCACCTCCAGTCCTGAGCCTTCAGAGACAACTGCACCCAGCGTATCTTCAAGCACAAACACACCCACTGAGCACATGAAGCAGACTACCTTAGAAGGGACCTCATCTGAGTACACAATGATGTCTAGTTCTTCCACTACTGAGCAACCATCCACGAAACAGCTGTCTTCTCAGTCTACATTGTCCGTCACCTCCATTGAGGTGACTTCAGAAACTCCAGCCACAACTAGTGAGACCACAACACCTACTTCATCCACCACCCCTTTTACTTCCAGTTCTGAGCCTTCTGAGACAACTGCAGCCATCCTATCTGCTAGCACCAACAGCACCCGTACAACAGAACGGAGCTCACCACTGCTTACAACTTCCACAGCCTATCATGGATCTGCTAGCACTGAAATTGCCACTAGTGGAACATCTCATTCATCGACATCCCTTGAAACAAGTGGAGAGACTTTCACCACTATTGTAGCTCAAAGCACTTCCAATACAACATTATCATCTGCATCCATCGCTGAGTCCATAACCACACACTCTACTACTAGCATATCAGAAATGTCCCCAACACTGTTGCCCACTACATTAACGCCTTTTGCTTATACTACTATGAAAATATCGACCTCCGAGGCATCTTCACCTTCCACCACTACTCATGGACGCACATCGACTAATTCACAGCTTACAACTTCATCTGGTAGGTATCTGTGTAATCATATGGAAATGATGTTTATCTCACAGTACAGTATTCCAGTGTTTAACAGTTTACATATGCTGCCCATACTGGGCCAACTACAACGTTATTGTATTGCTTTACAAGGCCTTCAACAACTTGAGTCTCAGATATCTTCAATACTGTTTGATGCGTTATATCCCTGTTAGATCACTCCCGTCTTTGTGGGAGTGGCTCTAACTGGTTCCCCATGACTCAGGGACACAGGTCACCTCCCATGAGCTGTGTGTTCAGAATTGTGGCCCAATTCTGTGGAACTCCCTCTTGGTTGAGACCTCTTCCTGACTGAACTTCAGGCACCCATAGAGGCTTTGTTGTTTTCAGCAAGCAATTTAGGCAACACTTTTTGATTTTCTGATGAAATTTCCTTTGTTGGCATGTTCTTAAATGTTGTTAATATTCGTTTTTCTTCCTCTTATTCAGCTTACACACCCAGTCCTGAGCCTTCAGAGACAACTGCACCCAGCCTATCTTCAAGCACACCCACTGAGCACATGAAGCAGACTACACCACAAGGGACCTCACCTGAGTACACAGTGATGTCTAGTTCTTCCACCATTGAACAACCATCCACAACAGAGGTGTCTTCTCAGATAACATTCTCTGCCTCCTCCAGTGAGGTGACTTCTGAAACTCCAAGCACAACTAGTGAGATTACAACATCTACTCCATCCACGACCCCTTCTATATCCAGTCCTGAGCCTTCAGAGACAACTGCACCCAGCCTATCTTCAAGCACACCCACTGAGCACATGAAGCAGACTACACCACAAGGGACCTCACCTGAGTACACAGTGATGTCTAGTTCTTCCACCATTGAACAACCATCCACAACAGAGGTGTCTTCTCAGATAACATTGTCAGTCCCCTCAGGTGAGGTGACTTCTGAAACTACAAGCACTATTACAAGTACAGCAGGTACTACAAGTACAACACCTACTCCTTCCATGACTCCTTTTACTTCTCGTTCTGAGCCTTCTGAGACAACTGCAGCCATCCTATCTGCTAGCACCAACACCACCCGTACACCAGAACAGAGCTCCCCACTGCTTACAACTTCCACAGCCTATCATGGATCTGCTAGCACTGAAGTTGCCACTAGTGGAACATCTCATTCATCGACATCCCTTGAAACAAGTGGAGAGACTTTCACCACTATTGTAGCTCAAAGCACTTCCAACACAACATTATCATCTGCATCCATCGCTGAGTCCATAACCACACACTCTACTACTAGCATATCAGAAATGACCCCAACACTGTTGCCCACTACATTAACGCCTTTTGCTTATACTACTATGAAAATATCGACCTCCGAGGCATCTTCACCTTCCACCACTACTCATGGACCCACATTGACTAATTCACAGCTTACAACTTCATCTGGTAAGTATCTGTGTAATCATATGGAAATGATGTTTATCTCACAGTACAGTATTCCAGTGCTTAACAGTTTACACATGCTGCCCATACTGGGCCAACTACAACGTTATTGTATTGCTTTACAATGCCTTCAACAACTTGAGTCTAGGATATCTTCAATACTGTTTGATGCGTTATATCCCTGTTAGATCACTCCCGTCTTTGTGGGAGTGGCTCTAACTGGTTCTCCATGACTCAGGGACACAGGTCACCCCCCAATGAGCTGTGTGTTCAGAATTGTGGCCCAATTCTGTGGAACTCCCTCTTGGTTGAGACCTCTTTCTGACTGAACTTCAGGCACCCATAGAGGCTTTGTTGTTTTCAGCAAGCAATTTAGGCAACACTTTTTGATTTTCTGATGAAATTTCCTTTGTTGGCATGTTCTTAAATGTTGTTAATATTCGTTTTTCTTCCTCTTATTCAGCTTACACACCCAGTCCTGAGCCTTCAGAGACAACTGCACCCAGCCTATCTTCAAGCACAAACACACAAACTGAGCATGTGAAACAGACTACACCGCAAGGGAACTCATCTGAGTACACAGTGATGTCTAGTTCTTCCACCACTGAACAACCATATACAACAGAGGTGTCTTCTCAGATAACATTCTCTGCCTCCTCCAGTGAGGTGACTTCTGAAACTCCAAGCACAACTAGTGAGACTACAACACCTACTCCATCCAAGACCCCTTCTATATCTAGTCCGGAGCCTTCAGAGACAACTGCACCCAGCCTATCTTCAAGCACACCCACTGAGCACATGAAGCAGACCACATCGCAAGGGACCTCACCTGAGTACACAGTGATGTCTAGTTCTTCCACCACTGAACAACCATCCACGCTAGAGATGTCTTCTCAGATAACATTCTCTGCCTCCTCCATTGAGGTGACTTCTGAAACTCCAACCGCAACTCGTGAGACTACAACACCTACTCCATCAAAGACCTCTTCTATATCCAGTCCTGAGCATTCAGAGATAACTGCACCCAGCCTATACTCAAGCACAAACACACCCACTGAGCACTTGAAGCAGACTACCTCAGAAGGGACCTCATCTGAGTACACAGTGATGTCTACTTCTTCCACCAGTGGACCACCATCCACAACAGAGATGTCTTCTCAGTCAACAATGTCAGTCAACTCAAGTGAGGTGACTTCTGAAACTCCAACCATAACTCGTGAGACTACAGCACCTGCTCCATCCAACACCCCTTCTACACCCAGTCCTGAGCCTACTGAGACAACTGCACACAGCCTGTCCACAAGAACAAACACACCGACTGAGCACATGGAGCAGACTACCTCAGAAGAGACCTCATCTGAGTACACAGTGATGTCTAGTTCTTCCACTACTGAACAACCAACCACAATAGAGATGTCTTCTCAGATAACATTCTCTGCCTCCTCCATTGAGGTGACCTATGAAACTACAAGCACTATTAGTGAGAGTACAACACCTACTCCTTCCATGACTCCTTTTACTTCTCGTTCTGAACCTTCTCAGACAACTGCAGCCATCCTAACTGCTAGCACCAACACCACCCGTACAACTGCACCTACCCTGTATTCAAGCACAAACACACCCACTGAGCACATGGAGCAGACTACACCCCAAGGAACCTCTTCTGAGTACACGGTGATGTCTAGTTTTTCCAACACTGAGCAACTATCCACAAAACAGCTTTCTTCTCAGTCCACATTCACTACCTCCTCCAGTGAGCATAGTACTGAAACTTCAGCTACAGCTAGTGAGACTACAACACCTATTCCATCTAATACCCCTTCTACATACAGTCCTGAGCCTTCTGAGACAACTGCACCCTTCCTATCATCAAGCGCAAACACACCCACTGAGCACATGAAGCAGACTACACCACAAAGAACCTCATCTGAGTACACGGTGATGTCTAGTTCTTCCACCACTGATCAACCATCCACAAAACAGCTGTCTTCTCAGTCAACATTGTCTGTCTCCTCCAGTGAGTTGAACTCTGAAACTACAAGCCCTGCTAGTGAGAGTACAATGCCTACTCCTTCCATGACTCCTTTTACTTCCAGTTCTGAGACTTCTGAGACAACTGCACCCAGTCTATCATCAAGCTCAAACACACCCACTGAGCACTTGAAGCAGACTACACCACAGGGAATCTCATCTGAGTACACAGTGAAGTCTAGTTCATCCACCACTGAGGAACCACCCACGACACAGCTGTTTTCTCAGTCAACATTCTCTACCTCCTCCATTGAGGTGACCTCTGAAACTCCAACCACAACTAGTGAGACCACAACATCTTCTCCCTCCAAGACCCCTTTCACCTCCAGTCCTGAGCCTTCTGAGACAACTGCACCTACACTGTCTTCAAGCACAAACACACCCACTGAGCACATGGAGCAGACTACACCCCAAGGAACCTCATCTGAGTACACAGTGATGTCTAGTTCTTCCACCACTGAGCAACCATCCACAAAACAGCTGTCTTCTCAGTCCACATTCACTACCTCCTCCAGTGAGTTGACCTCTAAAACTACAAGCACTACTAGTGAGAGTACAACATCTACTCCTTCCATGACTCCTTTTACTTCTCCTTCTGAACCTTCTGAGACAACTGCAGCCATCCTGTCTGCTAGCACCAACACCACCCATACACCAGAACAGAGCTCACCACAAGGGACCTCATCTGAGTACACAGTGATATCTAGTTCTTCCACTACTGAACATCCATCCACAACAGAGATGTCGTCCCAGTTAACATTCTCTGCCTCCTCCAGTGAGTTGACTACTGCAACTACTACTACAACAAGTGAAACTACAACACCTACTCCATCCACAACCTCTTTTACATCCAGTCCTGAGCCTTCAGAGACAACTGCACCCAGCGTATCTTCAAGCACAAACACACCCACTGAGCACATGAAGCAGACTACCTTAGAAGGGACCTCATCTGAGTACACAATGATGTCTAGTTCTTCCACTACTGAGCAACCATCCACAAAACAGCTGTCTTCTCAGTCTACATTGTCCGTCACCTCCATTGAGGTGACTTCAGAAACTCCAGCCACAACTAGTGAGACCACAACACCTACTTCATCCACCACCCCTTTTACTTCCAGTTCTGAGCCTTCTGAGACAACTGCAGCCATCCTATCTGCTAGCACCAACAGCACCCGTACAACAGAACGGAGCTCACCACTGCTTACAACTTCCACAGCCTATCATGGATCTGCTAGCACTGAAATTGCCACTAGTGGAACATCTCATTCATCGACATCCCTTGAAACAAGTGGAGAGACTTTCACCACTATTGTAGCTCAAAGCACTTCCAATACAACATTATCATCTGCATCCATCGCTGAGTCCATAACCACACACTCTACTACTAGCATATCAGAAATGTCCCCAACACTGTTGCCCACTACATTAACGCCTTTTGCTTATACTACTATTAAAATATCGACCTCCGAGGCATCTTCACCTTCCACCACTACTCATGGGCCCACATCGACTAATTCACAGCTTACAACTTCATCTGGTAAGTATCTGTGTAATCATATGGAAATGATGTTTATCTCACAGTACAGTATTCCAATGTTTAACAGTTTACACATGCTGCCCATACTGGACCAACTACAAAGGTATTGTATTAATTTACAAGGACTTAAGTTGTTAAAGTCTCAGATATCTTCAATACTGTTTGATGCGTTATATCCCTGTTAGATCACTCCCGTCTTTGTAGGAGTGGCTCTAAGTGGTTCCCCATGACTCAGGGACACAGGTCACCCCCCAATGAGCTGTGTGTTCAGAATTGTGGCCCAATTCTGTGGAACTCCCTCTTGGCTGAGACCTCTTCCTGACTGAACTTCAGGCACCCATAGAGGCTTTGTTGTTTTCAGCAAGCAGTTTAGGCAACACTTTTTGGTTTTCTGATGAAATCTAATTGATTCTATCATTTGTATTTCTCTTGAACCCTCACTGGACACTTCTTAGAAATCATCGCTTTACAGCATATATATTGTTGGATCCTGATATGAGGGCTCTTTTATCGGCTTGTTCTTAAATATTGTTAATGTTCTGTTCTGTTCTGTTCTCTTCCTCTTCCTCAGCTTCTTTCACCACAGTTGTCCCTCTCGGGTGCCTTAATGGTGGAGTGCTTGTTGAGGGTTTTTGTCATTGCCCATCTCCCTATACTGGGCAGAATTGTGAAGAGGCAAAGAATGAAATCCAAGTGGGTAAGTCTGAGCATTATTAGTTCAAGTCTCCTGCTCTCTGGCTCTTCCTTTGAAAACAAAAGCTCAGGAATGTCAGGGTATGTGTAGTAATTTTCTAGGTGGGCAATATTTGTGGTCCTGCGGCTTCAAACTTTGTGTTTTGCATTGTTGGGAGTGATCTTGCTTCTTTGATGACATGAGTGTTTCTCTATTGAAGACTTGAGACACGAGTGCCCAAGCCAGCCTTCCATAATATTGTGCTCTCCAGACATGGCTGTCCTCCCATCTGACTCAGTGAGCATGGCCAATGGCCAGGGAGGATTTGTAATTGCAGCCCAATGACACCCGAAGGGCACCAATGTGAGGGACCACTCTGGCCTCAAGAATGTCACCTGCCTCAGGGCCTGGAGAGTTCGTGTCAGCAAGAGTAGACTACACTGAGCTGATACGCGCACATTCCAGTGTATTTCACACCCTGTACCAGCGCCCTTTCTCTGCACACTTGGTGTGCGTTCAGAAGTGATTCATGTTGTTTCCATGATCACTGCAATTCTTCTGTGACTCAATGGACACCTGAAGTGCTTATCCTCACATCTGAAACTGTGGCTGTACCTTCATGTTTAATGACTCCTGTGCTTTCTGATCACAGTGACTGTTGTGGCCACAATCAATGTCTCTGTAACAGTGAAGAATCGGAAGTTCAGCCCAGAGATGGCGAATTCCAGCTCTTCTGTCTTCAAGACATTCGTGAAGATCTTTGAGGAACAGGTGAGGGGTGGCTGGGAGTGCACAGAGAGATGACACCCCCCAAAATACCCACACCCAAACCCGAACCCTATGGCGACTTCTGAGTCCAGGCCCCATTCATACTCCATTCCTCAGTGGTGAAGTTCATTCACAGCAAGTCTGGAAACACAGTCAGGTTTCCCTCATTTGAAATACCTGGATATTCAGCTTCAGAAATGGAGCCATCAGATGAGTATAGAAAGCTGTTTCTGTAATTTGTAGCTCAGAACTGATGGTTCAAACCCTAATACACACATCAGGAACCGTCTTCCTAATTGAAAGACCAATGTTAAAGTGGCAAAGGTCATCTTCCAGCCTTTATAATCATCCCATCCCTTTGGCCAGGCTGCCTGCTGGGAACTGGAGTCCAAGAACAGCTGGGGGAGGGCCACCGACTAGCCATGCCCAGCACAGGAGATACCCCAAAGGTGTGTTGGAAGGGTGGAGGAGGTAAAGGAGCACAGCAGGATAGAGAGGCCCTACTCAGCACACAGGAGGGACCCAGAATCTGCTGGGATGGGGGGTTTAGTATTTCTCAGATCAACAAACTAGTTTACATGTGGAGTTTTTTGTTGTTTCTTCTGCCGTGGAAATTCCTGCATTGCAGGGATTGGACCCAATAACCCTCAGGTCCCCTCCAACTCTACAGTTCTATGATTCTAGGGCTGCTGACCTGTACCTCAAAGAGGCACCCTGTCTGATATGATCGGGGTGGCGGTCATACTCGCAGTGGGCAGCTGCTCTGCTGTTTATGTGCAGAACCTGCTGTTGGTTGGTGCTTCCGACTGTTGCTGTCTATGCAGCTGAGATGAGACCTCTCTCTCCTTGCAGATGGACATCTTCTATGCGGACATTCCTGGGTACACGGGTGTAAAGGTGATTCGGCTGAGGTGAGTCACAGAAGAGATACAGCTGGGGACCAAGTATGGGAGGGAGGGTGCTGCTTGGTGCCATGCAATCTCCTGGGTCGCTGCTGTGAGTGGCCACTCCCCTTTAAGCGACAGCCCCCACTACCATCATTCACCTCACATCAGGCTGGCTGAGGGCACCTTTGGGGTTGTGGCTAAGTGATTTCTCTCTCTTCCTTCCTGCTGCCTCTTCTCAGCAATGGTAGTGTTATTGTGGACCACGAGGTGCTCCTGCAGCTTCACTTCTCAGACTTCAATGCTTCTTACAATGCTTCCATGAAGAACCTCACACAGACCTTGCAAAAGAATTGCACTTCCAATGACAAAGGTGAGGAGGCGCCTGCCACTTCTCGTGGGAAGGTCTGGCTGGCATGAGAAAGCAGAAGTCATCCAATGGTTGTGATTCTGTCCCTCCTTATTTGGGAGTAAATTGCACCAGCATCACAAGTGCATGTACTCCTGAGTCAACATGCATAGGATGGGGCTCCCAAGGTGGTAGTCAGGAGTTAAGCCTGGGGTTGCCAGCCACACTGGGAGCCCAAAGACAGGCTGTGAGGCGGCCGGTGAGCCACCTCTCTGCAGAACCTGAGCAGCTCCACTGTCCAAGGTCACCCCAACTCCCCTGGTCCAAAACAATTACGTTGTTTCACTAGGAACAGAGGTATCCCTTTGAGATTGAGCAAGACGAAACTGTACGAAAGCTTATTGTCCAAAATGGAATGAATTTCACTCCAAACAGGAATCAAGAATAGAATGAGCTTCAGTTAGGCTGTATCTGAGGCCACCTAGTGTTATCTATCCAGGCTGAGGAGTGAGGGTGCAAACCCTTCTCTGATACCCCAGCAGCAGTGCTGTAACATCAACTGACCCCAGCTGATTTTCCCATGCCCACATGGAGATGAATATCAGGTTGCTTCCTGTCAGAAGAGGTGTGCTTCCTTCAGCCTTGGTGGCAGGGAGTCATGACAAGTGGGGGCGGGAGTTGAAGAAGAGGTCCCTCCCCATGGATGTCCCCCCCCCCCTGTGATTTCTTCCTTTCAGAAGCCTCACCTTTACTTTCCATCTCAACTTTAGATAAGCTCTGCTTTACTGAAGGAGCATCTCGTGTGACCGCAGTGCCCCTGAGTCCTAAAGGTGAGGACTGCCGTGTGAGAGGGGATTAGTGTGTGGGATAAATATATATCTGCTCCAGAGAAGCGGACACGGAGCAATGGATCCAAACTACAAGAAAGAAGATTCCACCTAAACATTAGGAAGAACTTCCTGACAGTAAGAGCTGTTCGACAGTGGAATTTGCTGCCAAGGAGTGTGGTGGAGTCTCCTTCTTTGGAGGTCTTTAAGCAGAGGCTTGACAACCATATGTCAGGAGTGCTCTGATGGTGTTTCCTGCTTGGCAGGGGGTTGGACTCGATGGCCCTTGTGGTCTCTTCCAACTCTATGATTCTATGATATATATATATATATATATATATATATATAATGGTGATGATGATCTAGCAGCCAAGCTCCTCTTTTGTTCTCCTAGTCCAGGGGTCAGCAAACTTTTTCAGCAGGGGGCCGGACTATATTTTGAAAAAAATAATGAATGAATTTTATTCTCTCAAAATAACCCAGAGATGCATTTTAAATAAAAGCACACATTCTACTCATATAAAAAAATGCTGATTCCGGGACCGTCCGCGAGCCGGATTTAGAAGGTGATTGGGCCGGATCTGGCACCTGGGCCTTAGTTTGCCTACCCATGTCCTATTCCCATGCATGTGGTGTTGTGAGACATTTGCATTCTTCCTTTGCTGACCCTACTCTCTCCTTTTCCATTCCTAGATCTGTCGGACGAATGCAAGAATGCCTCAGTGGTGGCACAAAACCTCCAGCCATATTATGTGGCACGGATCATCAACAACACACTTCATTGTGTCTCTAATTGCAGTGATTGGAACCCCCACCCATTCCACTGTGTGAATGGAAAGTGCCACATCACCTCTGAGGGGCCCAAATGCCGGTGAGTAGCATGCCAGGGGGTGAAGGAGGGAGAGGAGACATGCGGTCAACTCTTCCCCGTAGGCGGGTCCAATAAGTACTATCTGTGGTGAATAGTTATGTGTGTTTTTTAAAAATAGTCTAATACAATTTGTTACCTATCCGTTCTAGGGAGATGCCAAGCACAACAAGTGAAACATCCATTTCTACAAATTTGAAAACAACACCTTCTGCTTATACTACTACGAAAATATCCACCACTTCTGAAACTCCAAGCACAACTAGTGGGACTACAACACCTACTCCATCCAGAACCACTTCTATATCCAGTCCTGAGCCTTCTGAGACAACTGCACCCAGCCTATCTTCAAGCCCAAACACACCCACTGAGAACATGAAGCAGAGTACACCACAAGGGACCTCATCTGAATACACAATGATGTCTAGTTCTTCCACCACTGAACAACCATCCACAATAGAGATGTCTTCTCAGTCAACAATGTCAGTCAACTTCAGTGAGGTGACTTCTGAAACTCCAACCACAGCTAGTGAGACTACAACACCTACTCAATCCACAACCCCTTTTACATACAGTCCGGAGCCTTCAGAGGCAACTGCACCCAGCCTGTCTTCAAACACTAACACACCCACTGAGCATGTGAAGCAGACTACACCACAAGAAACCTCATCTGAGTATACAGTGATGTCTAGTTCTTCCACCACTGAACAACCATCCACAACAGAGGCGTCTTCTCAGATAACGTTCTCTGGCTCTTCCATTGAGGTGACCTCTGAAACTCCAACCACAACTCGTGAGACTACAACACCTACTCCATCCAAGACCCCTTCCACATCCAGTCCAGAGCCTACTGAGACAACTGCACCCAACCTATCTTCAACCACAAACACACCCACTGAGCACCTGAAGCAGACTACACCACAAGGGACCTCATCTAAGTACACAGTGATGTCTAATTCTTCCACCACTCGGGAACCACCCACAACACAGCTGTTTTCTCAGTCAACATTGTCTGTCTCCTCCACTGAGTTGAACTCTGAAACTACCAGCACTACTAGTGAGAGTACAATGCCTACTCCTTCCATGACTCCTTTAACTTCTAGTCCTGAGCCTTCGGAGACAACTGCAACCACCCTATCTTCAAGCACCAACACACCCACTGAGAACGTGAAGCAGAGTACACCACAAGGGACCGCATCTGAGTACACAGTAGTGGTGTCTAGTTCTTCCACCACTGAACAAGTATCCACGAAACAGCTTATTTCTCAGTCCACATTCACTACCTCCTCCAGTGAGTATAACACTGAAACTACAATTACAACTAGTGAGATTACAACATCTACTCCATCCACGACCCCTTCTATATCCAGTCCTGAGCCTTCAGAGACAACTGCACCCAGCCTATCTTCAAGCACACCCACTGAGCACATGAAGCAGACTACACCACAAGGGACCTCACCTGAGTACACAGTGATGTCTAGTTCTTCCACCATTGAACAACCATCCACAACAGAGGTGTCTTCTCAGATAACATTGTCAGTCCCCTCAGGTGAGGTGACTTCTGAAACTACGAGCACTATTACAAGTACAGCAAGTACTACAAGTACAACACCTACTCCTTCCATGACTCCTTTTACTTCTCGTTCTGAGCCTTCTGAGACAACTGCAACCATCCTATCTGCTAGCACCAACACCACCCGTACACCAGAACAGAGCTCCCCACTGCTTACAACTTCCACAGCCTATCATGGATCTGCTAGCACTGAAGTTGCCACTAGTGGAACATCTCATTCATCGACATCCCTTGAAACAAGTGGAGAGACTTTCACCACTATTGTAGCTCAAAGCACTTCCAACACAACATTATCATCTGCATCCATCGCTGAGTCCATAACCACACACTCTACTACTAGCATATCAGAAATGTCCCCAACACTGTTGCCCACTACATTAACGCCTTTTGCTTATACTACTATGAAAATATCGACCTCCGAGGCATCTTCACCTTCCACCACTACTCATGGGCCCACATCGACTAATTCACAGCTTACAACTTCATCTGGTAAGTATCTGTGTAAGCATATGGAAATGATGTTTATCTCCCAGTACAGTATTCCAGTGTTTAACAGTTTACACATGCTGCCCATACTGGGCCAACTACAACGTTATTGTATTGCTTTACAAGGCCTTCAACAACTTGAGTCTAGGATATCTTCAATACTGTTTGATGCGTTATATCCCTGTTAGATCACTCCCGTCTTTGTGGGAGTGGCTCTAACTGGTTCTCCATGACTCAGGGACACAGGTCACCCCCCAATGAGCTGTGTGTTCAGAATTGTGGCCCAATTCTGTGGAACTCCCTCTTGGTTGAGACCTCTTCCTGACTGAACTTCAGGCACCCATAGAGGCTTTGTTGTTTTCAGCAAGCAATTTAGGCAACACTTTTTGATTTTCTGATGAAATTTCCTTTGTTGGCATGTTCTTAAATGTTGTTAATATTCGTTTTTCTTCCTCTTATTCAGCTTACACACCCAGTCCTGAGCCTTCAGAGACAACTGCACCCAGCCTATCTTCAAGCACACCCACTGAGCACATGAAGCAGACCACATCGCAAGGGACCTCACCTGAGTACACAGTGATGTCTAGTTCTTCCACCACTGAACAACCATCCACAACAGAGGTGTCTTCTCAGATAACATTCTCTGCCTCCTCCAGTGAGGTGACTTCTGAAACTCCAAGCACAACTAGTGAGACTACAACACCTACTCCATCCAAGACCCCTTCTATATCTAGTCCTGAGCCTTCAGAGACAACTGCACCCAGCCTATCTTCAAGCACACCCACTGAGCACATGAAGCAGACCACATCGCAAGGGACCTCATCTGAGTACACAGTGATGTCTAGTTCTTCCACCACTGAACAACCATATACAGCAGAGGTGTCTTCTCAGATAACATTCTCTGCCTCCTCCAGTGAGGTGACTTCTGAAACTCCAAGCACAACTAGTGAGACTACAACACCTACTCCATCCAAGACCCCTTCTATATCTAGTCCTGAGCCTTCAGAGACAACTGCACCCAGCCTATCTTCAAGCACACCCACTGAGCACATGAAGCAGACCACATCGCAAGGGACCTCACCTGAGTACACAGTGATGTCTAATTCTTCCACCACTCGGGAACCACCCACAACACAGCTGTTTTCTCAGTCAACATTGTCTGTCTCCTCCAGTGAGTTGAACTCTGAAACTACCAGCACTACTAGTGAGAGTACAATGCCTACTCCTTCCATGACTCCTTTAACTTCTAGGCTTTGTTGTTTTCAGCAAGCAGTTTAGGCAACACTTTTTGATTTTCTGATGAAATCTAATTGATTCTATCATTTGTATTTCTCTTGCACCCTTACTGGACACTTCTTAGAAATATTCGCTTTAAGTGGTAAATGGACCCCTGACCTGGCCGACTCGGGGGTTGCGGCGCTCATCTCTCTTTATTGGCCGAGGGAGCCGGCGTACAGCTTCCAGGTCATGTTGCCAGCATGACTTAGCCACTTCTGGCGAACCAGAGCAGCGCACGGAAACGCCGTTCACCTTCCCGCCAGAGCGGTACCTATTTATCTACTTGCACTTTGACGTGCTTTCAAACTGCTAGGTGGGCAGGAGACTTACTGGACACTTCTTAGAAATAATCGCTTTAAGTGGTACA
Source organism: Podarcis pityusensis (assembly GCF_964106645.2). Lineage (NCBI taxonomy): Eukaryota > Metazoa > Chordata > Lepidosauria > Squamata > Lacertidae > Podarcis > Podarcis pityusensis. Next base: position 55,010,850 of record NC_138038.1, on the reverse strand, counting down.
GCATATAAATTGTTGGATCCTGAGATATGAGGGCTCTTTTGCTGGCTTGTTCTTAAATATTGTTAATGTTCTGTTCTCTTCCTCTTCCTCAGCTTCTTCCACCACAGTTGTCCCTCTCGGGTGTCTTAATGGAGGAGTGCTTGTTGGGGGTCGTTGTCACTGCCCATCTCCCTATACTGGGCAGCGATGTGAAGAGGCAAAGAATGAAATCCAAGTGGGTAAGTCTGAGCATTATTAGTACAAGGCTCCTGCCCTCTGGTTCTTCCTTTGAAAACAAAAGCTCAGGAATGTCAGGGTATGTGTAGTAATTTTCTAGGTGGGCAATATTTGTGGTCCTGCGGCTTCAAACTTTGTGTTTTGCATTGTTGGGAGTGATCTTGCTTCTTTGATGACATGAGTGTTTCTCTATTGAAGACTTGAGACACGAGTGCCCAAGCCAGCCTTCCATAATATTGTGCTCTCCAGACATGGCTGTCCTCCCATCTGACTCAGTGAGCATGGCCAATGGCCAGGGAGGATTTGTAATTGCAGCCCAATGACACCCGAAGGGCACCAATGTGGGGGACCACTCTGGCCTCAAGAATGTCACCTGCCTCAGGGCCTGGAGAGTTCGTGTCAGCAAGAGTAGACTACACTGAGCTGATACGCGCACATTCCAGTGTATTTCACACCCTGTACCAGCGCCCTTTCTCTGCACACTTGGTGTGCGTTCAGAAGTGATTCATGTTGTTTCCATGATCACTGCAATTCTTCTGTGACTCAATGGACACCTGAAGTGCTTATCCTCACATCTGAAACTGTGGCTGTACCTTCATGTTTAATGACTCCTGTGCTTTCTGATCACAGTGACTGTTGTGGCCACAATCAATGTCTCTGTAACAGTGAAGAATCGGAAGTTCAGCCCAGAGATGGCGAATTCCAGCTCTTCTGTCTTCAAGACATTCGTGAAGATCTTTGAGGAACAGGTGAGGGGTGGCTGGGAGTGCACAGAGAGATGACACCCCCCAAAATACCCACACCCAAACCCGAACCCTATGGCGACTTCTGAGTCCAGGCCCCATTCATACTCCATTCCTCAGTGGTGAAGTTCATTCACAGCAAGTCTGGAAACACAGTCAGGTTTCCCTCATTTGAAATACCTGGATATTCAGCTTCAGAAATGGAGCCATCAGATGAGTATAGAAAGCTGTTTCTGTAATTTGTAGCTCAGAACTGATGGTTCAAACCCTAATACACACATCAGGAACCGTCTTCCTAATTGTCACTTTTGAAGGACCAATGTTAAAGTGGCAAAGGTCATCTTCCAGCCTTTATAATCATCCCATCCCTTTGGCCAGGCTGCCTGCTGGGAACTGGAGTCCAAGAACAGCTGGGGGAGGGCCACCGACTAGCCATGCCCAGCACAGGAGATACCCCAAAGGTGTGTTGGAAGGGTGGAGGAGGTAAAGGAGCACAGCAGGATAGAGAGGCCCTACTCAGCACACAGGAGGGACCCAGAATCTGCTGGGATGGGGGGTTTAGTATTTCTCAGATCAACAAACTAGTTTACATGTGGAGTTTTTTGTTGTTTCTTCTGCCGTGGAAATTCCTGCATTGCAGGGATTGGACCCAATAACCCTCAGGTCCCCTCCAACTCTACAGTTCTATGATTCTAGGGCTGCTGACCTGTACCTCAAAGAGGCACCCTGTCTGATATGATCGGGGTGGCGGTCATACTCGCAGTGGGCAGCTGCTCTGCTGTTTATGTGCAGAACCTGCTGTTGGTTGGTGCTTCCGACTGTTGCTGTCTATGCAGCTGAGATGAGACCTCTCTCTCCTTGCAGATGGACATCTTCTATGCGGACATTCCTGGGTACACGGGTGTAAAGGTGATTCGGCTGAGGTGAGTCACAGAAGAGATACAGCTGGGGACCAAGTATGGGAGGGAGGGTGCTGCTTGGTGCCATGCAATCTCCTGGGTCGCTGCTGTGAGTGGCCACTCCCCTTTAAGCGACAGCCCCCACTACCATCATTCACCTCACATCAGGCTGGCTGAGGGCACCTTTGGGGTTGTGGCTAAGTGATTTCTCTCTCTTCCTTCCTGCTGCCTCTTCTCAGCAATGGTAGTGTTATTGTGGACCACGAGGTGCTCCTGCAGCTTCACTTCTCAGACTTCAATGCTTCTTACAATGCTTCCATGAAGAACCTCACACAGACCTTGCAAAAGAATTGCACTTCCAATGACAAAGGTGAGGAGGCGCCTGCCACTTCTCGTGGGAAGGTCTGGCTGGCATGAGAAAGCAGAAGTCATCCAATGGTTGTGATTCTGTCCCTCCTTATTTGGGAGTAAATTGCACCAGCATCACAAGTGCATGTACTCCTGAGTCAACATGCATAGGATGGGGCTCCCAAGGTGGTAGTCAGGAGTTAAGCCTGGGGTTGCCAGCCACACTGGGAGCCCAAAGACAGGCTGTGAGGCGGCCGGTGAGCCACCTCTCTGCAGAACCTGAGCAGCTCCACTGTCCAAGGTCACCCCAACTCCCCTGGTCCAAACAATTACGTTGTTTCGCTAGGAACAGAGGTATCCCTTTGAGATTGAGCAAGACGAAACTGTACGAAAGCTTATTGTCCAAAATGGAATGAAATCAAGGTCTTCCCAGCATGCCAATTTCACTCCAGAGAAAAACAGGAATCAAGAATAGAAGGCGCCTCTGTTAGGCTGTATCTGAGGCCACCTAGTGTTATCTATCCAGGCTGAGGAGTGAGGGTGCAAACCCTTCTCTGATACCCCAGTAGCTCTCCTGCAACATCAACCGACCCCAGCTGAGTTTCCTATGCCAATATGGAGATGAATATCAGGTTGCTTCTTGCCAGAAGAGGTGTGCTTCCTTCAGCCTTGGTGGCAGGGACTCATGACAAGTGGGGGCGGGAGTTGAAGAAGAGGTCCCTCCCCATGGATGTCCTCCTCCCCTGTGATTTCTTCCTTTCAGAAGCCTCACCTTTGCTTTCCCTCTCTACTTTAGATAAGCTCTGCTTTACTGAAGGAGCATCTCGTGTGACCGCAGTGCCCCTGAGTCCTAAAGGTGAGGACTGGCGTGTGAGAGGGGATTAGTGTGTGGGATATATATATATATATATATATATATATATATAATGATGATGATGATCCAGCAGCCAAGCTCCTCTTTTGTTCTCCTAGTCCAGGGGTCAGCAAACTTTTTCAGCAGGGGGCCGGTCGACTGTCCCTCTGACCTTGTGGGGGGCCGGACTATATTTTGAAAAAAATAATGAATGAATTTTATTCCCTCAAAATAACCCAGAGATGCATTTTAAATAAAAGCACACATTCTACTCATGTAAAAAAATGCTGATTCCCGGACCGTCCGCGAGCCGGATTTAGAAGCTGATTGGGCCAGATCTGGCACCTGGGCCTTAGTTTGCCTACCCATGTCCTATTCCCATGCATGTGGTGTTGTGAGACATTTGCATTCTTCCTTTGCTGACCCTACTCTCTCCTTTTCCATTCCTAGATCTGTCGGACGAATGCAAGAATGCCTCAGTGGTGGCACAAAACCTCCAGCCATATTATGTGGCACGGATCATCAACAACACACTTCATTGTGTCTCTAATTGCAGTGATTGGAACCCCCACCCATTCCACTGTGTGAATGGAAAGTGCCACATCACCTCTGAGGGGCCCAAATGCCGGTGAGTAGCATGCCAGGGGGTGAAGGAGGGAGAGGAGACATGCGGTCAACTCTTCCCCGTAGGCGGGTCCAATAAGCACTATCTGTGGTGAATAGTTATGTGTGTTTTTTAAAAATACAATTTGTTACCTATCCGTTCTAGGGAGATGCCAAGCACAACAAGTGAAACATCCATTTCTACAAATTTGAAAACAACACCATCTACTTATGCAACCTCAGCAACTTCTGCTAATGCAACTACCACACCTTCTGCTTATACTGCTACGAAAATATCCACCCCAAAGACATCTTCCCCTTCCACCACTACTCATGGGCGTACATCGACTCATTCACAGATTACAAGCTCCTCTGGTAGGTATCTATATATTCATATGGAAATGATGTTTCTCTCCCAGCACAGTATTCCAGGGCTTAACAGTTTACATGTGCTGTGCATATGTTTCGGTGCCTTAACGCGAGTCCAGGATTTCTTCAACACCGCTTGATGTGTTGTTAGATCACTCCCGTCTTTGTAGGAGTGGCTCTAAGTGGTCCCCCGTGACTCAGGCACACAGCTCACCCCTCCCCCAGGAGCTGTGTGTTCAGAATTGTGGCCCAATTCTGTGGAACTCCATCTTGGCTGACACCTCTTCTTTAGTGAACTTCAGGCACCCGTGAAGGCTTTGTTGTTTTCAGCAAGCAGTTTAAGCAACACTTTTTGATTTTCTGATGAAATCTAATTGATCATTTGTATCGCTCTTGAACTGTCACTGGACACTTCTTAGAAATAATACCATTAAGCAGTACAGCATATAAACGGTTGGATCATCAACATCATCGCCATATATGAGGGCTCCTTTGTAAACTTGTACTTAAATTTTGGTTATGCTCTGTTTTCTTCCTCTTGCTCAGCTCCTTCCACCACAGCTGTCCCTCTTAAATGCCTTAATGGAGGAGTGCTTGTCGGGGGTCGTTGTCACTGCCCATCTCCCTATACTGGGCGACGTTGCGAAGAGGCAGAGAATGAAGTCCAAGTGGGTAAGTCTGAGCATTATTAGTACAAGACTCCCTGCTCACAGGTTTTTCCTTTGAAAAGAGTGGGCAGGATCTATGGCTCTGAAGCTGTAGACTTGGTTTTGTGTTGTTGGACGACTCAGTATCGTGCAGTGAAATTTTTCATAGGGGAACAGTTAGGGCCAGAGGCCCTAGCTTGTGAGGGGTGGGGGTGGGGGGTTGATGTAACACATGTGACATCCTGACACTGCGGACGTGAACATCACACCTCCCTCCCTAAGCCAGGCAGAATCTTCCCAGGCTTTGCCAAGGAGGTGCCAGGGCTCTGACAGGACACTGGAGCCTCTTGCCTCCTTCCAAAAGCCAGATGGGCTTTGGGAAGATGACAGGACAGATCTTGGACCCATCGGAGCCTTGCACCTCCCTCCCTAAGCTGGGCAGAAGCTTCCTGGGCTTTGCAAAGGAGGCTCCAGGGGACCATTTAGGGGACTAGGCTATCCCCCTTAGTCCAATGGCCACCTGCCACTCTTGGGAGTGATCTTGCTTCTCTGTCATGCTGACCATTTTTCCATGGAAGCCTAGGGCCAGGACAGCCTTCTGTAGCCTGGTGCCCTCCAGATGTTGTTCTCTTGGGCTTCCAGCTCCCCCAGCAAACATGGCCAATGGCAGGGGAGGATGAGTAGTTGTGGCCCAACATCTGGAGGACCTTGCCTGCACTCTCACTTTGCAAAGGGAATTCTGTCCATGGTAAGATTTAAAGTTTCTTTCAACACTGAGAAAGAAGGGAAAGGTTTGCAGCCCCCATGGATGTGGGAAGAGATAGAATGGCGGCTTTTCTGGATGCTGCTGTCTTGTGGGAGATCTTTGGAAGAAGAAAAGGTTAAGGAGTAAACCGTACGCAAACCCAGAGCGGAGTCCTTAAGAGGGTTGGATGGTGCCTCGTACGCCTCCTCCTGGCAACTCCTGCAGCCAAGCTATTGCAAAGCGTCTTGCTCCGCTTTCCTTTGGACTACATCAGTGAGGCTGAGGGGGGCGGGGCCTCTTGTCTTCTGGCCAACCCAGAGCCTCCATACATACTGCCCAGGCTTGCTTTGGTGCTGCTAATGCACAGTTAAACTTCACCCCAGAGGCACTTGCCATTGTCTCTGGAGACAAACAGAGGCCAACAAGCAGCAGCCAATAAGCAAGAGCCTCGTTTGCCTCAGGCCCTGGAGAGTAATTGCCACTCAGAGTAGACTACACTGAGTTGAGGTGCGCAGGTTCCAGTGCATTTCACACCTGTATTAGTACCCTTTCTCTGAACTCTTTGATGTGGATCCAAAGGCAATCCATGTTGTTCCCATTATCACTGCAAATTATCCTGCAACTGCACAGACATCTGACAGGTTCATCCAGCGGCGTAGCGTGGGTTGTCAGCACCCGGGGCAAGGCAAGTAATTTGCGCCCCCTAACCCGGGGCAAGGCAAGTAATTTGCGCCCCCTAACCCCTAACCTGCCGCCGCTGCCAGCTTCTTCTTGCTGCTGCCTGGTCTGGTCTGGTGTGGTTCTCTCCCGCGCTCAGCGCTGCGCTGGGCGGCCGCTGCACTGTCCCTCCCCCAGATAGTCCCTCGCTCTCTCTCCGCACCGCACGCCTGGCACCCACCCCCTCCACAGTGGGCGGCGACCCAGCGGCTCGGATCGGATTCGCACAGCCAGCACTGCAGTGAGAGAGAGTGAGCCAGGTAGGGGCAGAGAGCTGCGAGTGCGAGCGCGCCCCCCCCCAGATGTTGCGCCCGGTGCGGCCAGCCCCCCCCTGCACCCCCCACGCTACACCACTGGGTTCATCCTCACAAGGAGTCTTTTCACCCCAAAGAGACAGGAGGTGTCAATGGGAAGACACTTCCCAAGTGCTACCTGAGGCGGCAAACCTGTGCAAACTTAACTGGGAGAAGCATCCAGCTTGCAGGACTGGGGAGAAGAAAAGAATACTCTTGTGGATGGGTTTCTTGATGGGCTACCTAAGTGCTGCAACCCCTTTGGACAAGATCATGATGGGGGGCAGGAGACAGATAAAGGACATGGCAGCATTGTGCTCCCTTCACCATGCAACTGGGCTGTTGTGTAGTCGTGATTGTGAAAAATGCCTGATTTGAAAATTCCAGCCACCCATGGAAATGCTTTGATTTAGAACGTTACCTTTTCTGGATGCAGATGACTTCCATACCAACCGTGTATAAAACTGGTTGTATCTTTAGGAGGTGTATATACAATCTACTCAGGCTTGTCCACATGCCTAGGAAGTCTGGGTCTGTGGGGTTTTCTGCTTGTCCTGTGCTTACTAGGCATGCTTACTAGGTCTGAGCAGTTCTGCCTTTGCTACACTGTTTTCCCCTAGGAAACCTGCTCTTTGTGGAATACCCAATTGCCATTTGTTCCTATTCAGCACAAAACTGCTTTCCAAAGGAAAGTGCAGAGGCAAATGGAAGTGTGGATGAACCCTCAACTGGTTCTCAAGGAAAGATGGCCAACTTGCTGGCTTCAAAATGGTGTGTTGCTTCTGTGGCATCACCCTGACACCTGCAGTTTAAAAAGCTTCTGATAGCAGCAGCAGCTGGACAAGAATGTCACCTGCCTCAGGACCTGGAGAGTTCCTGTCAGCAAGAGTAGACTACACTGAGCTGATACACGCACATTCCCATGTATTTCATAACCTGTACCAATGCCCTTTCTCTGCACACTTGGTGTAGATCCATAGGTGATTCATGTTGTTTCCATGATCACTGTGACTCAATGGACACCTGAAGTGCTTATCCTCACATCTGAAACTGTAGCTGTACCTTCATGTTTAACGACTCCTGTGCTTTCTGATCACAGTGACTGTTGTGGCCACCATCAATGTCTCTGTAACAGTGAAGAATCGGGAGTTCAGCCCAGAGATGGCGATTTACAACTCGTCTGCCTTCAATTCATTCGTGAAGATCTTTGTGGAACAGGTGAGGGGTGGTTGGGAGTTCATAGAGGATGCCCACTCAGGAAAATGATCACTTCCAGGCAGACCTATTGTTAATTTTGAGTCTGGGTCCCATTAACATGCCATTCCTTTGTGGTAAACTTCATTAACAGAGATTTGTCCGCTTAGCACATCTGGAAACAGTCAGATTTCCTTTCTTTGGAACACCTAAATATCCAGATGTGGAAATGTAGCTATCAGATGAGTATATGCAATATGTAGCTTAGATCTGATGGTTCATACCCTACACAGAATATCTTCTTGTTTCTGCTGCTGTGGAAATGCATCTATGACAGGGATTGGACCAAATGACCTTCAGGTCCCTTCCAACTCTACAATTCTATGATTCTAGGACTGCTCACACACACCTCAAAGCCACGCTTTGTCTGGGTAGACACAGAGGGCTGGTGATGCTTGCAGACAGCAGCTGCTCTGCTGCCTCTGTGCAGACCCTGCTGTTGATTGGTGCTTCCGACTGTTGCTGTCTATGCAGCTGAGATGAGACCTCTCTCTCTTTGCAGATGAACATCTTCTATGCGGACATTCCTGGGTACACGGGTGTAAAGGTGTTTCGGCTGAGGTGAGTCGCAGAAGTGATACAGATGGGGGCCAAGTATGGGAGGGAGGGTGCTGCTTGGGGCCATGCCTGGCCCCCCTGCTGTGAGTGGCCACACCCCTTTAAGCGACAGCCCCCACTAACATCATTGACCTCACATCAGGCTGGCTGAGAGCACCTTTGGGGTTGTGGCTAAGTGATTTCTCCCTCTTCCCTCCTGCTGCCTCTTCTCAGCAATGGTAGTGTTATCGTGGACCACGAGGTGCTCCTGCAGCTTCACTTCTCAGACTTCAATGCTTCCTACGATGAATCCGTGAAGGACCTCAAACAGACCCTGGAAAAAAATTCCACTTCCAATGGCAACGGTGAGGAGGCACCTGCCACTTCTTGTGGGAAGGTCTGGCTGGCAGCTGAAGGAGCCAAAAGATGGCATGAATGTTGCAAACTTTTACGCTACATTCCCATCCATCTAATGGAGTAGGAGGAAAGGCTTCTTATTAAATGTCTTCAGATCGGCTGTCATGAGGAAGCAGAAGTCATCCAAGGGTTGTGATCCTGTCCCTCCTTAGTTGGGAGTAAATTGCACCAGCATCACAAGTGCATGTACCTCTGAGTCAACATGTATCAGATGGGGCTCCCAACGCAGTAACCCAAAAACAGGCTGTGAGACGGCCGGTGTACCAGCTCTCTGCATAAGTTGAGTGGCTCCACTGAGTCCAAGCCCACCCCCACTCTCCTGAACCAAACAATTACCGTACGCTGTTTTACTAGGGACAGAGCTACCCCTTTGAAATCACCCAGAGAAAAGCAGGCATCAAGAATAGAATGTACTTCATCTACGCCATATCTGAGGCCACCTACCGGGTTTGTCCTGTATGGTGAGGAACAGAGGAACCTTTTCCAAAAGGGAGCCAATCAATGTCTCCCTAGTCTTCCCATTTCACTGCCATATGGAACAGATCAATTTATTTATTCCTGATCAGAGGCAACCTGGTGTTATCCATCCATGCTGTGAGGTGAGGGTTCAGACCCATCTCTCTGTTACCAGCAGCTGCCCCTGTAACATCAACCAGCCCCAACTGCTTCACCCTTGCCCACACAGAGATGAGTGTCAGGTTGCTGGTTGGACATAGGAGGGATGGCAGAGGAAGTGTGTTTCCTTCAACTCTGGTGGCAGGGAGACATGGCTGGTGGGTGGGGGAACAGGTCCTTCCCCTTGGATGCTCCCCCTCCCATGATTTCTCCCTTGCATAAGCCTCACCATTACTTTCCCCCTCTCCTTCAGATTCGCTTTTGTTTACTGGAGAGCGTTATGTGACCGAAGTGCCCCTGAGCCCTGAAGGTGAGGACTGGGGTGTGAGAGGGGGTCAGTGTGTGCTTAACACACTCCTAATGTTGAAGAGTTGCAGTGGGCTGTCTGGATGGGGGTGGTGGAGCCGTATGAGGAAGAAAACATGGCCACCACATGCAAACAAATGCTATGAACCCCCGTACACCTTGTGGCACCGCTGGATGGTACAGATGTTGCCAGGATTCTGCATGTGCAGTCACATATGAGATGCACAGAGGCTAATCCTAGGGCCATCAGTCGCCATCACAGTTGGTGGGGAAGAAAGTAAGATAAGGAAGAAGAAGGGAGGAATTCAGGGCCACCAATGAGTCCTTCCTTTCCCTTTCCAGCTCTGTCAAAAGAATGCAAGAACACCTCCGTGGTGGCAAAAAACATCCAGCAATTTTACATGGCACGAAACATCAGTGGCAGCCTCCAGTGTGTCTCTAACTGCAGCGTTTGGCACCCCGACCCCTTCAGCTGTGTGAACGGAAACTGCTATGTCACCCCTGAGGGGCCCAGTTGCTAGTGAGTAGCATGCCAGGGGGTGAAGTGGGTGGTGGCAAAGGATCTGGGCCTGTGGCACAGGGGGACAAAATCATGCCCATAGGCTGTTCCTACCAGATGTGCTAGTAGGAACCATTTAAATGTCATTTTTAAGAAAACAGTGTCATTCATGTGCATGTTGTCTTTTGCTGCAATTCCCCGTGGGCACCAGTCACCACTGCTCCTGCCTTGGATTAAGGCCCTGGATGCCACTCAGCCCCCCCCCCCGAATTGCAGCATCAGAAACACCCCCTGCTCCCCACCCCGTAAATAACCCGGGCATCCTGGGCCCCATTACCTGCCTCCTTGCCGGTTTTTGACGCCGCCTTTCCTCCCACAGCTGTGAGCAGTCGGACTCCTACTGGTTCGTGGGCCGGCGCTGTGAGCAGGGCATCAGCAAGGTGGGGGTGGCCGTGGGGGTGGCCCTGGGCCTGGCGGTGCTGCTGCTGATCATCCTGGTCTTGGTCGTGCTTCTCTGCTGGAGGCGCTGTTGCCCGAGGGAGAAGGGACACAGGTAGGAGGAGGGCTGGGCACTCAAACTCTTGTCAGCTTGGTCAGCTCCACGTCCCGGTCAGTCTCTGCTGTTTTAACTGGCGCTGACTCTGGAAGCTGTCCTTGAAATGGGCTGAAGGACAGATCTTTGCCCTGATGGCCTCTGTTGGTCTCCCACCTCCAGGCTGACGCATTTGCCTCCCGATGAAGAGAGGTGGTACGAAAATGAGCCCGAGTGGGTGGCCCGTCCTGAAGGCCTCGATCCGAGTGCCCCAGCAATGGAAAGCAGCAGCGCTGCAGCAGGTGGTATGTGGCAGAAGGCCTAGGTCGGGAAGGGGAGGTCTTGGAGGTGGTGGTGGTGTTAAGCCCGGGTTTCCATGGCAGCTGCCAGACTCCATCCCAGAGGATGGGCCTTGCCTTGCCCTGGAAGGAAGCACAATGTTAATTGGATTACAGGTGGGCTGGGGTTGCAGGAGGGGTTCAAGTTGCACAGAAACATTCCACCCCACATGCAGAAATAAGGAAATAAGAAAGGGAAGGGGAGAGCAACAGGGGAGGTCAAACACAGCCACGTCCCCAAACTGCAATCAGGCGGAAGGGCTTTCCATGCCCTGCCACCCCACCCTGCCCTGATCCAGGAGAAGGAAATAGAAATAAATAAATGAGATGTGGGGGTTCTCATGTACTCTGTGCTCTGGGGAGGGAGCGCTAAGCACCTGAGGGGGATGATGAGCCTCAGCCCTGATTACGGGCTGCATTATCACACCAGGGAAGACCACTTTGCTTGCCAGAGCTTTGAAAATGCATTTTGTAAAAATAAAGCAGGTTCTAGCTGGCTCTGTGGATCCCTCCCTTCTTGGAAGACGTCTGGGTGGGCAAGTGGAGAGGCTGGACAGGGGCAAAAGGAAGCACTTTTGAAAGAGGGCACCAAATCTTTAAAAATGCCTGACATGCTCCCTCCCCCTCCTTCGCCCTTTGCACAGAAGACCATTACAGCAGCATGAGCAGCGAGCAAGACAGCTCCACCGCAGACCAGGGCTCCTTCCAGCCCCGCCTGGACAAAGTGGACACCTCCCTGCCGGTACAAGGAAAGAGGGTGCTTGGGGTGGGGTGCAAGAAAGCACAGCCAGAACAATCTGGCGGCTGAAAAGGCCTGTTCCAAGCAAGGACACATAACAAGATTGTGTGCCTTTCAGATTAGGGGGAGAAGCAACAGGCAGGGGGTTCTGGCGGGCACAGGATTGGTTTCTAGGTGGTGTGGGGAAATGGAGTGCATATAGGGTCATTCCACAAACCGAAAAGGCGGGAGGTTCAGAATAGAAGACAGGAAGTCTGTCTTCACAGTGGTGGCAAAATCAGTGTATGGAACTCCCTGCCACAAGAGGTGGTGGAGGCTGCTGGCTTAGAGGCACAGGTGGGTTAGCCAAATTCCTGGCACTGCAAATATCTGTCACTACTTTGGGTAGTGAAATGTGGCCTCCAGGGTCAGAAGCAGTCTACTGTTGGATGCCAGCTGCTCAGGGCTTTTCTTCTGGGCATCTGGCTGGAATCCGGATGCTGCTGCAGGTGGACTTAGCTCTGATCCAGAGCACGGCTGTTCCCAAAAAGTGCTTGTCGTTTGCACTGACCCTGCCTCACTCTTCTGCTTTCTCCTTCTCTCCCTGCGTACTGCGGCTGCAGAGACGGATCGCTCGGCCCCAGTTGAAGCGGCCATGAAGAAGCCTGGAAACGGGGCCACAGGAAGGACGCTGCATGCTGGATTTGCACAGGATGTGTCCCCAGGGGCCCAGATCCAGGAAGAGGCAGTGGAGCTGCAGTGACTTGCAGGGGGACTGCAGTGCTGCCATCTTCTTGCTTACTCTTGCACTTTAGGACTGGGGTGCTGCCGCCCCCTTGAACACTAGCGCCTCCCCTTGGTGACGTTGGGAGGAGGACGTGGAGGAGGAACAGGGCCCCATGGGGGTATTTGGGCTTCTGCCCCCGAGGACTCGCGTTGCCCACCAAGGCTGAACTTGCAGGAGCACATCCCTCAGCGAGGAGCCTTTGACCACTGCCTGGATGCCAAGGCCATCTGGTGCAAGAGGAGGCTGCCTTGCAGGGGTCTCACATGGTCTCTGCAGGTCGGGGACCACGGCTAGCACTTTTGGAGAAATCGCTTTCTCCCTTTCTGCACCAGCCCACAATCTGATCTCCAGCTCAGTCGGTAGAGCGTGAGACTCTTAATCTCGGGGCCAGGGGTTTGAGCCCCACGTTGGGCGAAATATTCCTGCATTGCAGAGGGTTCAACTAGATGACCCTCATGGTCCCATCCAACTCTGTGGTTCTGTTTGCCCCACTCTACAGACTGGCTGTGCTCCCCCCCTGCCCCTTCCAGGTCAGTCCCAGGTACACCTGTAGCAACACTGATTCCCCACGATGCCATGCATCTGAACCCACAGCAAGGCACCCTGGGCGCAAGCGACAGGAAACTGCCTTCAGTTTTTCCTTCCCGTGGGTCGCTCTGGCCCCACAGCCATGGTCTGCCCACGGGGAACCCTTTGGTCACTCGCATCCCCCTCCTCCCATCCAGCCTTTTACTTGATCAGATTTTCAGTGCAATATGGAAGGAAGCACAGCAACTGATCAGTTGCCAGAGAAATGATATAGGATGATGATGATGATGATGATGATGATGATGATGGATGACGAAGCGGTCAACATTGTGAACGATTCGTTGGGGTGGGAGAGAAAATAAAGCAACTGAGGAAAGTGTCCTCCTCCTTTTGTGGTGTCAATCAATGGGGCTTGGAGAAGAGAGGCTGGCGGGGGGAGAGTTGTTCCCCCTGGACAATGGTCTCCCTCCACCCCACATAAGAAGGGCCTGCTGGATCAACTCCCTTCTCTTGCGGGGGCCCAATTAGTGCCATTGCCTTCCGTTAAGAGTTTGGGTATAATCCTTGACGCCTCCCTTTCCATGGAGGCGCAGGTTACAGCAACAGCCAAGGCGACATTTTTCCACCTTCGCCGCATCAAGCAGTTGGTCCCTTACCTTTCCCGCCCCGACCTGGCCACAGTGATCCATGCGACGGTCATCTCCAGGCTTGACTACTGTAATTCGCTCTACGCGGGGCTGCCCTTGAAGCTGCCCCAGAAACTCCAGCGGGTGCAGAATGCTGCAGCGAGGCTCCTCACGGGGTCTCTGCCATGGGAGCATATTCACCCAGTGCTTTTCCAGCTGCACTGGCTCCCGGTGGAGTACAGGGTCAGGTTTAAGGTGCTGCTTTTGACCTTTCAAGCCCTTCACGGCCTAGGACCCTCGTACCTACGGGACCGCCTCTCCCGGTCTGCCCCACGGAGAGCCTCAAGGTCCATAAATAGCAACACCCTAGTGGTCCCGGGCCCTAAGGAAGTTAGATTGGCTTCAACCAGAGCCAGGGCCTTTTCAACGCTGGCTCCGGCCTGGTGGAACGCTCTGCCTCATGAGACCAGGGCCCTGCAGGATCTGATTTCTTTCCGCAGGGCCTGTAAGACAGAGTTGTTCCGCCTGGCCTTTGGCTTGGAATCAACTTGATTCCCTCCCCCCCTTTCTTTTTCCCTTTCTCCTCCTATGATGAGGCTGCATTTTAATGTTTTAATGTTGTATTTTAATCTTGTTTTTTAAGTTGTATTTCAATCAATTTGTTTTATTATTGGTTGTTAGCCACCCAGAGCCTGGTCTTGGCTGGGGAGGGTGGGGTATAAATAAAATTTATTTATTACAGTGGTACCTTGGGTTACATACACTTCAGGTTACATACGCTTCAGGTTAAAGACTCCGCTAACCCAGAAATAGTGCTTCAGGTTAAGAACTTGCTTCAGGATGAGAACAGAAATTGTGCTCCGGCGGCGTGGCGGCAGCGGGAGGCCCCATTAGCTCAAGTGGTGCTTCAGGTTAAGAACAGTTTCAGGTTAAGTACAGACCTCCAGAACGAATTAAGTACTTAACCGGAGGTACCACTGTATTTATTATTATTGGATCGGGGCAAAGGGGGCCCATCCAGCCCAGCCTCCTGCCCTCCAAGTGGCCAAATACCCCAAGTAACTTAGCAATCTAGATAGACTGCCCCTGGACCTGGAGGTGCCATCAGAACACAAGAAGGACCAAAGGGGGTCCATCTGGCCCAGCAACCTCTTCTCACAGTGGCCCACAGGATGCCTCTGTTGGGAAACCCTCAGGCAGGATCCGAGCACAAGAGCAGCTCTCCCCTTGCCTGCTCCATTGTTTTATTCTCTTTGCAAACCGGCCTTTGAGGGTTTCGTTCTGCTTTACCATCAAGCAGTGTGCAGATTTTACAAAATGAAATAAATGATAGTGGACTACCAGAAAGCTCAGGCTGCCGTTCCTCTCCATTGGGCAAGACCTCCTCCATCCTATTAAAGTCGTCTTCAAAACTTTCCAAGGGAGCTCTCTGCCAAAGAACATAATGAAGAAATTTTTATTATACTGTACATTTAAAGCTACATCTATTTAAGAGCAAACTGCCAAGATGTAGGCAGGAAAAAGCAGGTCGTATCTCCCCGCGCCTACAAGCCACAGCCCAGTAACACATACGGATGGCCACCTGTCATGGCTGCCTTATTTGAGATTCCTGCATTGCAGGGGGTTGGGCTGGATGACCCTGGGGGGTCCCTTCCAACTCTGGTTACATGAGATTGTACAGAAAATTAAACTCTAAGGGGCTCCTTAGGCCAATGAACTGGGCAACTGAGGGAGCAGAGAGGCAAATGTGATGTTTTCCAAGCTGAGGGAGAAGGCTTGTGAGACCAGGAAAACCAGAAGAAGCCCCTGATCTTTCTGTTTGAGGCCGGAGGGGAACCCCAAGGCATCCTCTGGCCAGGGACCCCCTAAAACTCCTCATGGGCGCCTGAGGGAATTAGTGTACTTTTCTGTGTATAAGGCTATGTAGCAGGAACCCCCCCACCCCAATCATTCTGCTTGTACAAACTTCATACACACACACACTCACACACTACATACGCCACATTTCTGTTATAAATTCATAGAAAATCAACCATACATTGGATTTGCACTGTTCCATTTTTATTTTACTCCATATGACAAGAACTAAGAAAAGGGGAGGGGGGTTTGACCCTGGTCAGCCAAAATCCCTTCACTGTCTCAGCACATCTGCAGGAGCCCTGCCCAGATGATCCCAGACAGAAGACAATCAAAATCACAAAGAACCTGCATATGGGAGTGGATTCAGCATGGACTGAAACAAAGGACAATGATCAGATCTTCCCTCAGGGGGCAGGAAACTGCAAACTCCCTTTTGTCTCCTGGAAGTGACTCGAGGGGTAGGGGGGAAGGGAGGAACCAGCCAGGTGACAAGACACTCAGGTTACCACCAACTCCTCCCTCAACCCCTCCTTTCTGTAATGTATGCATGATGTTACCACCACAACTCCACCCTCAACCCCTCCTGTCTGTAATGTATGCATGATGTTTCTGGGGGTGGGCTTGATCTAGAGGAGGGGAATTTCAAAAGTTTTTATAAGACCTGGCACACCATTTTTCTGGGTCCTTCCTCTCACCTGCGAGTGAGGGGAGCACCCTGTCGCGACAGTCTTTCTTCAATAAAGACCAGGCCTACAGGCTGCTGATTTGCTTCAATTTGCTCTGGTTGGTGTTTTATTTTTGTCCAAGGGAGCCCTCAGATTTTTCCTGCAACAGTTGGCGACCATTCTCAGGGACACTTGGTTCTCCTGCAAAGGTGAGAGGGGAGATAGAGGGGATCAGGCGCCACTGGGCAACCTTAGCCCAGGGATCCTTCTTCCTCTCCCTGCCTCCTCTTTGCGGGCGGTAATCAATCGTCACCAAAAGCCCAACCAGGGGAAGCAAAGGCGAGGTCAAGCCGGCTAAGGGGAAAGGATCCTGAAATCCGCAGGGGACATCTTCGAACGTGAGTATGGTTTGAAGTAAATACATTGGGAGGGGGGTGGAAAGTAACGTCCCCACGACAGCCAGACTTTCCTTCTTTCGTTTCTGACGTTACCCCTCGGAGTCGCCCGGGTACGTTTAAATTCTGTCCTTTTCTACCCCGATTCTCCCCTTTCGGAAAGTGGCCAGGGAAATCGCGGAGCTTTACTGTCTGGCGCTTACCTCTCGGAGTCGTCTGGGTACGCCAAAGCCTTTCTCTTCTCTCCCCTCAATTTCTTACGCGGAGTGCAGCCGGGGAAATTGTGGAACTTTACTGTTTTCCGGCGCTACCCCTCGGAGTCGTCCGGGTACGCCTTAATCTACCTATCCCTTTTCTCCCCCGTTTTCCGTCTTGGAATTGAGTCCGGGAAAGCGTGGCTCTTTTACTGTTTCTCTGATGTCTTCCCTCGGAGTCGTCCGGTGGCATCTTTTCAAAAGTATTTTAACACAAGGTCATTTGCTTCCTTTCAAACCTTGGTTGTTTTCTTGGACCCCGATCTGGCACTGCATTGCGCAGGCGTTCAGTAGGGGATTCCGAACTTAGTCTCAAAGGCTAGGCAGGAGGCTGTTGTGGGTGGTAGAGGGGGTTTAGTCTTGTAAACAGCGCTGAGGTAAAGGAATTCCGGGCAGAGAGACCCGTGGTTTGAGTTTTCGGGCAGAGGGACCCGTGGTTTTGAGTTTCAGGTTCAGGTTTGAGATCTCCAGAAATTAATTCGTGGTTTATAGATAAGTAGGAATTGTGTTAGTCAAGGGTACTTTGAGTACTGAAAGGATCTTTTATCTGTCCCCCCTTTCTTTCCCATTGCCCCTCCTCCCTTGTGTGTGTGTTTCCACTCTTTCTGTCTTTAGTGTACGTCGTTAACGAAAAAAGCCCAATAATGACATATGAGAGAATGGGAGCTCACTAAAACACCCTAGCTGGACTCCTCCTGGCAACAAAGCTTCCATGAAGCCTTTTTGCCCCAGAGAGGATTCTAATATGCCCCTCCAGCTTGTCATCTCCAATTGGAAAAAAAAATAAAAATAAAGGGGAAAAATGGTCTTTCAAGTACAAAGTATGAGACCGTTGTAACTTTTAGTGGGTGGCTTAGGCTCACCACCTGGAACCCAGGGCACAGCAGCCACCTCAGGGATCCTTCAACAAAATCAGGGTGTGAACCCTTAGGGAGAGCTGAAAACATCAAATTTGTGTTGTTAAACTATAACCTAAAGCTAGAACATGAAACCGTAAACTTAATGGTGCTCAGAAGGCAGTAGATATAATAACAGCCCAGCCTGAGAGCCCACGCATTATAGAGATCTTAGTTATTAAAAATAATAATAATAAATGAATAAGAGATGTACTCAAAGATTTAGAAATATTTCAAGGGTTTGTATTTACATTGGCCTCGGCATCCACAGACTGTTCTTAAAATGCACATAGTTTTAAATTGCAAACTTGCTTCAAAATTTTTAAAAACTAAGGAAGCCATGTTGGGCCTTGCCAATCTTAAACAAAACAAAATGGAGAATGAAGTGTGCAAATGTTTATTATTTGAGAAAAGCTCTAAAAGAGAGTTTTCCTCCCATGTGGTAAAATCCTGTATACATGCTACCTGTGTTCTGAAAGGGGGATTACCCCACCTCCTTCCTCTAATTTAAGAGAGGAGGGTGATTTTAAGTCTAGTGGTAAATGATGTTTTCTTGTAACTTTTGAGTTTGTGAGTCTACATCCGTTTTCCAGTCTTTTGTTCCAGTATTTTGAAATGTACTGTGAAAAAAAACAACAACTAATGTTTCTGCTGCAAAAGCCTAGTTGAGCCAACTGCTCTCTCAAGCTAAAATGCAGTGTATGTATTTCATTAAGCACATGCCTATGAAAGTGTGGTGTTCTTTCTAAGAAAATTGTTATTAAATGTAGAGGCTTCCATGGCCAGCAAAATTCTATGAGTCCAGTCCAAATATCAGTCTCTATAAGACTTCCTGGCTTCTTTCTTAGAAGATGCCCCCCCCTGTTTCATTCTGTCTCTTTCAGGTTTTTCCCCTCTCTCTCTTTCTTCTCCTTCTTACTTCTGTGCCAAGTGCATTTACTCCTGAGTAAGCTTCCTTTAAAGGAAACTGCAAGGGGGGGCTTACTATTCCCCTGCAAGTTCAGGAAAAATTGTTCACTCTTGTATTCCTTTTAAATCAAATCTATGGCTGTTTTAATTATTTGTGAGTGGTTATATCAATTGAATTAACTTTGCTTTATAAGAGATCCTCTCCCTATCTTAGGAAAAATGTTCACTTCAATCTTCCTTTAAAGATAATTTCTCTAAGAACTTGCATTCTTTAGTCTAAGGAAGCAAACTCACTCACACTATCTCAAGATCTGCAAAAAGGGTTCTGTGTAAAGTTGGGTACTTTTATTTTCCTCTTCCTTAGTACATGATAGGAGCATAGATGTTTCCTTTCCCAGTTGAAAATCTGTACTTAAATGTGTATGTCTCTTTGATAGTACAAATCCTGCTGTGAAATCTTGCTGTGAACTCTATATTTTGGAGGGTTGGACTAGATGACCCCAAGGTCTCTTTCAACTCTCCCAATTTGTGGCTGTGTGGAAGGAACATGTGTCTGCAAGCATTGGAGGGTAATTCCTAAATTCTGGTGTGCTGATGGAGTTGAAAATCAGCCTAGCTTTGCTCTTTAGTTTTAAAAGGTGAGAGGTGAAGCTGTGATGTTTTGAAGCACAACGGGTAATATCAAACATTTGAGTGATTACACTGTTTATCATTGGGGGGGGGATCAAACTTCAGAGTCGATTCAAAGTTTAAGCACATACAAATACATATGGGGGCCTTGACCAATCCTGTAAATAAAGGGCAGAGAAAAAAGTTTTTTTGTCTGCAAATGGTGAGGCTGAAATGACTGAGAATATTTATAATAATAATAATAATAATAATAATAATAATATCCTATGATTTGTGACTCTCTGGCCATTTTCCCCATATATAAGGGCGTGGCATTGTTCTGCGAATAGCCAGAGGGATATTAGCCCTTTCCTGTACATAAAGGAAGCAGTCCTTTGCTTGGGCTGCAATTGCTAGCTTTGGTGAATACTTGAATTGCTGAGTTTCTCCTTTTGTTTTAAAACCTAACCCTATTTTTAAAATCTACTCCTTACCCTTTCCTTCCCTTATTCAAATTCTAATTTAGCCAAAGGTGCAACATTTTCAATAGTATAAAAGGTTTGCTTAGACATGAACTCTGCACATACACAGAGGCTAGATCAGTCAAAAAAGAGAGAGAGAGAGAGAGAGAGAGGAAAGGGGGGAACTGTAGGGTGTAGAGAGGAGGTTTCCACAAGACCTGGGCTGCAGGGAGGAACTTATTCAAATTTCCTTATGTAAAAAAAACTTAGAACCATTGAGGGAAATCACCCTCAATGTGTCTTTGCTCCAGGGGCTACGTAAGACAAAAGGGTCAAAAAAAAAAAAAAACTAGCCCATCAAAAGTCAAGAGCTTTCCAGGTTCCAAATCTTAACATGCCAAAATTCTTTTCACAGGTAAATATCAAAGCATTCCCCCCCTCAATGGAATTTAAATCACAGACTTTGTTTGTGTGCATCTTAGGAACAGCATTTTCTGACAGGCTTCTCACATGAAATAATTTTCCCTTTTAACAGGATATGTGAACCCCAATAACAAAGTGTTTGTCCTTTTTTTCCTCCCACAGCAACTTTCTTTCTGATCTGTGAAACAAGTCTGAATCCCTGCTATATTAGTGACCTCCATCTCTTTGTGGCTTTGACACTTTTAAAGTTACAAATAATCTGTTTTCATGTATTTAATCTGTTTTTCCATGATGTCTATGAAGTTAATCGAAGCACAACCAAACATTGTTTGTGAAATGGTACTTGTTTACCTTTGCCTGAGCATCTCTTATTAATTCTGTCATTTTGGCTAGTTCAAGGTACTTGCACAATTTTAAATTGCCATTCATTTTTCTTGGTATTAAGTCATTTCCCAGCATTTTGCTATTAACATTCTAGCCGATGTTGTCACATCAAGAAACACTCTTTTATTTTCATTGTTACTTCAGATTACTTAAAATTGTGTGTCTTAGCATTTATTTATTTTTCGTTCCTCATAAGTCATTGTGTGTGTGTGTGTTTCATTATTTTAACCTTGTATTTTTTTTCAGTTCTCTTTCTCTCCAAAGTGAAGGAAAGCAAACGAACTTAGCAGATAATAACAGTAATTATATGGAAATGTGATAATAATATTAAAATGAGTAAAATGCTTAACATGCTAAGATTTTATTATTTGCAGCTGATAACTCAAGGAGATTATCTTGGGGAGGGGCCTTTTGCCCCTTCTTTTCCTAACTCTTGTCTTTTAAGTCTCCAAACCCCTGCCCCTTACAGGATGTCACTTCTACAGATGTGTTGCTACAGACCTATGATGAAAAAGCCACCGGCTGCACCAACAACAGACACCAACAGACACCAAAGGATATAAACTGACGGGGGAGTGGGGCTGACAAAGGGGGGTGGAGTTGAATTGCAAGGACATTTTCTCATTTTTGAACCTTAAAGACTGTGCTTCAGGATTGAGAAGATCACAATTATCTCAAGATATGCAACTGATATTTAATTAGTTTGTTTTGTATTATGTGTTATTACGTAGGAATGTTGAAATGTGTCTGACAGTGTGTTATTTCCACAAAGGGGGGGGGGGGCTATTTGTGTGTGTAATTGTTTTTATGTTTAACGTCTTATTCCTTACACCCCAGTGGAAGATTCTCATACATTTTATGCGTTCTAAAAGGGGGGGGGGCTATTTTGGGGGCTATTTTTCTGTATAATTGTTTTTATGTTTAATGTCTTATTCCTTACAACCCAGTGGAGGATTCTCATACATTTTATGCCTTTTAAGAGACCAGGCTATTATGTAGTCCAATGTTTAGAATTAGATAAATTTATAACCATATTTCGTTGTTCCACCTGGCACTATGCCAATCATCCCTACCCATTTTAAAAATGTGCTAAAACTCGCTTTACTAAGGAGAAGCTTCTAAGATACATGAAGGTGGATATGCTTTGGTTTAGCAGGAATAATCCCTTATAGAGTTAAATTGACTTATTTGGACAAATGCCCTCTAAGAATGGTTTTGTTTTAACAGATTGGTTTGAGAAGTTGGGAACCATGGGGCAAGATAAATTCAAATTGGACTCAGTTTGAATTGGGCAAGTGTATCCAGGCTGCAATTAGCTTTTGGTCCTTAAAGTGCAAGTGAGCAACTTCCCATGACTGCAAGACCAGAGCCTATAATAATAATCCCATAGAGCGGCCAAGGCAAAGACACTTCTCTCATGACGTGCCCAAACCTGTGCCAGCTATGGTGGGTGCCATACAACATGGTTAATATGAAAGCCCTAAGTGGATTCACCAGGGATTGCCACTGCTGTGACACCATGCCAGTGTGAGACCATAGAAGAGCTACCTTGACACCTGAGAACACAAAAATGGCGGGGGACAAAGCGAACTGCATTTTTCAGTCATTAGTGGACCTTCCTGCTAAATGTAAAGCATACGCCACTATTGAGAAAATATCTCTTCCAAGGTACTAGAATGCCACAAGTAACTGAGCAACAAAATATTAATTTTGCATGATATCCTATGTCTAACTATGTGCACTGTTACACCATTATATTTCTATGCAAATATCCTTAAGAAGCATGACATCCAAGTCCCTTTCACGTTCACATGGACACACGGAGAATAGCAGGTTAATATTTACCACCTTAAATTGTGCGGAGAAAAGGATTGCAAAGTAGCCACCTTTGCAATCTTATCTCCGAAGGGGGGAACTGTAGCAGGAACCCCCCCACCCCAATCATTCTGCTTGTACAAACTTCATACACACACACACTCACACACTACATACGCCACATTTCTGTTATAAATTCATAGAAAATCAACCATACATTGGATTTGCACTGTTCCATTTTTATTTTACTCCATATGACAAGAACTAAGAAAAGGGGAGGGGGGTTTGACCCTGGTCAGCCAAAATCCCTTCACTGTCTCAGCACATCTGCAGGAGCCCTGCCCAGATGATCCCAGACAGAAGACAATCAAAATCACAAAGAACCTGCATATGGGAGTGGATTCAGCATGGACTGAAACAAAGGACAATGATCAGATCTTCCCTCTGGGGGCAGGAAACTGCAAACTCCCTTTTGTCTCCTGGAAGTGACTCGAGGGGTAGGGGGGAAGGGAGGAACCAGCCAGGTGACAAGACACTCAGGTTACCACCAACTCCTCCCTCAACCCCTCCTTTCTGTAATGTATGCATGATGTTACCACCACAACTCCACCCTCAACCCCTCCTGTCTGTAATGTATGCATGATGTTTCTGGGGGTGGGCTTGATCTAGAGGAGGGGAATTTCAAAAGTTTTTATAAGACCTGGCACACCATTTTTCTGGGTCCTTCCTCTCACCTGCGAGTGAGGGGAGCACCCTGTCGCGACAGTCTTTCTTCAATAAAGACCAGGCCTACAGGCTGCTGATTTGCTTCAATTTGCTCTGGTTGGTGTTTTATTTTTGTCCAAGGGAGCCCTCAGATTTTTCCTGCAACAGCTAGGTTTAAAATAAGGTTAAAGATCTGGGGGCATCTTATACACGGATAGTGCCTATGCCCATTTTCTAAATGTGGGGTCCCCAAAATTAGGGGGCGTCTTATACACGGAAAAATCCAGTACATGAATTAATGGATTTCAAACTGTGGCTGTTTAGGAGGCCTCCGGATATGAGGGCCTAGCTTTCTTTTTCCCAAACTGCCACACACACACCTCACAATCAGGAGCATATAAATGTTAGGAAATAAATAAGTTGCCCCTGAGGAAGAGAACCTTTGGAATCCCCATTACGGAAAGAAAATCCTCCTGAGGGAGCAAGGGATGTCGCCTCCATTGCCTGAGGAGAGAGGGGGAGGGGCCGCTCTTCTGGCACTTTCTGAGGGGAAGAAAAAGGCGGGAAAAGGCCTCAGGCGGAGGGAGGAGGGAGGAGGGAGGCCGGCTCCTCCTTGGCCTCTGCTCCGTCTCTTCATATCCCGGCCTCTTCTGAGGAGGAAAAGGGTCCCCGTTCTGAGGAAAGAGTCTCATTTCCGAGGAGGAAAAGCATCTCCTCAGGAACAACCCATTTATTTTATTCATTTATACCTACACACCGCTTGATTGCAAAAAATAACAAGAACCCTCGAAGCAGTTTACAAAGGAGAAAGCAGTAAAACTGAGAGAGATTCACAAGTGTACTTTGAAACATACAAAAGTTGAAATGCTGAAATAGATTAAGATTTCCTCAGCTTCCAGTCCTGGCGCTCCTTAGGTTTACTCTTACTCAGCTGTTTTGAGGACGGGGTATAATAATGTACAAAAGTCATAGCATAAATTGGTAATTGTACGGGGAGAAAGGATGAGTGGATTTCGAAACCAAAGTTGGAAAAGTTATTGTACTGAGAGCAGCGAAGAAGGAAGGAAAACAGAGGGAATGTCTGAGGGGTGGGAAGTCAGCTTTTAAATCAGTAAATAATAATAATAATAATAATAATAATAATAATAATAATTTGTACCCTGCCCACCTGACTGGGTTGCCCCAACCACTCTGGGTGGCTTCCAGCATATATAAAAACATAGTAAAACATTAAACCTTAAAAAGCTTCCCTATACAGGGCTACCTTCAGACGTTTCCTAAATGTTATATAATTGCTCATCTCCTTAACATCTGATGGAAGGGAAGGGCGCCACTACCGAGAAGGCCCTCTGCCAATCCATTTGTATTGATTTGGTGAAAAATGGTTACAAATAATGGGAAATCAATTTTTAAGAATTGGCAAAAAAGAACTTAAGGGGAGGGGAACAGTACTTTTTAAAAAACCAGTTAAACATTGTGTGACTTTCTAGGGAGAGCAAAGAACCACCAGGTGATGCCATTGAGCAACTTACTTGCCTAGTTAGGGCTTTGTGTGATTATGTGATTATGTCTTCCTGTCTTTCTCTCTCAGCCTACCTTTATCCAGGCGGCCTTGAAAAATGATCCAATGCCTTGAAAAGTGATCTGTGGGGAACAGGGCTTTATTTACCATTTATTTTACTTTCCCCATACATAGCCTACCTACCTACCCCAGGAGCTCAAGGTGGCCCACATATAATAATTGGTTGGCATCTGTCTGTCTTGTGAGGAGGAAAGCACCCCTGGGAGTCGGCTCCTCTGCCTTCAAGGGGTGAAGTCAAACTGCCGGAAGGTTGCAGCACCTATATCTGTGGCTAGGGAGACATGTTTTATTGCAGCTGGGGAAGAGGAAGGTGTCCAGTTGATGTAGGAGTGCAAATATCCAGAGTGTGGGGATCAGGTGGGATTACTATGAGGAATTATAAAACATGCATCAAGCCGTTGTGTCCGCCATGAAAGCATGGCGTTGACTGGGTTCCATTCATGGACAATAATTTCTGATCAAATCCCACTGCATTTCTCTCTGCTTGACAAGTCACGTACACAGCCCAGCTGCCAGTTGCTTCATCAGGCATCCAGAGCCATAAAATATAGTAGGTAGCTTCTTTGATGTACCATATTTTTTGCTCTATAAGACTCAATTTTCCCTCCTAAAAAGTAAGGGGAAATGTGTGTGCGTCTTTTGGAGTGAATGCAGGCTGCGCAGCTATCCCAGAAGCCAGAACAGCAAGAGGGATCCCTCTTGTTGTTCTGGCTTCTGAGATTCAGAATATTTTTTTTCTTGTTTTCCTCCTCCAAAAACTAGGTGCGTCTTGTGGTCTGGTCCGTCTTATAGAGCGAAAAATACGGTAGTTTGTTAATCTTTAGATAGATCTTAAGGGCCAGGAAGAGTGTTCACAAAGAGATGGTAAATACTACCCATCCTTCCTTCCTTTATTGCTGTTTATGACCTCCGGAGTTTCCTTTTATTTACTCTGAATTACATATCATGCTCAAGTAGGAAATTAGTTCTTTGTAGTTTGAATCTTTAACTTTGTCCCACGTGGGGGTTTTGAAATGCTCAGAAGAAATCTGACTGGTTCTTACAAACACTGTGTAAAAAGCTCTTTTGTGAATAAAATGACCTGGACCGAGGGGTGGACAGGAATTATTATTATACGTACCCCGCCCAGAGTCTTGCTGGTCAAGCCTTTGTGTATATTCTATTAAGGTAAAGGTAAAGGGACCCCTGACCGTTAGGTCCAGTCGTGGCCGACTCTGGGGTTGCAGCGCTCATCTCGCTTTATTGGCTGAGGGAGCCGGCATACAGCTTCCGGGTCATGTGACCAGCAGGACTAAGCCGCTTCTGGCGAACCAGAGCAGCGCACGGAAACGCTGTTTACCTTCCCGCCGGAGCAGTACCTGTTTATCTACTTGCACTTTGACGTGCTTTTGAACTGCTAGGTGGGCAGGAGCAGGGACCGAGCAACGGGAGCTCACCCCGTCATGGGGATTCGAACCGCCGACCTTCTGATGGGCAAGCCCTAGGCTCTCTGGTTTAATTCACAGCGCTACCCGCATCCCTTATATTCTATTAATCAGAGTCTAATCCTTCCTTTGCTTTGGGAGCGCCACAGTTGAGCTGCTGCAGATGCACCATGCCATTTCTTCTCTCTGCGCTCCTCCCGGTGGTCATTTCTTCTCTATTCGTTGCTATGGACTTGGCTGCCCGTCTCCAGGCACTGAGATCTTCTGAAAGGGATTCCCACACGGCGGGGTTGATGTTGCCAGTCTTCATGTCACATTTACAGACAGCTTTGTAATGCAGAGTTGGGCTTCCAGTGATGCCTGGTGCTGGGACCCAGCTCACCATGGAGCACATCCTTGGAGATCCTGCCATCTTCCATTCTGTTGTCCAAGCCAGCATGGATGTTGCTGAGACAGGAGTGCACACTAATAAGACCATGCATGGTTCTCACCCCTCTCCTCAATTAACCCCCGCAAGGACCCTGTGAGGGTAGGCTGAGAGGCAGCGATCAGCCCCCAAGGTCACCCAGTGAGTTTATTGTATCAGGAGGGAATTAGCTTACTAAAGGTAGTGCAGTGGTACCTTGGTTCTCAAACTTAATCCATTCCGGAAGTCTGTTCCAAAACTAAAGTGTTCCAAAACCAAGGCGCTCTTTCCCATAGAAAGTAATGCAGTACGGATTAATACATTCCAGACTTTTAAAAACAAGCCCTAAAACAGAAATTTAACATGAATTTTACTATCTAACGAGACCATTTATCCATAAAATGAAAGCAATAAACAATGTACTGCAGTCACACAATCAATCAGTATCTGAACTGGGTTCCACATAGTCATAAAAAAAAAGAGCCACAAAAACACAAAATAAATAGCAGAAAAGACCTCAGCGCAACATTCAAAATGGAGCATGTTCGGCTTCTGGAAAAAGTTCACAAATTGGAACACTTACTTCCGGGTTTGCAGTGTTTGGGTTCCAAGTTGTTTGAGTACCAAGGCATTTGAGAACCAAGGGACTACTGTAAATAGAATTAATAAGAGAGTTTAAACAGGGAGAAGAGTTAAAAGCTGTGGCTGAGCCCCAGCACCTGCACTCAGCTATGTGGAGCTTGCGGCCGTGTGGTGAAGAACGATGCACCTCTGAGCCCACACAGCACACCAGGAATACGCTCTCCTCCAGGCCGTGCTTCAGCTCCAGAGTTCAGCCTTAGGGCAGGTGATGCAGCAGCAGAGAATGCCTCTGAGCATACCTAGAATGCCTTTCCCTCAGCCTTGCCCAGTGTGGCATGCTTGGTGTGCTTTGAGGCTTGCAGGTTCCTTCTCTGGGTTTCACTTCCGCCTTCGAAGGTGACAGCTCTCTTGCAAGGCAGGAGTGGTGCTATGAATGTTTGGGTGTGGGCATTTCCAGCTCTGCCGGCCTGGCTGTGTGCACTGCCTGGGCGTGTGGCAAGGGAGGGGAGGCCTGTGGGTGCTCCTTGCATTTTTAAGTGGGGCTGGAGGGTCCCAATCCCGAGGGGTGAAGACCAGGAGCCTCTCGTCACTGCTGCATTATCTCACACATGATGAAGCGGCCCCTGAGCCACGAAACCTCCTCCTGCAAAAACAAACATGTTAAGTGGCCACCGCGACACTCCCGTCTCTTTCTCCTGGAGCAGGATAACCCGGAAGTTGCTCCTCCTGAAATTATTAAACAAGTGGAACTGGCTGCAGGCAAGATATATCCGCTGCTGGATATTGCTCAAGGCAGCCTTTCCAGTTTGCAAAACGCTCCACGCCATCTAATTCGCTATTGACCCTGCAGGCCATTGTTTTACGGATATATGGAAATTTCAGCTCAAAGAACATAGAACTGCTACACAGGGGGAACGAACTAATCAGCTGAGAGTCCTTAGGGGCCAAAGCTCCAAAGGGGATGATTTAATACCTGTTTGGTCTTTTTTTCCCCCCATTTGTAAGCAAGAAGGAACACAGTCGAGGACCACCCCCTTCAACCTATGAACAAATCTGGCTTTGGGCATTTGGATACTTTTACCGTGGTACCTCAGGTTAAGAACTTAATTTGTTCTAGAGGTTTGTTCCTAACCTGAAACTGTTCTTAACCTGAAGCACCACTTTAGCTAACGGGGTCTCCCACTGCCGCTGCTCCGCCGCTGCACGATTTCTGTTCTTATCCTGAAGCAAATTTCTTAACCTGGGATAGCAGAGTCTGTAACCTGAAGCGTATGTAACCCAAGGTACCACTGTATTGCCATTCCCTTGGTATAACAGGCTACCTTGCCTTGTAACCATGTCTTGTTTAATCATTATGCCTATGCTATACATAGTTCCAGTCGCTACTTTCCACACAATCACACGCCTGTGGTTTATTCCCCCCCCCCATTTTATTTCATGCCTGCTTTTGCAGATGTGGGAAGCTGATTTTGGGCACCCATCTGTCTCGGGAGACAATGGAGGAGTGCGCCTTCACCGGGGATGAAGCCAAACTGTTGGAAGGTTGCAGCATTTACTGGGGCTGTAGACACCGATACATGAGACGAGTTTTTATTGCAGCAGGGGCAGATGAAGTTGCCCAGTTACACTGCTGCAGAGGGACCACCGCCTTTCTTCTCTCTGCGCTCCCCTTAAGTCATCATTCCCACTCCCCCACCCCAAAAAATATTGCTGCTAAAATGCCTTTTTATTTAAGCTTTGCACATATATTAAAAAAAGCAGAGACATCACCTTGCCAACAAAGGTCCGTCTAGTTCAAGCTATGGTTTTTCCATTAGCGATGTATGGAAATGAGAGCTGGACCATAAAGAAGGCTGATCGCCAAAGAATGGATGCTTTGAATTGTGGTGCTGGAGGAGACTCTTGAGTGTCCCATGGACTGCAAGAAGATCAAACCTCTCCATTCTTAAGGAAATCAGCCCTGAGTGCTCACTGGAAGGACAGATCCTGAAGCTGAGGCTCCAATACTTTGGACACCTCATGAGCAGAGAAGACTCCCTGGAAAAGACCCTGATGTTGGGAAAGATGGAGGGCGCAAGGAGAAGGGGACGACAGAGGATGAGATGGTGGGACAGTGTTCTCAAAGCTACCAGCATGAGTTTGAGCAAACTGCGGGAGGCAGTGGAAGACAGGAGTGCCTGGCGTGCTCTGGTCCAGGGGGTCACGAAGAGTCGGACACGACTAAACGACTAAACAACACATATATATTTATATACATGCAGGAGCAAATAAGACTGTTGGTGCACATTTTTTTTTTAAAAAGGTAACTGCCTCCCCATACGGCAAGCCGCCTTGAGCATTGTTTTAACTGTGGAAAGGCGCATACAAATAAAATGATGATGCTAAAATGGTGCCCACCAGAAAAACGTGCTGCTGTGCCAAAGTGAAGAACCCAGCCATGTTGCCTGAAACATCCCTGCGTGCAGGTCAGGATTAGGCCTCCAAGGCCTTGTGTGACACACACCTGCGGAGGTTGTCTCTTGGTTGGCACACAGTCACGTGCTGGACAAGAACCATAGAATTGCAGTAACCTAAGCAAGACCACCTACCTCTCACCTTCGTTCGAGCTTCAGCAAGACTAACGCCATCTTGTTGCTGGCCGACACCATGGTCACATGTTATTCTCACTGTAATCGCGCTGAAACGCAGGCTGAAAAGGGGACAGAGAAAGAGCAAACCACAAAGGGTAAAGGAAAGTTTTGTGAGCATGCAAGGGCACAGCATACACAAAGGGGAAGAAAGAGGAAATGCCGAGGTTAGCTGAGGCATGCAAACATCTACCTTTGTGGTTAAAGCTGGAGGTAGGACTGTGTGTAAACAATACGATGACTATAAAAACAGTGTACAACAAAGATCGGGGTTCAGCCTCTGACTGCTTTCTTGGTCGCTTGCTGTAACCTTTCCTGCTCCTGCAAGAAATAAAACTTTGCGTTTTATTCTTGGGTGATGTTCTTCGGAGCTGGTGAGTAAAGGACTAGGCTGTGCAGGGGACCTTAAGGTAAAGGTAAAGGGACCCCTGACCATTAGGTCCAGTCATGGCTGACTCTGGGGTTGCGTCACTCATCTCGCTTTACCAGCCGAGGGAGCCGGCATACAGCTTCCGGGTCATGTGGCCAGCAGGACTAAGCCGCTTCTGGTGAACCAGAGCAGCCATGGAAACGCCGTTTACCTTCCCGCCGGAGTGGTACCTATTTATCTACTTGCACTTTGAGGTGCTTTCAAACTGCTAGGTCGGCAGGAGCAGGGACCGAGCAATGGGAGCTCACCCCGTCGTGTCGATTCGAACTGCTGACCTTCTGATCGGCAAATCCTAGGCTCTGTGGTTTAACCCACAGCGCCACCCGTGTCCCTGCAGGGGATCTTAGGGGAGGCAAAAGGGAACCTGGGGGTCATCTAGTCCAACCCCTGCAATGCATGAATCACATCTGGACGGGTCCCTCTTTTGGCCTGACCCAGCTGCTGTCCTCCGTTCTTGCGTCCACGAAGGAAACAGGGAGCTCTCCAACAGGGGGGCGGGAAGCGGGGCGGCCCCAGGAGGGCACACTTTGCCAAGGCCCGCTTGCGCTAACTCCTCGGGGGGTGGTCCAGCCTGGATACCCAAGAGGAGACGGGCTGCGAGGCTCAAAGGGAGCGAGGAGAGCCGAGGGGAGCGGGCGGGCCGAACGCCCCCTCTCCGGCCCTTCGTTGCGCCCCAGCGGAACCAGCCCCGAGCCCCCCCCCCGCCACCCCCTTGTCGCAACCTCCCAGCCCCGCGGCGCCTCGCCTTGCGGGAATCCTCCGCCCCCTGGGGGCCGGGCCAGGCGTCAGATTCGCTTTCGCTTTCGTGCAGTGACGCTCCCCGCCCCACATCTCGGGGGCGACCTCCGGGGGAAGGGCAAGCGGGGAGGACCCTCAGCCCAGCTGCCGCTCCGAGGTAGGGGCTTCTTCGCGGGCGGGCGGCAAGCTGCCAGCCAGTCGGGAGTCGCCCCCCAGATATGGGGTTCGGGCGGCGGCCTTTGGCGCTGAGACCTTCGGAGGGTTAGGGGCGGGCGGAGTGGGTCGGGGGGCGGTCCTTCTCTCCCTGGATCCCGGGGAAGGGGAGGTCATGCTGGTCGCAAGGGCCTCGATGAGAGCTGGGCAAGGGCGTCCCCGCCGGCGCCAGGAGTCTCCTGGGGACCCAGAAGTCCTGCCCCCTAACCCCCACTCCCGTTGGAAAGAGCCGCCCTCCCCCCCACTTCTGGCTCGCACCCATCGCTTCATGGGCGTTGTAAAAACCGGGGGTCGCCTGTGAGGCTCATCCCACGGAGAGTGGCGCTTTCAACGCCGTGTGTGGGTTTCCCCGTGGTTGTGGCTGTGCGCTCCTGTGCGCGCCTTCCTACCTAGCGCACTTACGGACGTGCGCTTCTTGTACAGAGCCTCGGTTTCCTTACATCAGGCGCAAGGGCTCCTTCTCCTGCCTCCTGGGGACACCCCGATCCGGGGAGCCCCCTCTCACCCCAGCCTCCTAGCGGGAGGAAAGGGGGGAGCCCCAGCAGGGCTCTCCAGGTGTTGCTGGACTGCCGCTCCCTCCCTTGCAGGGAATTCAAAGGTCCAGCCATATCTGGTGTTTGCAGAACTTTTGTCCCGAGAGGACTGGGCAAAGTCAGGGAGGGGGGAGGGTGTCATTGGATCCGAGCCACAATACAGACTCTGCTGTGCCTTAGTGAATGGTGATCCGCTCCACTGTCAAACTGCTCTTACTGTCAGAAAGTTCTTCCTGATGTTTACGCTGCAATTGCCTTTCTTGTAACTGAAGTCAGGCTTGCTTCATTTCCCATTTGGCAGCCCTTGAGATGTTTGAAGATGGCTACCATATCTCCTCTCAGTCTCCTCTTTTCCAGGCTAAACATACCCAGGTCCCTCAACCGCTTCTCATCAGGCTTGGTTTCTAGACCTTTGATCATCTTGGCAGCCCTTCTCTGCATACCTTCCACCTTGTCAACATCCTCCTTAAATTGTGCTGCCCTGGACTTCTGATGATGCAGCCTAGAATCACATTCGTCTTTTTTTGCTGCTGCATCACAGCGTTGACTCATATTGAGCTTGTGGTTTACTAAAACCCCTGCATCCTTTTCACAGTGCTCTCTCTCTCTCTCTCTCTCTCTCTCTCTCTCTCTCTCCCTTCAAGGCAACCTCCCTGCAGCAGGGACCACCCCTCCATGGCTGCCAAGGCCCCGTCCCTCTCCGAAGCCCTCACCAGCGGCTTCCTGACCTGCACCATCTGCCTGGAGCGCCTCCGCCGCCCCAAGATCCTGCCCTGCCTGCACAGCTACTGCCAGGAGTGCCTGCGGAAGTTGGCAGGAGGCCGGAAGGAGCTTCAGTGCCCCGAGTGCCGTGAGCGGGTGGCCCTCCCACAGGGGGGCGTGGGTGCTCTCCGGACCAACTTCTTCATCAACGGCCTGCTGGACCTGGTCCACCCCACAGGGGAGGCAGAGCTCACCTGCAGCCTCTGCCCGCTCATCGGCCAGGAGGCCGGCCGGCCGGCCGTCTCCCGCTGCCTGGACTGCGCCGATGACATGTGCCGGGACTGCGCCAGCGGGCACCGCTGCTCCCGCCTCACCCACCTCCACCGCGTGGTGGCCATGAAGGACTACCTCTCCGGAGAGCACGACGAGGAGATCCGGAAGCGCCAGGCGCTGCAGTGCAAGGAGCACACCGGCGAGGAGCTGCGCTTCTTCTGCACGCCTTGTGCCGTCGTCCTCTGCCGGGAGTGCCGGCTGGGGGCCCACCTCCAGCACCCTTGCCTGCCCCTGGCTGAGGCGGCCCAGGCCCGCCGGCCGGTCATCGTGGAGCTCCTGGCCGGGGTGGAGGAGACGGTGCAGGTCATCCGGGCGGGGAGGGCCAGCCTGGAGAGGGAGGCTGCGCAGCTGCAGGTGCGCGAGGCTAGCATCCGGGATGCGGTGGAGCAGGCATGCTCGCGGGCGGTGCAGCGGCTGCTGGCGCAGCAGGAGGAGGTCCTGGCCCAGCTGGCGGACTACGTGAAGGAGCGGCAGAAGGCCTGCCAGGCCCTCTGCTCCGATCTGGAGTTCCAAGAGCAGGTGGCCTCCAGCACCGTGGCCTTTGCCCAGAAGGTGCTGAGTCTGGGGAGGGAGGTGGAGATCGTCTCCCTGGAGCAGGTCATCTGTGAGCGTCTCAGGCATCTGCAGGGCTTCTCCTGGGAGCCACTGGCCACCCGCCTGCCCTGCCTGGAGGTCGACGCTGAGATCGAGGGCAGCGGCCCCCGCCTGTTCCACCTGGAGTTCCGGGAGGAGAGCCCCACTGGAGTGCCGGAGGGCCCCAAGGAGGAGGCCACAATAGGGGCGAAGAAGAAGACCCACCTGCCCTGCCTGGAGGTCAACGCTGAGATCCCCACTGGAGTACCGGAGGGCCCCAAGGAGGAGGCCACAAAAGGGGCAAAGAAGAAGAGGAGGAAGCAACAGCAGCAAGTGCCGCCTGCCAAGGAGGGATCCCAGAAGACTGCGCCTCCTCCCAAGGTCCCGGAAGCCCCCCTTCTGACACCCAAGCCTCTCTTCTCGTGTAGCTTCTGGGTCAAGACCCCCAGCGACAAGAAGCGTCCTCAGGTCACAGGGCTCTGCCCCTTTGGCTCTGGAGAGCTTCTGGTGGCCGATGAGCAAAACCAGAAGCTGAAGCGCTTCTCCCTGCAAGGGGAGTTCAAGGGCACTGTCCCCATCCCCAGTGGCGTGGCCCCGGTCAGCGTGGCCACCGTGGGCAGCAAGGTGGCCTTCACAGCCGGCTCCTGCCTCTACCTCCTGAACGGCGAAGGTGGCCTGGTGTGGCAGAAGGCCCTGCGAAGGGGGCAGGCCAGCCATGCCGTGGTGGGGCTGGGGGGAGACCGTATGGCAGTGTGCGTGGCTGGGCAGTTGGAGGTGTACGACCTGGAGGGGCGGCTGCTGGAGAAGATTGTGCCCGAGGGAAGTGGGGAGAGATGCCTCGTCTTCCTGGCCAACCACAAGGGCGGCTTTGTGGGCTCGGACTGGTACCGCCGCAGCGTGATCCTGTTCACCAGGACGGGGCAGCTGGTGGCCGAGTGCTCTGAGGAGCAGCTGGGTGAGTGCCAGCCGGGGGCCGTTTGTGCCGATGCCACGGGCATCATCTACGTGGTCTTGAGGGAGCTGAACAAGGTGGTGGCCTTCTCCCCCAGCGGGGAGGAGTTGGGGGCGTTCCTCACTGCCGAGAACAGCATCGACCGACCGCGGGTGGTCACGGTGGCTAGGGACGGGCGCTTTGCCGTGGCTCTCAGCAACGGCACTGTCCACATCTTCCGGATCAGGTATTAGGGCAAGTGAGACAGAGGAAGGGCAGGGTGTGTGTGTGTGTTGAAAGCTGTATGTCCCAGAGTTAATGACCCAAGGCAGACTGGTGTGACCAAGGTGAGCTATGGTGTGTGTAGGAGAGTAAAAGCAACACTTCCTCCCGCCTGCCCATCTGTCTGGATTGGGTCAGCTCCCAGAGTTGTGCTTTACTTACCTGGGGTTGTTGTTCCCAAGGGCGGCCACCAGAGGGCAATGTGGAAATGATAGAACCTGGCATAGATCGCCTAACTGCCAAAGTTTACCTTCCTTTTGTTCTCCCGGGTAAATCAGGGCATTAAAATGTCCAGAGGATGTGAGGAATGATAATGCTGCTTTTTTCACCAAAAATCCAAAAGACTGCAACAGCTAGATATCGGCAGGCAGCAGCAGAGACCTGCTTACACTTAGATTTAGACCAGCTTGCGGTCAGGATGCTCGTAAATGGGACGGCTTGCGGCTGGAATACGGTTTTTTGTATACTTCAGCAGGTATAGAACTTGTTTAGTCAGGATGTGGCTTTGTCTCTTGAGTCAATGTGTAAAAGCATAGAAGTAAAGGCAAAGGGACCCCTGACCATTAGGTCCAGTCGTGGCCGACTCGGGTTGCGGCGCTCATCTCGCTTTATTGGTGGTTTAACCCACAGGGCCACCCGCGTCCCTAAAAGCATAGAAAGCATGGACCAAATAAGGAGAAAGGTAAACAGGAGGGGTGGTCCTCGAAATCAGAGTGATGGGAGATGTCGACAAAGGCGGGGATTTTAGTAGGGAAATTAGGCGGTCGTGATGGGCTGTAAACCTTGCAGTACCCAGCCAGTGGGGAGACAAGGGAGGGAACCTGCGCTTCAGGTATAGGGAATATAAGCTTATGCTTTGTCAATTTTGGGTGTGCCTGCTTTGGACACCCGCTCTTGCAAGGACATACTGTATTCAATAAACTCTCTGCTTTTTCACCAATTTTATTCAGATTATGGGATTAAGGGTTTTAGGAGCCACTTTTTAAAAACTTCTGACAGAGGAGGACCCCTCTGACAAGATGGTGGGCATCATAACCTTTCCAAAGTGCCTTTTCTGCTCTCAGGAGGAAACTCGGGGCTTGGCCAGGTGTTTTGCAAAAGGGTGGCAGAATCCATTACGCAGGAGGGCTCTCGGATTTGGTCTGCTGGTGTGGCCAGCTTCCAGCTGCTAAATGAGGCATAACACAACACAACAGTGTGTGTGTAATTGGAGCGCGAATCTGAGAGTGTGGGGCACGATATTAAGCCTGAACGTTATATTTATTTGCACCCCAAGGAGACCATCACTGAGTGGGGATCCCGTCTGTGCCTTCCGCAACAATCTGACAGAAGAACATGCTTTGTGATCACCATCCATCTCTCTTTTTCTATGAATATCATTCAATAATAAAACAAACGTGTATATTTGCATCTTTGCAAGAGAGGACAATTGTATATGAGCTGAAATAAAAGAGTCTGGATAAAAAACTTCCTGCAGTTCTGATATTTTTGTCCTGGGATGCTTTCAGGTGGGAACTTAATATGTAAAAGGGCCACAGAAAAATCCTGTATGAGAGGCATAAACTCCACAGCAAACAGCTGCCTGGGAACCCCCCCCCCCCCCCATTTTTGAACATGCAGAAACTCCACTGGGAGCAGCCAGAGAGTCTGGGAGCAGGAGCTCACCTGTTCAGAAATGGGGCAGAATCTCACCATACAGCATATTGGAAACAACAATGAGCAGATATTTGTTTCATTCATTAATTTAGCACCCCAAAGCGATTTACAATATAACAACTAAAAGAATTGCAAATATGGAAGCTCTTCATATATATATATATATATATATATATATATATATATGAACAGTTTCAAACAACAATGTCTAAAATCAGTCTGATTCCAATGCTGATACCGGCTGGAATTGTTGCAGGAATTTATGTATAGGTTGGGGTGGGGGTTGCCCCTCCAGCAGATATCATGCACTATCAAAATCAGCACAATCACTTTTGTGACTTGTCCCCACAAAACACTTCATCAAAGTTTCTTTCTGCAGGAATCGTAGCCAGGATCCTGGAGGAGACTGCGGCCCCTGAAAGAAATATTCTGCCCCAACCCAAGTGGGAGTCTTTAAGCCGCCCCCAGGAGACTCTGGGCTGATGTTGCTTCGATACAGCCTGAGGAGAAGGCTGTTGACGGCTCCTAGTGTTGCAGGAATTTATGTATAGGTTGGGGGGGTTGCCCCTCCAGCAGATATCCTGCACCTGCAGCCCACTACCAAAACCAGCACAATCGCTTTTGTGACTTTTGTGACTTGTCCCCACAAAACACTTCATCACAGTTTCTTCCTGTCTATTCAAAGGGCCTCTGCTGCACGATACCAAATGTAAGAATTCACTGATAAATGTCTCTATGTACTGGCTCACTGGGAAAACTTCAGAAATTCCTATAGACAGGTGAGCTCAGCCTCTCAGCAGCCCCTCTGCCTGAGTTATAATTCCTGGCCTCCTGATACCTGAGTGCCAGACAGGTAGCCATTCCAGAAATAACAAACCCAGATGAAGACAAAAGGGTGGGATGAACTGGGCTGGAAAACAGGGAAATGTGAATATCTCTTTTCTTACACTTGATGGGTGTTTGGTAGAGGGCAAGGAGAATCATGGGGCAGGGTCCAGGATGCTCAGATTCCTGCCACCAGACCTCCCTTTCATGATGTAACCGTGATGTATGAGTGATGTATTAGTATGTTTCCAAGCACAATTCAAAGTGTTGGTGTTGACCTTTAAAGCCCTAAATGGCCCAGTATACCTGAAGGAGCTTCTCCACCCACATCGTTCTGCTCGGACACTGAGGTCCAGCGCCGAGGGCCTTCTGGCGGTTCCCTCATTGTGAGAAGCAAAGCTACAGGGAACCAGGCAGAGGGCCTTCTCAGTAGTGGCGCCTGCCCTGTGGAACGCCCTCTCACCAGATGCCAAAGAGATAAATAACTGCCAAACTTTTAGAAGACATCTGAAAGCAGCCCTGTTTAGGGAAGCGTTTAACGTTTAATAGGTTATTGTATTCCCAGGGGAACTGAAGGAGGCAGTGGTGCGCCCGCTCTTAAAGAAAACATCATTAGATCCCTTAGATCTATCCAATTACCACCCGGTTTCGAATCTTCCATTCCTGGGTAAGGTGATTGAGAGAGCGGTTGCTGAACAGCTTGGTAGGTTTCTGGATGAAACATCGGCTCTGGATCCATTCCAGTCCGGCTTCCGCGCTGGTCATGGGACCGAGACGGCTCTGGTCGCCCTAACAGATGATCTCCGCAGGCAGCTGGATCGAGGCGGGTCGGGGCTGCTGATTCTTCTAGACCTGTCAGCAGCCTTCGACATGGTCGATCACGAACTCCTGGACCACCGCCTTGCCGACGTGGGGATCCAGGGCACAGTCCTTCAATGGCTGCACTCGTTTCTCTCTGGTCAGGAACAGAGGGTGGCGCTTGGGGGGGAATTGTCATCGTGCCACTCCTTGGTGTGTGGAGTGCCTCAGGGTGCGATTCTCTCCCCGATGCTTTTTAACATCTTTATGTGCCCCCTCGCCCAGCTTGTCCGGAGTTTTGGGCTGGGCTGCCCATCAGTATGCTGATGACACCCAACTCTATCTGTTGATGGATGGCCATCCTGACTCGGCCCCAGACACACTGACCAGATGTTTGGAAGCTGTGGCTGGATGGTTACACAGGAGCCGGTTGAAGTTAAATCCTTCGAAGACAGAGGTCCTCTGGCTGGGACGGGACAATATGGGATTGAGGAGGCAACTCCCATCTCTTGCG
The DNA here is from genome assembly GCF_964106645.2 of Podarcis pityusensis. NCBI lineage: Eukaryota > Metazoa > Chordata > Lepidosauria > Squamata > Lacertidae > Podarcis > Podarcis pityusensis. Next base: position 54,972,735 of record NC_138038.1, on the reverse strand, counting down.
GGGGCGCAATTAGTGCCAGCACCGTCCGTTAAGAGTTTGGGTGTAATCTTCAATACCTCCCTCTCTATGGAGGCGCAGATTACAGCTATAACAAAGGCGGCATTTTTTCATCTCCGCCAAGCTAAGCAGTTGGCTCCTTACCTCTCTCGCCCTGACCTAGCCACTGTGATCCTCGCAACGGTCACCTCCAGACTGGATTATTGTAACTCGCTCTCCGTGGGGCTGCCCTTGAGACTGACCCAGAAACTCCAGCGGGTGCAGAATGCCGTGGCGAGACTCCTTATGGGGTCTTCGCTGCGAGATCACATTCATCCGGTACTATACCAGCTGCACTGGCTCCCGGTGGAGTACAGGATCAGGTTTAAGGTGCTGGTTTTAACCTTTAAAGCCCTATACGGCCTAGGACCCTCGTACCTACGGGACGGCCTCTCCTGGTATGCCCCACAGAAGAACTTACGGTCTGCAAATAAAAACATCCTGAAGATCCCAGGCCACAGAGAGGTTAGGTTGGCCTCAACTAGAGCCAGGGCTTTCTCGGCTGCGGCTCCAATCTGGTGGAACGCTCTGTCACAAGAGACTAGGGCCCTGCGGGACTTGACATCTTTCTGCAGGGCTTGCAAGACAGAGCTGTTCCACCAGGCCTTTGGTCAGGGCGCAGCCTGACTCCCTCCTCTGGCAACCTGCACAGAATTTTGCTTAATGGTTGCCATCAATTTGATTTTAATTAATTTTTATAATGAAAGGTTTTTAGAATGTTGGATTATTTTGATTGTTGTTAGCCGCCCTGAGCCCAGCTTCGGCTGGGGAGGGCGGGGTATAAATGAAAATTATTATTATTATTTATTATTAGTGTTTTGTTGGAAGCCACCCAGAGTGGCTGGGGAAACCCAGCCAGATGGGCGGGGTATAAATATATTATTATTATTATTATTATTATTATTATTATTTATTCATTTGTAAGCAAGAAGGAACACAGTCGAGGACCCCCCCCTCCTTCAACCTAGGAACAAATCTGGCTTTGGGCATTTGGATGTTTTTATTGACATTCCTTTGGAATAACAGGCTACCTTGCCTTGTAACCATGTCTTGTTTAATTATTATGTCTATGCTATACATAGTTCCAGTCGCTACTTTCCACACAATCACATGCCTGTGGTTTATCTCCCCCCCGCCCCAATTTTATTTCATGCCTGCTTTTGAAGATGTGGGAAGCTGATTTGGGGATGAAGCCAAACTGTTGGAAGGTTGCAGCATTTACTGGGTCTGTAGACACTGATACATGAGATGAGTTTTATTGCAGCAGGGGCAGATGAGGGCGTCCAGTTACGCTGCTGCAGAGGGACCACCGCCTTTCTTCTCTCTGCGCTCCCCTTAGGTCGTCATTTCCACTCCCCACCCCCAAAAATATTGCTGCTAAAATGCCTTTTTATTTATGCTTTGCGCATATATATTTATGTACAGGCAGGGGCAAATAAGACTGTTGGTGTACATTACAAAAATAATAATTGGTAACTGCCTCCCCATACGGTTAGCCACCTTGAGCATTGTTTTAAGTCTTCATTTCCACTCCACCACCCCCAAAAATATTGTGGCTAAAATGTCTTTTTATTTAAGCTGTGCACATATATATATATAAAAAGCAGAGACATCACCTTGCCAACAAAGGTCCGTATAGTTCAAGCTCTGGTTTTCCCAGTAGTGATGTATGGAAGTGAGAGCTGGACCATAGAGAAGGCAGATGGCCGAAGAATTGATGCTTTTGAATTCTGGTGCTGGAGGAGACTCTTGAGAGTCCCATGGACTGCAAGAAGATCAAACCTCTCCATTCTGAAGGAAATGAGCCCTGAGTGCTCACTGGAAGGAGATAACTTAGATAACTCCGCGGGCGGGGTGGTCCAGCCTGGATGCCCCAAGAGGAGACGGGCTGCGAGGCTCAAAGGGAGCGAGGAGAGCCGAGGGGAGCGGGCGGGCAGGACGCCCCCTCTCAGCCCTTTGGCCCCCCAGCGGAGCCATCCCCGAGGCCTCCCGCGACCCCCTTGTCACAACCTTCCAGTCCCGCAGCACCTTGCGCAGAGGTGCCCAAACGTTTTTTCAAAGAGAGCCAGATTTGATGAAGTGCACATGCGTGAGGGCCGACCAAAGCTTTCTTTACGGTTTTACCCCAATGTTGTTGAACTTTTTTGTTGATTCAAGTTGTTGAGCTTTTAGGCGGGGTTTTACCCCAGTAAATAAACTAGGCGCCGTATTAAACCTTTGGACTTTGAACATACCTGCCCTTGCGGAATCCTCCGCCCCCTGGGAGCCGAACCTAGCACCAGATTCGCTTTCGCTTTCGCTTTCGTGCAGTGACGCTCCACGCCCCACGTCTCGGGGGCGACCTCCGGGGGAAGGACAAGCGGGGAGGACCCTCAGCCCAGCTGCCGCTCCGAGGTAGGGGCTCCTTCGCGGGCAGGCGGGCAAGCTGCCAGCCAGTCGGGAGTCGCCCCCCAGATATGGGGTTCGGGGGGCGAACTTTGGCCCGGAGACCTTCGGAGGGTTAGGGTCCGCCGGGGTGGGTCGGGGGGCGGTCCTTCTCTCCCTGGATCCCGGGGAAGGGGAGGTCATGCTGGTCGCAAGGGCCTCGATGAGAGCTGGGCAAGGGCGTCCCCGCCGGCGCCAGGAGTCTCCTGGGGATCCAGATGTCCTGCCCCCTAACCCCCACTCCCGTTGGACGTGTTGTAAAAACCGGGGGTCGCCTGTGAGGCTCAACCCACGGAGAGTGGCGCTTTCAACCCCGTGTGTGGGTTTCCCCGTGTTTGTGGCTGTGCGCTCCTGTGCGCGCCTTCCTACCTAGCGCACTTACGGATGTGCGCTTCTTGTACAGAGCCTCGGTTTCCTTACATCAGGCGCAAGGGCTCCTTCTCCTGCCTCCTGGGGACACCCCGATCCGGGGAGCCCCCTCTCACTCCAGGTGTTGCTGGACTGCCGCTCCCTCCCTTGCAGGGAATTCAAAAGTCCAGCCATATCTGGTGTTTGCAGAACTTTTGTCCCGAGAGGACTGGGCAAAGTCAGGGAGGGGGGAGGGTGTCCTTGGCTCCGAGCCACAATATAGACTCTGCTGTGCCTTAGTGAATGGTGATCTGCTCCACTGTCAAACTGCTCTTACTGTCAGAAAGTTCTTGCTGATGTTTACGCTGCAATGTCCTTTCTTGTAACTGAGGTCAGGCTTGCTTCATTTCCCATGTGGCAGCCCTTGAGATGTTTGAAGATAGCTACCATATCTCCTCTCAGTCTCCTCTTTTCCAGGCTAAACATACCCAGGTACCCCAACCGCTTCTCATCAGGCTTAGTTTCCAGACCCTTGATCATCTTGGCAGCCCTTCTCTGCATACCTTCCACCTTGTCAATACATTGGTACCTGGGGTTACAGACGCTTCAGGTTACAAACTCCGCTAACCCAGAAATATTACCTCCGGTTAAGAACTTAGCTTCAGGATGAGAACAGAAATTGTGCTCTGGTGGCACAGCAGCAGTGGGAGGCCCCATTAGCTAAAGTGGTGCTTCAGGTTAAGAACAGTTTCAGGTTAAGTACAGACCTCCAGAACGAATTAAGTACTTAACCCGAGGTACCACTTTATCCTCCTTAAATTGTGCTGCCCTGGACTTCTGATGATGCAGCCTAGAATCACAGTCGTCTTTTTTTGCTGCTGCATCACAGCGTTGACTCATATTGAGCTTGTGGTTTACTAAAACCCCTGCATCCTTTTCACAGTGCTCTCTCTCTCTCTCTCTCTCTCTCTCTCCCTTCAAGGCAACCTCCCTGCAGCAGGGACCACCCCACCATGGCTGCCAAGGCCCCGTCCCTCTCCGAAGCCCTCACCAGCGGCTTCCTGACCTGCACCATCTGCCTGGAGCGCCTCCGCCGCCCCAAGATCCTGCCCTGCCTGCACAGCTACTGCCAGGAGTGCCTGCGGAAGTTGGCAGGAGGCCGGAAGGAGCTTCAGTGCCCCGAGTGCCGTGAGCGGGTGGCCCTCCCACAGGGGGGCGTGGGTGCTCTCCGGACCAACTTCTTCATCAACGGCCTGCTGGACCTGGTCCACCCCACAGGGGAGGCAGAGCCCACCTGCAGCCTCTGCCCGCTCATCGGCCAGGAGCCTGGCCGGCCGGCCGTCTCCCACTGCCTGGACTGCGCCGACGACATGTGCCGGGACTGCGCCCGTGGGCACCGCTGCTCCCGCCTCACTCACCTCCACCACGTGGTGGCCATGGAGGACTACCTCTCCGGGGAGCACGACGAGGAGATCCGGAAGCGCCAGGCGCTGCAGTGCAAGGAGCACACCGGCGAGGAGCTGCGCTTCTTCTGCACGCCTTGTGCCGTCGTCCTCTGCCGGGAGTGCCGGCTGGGGGCCCACCTCCAGCACCCTTGCCTGCCCCTGGCTGAGGCGGCCCAGGCCCGCCGGCCGGTCATCGTGGAGCTCCTGGCCGGGGTGGAGGAGACGGTGCAGGTCATCCGGGCGGGGAGGGCCAGCCTGGAGAGGGAGGCTGCGCAGCTGCAGGTGCGCGAGGCTAGCATCCGGGATGCGGTGGAGCAGGCGTGCTCGCGGGCGGTGCAGCGGCTGCTGGCGCAGCAGGAGGAGGTCCTGGCCCAGCTGGCGGACTACGTGAAGGAGCGGCAGAAGGCCTGCCAGGCCCTCTGCTCCGATCTGGAGTTCCAAGAGCAGGTGGCCTCCAGCACCGTGGCCTTTGCCCAGAAGGTGCTGGGCCTGGGGAGGGAGGTGGAGATCGTCTCCCTGGAGCAGGTCATCTGTGAGCGTCTCAGGCATCTGCAGGGCTTCTCCTGGGAGCCGCTGGCCACCCGCCTGCCTTGCCTGGAGGTCAACGCTGAGATCGAGGGCAGCTGCCCCCGCCTGTTCCACCTGGAGTTCCGGGAGGAGAGCCCCACTGGAGTGCCTGAGGGCCCCAAGGAGGAGGCCACAAATGGGGCCAAGAAGAAGACCCACCTGCCAGAGGGCCCCAAGGAGGAGGCCACAAATGGGGCCAAGAACAAGACCCACCTGCCAGAGGGCCCCAAGGAGGAGGCCACAAATGGGGCCAAGAAGAAGACCCACCTGCCAGAGGGCCCCCAGGAGGCAGCCACAAAAGGGGCGAAGAAGAAGAGGAGGAAGCAACAGCAGCAAGTGCCGCCTGCCAAGGAGGGATCCCAGATAACCACCCTCATCCTCAGGGGCTGCCAGCAAGCCGTAGCCCCTGTGCCTCCTCCCAAGGTCCCAGAAACCCCCCTTCTGACACCCAAGCCTCTCTTCTCGTGTAGCTTCTGCGTCACGATCCCCAGCGACCAGAAGTGCCCCTTGGTCACAGGGCTCTGCCCCTTTGGCTCTGGAGAGCTGCTGGTGGCCGACAATCAAAACCAGAATCTGAAGCGCTTCTCCCTGCAGGGGGAGTTCAAGGGTACTGTCCCCGTCCCCAGTGGCGTGGCCCCAGTCAGCTTGGCCACCGTGGGCAGCAAGGTGGCCTTCACGGCTGGCTCCTGCCTCTACCTCCTGAACGGTGAAGGTGGCCTGGTATGGCAGAAGGCCCTGGGGCAGGGGCAGGCCAACCATGCAGTGGCAGCACTGGGGGGAGACCGTGTGGCAGTGTGTGTGGCTGGGCAGTTGGAGGTGTACGACCTGGAGGGGCGACTGCTGGAGAAGATTGTGCCTGAGGACAGTGCAGAGAGGTGCCTTGTCTTCCTGGCCAACCACAAGGACGGCTTTGTAGGCTCCGACTGGTACCGCCGCAGTGTGGTCCTGTTCACCAGGACGGGGCAGCTGGTGGCCGAGTGCTCTGAGGAGCAGCTGGGCGAGTGCCAGCCGGGGGCCGTTTGTGCCGACATCATGGGCATCATTTACGTGGTCTTGCGGGAGCTGAACGAGGTGGTGGCCTTCTCCCCCAGTGGGAAGAAGTTGGGGGCGTTCCTCACTGCCGAGAACAGCATCGACCGACCGCGAGTGGTCACAGTGGCTAGGGAGGGGCGCTTTGCCGTGGCTCTGAGCGACGGCACCATCCACATCTTCCGGATCAGGTATCAGGGCAAGTGAGACAGAGGAAGGGCAAGGGAGGGGGGTTAAAAGCTGTATGTCCCAGTGTTAATGACCCAAGGCAGACTGGTGTTCCCATGGTCACACAGGGTGAGCAATGGTGTGTGTAGGAGACTAAAAGCATGGCTTTACTTTGTATCTCTTTTGTGATCACCATTCCTCTCTTTCCCCCCTATAAATATCATTCAATAATAAAACAAACGTGTATATTTGCATCTTTGCAAGAGAGGACAATTGTATATGAGCTGAAATAAAGAGTCTGGATAAAAAACTTCCTGCAGTTCTGATATTTTTGTCCTGGGATGCTTTCAGATGGGAACTTAATATGTAAAAGGGCCACAGAAACATCCTGTATGAGAAGCATAAACTCCACAGCAAACAGCTGCCTGGGAATCCCCCCCCCCTTTCTGAACATGCAGAAACTGCACTGGGAGCAGCCAGAGAGTCTAGGAGCAGGAGCTCACCTGTTCAGAAATGGGGCAGAATCTCACCATAGAGCATATTGGAAACAACAATGAGCAGATATTTGTTTCATTCATTTGGCACCCCAAAGCGATTTACAATGTATTATAACAACTAAATGAATTGCAAATATGGAAACTCTTCTTATATATATGAGAACAGCTTCAAACAACAATGTCTAAAATCAGTCGGATTCCAATGCTGATACTGGCTGGAATTGTTGCAGGAATATATGGATAGGTGGGGGGGGGGTTGCCCCTCCAGCAGATATCCTGGGGTCAGCCTCTTTTCTTTTTGGCCTTACGCCTGCCCCCGGCCGGCCGGCCATTGTCCTCCCTGGCTGAGGGCAGGTCAAAGGCTAGCTCAAGCAGGTGGGTGGCACCTGCCCAGGTGAGCCTTGCTCGGTGCCGCAAACCGGGCCCACCTGTGGGGAAGGGAGGGCGGATATTGCGGGCACACGCGCTAAACCCTGTCTGTGGTGCCTATCCCTTTCCCCAAATGATGAGACAAGAGACAGGAGTATGAGTTCAAATTGGCCACAACTTTGTTGAGCTTCAGAAGCGGGGAACTTGGCACAGGCCTTGGCAGGGAACCCTCTCAGCCCGCCTGGCTGAGGATATGCAGGCAGTTGAGGCCCAGTGAGAGGGGACTGCAAAGCGCAAACTTACACAGCATGCCCTTCCACTGACCTTGTCCAGGGAGTTTGACCTATATGCCGCTGCTCTAGGGCCAGGGACTCCCGGTTTGCCCTTTAACGGGCCCTGCACGCGCCGCCGCATGGGGAGGGAGCATGAATGCATCCCCCTGACTTGATGTTAGACTAAAGGCTACCTTGCCAAGGCCTAAAAACCGCCACTTGAGGCCCCAAGGGGCCTCGCCGCCAAGTCCCACAACCGAGGACCAATCAAACCCCGCAATCTATCCGGTCCCCAAGGGCTCATCGCAAGTCGTGGAGCCGGAAGTCATTGCCCAGTGGGGTCAGTGCACCCCGTCCCCACGGAATAGGTCTACTCTATCTGCTGTGATGGTTGGATGTGGGATAGAGAACCCACCAATTTGCCGTATGGTGTTGCGCATGGCCCTGCTAATTTTACTCACCGCATAATTGAGGCGAGAGGGATTGGAAGCCCCCCTCCAGTGAAGACGGGGTAGGAGATTGGACCAGCCGATGGTCATTGATGGGTACAAGGCATGCAGGCTTTTTAGATCTGCCCTTGCAGCAAGGGCAAGGGCAATGCCTTTTTGCTCCACTAGATCGTTCTCCCTTGCATGTATAATCAAGACCCTTGGAGGGCCATGGGTCGCTGTGGCACTACACAGCATGCGCATCAAGCTCCGCCAATGCATGTCCCGCTGGCCATCCAACAAAAGCGTACCTTGGGGTGGATGTTATGCTTATGGCCATGATTTTGAGACTGTGCATAATCTGCTGCCCAATGGACAATGCTGTGGCCTATCACCCATATCTTCATGGTGGGCAAACCTGTACGACAATTAAATTGCAAGTGATAAGGAGGAGGAGCCGGGACAAATGTAACTTTTGTAGGCTGCTGAACGCCAGCGCCCCAGTGTCTTGATGTGTGCGGGGTCCCAACCCTGTATCACCGCTGTATCGTTCCCTGATATGGAACGAGTGCCCGGAATATTCCTGGGGACTAACACTGCAAGCAGATGAGGCTTTGCGTAAAACCACTGTGAATTGTGATCGCGTCAACGGGCGCGTGTTTGAGTGAATGAAGAAAAGGCCCTTGGACTGTGGCCACTCCCCAATGCACATGGCACCCAAAAAGGCTAGGGAGAATGCTGTCCGATAGAGACAAGTTTCAAAATTTGACCAGCAGATCTCTGGTAGTTTTTTCCAAATTAGATAAAGTATATCTATGGTGATAGGCTTCCATCCTGACGTGGGGGAATGACATGCCGCCACCCAGCCAGCAACTTCTTGACATGGAAGCTGTCACAGGGGTCTGGCCAATGATGGAATTTACAAAAGAAAGAAATAGCCGCCCTGTAACGAATTAAAGTTTTTATGGCAAGGCCCTTGCACTTTAGGAGCACCAAGAACTGAAGCACCTCCTCCTCGGATGTGTGTCGTGTTGCAGAGCCACAAAAGCGCCCAAAGGCATCCCAGGCCCTGGAATAAGAATGTCTAGTGGAGGGTGCTATTGCTGCCAACACTCCCTGGTTTACTTCTCGCTTCCAATCTCCCACAGATCGTCTGGGAAGGCGTCCGGGGACTGGGCTGCTTCTGGTGCCATCGCGCGGAAATACTCCATCTGGAAACGAGACAGTGCGTCAGCAATGTTATTGATAAGGCCAGGTATGAAGCGGGCACAAACAGGCGCAGGACCCTTATGACCCTCTGGGACTTTGCTGACTGCCTAGATATAACTCTTACCACCGCTTGATTGTCGGACCAGAAACAGACCCTGGAATTTGAGAAGAGGGTTCCCCAGATGTGAATGGCAACTAGAATAGAAAAGAACTCCAGAAAGGTTAAATCCCGAATAATGCCTGCTGCGTGCGAAGAAGATGGCCATGGCTGGGCGCACCAATGTCCAATTCAATACCCAAGTAGGAAAGGATAGTCGAAGGGCCCTCGGTCTTGTCAGTAGCCAGAGGTATGCCAAAGTCAGCTGCAAGGCGTATGAATGTAGCTAGGGATAGAGCACAGTCAGGGGAGTCTGTGGCTGCCATGATAAGAAAGTCATCTAAGTAATGGATGACGAAAGGGGAACCAGATATGGTTTGGAAGGCCCATGCAATGAATGTGCTGAAGGTTTCAAAGGCTGCGCAGGCCACAGAGCAACCCATGGGCATAGCCTTCTCAAAAGACCAGCTATCCCTGAATTTGAGTCCTAGAAGCCAAAAATCTTCAGGATGAACCGGGAGCAGGCGGAAGGCTGACTCAATGTCGCATTTTGCCATTCATCCTGGAAGGAAGAACAGCAAAAGAGGCTTGAGCCGAGGGGTCAGCCTCTTTTCTCTTGGCCTTAGGCCCACCCCCGGCCGGCCGTCCATTGTCCTCACTGGCCAAGGGCGGGTCAAAGGCCAGCTTAAGCAGGTGGGTGGCACCCGCCCAGGTAAGCCCCACTCGGTGCCGCAAACCCCGCCCACCTGTGGGGAAGGGAGGACAGATATTATCTCTTTGACATCTGCTGGGAGGGCGTTCCACAGGGCAGGCGCCACTACTGAGAAGGCCCTCTGCCTGGTTCCCTGTAACCTCACTTCTCGCAATGAGGGAACCGCCAGAAGGCCCTCAGCGCTGGACCTCAGAGTCCTGGCAGAACGATGGGGGTGGAGACGTTCCTTCAGGTATACCGGGCCAAGGCCATTTAGGGCTTTAAAGGTCAACACCAACACTTTGAATTGTGCTCGGAAATGTACTAATACATCACTCATACAACACGGTTATAACATGAAAGGGGAAGTCTGGTGGCAGGAATCTGAGCATCCTGGACCCTGCCCCATGGTTCCCCTTGCCCTCCACCAAACACCCATCGAGTGTAAGAAAAGAGATCTTTACATTTCCCTGTTTCCCAGCCCAGTTAATCCCACCCTTTTGTCTTCATCTGAGTTTGTTATTTCTGGAATGGCTACCTGTCTGGCACTCAGGTATCAGGAGGCCAGGGATGATCACTCAGGCAGAGGGGCTGCTGGGCAGCTGAGCTCACAGGTCTAGATGAATTTCTGGAGTTTTCCCAGTGAGCCAGTACAGAGATACATTGATCAGTGAATTCTTACATTTGGTATTGTGCAGCAGAGGCCCTTTGAATAGATAGGAAGAAACTGTGACCAAGTGTTTTGTGGGGACAAATCACAAAAGCCACAAAAGTGATTGTGCTGATTTTGGTAGTGGGCTGCATGTGCATGGTATCTGCTGGAGGGGCAACCCCCCCAACCTTTACATAAATTCCTGCAACACTAGGAGCCATCAACAGCCTTCTCCTCAGGCTGTATCAAAGCAACAGCAGCCCAGAGTCTCCTGGGGGCGGCTTAAAGACTCCCACTTGTGTTGGGGCAGAATATTTATTTTAGGGGCTGCAGTCTCCTCCAGGATCCTGGCTATGATTCCTGCATTGCAGGGGCCTGGGCTGGGTGGCCCTGGGGGTCCTCTCCAAATCTACGATTCTATGATTCTGCCATCATCACCACCTGCATAGAGAGAGATCCCAAATTGCACGTATGTTTATGCGTGTGAGAATACACACAAACGCACATGCATGGTCCGTGTGGGTGTTCCACAGAGGTGGAATTGAAATCATCAAAGGTCAGAAGGAAATGAAACTGCTGGGGGTTTGCCAGGTGACTCTCAGGCTCCTTTCCAATGATTCTACAATCTTTATTCCAGCCTTTATCAGCATTGGAATCCGACTGATTTTAGGCATTGTTGTTTGAAGCTGTTCATATATATATATATATATATATATATATATATATATGAAGAGCTTCCATATTTGCAATTCTTTTAGTTGTTATAATATATTGTAAATTGCTTTGGGGTGCCAAATGAATGAAACAAATATCTGCTCATTGTTGTTGCCAATATGCTGTATGGTGAGATTCTGCCCCATTTCTGAACAGGTGAGCTCCTGCTCCCAGACTCTCTGGCTGCTCCCAGTGGAGTTTCTGCATGTTCAAAAATGGGGGGGGGGGGTTTCCCAGGCAGCTGTTTGCTGTGGAGTTTCTGTGGCCCATTTACATATTAAGTTTCCATCTGAAAGCATCCCAGGACAAAAATATCAGAACAAAAATATCCCAGGACAAAAATACCAGAAGTTTTTTATCCAGACTCTTTTATTTCAGCTCGTATACAATTGTCCTCTCTTGCAAAGATGCAAATATACACGTTTGTTTTATTATTGAATGATATTTATAGAAAAAAGAGAGAGGAATGGTGACCACAGCAGAGTTACAAATCATGTTCTTCTGTCAGATTGTTCCGGAAGGCACAGATGGGATCCCCACTCAGTGATGGTCTCCTTGGGGTGCAAATGAATATAACGTTCAGGCTTAATATTGTGCTCCACACTCTCAGAATCGTGCTCCAATTACGCACACTCTGTTGTGTTGCGTTATGCCCCATTTAGCAGCTGGAAGCTGGCCACACCAGCAGACCCTTAATCCCTTAATCTGAATAAAATTGGTGAAAAAGCAGAGAGTTTATTGAATACAATATGTCCTTGCAAGAGCGGGTGTCCAAAGCAGGCACACCCAAAACTGACAAAGCATAAGCTTATATTCCCTATACCTGAAGCGCAGGTTCCCTCCCTTGTCTCCCCACTGGCTGGGTACTGCAAGGTTTACAGTCCATCACGACTGCCTAATTTCCCTACTAAAATCCCCGCCTTTGTCGACATCTCTCATCACTCTGATTTCGAGGACCACACCTCCTGTTTACCTTTCTCCTTATTTGGTCCATGCTTTTTATGCTTTTAGGGACGCGGGTGGCGCTGTGGGTTAAACCACCAATAAAGCGAGATGAGCGCCGCAACCCCAGAGTCGGCCACGACTGGACCTAATGGTCAGGGGTCCCTTTGCCTTTACTTCTATGCTTTTACACATTGACTCAAGAGACAAAGCCACATCCTGACTAAACAAGTAAACAAGTTCTATACCTGTTGAAGTATTGTGATAGGAACTTTGAGGTCTTAGGTATATGTTAAATGTTCCTAAGTGTACCAACCAAGCACGTACATAGATCAGCACAGGAAGACCGTCCTGAAACCATTTTGATTCCCAAACTGAGCAAATTATTTCTCTGCAAGGTCAAAGTGGGAAACCTCCCCATTGTTTCTTTCCTCACAAATCCTTTCTCAAGGGCACACTTAAGATATGAATAGGATGTGAGTCTGTGACCTGGCTCAGGAACTAAGTATTTATCATTACAAAAGACTGGCCAGGCTCCCCAGGCAATCCAATCCAGTGACCATTAAACAGGTAACCTGGCAGACAGGAGGTAAACAAAGCACTCAGATTTCTACTGTAAAGTGCCCTTTCTGTGATGTAGGTATGATGTGTCTGGGGGTGGTCTTGATCTACAGGGTGGCAATTTCAAAAGTCTATATAAGGCCTTGCATACCATTTTTCTGGGTTCCTCCTCCTTCTCCTGCGTGTGAGGGGAACACCCTGTTGCAACAGATCAATAAAGATCAGGCTTTAGCCTCTGTTATTTTCTCCTACCAATAGGGAACCTATGTAAGGACTCTGTATGGGCTCTTGGATACCCCCATAAGGGAAAAGGGCAGATTTTTTTGTATACAAACAAACCGTCCCATTTACGAGCATCCTGACCGCAAGCTGGTCTAAATCTAAGTGTAAGCAGGTCTCTGCTGCTGCCTGCCGATATCTAGCTGTTGCAGCCTTTTGGATTTTTGGTGAAAAAAGCAGCATTATCATTCCTCCCATCCTCTGGACTTTGTCGTGCCCCTGATTTACACGGGAGAACAAAAGGAAGGTAAACTTTGGCAGTTAGGCGATCTATGCCAGGTTCTATCATTTCCACATTGCCCTCTGGTGGCCGCCCTTGGGAACAACAACCCCAGGTAAGTAAAGCACAACTCTGGGAGCTGACCCAATCCAGACAGGAGGGCAGGCGGGAGGAAGTGTTGCTTTTACTCTCCTACACACACCATAGCTCACCTTGGTCACACCAGTCTGCCTTGGGTCATTAACTCTGGGACATACAGCTTTTAACCCCCCTCCCTTGCCCTTTCTCTGTCTCACTTGCCCTGATACCTGATCCGGAAGATGTGGACGGTGCCGTTGCTGAGAGCCACGGCAAAGCGCCGCTTCCCAGCCACCGTGACCACCCGCGGCCGGTTGATGCTGTTCTTGGCAGTGAGGAACGCCCCCAACTCCTTCCCACTGGGGGAGAAGGCCACCACCTTGTTCAGCTCCCGCAAGACCACGTAAATGATGCCCGTGGCATCGGCACAAACGGCCCCCGGCTGGCACTCGCCCAGCTGCTCCTCAGAGCACTCGGCCACCAGCTGCCCCGTCCTGGTGAACAGGATCACGCTGCGGCGGTACCAGTCCGAGCCTACAAAGCCGTCCTTGTGGTTGGCCAGGAAGACGAGGCACCTCTCTGCACTGCCCTCAGGCACAATCTTCTCCAGCAGCCGCCCCTCCAGGTCGTACACCTCCAACTGCCCAGCCACGCACACTGCCATACGGTCACCTCCCAGTGCTGCCACTGCATGGCTGGCCTGCCCCTGCCCCAGAGCCTTCTGCCACACCAGGTCACCCTCACCATTCAGGAGGTAGAGGCAGGAGCCGGCTGTGAAGGCCACCTTGCTGCCCACGGTGGCCACGCTGACCGGGGCCACACCACTGGGGACAGGGACAGTGCCCTTGAACTCCCCTTGCAGGGAGAAGCGCTTCAGATTCTGGTTTTGCTTGTCGGCCACCAGCAGCTCTCCAGAGCCAAAGGGGCAGAGCCCTGTGACCAAGGGGCACTTCTGGTCGCTGGGGATCGTGACGCAGAAGCTACATGTGAAGGACGGCTTGGGTGTCAGAAAGGGGGTTCCTGGGACCTTGGGAGGAGGCACAGGGGCTACGGCTTGCTGGCAGCCCCTGAGGATGAGGGTGGTCATGTGGAATCCCTCCTTGGCAGGCGGCACTTTCTGCTGTTGCTTCCTCTTCTTCTTTGCCCCTTTTGTGGCCTCCTCCTTGGGGCCCTCCGGTACTCCAGTGGGGATCTCAGCGTTGACCTCCAGGCAGGGCAGGTGGGTCTTCTTCTTCGCCCCTATTGTGGCCTCCTCCTTGGGGCCCTCCGGCACTCCAGTGGGGCTCTCCTCCCGGAACTCCAGGTGGAACAGGCAAGGGCCGCTGCCCCCGATCTCAGCGTCGACCTCCAGGCAGGGCAGGCGGGTGGCCAGCGGCTCCCAGGAGAAGCCCTGCAGATGCCTGAGACGCTCACAGATGACCTGCTCCAGGGAGACGATCTCCACCTCCCTCCCCAGGCCCAGCACCTTCTGGGCAAAGGCCACGGTGCTGGAGGCCACCTGCTCTTGGAACTCCAGATCGGAGCAGAGGGCCTGGCAGGCCTTCTGCCGCTCCTTCACGTAGTCCGCCAGCTGGGCCAGGACCTCCTCCTGCTGCGCCAGCAGCCGCTGCACCGCCCGCGAGCATGCCTGCTCCACCGCATCCCGGATGCTAGCCTCGCGCACCTGCAGCTGCGCAGCCTCCCTCTCCAGGCTGGCCCTCCCCGCCCGGATGACCTGCACCGTCTCCTCCACCCCGGCCAGGAGCTCCACGATGACCGGCCGGCGGGCCTGGGCCGCCTCAGCCAGGGGCAGGCAAGGGTGCTGGAGGTGGGCCCCCAGCCGGCACTCCCGGCAGAGGACGACGGCACAAGGCGTGCAGAAGAAGCGCAGCTCCTCGCCGGTGTGCTCCTTGCACTGCAGCGCCTGGCGCTTCCGGATCTCCTCGTCGTGCTCTCCGGAGAGGTAGTCCTTCATGGCCACCACGCGGTGGAGGTGGGTGAGGCGGGAGCAGCGGTGCCCACAGGCGCAGTCCCGGCACATGTCGTCGGCGCAGTCCAGGCAGCGGGAGACGGCTGGCCGGCCAGCCTCCTGGCCGATGAGCGGGCAGAGGCTGCAGGTGAGCTCTGCCTCCCCTGTGGGGTGGACCAGGTCCAGCAGGCCGTTGATGAAGAAGTTGGTCCGGAGAGCACCCACGCCCCCCTGTGGGAGGGCCACCCGCTCACGGCACTCGGGGCACTGAAGCTCCTTCCGGCCTCCTGCCAACTTCCGCAGGCACTCCTGGCAGTAGCTGTGCAGGCAGGGCAGGATCTTGGGGCGGCGGAGGCGCTCCAGGCAGATGGTGCAGGTCAGGAAGCCGCTGGTGAGGGCTTCGGAGAGGGACGGGGCCTTGGCCGCCATGGTGGGGTGGTCCCTGCTGCAGGGAGGTTGCCTTGAAGGGAGAGAGAGAGAGAGAGAGAGAGAGAGAGAGAGAGAGAGAGAGAGAGCACTGTGAAAAGGATCCAGCGGTTTTAGTAAACCACAAGCTCAATATGAGTCAACGCTGTGATGCAGCAGCAAAAAAAGACGAATGTGATTCTAGGCGGCACCATCAGAAGTCCAGGGCAGCACAATTTAAGGAGGATAAAGTGGTACCTCGGGTTAAGTACTTAATTCGTTCTGGAGCTCTGTACTTAACCTGAAACTGTTCTTAACCTGAAGCACCACTTTAGCTAATGGGGCCTCCCACTGCTGCTGTGCCACCAGAGCACAATTTCTGTTCTCATCCTGAAGCTAAGTTCTTAACCCGAGGTAATATTTCTGGGTTAGCGGAGTTTGTAACCTGAAGCGTCTGTAACCCCAGGTACCAATGTATTGACAAGCTGGAAGGTATGCAGAGAAGGGCTGCCAAGATGATCAAAGGTCTAGAAACCAAGCCTGATGAGAAGCGGTTGAGGGACCTGGGTATGTTTAGCCTGGAAAAGAGGAGACTGAGAGGAGATATGGTAGCTATCTTCAAACATCTCAAGGGCTGCCACATGGGAAATGAAGCAAGCCTGACTTCAGTTACAAGAAAGGAAATTGCAGCGTAAACATCAGGAAGAACTTTCTGACAGTAAGAGCAGTTTGACAGTGGAGCGGATCACCATTCACTAAGGCACAGCAGAGTCTGTATTGTGGCTCGGAGCCAAGGACACCCTCCCCCCTCCCTGACTTTGCCCAGTCCTCTCGGGACAAAAGTTCTGCAAACACCAGATATGGCTGGACCTTTGAATTCCCTGCAAGGGAGGGAGCGGCAGTCCAGCAACACCTGGAGTGAGAGGGGGCTCCCCGGATCGGGGTGTCCCCAGGAGGCAGGAGAAGGAGCCCTTGCGCCTGATGTAAGGAAACCGAGGCTCTGTACAAGAAGCGCACGTCCGTAAGTGCGCTAGGTAGGAAGGCGTGCACAGGAGCGCACAGCCACAAACACGGGGAAACCCACACACGGGGTGGAAAGCGCCACTCTCCGTGGGTTGAGCCTCACAGGCGACCCCTGGTTTTCACAACACGTCCAACGGGAGTGGGGGTTAGGGGGCAGGACTTCTGGGTCCCCAGGAGACTCCTGGTGCCGGCGGGGACGCCCTTGCCCAGCTCTCATCGAGGCCCTTGCGACCAGCATGACCTCCCCTTCCCCGGGATCCAGGGAGAGAAGGGCCGCCCCCCGACCCACCCCGGCGGACCCTAACCCTCCGAAGGTCTCCGGGCCAAAGTTCGCCCCCCAAACCCCATATCTGGGGAGCGACTCTCGACTGGCTGGCAGCTTGCCCACCCGCCCGCGAAGGAGCCCCTACCTCGGAGCGGCAGCTGGGCTGGGGGTCCTCTCCGCTTGCCATTCCCTGGGAGGTCGCCCCCGAGATATGGGGCTGGGAGTGTCACCGCGCGGAAGCGGAAGCGAATTTGACGCTCACAGGGGGCAGAGGATTCCGCAAGGGCAGGTATGTTCAAAGTCCAAAGGTTTAATCTGGCGCCTAGTTTATTTACTGGGGTAACCCCCTCCAAAAAAGCTCAACATCTTGAATCAACAAAAAGTTCAACAACATTGGGGTAAAATCGTATAGAAAGCTTTGGTCGGCCCTCACGCATGTGCACTTCATCAAATCTGGCTCTCTTTGAAAAAACGTTTGGGCACCTCTGCGCAAGGTGCTGCGGGACTGGAAGGTTGTGACAAGGGGGTCACGGGAGGGCTCGGGGATGGCTCCGCTGGGGGGCCAAAGGGCTGAGAGGGGGCGTCCTGCCCGCCCGCTCCCCTCGGCTCTCCTCGCTCCCTTTGAGCCTCGCAGCCCGTCTCCTCTTGGGGCATCCAGGCTGGACCACCCCCCGAGGAGTTAGCGCAAGCGGGTCTTGGCAAAGTGTGCCGTCCTGGGGCCGCCCCGCTTCCCGCCCCCCTGTTGGAGAGCTCCCTGTTTCCTTCGTGGACGCAAGAACAGAGGACAGCAGCTGGGTCAGGCCAAAAGAGGGACCCGTCCAGATGTGATTCATGCATTGCAGGGGTTGGACTAGATGACCCCCAGGTTCCCTTTTGCCTCCCCCAAGGTCCCCTGCAGGGACACGGGTGGCGCCGTTGGTTAAGCCACAGAGCCTGCGACTTGCCGATCAGAAGGTCAGCAGTTCGAATCGACACGACGGGGTGAGCTCCCATTGCTCGGTCCCTGCTCCTGCCAACCTAGCAGTTCGAAAGCACGTGAAAGTGCAAGTAGATAAATAGGTACCACTCCGGTGGGAAGGTAAACGGTGTTTCCATGCGCTGCTCTGGTTTGCCAGAAGCATCTCAGTCAGGCTTAGTCATGCTGGCCACATGACCTGGAAGCTGTCTGCGGACAAACGCCAGCTCCCTCGGCCAGTAAAGCGAGATGAGCGCCGCAACCCCAGAGTCTTCCGTGACTGGACCTAACAGTCAGGGGTCCCTTTACCTTTACCTTCCACAGTTAAAACAATGCTCACGGCGGCTAAGTGTATGGGGAGGCAGTTACCAATTTTTTTAAAAAAAAATGTGCACCAACAGTCTTATTTGCCCCTGCCTGTATATAAATATATATGCGCAAAGCATAAATAAAAAGGCATTTTATGCATTATTTTATGCATTATTTATGCATAAATAAAAAGGCATTAATATTTTAGGGGTTGGGGAGTGAGAATGACAACTTAAGGGGAGCGCAGAGAGAAGAAAGGCGGTGGTCCCTCTGCAGCAGTGTAACTGGACGCCCTCATCTGCCCCTGCTGCAATAAAAACTCGTCTCATGTATCGGTGTCTACAGCCCCAGTAAATGCTGCAACCTTCCAACAGTTTGGCTTCATCCCCGGTGAAGGCGCACTCCTCCATTGTCTCCCGAGACAGATGGGTGCCCAAAATCAGCTTCCCACATCTTCAAAAGCAGGCATGAAATAAAATGGGGGGGGGGAATAAACCACAGGCGTGTGATTGTGTGGAAAGTAGTGACTGGAACTATGTATAGCATAGGCATAATGATTAAACAAGACATGGTTACAAGGCAAGGTAGCCTGTTATTCCAAGGGAATGTCAATAAAATTATCCAAATGCCCAAAGCCAGATTTGTTCCTAGGTTAAGGGGGGTGGGTCCTCAACTATGTTCCTTCTTGCTTACAAATATAATATAATATAATATAATATAATATAATATAATATAATATAATATAATATAATAATATGTACCGTATTTTTCGCTCTATAACACGCACCCGACCATAACACGCACGTAGTTTATAGAGGAGGAAAATCCGTAGGCATGCCACTCGTAGGCATTCCCTCCATAACACGCACAGACATTTCCCCTTACTTTTTAGGAGGAAAAAAGTGAGTGTTATGGTGCAAAAAATACGGTAATATAAATAATATTTATACCTCGCTCTCCCCGGCCACTCAGGGCGGCTTCCAACAAAACACTAAAATACAATAACCTATTAAACATTAAAAGCATCCCTAAGCAGGGCTGCCTTCAGATGTCTTCTAAAAGTCTGGTAGTTCTTGTTCTCTTTGACATCTGGTGGGAGGGTGTTTCACAGGGCAGGCGCCACTACGGAAAAGGCCCTCTGCCTGGTTTCCTGTAAATTTACTTCTCGCAGTGAGGGAACCGCCAGAAGGCCCTCAGCGCTGGACCTCAGTCTCTGGGCTGAACGATGGGGGTGGAGATGCTCTTTCAGATATACTGGACTGAGGCTGTTTAGGGCTTTAAAGGTCAGCACCAACACTTTGAATTGTGCTCACTAATTGTGCTCACTAATACATCACTCATACATCACGGTTACATCATGAAAGGGGGTGTCTTGTGGCAGGAATCTGAGCATCCTGGACCCTGCCCCATGGTTCCCCTTGTCCTCCACCAAACACCCATCAAGTGAAGCAAAATATATATTTACATTTCCCTGTTTCCCAGCCAATTAATCACACCCTTTTGTCTTCATCTGGGTTTGTTATTTCTGGAATGGCTACCTGTCTGGCACTCAGGTATCAGGAGGCCAGGAATTATCACTCAGGCAGAGGGGCTGCTGAGTAGCTGAGCTCACAGGTCTAGATGAATTTCTGATGTTTTCCCTGTGAGCCAGTACATAGGAACATTTATCAGTGAATTCTTACATTTGGTATTGTGCAGCAGAGGCCCTTTGAATAGATAGGAAGAAACTGTGACCAAGTGTTTTGTGGGGACAAATCACAAAAGTCACAAAAGTGATTGTGCTGATTTTGATAGTGGGCTGCATGTGCAGGATATCTGCTGGAGGGGCAACCCCCCCCCCAACCTATACATAAATTCCTGCAACATTAGGAGCCGTCAACAGCCTTCTCCTCAGGCTGTATCGAAGCAACAGCAGCCCAGGGTCTCCTGGGGGCGGCTAAAAAACTCCCACTTGTGTTGGGGCAGAATATTTCTTTCAGGGGCTGCAATCTCCTCCAGAATCCTGGCTATGATTCCTGCATTGCAGGGGCCTGGGCTGGGTGGCCATGGAGGTCCTCTCCAAATCTACGATTCTATGATTCTGCCATCATCACCACCTGCATAGAGAGAGATCCCAAATTGCACGTATGTTTATGCGTGTGAGAATACACACAAACGCACATGCATGGTCCGTGTGGGTGTTCCACAGAGGTGGAATTGAAATCATCAAAGGTCAGAAGGAAATGAAACTGCTGGGGGTTTGCCAGATGACTCTCAGGCTCCTTTCCAATGATTCTACAATCTTTATTCTGTTAAAGGAGAAATCTGAGGTCTCCCTTGGACAAAAAGCAAGGACCCCAGCCAGGAATGCCAGAGCAAAACAGCAGCCAGTCGGCTTGGTCTTGATTGAAGACTGTCGCGACAGGACTCCCACCTGCCACCAGGTGGAACAAGATGGAAGCCCCGAACAAAAGAGAACCTAAACTTTCATTAGCTGCTAATCCCCATGTTACCCCCCAAAACTATAATAATAATAATAATAATAATAATAATAATAATAATAATATATTATTTGTACCCCGCCCATCAGGCTGGGTTTCCCCAGCCACTCTGGGCGGCTTCCAACAAAGATGAAAAATACATTAAAATGTCACAGATTAATAACTTCCCTGAACAGGGCTGCCTTCAGATGCCTTCTAAATGTTAGGTAGTTGTTTGCAGGCACACGCGCTAAACCCTGTCTGTGGTGCCTATCCCTTTCCCCAAATGATAAGACAAGAGACCAGAGTATGGGTTCAAATTGGTCACAACTTTATTGAATTTCAGAAATTGGAAACTTGGCACAGGCCTTGGCAGGTAACCTTTTGTAGGCTGCTGAACGCCAGTGCCCCAATGTCTTGATGTGTGCGGGGTCCCAACCCTGTATCGCCACTGAAGTGGCAGCCCCGATATGGAAGCAGTGCCCAGAATATTCCTGTGGACTAACACCACAAGCCGATAAGGCTTTGTGTAAGACCACTGTGAATTGTGATTGTGTCAACGGGCGCGTGTTTGAATGAATGAAGAAAGGGCCCTTGCACTGTGGCTGGATCCTGACAAAGTGGCGCATGTCGCAATATGGGCAGGGGCCCGCCTGTTCGGTTGGGGACAGCGCGATCATGACCCCTTTCCGCAATTGGTCAGTTTTTGAGGACCGAATCTTGACATTCAACATATGCCCAGAGAACTTGATTTCGGTGTCTGCCAACCCTGATTGCAGGGGCCCAGCCAAACACTCCCCAATGTGCATGGCACCAAAAAAGGCTAGGGAGAATGCTGCCCGAAAGATTTCAAAATTTGACCATCAGATCTCTGGCCGGGGGTGGGCCTAAGGCCAAGAGAAAAGAAGATGACCCCTTGGCTCAAGCCTCTTTTGCTGTTCTTCCTTCCAGGTTCAATGGCAAAATGCGACATTGAGTCAGCCTTCCGGCTGCTCCCGGTTCATCCTGAAGATTTTTGGTTTCTAGGACTCAAATTCAGGGATAGCTGGTATTTTGACAAGGCTATGCCCATGGGCTGCTCTGTGGCCTGCGCGGCCTTTGAAACCTTCAGCACATTCATTGCATGGGCCTTCAAATCCACATCTGGTTCCCCTTTCATGATCCATTACTTAGATGACTTTCTTATTATGGCGGCCCCAGACTCCCCTGACTGCGCTCTATCCCTAGCTACATTCATGCGCCTTGCAGCTGACTTTGGCATACCTCTGGCTGCTGACAAGACCGAGGGCCCTTCGACTATCCTTTCCTACTTGGTTATTGAATTGGACACAATTCGGCAGTCATCGCGCCTCCCACAGACCAAGCTGGAATCCTTGAAAGTGTTTCCGGAGGCAATGCTTGGGGTTCAAAAGACCACCGTTTGCCAGGTGCAATCCCTATTGGGTCATCTTAATTTTGCATGTAGAGTAGTGGCACCAGGCCGTGCCTTTTGTGCCCGTCTGGCTCGGCTCGTGGCCGGGGGGGGGTAGCCCCCCACCATCACATCAGGGTGACAAAACATAATAATAATAATAATAATAATAATAATAATAATAATAATAATAATAATTTTTATTTATATCCCGCCCTCCCCAGCTGAAGCCGGGCTCAGGGCGGCTAACAACAATAAAACAGTACAAAAGTACAGCATAAACAACACTCTAAAATCATTCATTATAAAATTAATTAATTCAAGCCACTGGCAACCATTGGGCCAGAGCTCCGTGAAGATTGCCGAGGGAGGGAGTCAGGCTGTGCCCTGGCCAAAGGCCTGGTGGAACAGCTCTGTCTTGCAGGCCCTGCGGAAAGATGTCAAGTCCCGCAGGGCCCTGGTCTCTTGTGACAGAGTGTTCCACCAGATTGGAGGCATGGCCGAAAAAACCCTGGCTCTAGTTGAGGCCAGCCTAACTTCTCTGTGGCCTGGGACCTTCAAGATGTTTTTATTTGAAGACCGTAAGTTTCTCTGTGGGGCATACCAGGAGAGTCGGTCCTGTAGGTACGAGGGACCTAGGCCGTATAGGGCTTTAAAGGACGATCTGAGGGTTTGGCTTGCATTCCTGCAGGATTATAACGGGGTTTCATTTTGGCAGAAGAGCCTTAACCCTGGGGTGGAATTCCAGGTTCATTCTGATGCTTCTGGCCGCTTTGGCTTTGGCGTGTTCTTCAGGGGACATTGGTGTGCCCAGCCATGGTCATCTTCTTGGCACACAGCAGGCATTATTCGGGATTTAACCTTTCTGGAGTTCTTTTCTATTCTAGTTGCCATTCGCATCTGGGGAACCCTCTTCTCGAATTCCAGGGTCTGTTTCTGGTCCGACAATCAAGCGGTGGTAAGAGTTATATCTAGGCAGTCAGCAAAGTCCCAGAGGGTCATAAGGGTCCTGCGCCTGTTTGTGCCCGCTTCATACCTGGCCTTATCAATAACATTGCTGACGCACTGTCTCGTTTCCAGATGGAGTATTTCCGCGAGATGGCACCAGAAGCAGCCCAGTCCCCGGACGCCTTCCCAGACGATCTGTGGGAGATTGGAAGCGAGAAGTAAACCAGGGAGTGTTGGCAGCAATAGCACCCTCCACTAGACATTCTTATTCCAGGGCCTGGGATGCCTTTGGGCGCTTTTGTGGCTCTGCAACACGGCGCGCATCCGAGGAGGAGGTGCTTCAGTTCTTGGTGCTCCTAAAGTGCAAGGGCCTTGCCATAAAAACTTTAATGCTTTACAGGGCGGCTATTTCTTTCTTTTGTAAATTCCGTCATTGGCCAGACCCCTGTGACAGCTTCCATGTCAAGAAGTTGCTGGCTGGGTGGCAGCATGTCATTCCCCCATGTCAGGATGGCAGGAAGCCCATCACCATAGATAAACTTAATCTAATTTGGAAAAAACTACCAGAGATCTGCTGGTCAAATTTTGAAACTTGTCTCTTTCGGACAGCATTCTCCCTAGCCTTTTTGGGTGCCATGTGCATTGGGGAGTGTTTGGCTGGGCCCCTGCAATCAGGGTTGGCAGACAATGACATCAAGTTCTCTGGGCATACGTTGAATGTCAAGATTCGGTCCTCAAAAACTGACCAATTGCGGAAAGGGGTCACGCTTGCGTTGCCCTCAACAGAACAGGCGGTTCCCTGCCCATATCGCGACACACGCCGCTTCTTCAGGGTCCAGTCCCAGTGCAAGGGCCTTTTCTTCATTCACTCAAACACGCGCCTGTTGACGCGATCACAATTCACAGCAGTTTTACGCAAAGCCTTATCTGCTTGCGGTGTTAGTCCCCAGGAATATTACGGGCACTCCTTCCGTATCAGGGCTGCCAATTCAGCGGCGATACAGGGTTGGGACCCCACACACATCAAGACACTGGGGCGCTGGCGTTCGGCAGCCTACAAAAGCTACATTTGTCCCGGCTCCTCCTCCTTATCACTTGCAATTTAATTGTCTTACAGGTTTGCCCACCATGAAGATCTGGGTGATAGGCCACAGCATTGTCCATTGGGCGTTTCAGAATTAGACAGGCTTAACAGTGGTTAAGAAAGTGAAAAACCTGGGGATTAACATGACAGCTAAGAATGGGAATCTATTTAAAGACAATTATGAAAAATGCTGGACTGAAGTGAAAAAAGATTTAGAAATCTGGTCAAATTTGAAGCTTTCAATGCTAGGCCGTATTGCTGCGATAAAAATGAATCTATTGCC
Organism: Podarcis pityusensis; assembly: GCF_964106645.2. NCBI lineage: Eukaryota > Metazoa > Chordata > Lepidosauria > Squamata > Lacertidae > Podarcis > Podarcis pityusensis. The sequence goes on along the minus strand of NC_138038.1, from coordinate 54,948,619 downwards.
TAGAATGTTGTTTCTGTTTCAAACATTGCAAATTTTGGATAAAATGGATTGCTTCAAGAAGTGGCAGAGAGATATTTCTAGATTTGTCTGGCAGGGCAAGAAACCTAGAATAAAATTTAAAATACTAACGGATGCAAAGGAAAGAGGTGGATTTGCCCCGCCAGACCTTAAACTTTATTATGAATCAGCAGCTTTTTGCTGGCTGAAAGAATGGCTGCTTCTTGAAAACACAGACATCTTGGATTTAGAAGGCTTTAATAATGTATTTGGATGGCATGCTGTCAGGAAACTGACATTGGAGCCAGAGGTGGAGGCGAGGCTCTCAAGCGATGCTGGAGAAGGGCCCAGCAGGGGGAGAGGCAGCTCACCAGCTGGGGAAGGAAATCAGCGTAACACCAGGGATAAAGGGGGGCAGATGGGGGAATCGGCGAGGGGGCTCCAGGACTCCTCGCCGGAGATCAGCGAGGAGAGCACGGGTCCTCCGCTACCCACGCCCGCCCTGCGCAGAAGACTTCCGCGCAGGGAGAGTAGGAGGAGACTTGGAGTCAAACAACTTTTATGCTGGAAAAGGTTTAAGAAATGCCCACTGACGGATTCTGCTAGCGACTGATCAGCCACGAAGTGTAGGGCTGTCCAGACAGAAAAGGTTTAACAAGGCAAACTAGCCAGGAGTGGCACCAACTTGCGCACGAGTAACCCCTACATTTATTACACATGCATATTTGTGGTATGATAAGGTCAAAGCACATAAAGCATTTAAAAATCATATTGTCAGGAAAGCATTGTTTAATGTCTGGATAAGATATAAGGACCTACTTGAAAATAAAACCCCAAGGTGGTTGTCACCGATGGAAGCGAAGGCTTAGAAAAAGCTCAATATGGAGGCCAAATGGCTGAAATATTGGGAAATTTTGGAACAAGAGGGAGACAGATTGAAATTGCAGAGCTTTGAAAAACTAAAAAATAAAGTGCGAGACTGGCTTCAGTATTATCAAATAATGGAGGCATATAATTTGGACAAGAAAATTGGCTTCCAGGTGGAAAAATCAAAATTGGAAACAGAACTGTAAGAACCCAAAACCAAGATTTTGTCAAAGATGTATAACTTGCTGTTGAAATGGAATACTCAGGATGAAACGGTGAAATCTGCTATGATTAAATGGGCACAAGATGTTGGACATATCATAATGTTGGCTGACTGGGAACAGTTATGGACCACAGGTATGAAGTTTACGGCATGTAATGCCTTAAGAGAGAATATTATGAAAATGATATACAGGTGGTACATGACACCAGTCAAGCTTGCAAAAATCTATCATTTGCCCGATAATAAATGTTGGAAATGTAAAGAAACTGAAGATACATTCATTCACCTTTGGTGGACGTGCCCAAGGATTAAGGCTTTCTGGGAGATGATCTATAATGAAATGAAAAAGGTATTTAAATATACCTTTCTGAAGAAACCAGAGGCCTTTCTCCTGGGCATGGTTGGCCAATTGGTGCCAAAGAAGGATAGAACTTTCTTTATGTATGCTACAACAGCAGCAAGAATACTTATTGCAAAGTATTGGAAGACACAAGATCTACCCACCCTGGAAGAATGGCAGATGAAGGTGATGGACTACATGGAATTGGCGGAAATGACTGGCAGAATCCGAGACCAGGGAGAAAAGTCGGTGGAAGAAGATTGGAAGAAATTCAAAGATTATTTACAGAAATACTGCAAAATTAATGAATGTTAGAATGATGTCGGAATGAAGTTAAGTGGTTTTAGCAGCAATGTTACAAAGGAGTATGTAAAAATGGATTGTTAACAGGTGAGAATCTAAAGTTATAGTATATTAAGATAAAGGATTAAGATAAAAACAAAGAGGGAAAGGATTTGCTGAATTAACTAACTGAACTGGAATACAAAAAAGGGAGGTGTGAGGAGGTCAGGGAAACAAGTAAATGAAAGACAAGACATGGAAAGATTGATTTGTTTTTAATTGTTTTTATTTTTCTGTATATTGTATTTTCTCTTTTCTTTTTTTTTTCCTTTTTCTTATTTTTGTAACCTTTTCTGAAACATTAATAAAAATCATTTAAAAAAAAAAAAAAAAAGCATTGTCCATTGGGCGGCAGATTATGCACGGTCTCAAAATCGTGGCCATAACCTTTATACGCATTTATTGAATGGCCCAGCGCGGCATGTGTTGGCGGAGCTTGATGCGCATGCTGTGTAGTGCCACAGCGACCCATAGCCCTCCAAGGGTCTTGATTATACATGCAAGGGAGAACAATCTAGTGGAGCAAAAAGTCATTGCCCTTGCCCTTGCTGCAAGGGCAGATCTAAAAAGCCTGCATGCCTTGTACCCATCAATGACCATCGGCTGGTCCAATCTCCTCCCCTGTCTTCACTGGAGGGGGGCTTCCAATCCCTCTCGCCTCAATTATGCGGTGAGCAAAATTAACAGGGCCATGCGCAACACCATGCGCCAAATTGGTGGGTTCTCTATCCCACATCCCACCATCACATCAGATAGAGTTGACCTATTCCGGGGGGACGGGGTGCACCTGACTCCACTGGGCAATGACGTCTGGCTCCATGACTTGCGACGAGCCCTTGGGGACCGGATAGATTGTGGGGTTTGATTGGTCCTCGGTTGTGGGACTTGGCGGCGAGGCCCCTTGGGGCCTCAAGTGGCGGTTTTAGGCCTTGGCAAGGTAGCCTTTAGTCTAACATCAAGTTGGGGGGGGGCATTCATGCTCCCTCCCCATGTGGCGGCGCTTGCAGGGCCCATTGAAGGGCAAAAACCGGGAGTCCCTGGCCCTAGAGCAGCGGCATGTAGGTCAAACTCCCTGGACAAGGTCAGTGGAAGGGCATGCTGTGTAAATTTGCGCTTTGCAGCCCCCTCTCACTGGGCCTCAACTGCCTGCATATCCTCAGCCAGGCGGGCTGAGAGGGTTCCCTGCCAAGGCCTGTGACAAGTTCCCCGCTTCTGAAGCTCAATAAAATTGTGGCCAATTTGAACCCATACTCTGGTCTCTTGTCTCATCATTTCGGAAAAGGGGTAGGCACCACAGACAGAGTTTAGCGCGTGTGCCCGCAAATAACTGCGTGTGCTCCTCCACCTGCAGCTGCTGGGTGACCTTGGGCCAGTCACACTTCTCTCTGAAGTCTCTCAGCCCCACTCCCCTCACAGAGTGTTTGTTGTGGGGGAGGAAGGGAAAGGAGATTGTGAGCCGCTTTGAGACTCCTTAAAGGGAGTGAAAGGCGGGATATCAAATCCAAACTCTTCTTCTCTTCTAACCAACCAACATTTAGAAGACATCTGAAGGCAGCCCTGTTCAGGGAAGTTTTTCATGTGTGACATTTTAATGTATTTTTCATCTTTGTTGGAAGCCGCCCAGAGTGGCTGGGGAAACCCAGCCAGATGGGCAGGGTACAAAAAAATTATTATTATTATTATTATTATTATTATTATTATTATTATTATTATAGTTTTGGGGGGTAGCATGGGGATTAGCAGCTAATAAAAGTTTGGGTTCTCTTTCGTTTGGGGCTTCCATCTTGTCCCACCTGGTGGCAGGTGGGAGTCCTGTAGTGACAGTCTTCAATCAAGACCAAGCCGACTGGCTGCTGTTTTGCTCTGGTATTCCTGGCTGGGGTCCTTGTTTTTTGTCCAAGGGGGCCCTCAGATTTCTCTGTTAACACTAGACAGGACAGCTTTGCTCTGCCTCCAAAGTTGGAGTAATAATAATAAACTGGAGGCAGCGATGCTTCTGAATACCAGTAGGTGGAAACAGGAAAGTTTCACCTGTTTGGCCACTGTGAGGACAGGATGCTGGAAGTCTATAATTTGGTGTCAAAATTAAAATCACAATGCATTAACCTAACTGGAGCAAATCTTCGCAGCTGCCAGAGCAAATCTGGCTGCCTGGTGTGTAATTTTTAGGTATTCATCAGCTAAGAGGTCAACTATCACTTCCGGGGAGGATCAATCCAAGAACCAGAAGTGGAGTTATAAATTTTTCTCTGGGCACCATATTTAAATTGCAAATCAACTATTAGTAGTACAGTGGTACCTCGGGTTACATACGCTTCAGGTTATATACGCTTCAGGTTACAGACTCTGCTAACCCAGAAATAGTACCTCGGGTTAAGAACTTTGCTTCAGGATGAGAACAGAAATTGTGCTCCGGCAGCGCAGCAGCAGCGGGAGGCCCCATTAGCTAAAGTGGTGCTTCAGGTTAAGAACAGTTTCAGGTTAAGAACGGACCTCCAGAATGAATTAAGTACTTAACCCGAGGTACCACTGTAGTAGTAGTAGTAGTAGTATATGACCCCTATACCTGTAGATCTCAGGGAAGTTCACAACCTAAAATCACAACATAAAAACAAAAACATAATAAAAACAAAAACACAAAGTATTCCACAAATGGAGATTGCCAAAAAGGCCTGTTCTGGTGCCGCCCCCCTCTGGACCTCTCACGGAAGAGGCACCAATAGTGAATGATATCTTCACCCCGACTACATAAGTGCATTTCTGTTCCATGTGTGCTATTCCAAGATTTCTCCCTTCTAAGTACGTTGAGGGCACCTGTTGAAATCCAAGTTCAACCAAGGCCCTGCGTAATTGTGGAAACGTCAGCATCTCAAGGCAGTGAGGCCTTGAATGGTTGTCCTTAATTTGAGGGTACCAAACAGAATAATGGGCAACGATAATGGATGGCCCTGCCTTGGCTGGCTTCATGGTCGAAGATCCAGTTTCTAAGATCATGCGAACTCAGAGATAAATATTTCTCCATTTGGAGAGTCTGACACTTTGGGGAACCAGCCTCCTGCCTGTAGCTGCTCCAACCAGCAGAGCTTGGTGAAAATATGGTCCTCAAAGGCATTTAGTATCTGAGGTGAGCTAAATCAATTCTGGCTGCTATCGAGGGGAGACCCAACTCGGCTCTAAGATGAGCCCATGGAGTTCCAGCAGAAAGCCCACCGGCCCAACAGCTGGAGAACATCTGGTTGGCTGGACTAGGCAGGCTTGGAGGGAGAGGAGGACTGACTACAAGACACGCTAGCTAAGCGAAACCTCCCTATTCAGAGGCAGTCTACCTCCAAATGCCAGTTGCTGGGGTGGGGCACTGCCCTTTCTGCCCTGCTCATGGCCCTCCGCCCGGCCAGGGTGGCAGAGACAATGCCAGTGGACCTGGCGGTTTCTGCTCGGTGTGGCCCTCCTTCGATTCTTCTCCTCCAAGCTCTGAACTTGAACTCAAGACGGTGAAACCTTTCCTTTTTAATCCTCTTAATCAGCAAGATCTCCTGAAACCAAAGCAGGCTGCCCCAGCTGCATCTAGCCTCTTTCCATGACACACGCGCGCAAGCAGGGGTGCGCACAGTCAGCCGACCGCAAGTTACGCAACCCCTGTTGCATAACCTTGAATTCCTACATGCCAAGGAACGGCCCGAAAGCGAGAGGGGAGGAGGCTCCCTCGGAAGCCCAGTGACATGAAGAAACCTCTGGGCTCGCCCCTCTCGCATTCCTCTTGTCACAACAGTCACAGAAGTCTCCAGCTGTGCCGCTGGGCCACATTCTTGGGTGGGGGGTGCCGGCCTGCAGCTTCTTTCCCCAAAGAGGAGCCCTGCAAGGTTGCGCTGCGGAGGCCCAGGGACGAGGCTGGCTGGAGGCCGGTTCAGACATGCAACCACACCGCTGGATCTGTGGGCGATGGGGCAAAGGTGGTGCATGATGCATCAGCAGCCTCCGTGGGGAGGGTGGGACGTTGCCCCAGGGGTGTGGGGTTGATGCTCTGCAGGAGGCGGCTGAGTTGGGTATATTTATTCAACATTCGTAGGCCACACTTTTGTGAAAATACAGCAAAGTACAGCATACCGTGCAAGAACGGGCGTCCACACATGCAAGACGCCCCACGTTTGTGTCTCCAGGCCACGGAACCACAGAGCCCTATAACTGTAGAGTTGTAAGGGAACCCTGAGGGTCATCTAGCCCAACCCCCTGCAATGGGGAAGGAAAGGGGGGGTCTGAACGAGCCTACAGGTGAATCTGCTGTGGCGACTGCTTGTCTGAACACTCAGGCAGATTACAAAGTTCTGGAGGAATCACAAACACACAATGCACCCACTTAGAGCTCCAGCCAAAGGTTCTGTTATTTTGGGGGGGGGGGCTGTCATCCTCTGGCAACAGCAGAGGGGTGTGAAAGGAGGGTGTGGGCCTGTAGCAGGAGTTGCTGTTGCATCACCCTGGCAGACTTGTGGAGGGTCAGGCTAGATGACCGCTGGGAACCGTTCCCAACTCTACGATCTTATGAGGTTTGCCCTGGTGGATTGGGCCCCTTGTTCATTAGCTAGAGAAGAGGAGCAGAGGGTGGGGGAACCCTTTGGATCTCCTTTGGATCTGGAAAATCATAGAATTGTAGAGTTGGGAGGGGTCCCCAGGGTCATCTAGTCCAGCCCCCCTGCTGCAGGAATCTTTGCCCAATGTGGTGCCCAGGGAATATGCAGAGATAAGACACATCTAGCTGTGCTTCAGTTACCCAAATATATGGGGCCGGCTTTTCCTACCAGTTGCAAATGTTTCAGTCTACAGCGTGCATCTCTCACGCCAACCCCAGAGACCCACTGGTGTGTTAAAACCAGGAATTGGGGGGGGGGGGGCAGTTAAACAATTTCCCCAAAACCCCAAGTCCCCACTACAGCCTGGAACTAAGGCCAGGACAAATGACCGTTTACGCAAGCACCATAAACGCACCGCAGCAAAAAGGCTCAGATAAGCAGTCTATGAAATTGTAGCAATAAGCAGATACCATGAACGGTGCTGGTTCCAAAATAGAATCAAATAATCGCCAAAATTCAACGGTTTGACGGATTTCCTTGCTTCCAGCGGCTAATGACTCCTCTGGAAGAGGGGAATCCATAATCCCTTAAGCACAAGGTCACATACTCCTTCCCCCTCCACAAGGCAGGAGGCGATCAAGGGCAGCACATACCCCAGACAGACATCCATCGGGATAGTGGATTGAATCCTCGTGCTTTCGAAGGAGAGGCGCAGGAAAGCCCTGCAGCCGGAGCGATGTGTAAATACTTTTTATTGTTCTTCGGGGAAGAGGGTAGTTAAAAGGTGTCGGGAACTGGGGCTGTTGAAAGGGATGCGTGACAGGCTCATGTTTCTAAATGCGAAAACACTCCTACTTATTCATGTTTTTATACCGTATTTTATGCTGCTTTTATAATTGTTTTAAATTTGTTGTTAGCCGCCCTGAGCCCGGTTTTTGAACCGGGAAGGGCGGGGTATAAATAAAATTATTATTATTATTATTATTATTATTATTATTATTATTACTTTGTGACATATTTGTGATGTATGGGGATGCTGCTGGATAAATGTATTATGGGAAATAGGGAGAGGTCTTAAAAGTTCACGCTTGGGGGGTTCCCCACTCTTTGTGTGTTTGAACCTTGCTGCAACAAATAAAGATCAGGTCTACTGACCGCTGTTTGCTTCTTTAACTTGGCTGGAGACTCCTTCTTTAGCTGACCAGAGAGAGGGGCGCCCCAAGGAGCTGTGCAGCGGAGTAAATCCGCACCCCAGATTTTTTTCTTTATCAGGTGGTAGGATCCTGGCAGGCCTCCCCCTATACACACTTTGGCCGGTGAAGCGTTTTGGCGCTGGTGAGAAAACTCCTGCCCTGTCACTCCGAGAGCTCCCCCCGCCCCTGCTCGCCTCTCCGCGATCTTCGGATTCCTCAAGAGCCGACTCTGCGCCTTCTTGCAAGACCAGAGACAGCAGTGACTCAGCTTGGCTGCTGCTCTGAGACTTGTGTGGGACCCGGCAGGGATCCTGGGCGTGCCCCTCCTCCCTCCCCACCCATCTGTCACGTTGAACTCCTTGTGCTAAGCTGGGACTCGGTTCCTCTGTCATCCGAAGGAAAACTTTTCCCGGGGAATAGTTTCCAAAACCGACAGCCCACAGAAACCAGAGTCGTGGCTGCGTGGTAACCGCTTGTGTGTACGTGTGGTGCAGTGGGGAGGGGGAGCTAAAGAAAGTCTCCGTGCGCGCACAGGCACACACACACACAGGGCTGGCATTCCTCCGTGGCGCAGGGAGCAAGCGGGCACATGTCTCTCCATGTGGCCAAACTCACCGCGTCTGTCTGCCGGCCAGCCGCGCCCACATCTCTTCTCTGCAGGGGCTCATAGCTCATAGCCCAGCCTCCCGCCCAGAACTCTCACCCAGACCTCTAAGCCTCCGGGGCTGTGGGGATGAGTCTGTGTCTGGGAGGGAGGGAGAGGGCAGGCGCCCCTTCCCCCTGGGGCAGGGGCTGAGCCCCGAGTGAGGTGAGTTGGTTCTTCCTGATTCATCGCTGGGGAGAAAAGCAGCAGGAGGAATTGGCAGCCACCTCCAGCAACTCTTAGAGTTTTGGATGATATCTTGCATGGTGTCTTGGACTGGCTGGAGGAAGGGGAGCGGTGCCCCCCCCCCAAGGGAAACCCCAGAGGAGGAAGGCTCAGAGCCCTGGGATTGGTGGTGGGACCCTGAGGCCAGAGGGAGAAGATTGCGGGGAGGAGGTGATGATGGATGCTGAAGGGGCAACAGGGTTTAGTGAGCAGGAAGAACCTGTGACAGGGAGCAGTTCAGACGCGGAGGATGAAGCAGAACATCTCTGGGAGCAGCTGACCAGCTCAGGGGGTACAGGTCAGGCTATGGCAAGGGGAACACTGCCAGGGCGTCCACTGCCCCCCCCCCGCCTAAGTTCTTGTTTATGAAGCACAAAGTTGAACTGTGGAACTCCCTGCTGCAGTAGGCTTTGTCTCCACTGTCAGAGGCAGCGATGCTTCTGAACCCCAGTTGCTGAAAACGACAGAAGGGCAGAGGTCTCTTGGGCTTGGGTGCTTCTCACCTGGTAAGAAGGGGGTGTTGGACTCAGTGGGCCTGATCCAGCAGGCTCTTCACAGAATCTTGGAGGGGGCCACAAGGAGCATCTAGTCCAGCCCCCTGCAATGCACCAACCACCAAAGGAACCATCGCAGCTCTTCCCTCTCTCTCTCTCTCTCTCTCTCTCTTCTTCCATCCTGACACCCACTTTCCCAGAAAGCCCAGTCATTCCTTGGGCTCCCCCCTCGGGGCTTTCCAGGCATCTGGGATGAGGATGAGACGCCCCCTCAGGAAACATCTGGAGAAAGAGAGGAAACCCAAAGGCCTTTTCGGAGATGGAGCGACAGGGACAGGAAGGACGGAGGAAGGCTCCGGTGGCAGATAAAGCCGGCGGGGAATTCTGGGCTGCACCGAACCCGGCGGCTCCACGGCAGCTGGGGGTGACTCAACTATGGAGAACCTGGAGCTGGGGGCTTGGGGGGCGTGTGTGTGATTGATGGGCCCTATTGAGGGGAGGGGTAGCTGGGGAGAGGGCCAGGGCCCAAGAAAAGGGACCCATCGAGGCCAGCACCCACTCTTGACAGTGGCCAACCAGATGCATTGCCCAGCTTTGTTATTGTTTAGTCGTTTAGTCGTGTCCGCCTCTTCGTGACCCCCTGGACCAGGCACTCCTGTCTTCCACTGCCCCCCACAGTTTGGTCAGACTCATGTTGGCACCTTCGAGAACACTGTCCCGCCATCTCGTCCTCCATCGTCCCCTTCTCCTTGTGCCCTCCATCTTTCCCACCATCAGGGTCTTTTCCAGGGAGTCTTCTCTTCTCATGAGGTGGCCAAAGTCTTGGAGCCTCAGCTTCAGGATCTGTCCTTCCAGTGAGCACTCAGGGCTGATTTCCTTCAGAATGGAGGGGTTGGATCTTCTTGCAGTCCATGGGACTCTCAAGAGTCTCCTCCAGCACCAGAATTCAAAAGCATCAATTCTTCGGCGATCAGCCGTCTTGATGGTCCAGCTCTCACTTCCATACATCACTACTGGGAAAACCACAGCTTTAACTATACGGACCTTTGTTGGCAAGGTGATGTCTCTGCTTTTTAAGACGCTGTCTAGGTTTGCCATCGCCTTCCTCCCAAGGAGCAGACGTCTTTTAATTTCGTGGCTGCTGTCACCATCTGCAGTGATCATGGAGCCCAAGAAAGTAAAATCTCTCACTGCCTCCATTTCTTCCCCTTCTATTTGCCAGGAGGTGATGGGACCAGTGGCCATGATCTTCGTTTTTTTGATGTTGAGTTTTTTTGATTGCCCAGCTTAAGAAAGCTAATAACAGGCCGGGACTCATAGCCAGGATGGGCCCCCTGTGAAACTGCCCTGCATGAACCAGCCCCTGGCGAGGAATTGGGTGGATCCCATCCAGAGGGTGCTGGGCTCTGGCTTCCAGCATCCTCCTCCTCCTCCTCACCCCCCGCCGCCTTTGGCCCTGCTGTCTGCTGGGTCCCTCTGGGCATTGGAGCCTTGAGAATGGCCCTCTGTAGTTAGCCACACACACCCTGACCTAGGCTGGTATTGTCCTCTCTGACTGGCAGCACTTCCCCCCCCCCCAAGGTTTCTCCACCTGGGCCTCCTGCCTGCAAGGCAGCCCCCACCCCCTGGGCTATGGGTCTGCCCTCCCATAACCAGCGCCTCCACATCAAACCCTGCTCTGGGCTAGCGTCAAAGAGGAAACCTCCATGTTCAAAGGCAGCCTACCCCCGAGGACCTGGAACAAAGGCCAGTGGCCGCCAGATAATACTTTTTTAAACAATAATTTTATTATTTATACCCTGCCCATTTGGCTGGGTTGCTTTGCACCGTGCCTGAGTCTGTTCCGGCAGAAGCAGCCAGTTGGTGCTGGGATTAACTCAAAGCCCTGAACAGACTCCAAAACCCACTATTTTTGCATTGTGTTCCTTCAACTAGACTGCCAGCATCCGTTTTCAGTTGCCAGAGCTCCATCCTGGCATACACGAATCGGCAGGCAATGAACAACGGAGCCTCTGAGCGTGCGGAGAGTGCCGCCCCAGCTAAGAAGTTAGAATCATAGGATCATAGTGTTGGAAGGGAACCCCCAAAAGTCATCCCCCTGCAGTACAGGAATCACAGCTAAGTCACCCTCTGTCATAGGAGCCAACACCTAGAAGCCCCTACAGTAAAATATTTGAGAAGTCGATGGGCATTCCCTTTCAGATGGTGTGTGTGCACTGCGTCATGTGACCGATTCTGCAGGGCGCGGCTTACCTGGCCCCGCCTCCTGCAGTATTTTATTCAAGTTGGCACCCCTGCCCTCTGCCAGAAAAGGGCCTTTCCTGCCGCGTCAGAACCCGTGGGGTCCAGGAAGCTGTGAGCCCCAGCACCTCTCAGTTCAGGGCCGTCTTGGACCTCCTGGGCACAGCTTTTATCAGCGCCGGGTGGTGATGCAGGGCTGAGTCGAGTCTGCCTGGAGCAGGAGATCGCGGGGAAGAGGCTTCCATGAATCAAGGACAGCTCATGGGGCAAATGTCTGTGGGGAGGCGGCAGTGGGGGGGGGTGTCCCAGGACTCCTGCATTGATCTGGGACACCGGGGGGGGGGGCGGGGGCGATAGGGTTGTCTCTGGAGCCAGAGAGACAGCTCCTTCCTGGAAGATGTGAAGCTTAAATAATTAGTAATAGATTAGTATGAGCATTCTTAATTGCCCCGTCCTAAAATAAGGTAGGTGCTGAAAACATACACCTGAAGTGCCAAAAGCCATTCTCTCTTTTCCCCCCACATATATTTTTTAAATTTTCATACAGTTTAACAAATTCAGTACAATATTCTCTTCTCGTTTTGACTCCCCATCCTTCCTTCCACGATGTTTCTTCTGCATTCGCAGGAAGCAGTGCAATGACACCTCTGTGGGGAGGAGAGTCCTGCAGCTCAGGGGCCGCCACCGAGAAGACCCTCTCCTGAATCCTATTGTTCTAGGACCAATCAGACTGCTGCAATTTGGATCCTATTCAACTCAGTAAGTAACACCTTGTAAGAAAGCAACTGCTTCAGTAGTCGCTAGAGCCCTTTTACAGGACATCATTCCGCGATATGGGGTACCCCCTCAACTGGATAGTGACAGGGGAACACACTTTATTGCGGAAGTAATCCAACAGGCAGGTGGACTCCTTCTTTGTTCTGCATGGACCCACAAGCATGGACCCACAAGGCTGAGCAGCCTTGCATCTAGATTTTTCCATAACAGAAATTAAAGGTCTTGAGTCCTGAAGGAGCCACAGAGGGCCTTCCTAGCTCAGCTCCTCCCCCCAGCAGCTGCTCTCCATATGGGGCTGGCACACCCACCTCCATCTCCAGCCGATAAATATTTGCCAGTCGGCTGGCTTGGGGTAATGGCAGCTCTCCAGCAGACATGGCAGGGAGCCAGGGAAAGGAGGGGCCCACGGAAGCCAAACAGAAGACAAAGGGGGAAAGATTAGCCGAAATGAGCTCAGCTGTCTGACCTGCGCTCCTTGGAAGTAAAGCAGGAGCCTCAATGGAGGAACCGGTTGCGGGGAGGAGCTCATTCGTTGCTCAGTAGCGGGGGTGGGTGACAAATGAAGCCCCCTTTCTCCATTAGCCGAAAGGTAGATGAGGGATATGCAGATATGCAGATGACACAACCTTGATGGCAGAAAGTGAGGAGGAATTAAAGAACCTTTTAATGAGGGTGCAAGAGGAGAGAACAAAATATGGTCTGAAGCTCAACATCAAAAAAACGAAGATCATGGCCACTGGTCCCATCACCTCCTGGCAAATAGAAGGGGAAGAAATGGAGGCAGTGAGAGATTTTACTTTCTTGGGCTCCATGATCACTGCAGATGGTGACAGCAGCCACGAAATTAAAAGACGCCTGCTTCTTGGGAGAAAAGCAATGACAAACCTAGGCAGCATCTTAAAAAGCAGAGACATCACCTTGCCAACAAAGGTCCGTATAGTTAAAGCCATGGTTTTCCCAGTAGTGATGTATGGAAGTGAGAGCTGGACTATAAAGAAGGCTGATTGCCAAAGAATGGATACTTTTGAATTCTGGTGCTGGAGGAGACTCTGGAGAGTCCCATGGACTGCAAGAAGATCAAACCTCTCCATTCTGAAGGAAATCAGCCCTGAGTGCTCACTGGAAGGACAGATCCTGAAGCTGAGGCTCCAAGACTTTGGCCACCTCATGAGAAGAGAAGACTCCCTGGAAAAGACCCTGATGTTGGGGAAGATGGAGGGCACAAGGAGAAGGGGACGACAGAGGATGAGATGGTTGGACAGTGTTCTCGAAGGTGCCAACATGAGTCTGACCAAACTGCGGGAGGCAGTGGAAGACAGGAGGGCCTGGCGTGCTCTGGTCCAGGGGGTCACGAAGAGTTGGACACAACTAAACAACTAAACAACAACAACAGATGAAGGATGCTAAGACCACACAAGGAGACTCTTTAGGCTATGTTTGCAGCGAGAAGAATCACATGGAATACGTCTGTCTTGCTTTCTGAGGAAGAAGACAAAAGTACTCTGCTTCTGTGTTACCTCGGTCTTCTCCCCGAATGGGAATTGTGTTCAGCCCCAGAGAAGCAGAACGAATAATATAACTAAAGTAAAAGAGGCCAGCGTCCATGCAGAAGAACACAAACCTGACATGAGAAATGGCAATACCCGAAAGCCAGCGGGGAGAGATTTCAGCCTCCCAGGATTCACCTAGAAATCCAGAGCTCAAATTGAAACAATCGGGGATTCTTCTTGTTATCATGCTGCGTGTGCCAATGGGCCTATCAATCTCCGGAAGCCAGCGATAGCAAGAGCAATGTCCACACAGTTTGTTGCGCAGCTGCCATTGTCTACGGACTTCATTCTCCTCTGACTTCACTGTTTACAATTCCTTCCCCTGCCAACTCTGCCAGGAACTCAGGATAAGGGCTTGGGGTTTATCTGACAAAGCGGAGAGTCACCCGTGAAAGCTTCTGTGCCGGAATATCACGAGACGCTGTTGTTGTTGTTCCTGCATAACGACAAAGGCGGGAAGTAACACAGGGAGACACTCTTGCACCCCAGGAGAGTGAAATAATAATGATTATAGTTTGAAGACTCCTAAATGAGTTTGGGGCAAAGGGAATTCCATTCCAGGGTGCTGGAGGAACTCGGGGCTGCTGGTTCTCCTTGTAATCGTTCCGACGGCTTGGAGAACGGGAGAGGTGATGGAAGGGTGCAGGTGGGAAAATGGGGTCCCTGACATCAAAACAGGGGGAGGGGAGAGATGGGTCCAGGTAATGACAAGCTGGTCCACCCTGGCAAACGTCTAGCACTGGGTTGTTGTTGTTTAGTCGCTTAGTCGTGTCCGCCTCTTCGTGACCCCCTGGACCAGAGCACGCCAGGCACTCCTGTCTTCCACTGCCTCCCACAGTTTGGTCAAACTCATGCTGGTAGCTTCGAGAACACTGTCCCACCATCTCATCCTCTGTCGTCCCCTTCTCCTTGTGCCCTCCATCTTTCCCAACATCAGGGTCTTTTCCAGGGAGTCTTCTCTTCTCATGAGGAGGCCAAAGTATTGGAGCCTCAGCTTCAGGATCTGTCCTTCCAGTGAGCACTCAGGGCTGATTTCCTTCAGAATGGAGAGGTTTGATCTTCTTGCAGTCCATGGGACTCTCAAGAGTCTCCTCCAGCACCAGAATTCAAAAGCATCCATTCTTCGGCGATCAGCCTTCTTTATGGTCCAGCTCTCACTTCCATACATCACTACTGGGAAAACCAGAGCTTTAACTATACAGACCTAGCACTGGGTAGCTCCGTTGGTTAGAGCATGGTGCTGATAACGCCAAGGTTGCAGGTTCAATCCCTGTATGGGGCAGCTGCATATCTCTGCATCGCAGGGCGTTGGACTGCTAGATGCTTGTCAGGGTCCCTTCCAATTCCACAATTCTATTGTTTTAGAAAATGTAAGGACGTGAGAACATAACCAGAGTTCTCTTGGATCAGGCCAAATGGCCCATCTAAGTCCACCATCCTGTTCTCACAGTGGCCAGCCAGATGGGAAGCCCTCAGGCAGGATCCGAGTGCGAGAGCCGCTCTCCCCTCCTGTGTTTTCCAGCAACTGAGACCCAGAAGCACTGCTGGCTCCAACCGTGGAGACAGAGAACAGCCATTGTGGCCAGGAGCCACTGGTAGCCCTCTCTTCCTCTGTGAATTTGTCCGACCTCCTTTTAAAGGCATCTAAGTTGGTGGCCATTCCTGCCTCCAGTGGGAGAGAGTTCCATAGACCAACTATGCACTGCCTGCAGAAGGACTTCCTATTTTTTTTTGTATATAATTTTTATTAAGTTTTCTGTTTTACAATTTAAAATACTCATTTTACGTCCTTAAGGTATCAGTGACTTCCCTTCTTCCCTTTCCATGGTTCATTTTACATATCATAAAT
Source organism: Podarcis pityusensis (assembly GCF_964106645.2). NCBI lineage: Eukaryota > Metazoa > Chordata > Lepidosauria > Squamata > Lacertidae > Podarcis > Podarcis pityusensis. Next base: position 54,933,313 of record NC_138038.1, on the reverse strand, counting down.
CTCTGCATATCTTACAAAAACTATACCATTTGGTGTTCCATTATTGCATCCATCAAAACTTGTTTACACCGTTGAATTTATTGCTGCCAACGTTTTCAGCTGTACACCATTTTCACCCATATATATTCAATAAACATTTTCCAATATTTTTAAAATGTGTGTTCTTCTTGTTCTCATATTCTATATGTTAAATCTGCAAGCTGTATATATATTCCATCTGTTTCAGTCGCCATTCTTCTTTGGTTGGGACCTTGCTCATTTTCCATTTTGGGGACTGACAAAACACATGCTCTAGTAGTACCATACATAAATAACCTTTTTTTGACACTTGGGAATTTCAGCCTGAATTATCCCCAACTGAAAGGACTCTGATTTTTTTGGAAAAGCATTTTTAAACATTATTTCCAATTCATTAAGGATCCTTTCCCAGTAGCCTTTTACAAGTCCCCCACATATCAGAAGGACTGTCCCAAATCTTCCAATACTCAACCTTCCTTGGATGTTCATGAGTTCTACTGTTAGGAGAGGGAGAGAGGAGGAAAAGGTTTTTCTGTCCCCTCTCACCTTGCCTCTTCCTCGCTTTTTCTCTGAACTAAAAAAACCCCAAACGCTGCTGTGGCTTTTCCTCGTAGGGGAGTCATTCCGTCCCCTCAACTCAACCCTCGTCCAGAGCAGTCAGTCTGTGAGCTTCTAAGAAAAGAATTCACGGCTGCATTGCAGGGTCCAGTGGCGAGAGCAAAACTCACGCCAGAGAAGCCTTTTCCTTTTCAAAAAATGGGTGAGCCCAGGGTTGAGCAACTGTAGCCAGCAAGAACCTTGGCCAATGGTCTCTCCTGGGGACCCCAAAGCCCCAGTGCCCTGTGACACGGCTCAATACAGCCTTGGCCAATCTTGCACTCTTCAGGCTGAGTGGGCAGCCTGCTCTGCCCCTGTGAAGAAGCCCCCATGGAAGAAGCACATGTTTTGGGGGTCACAAGACCGGTGCCTGGAAGTCACCGTTTGCAGGCTGTGGGCCTCCTCTTAAGGAACAAGGGTGGAATGGGTAATAATAATAATAATAATAATAATAATAATTTATACCCCACCCTCCCCAGCCAAGACTGGGCTCAGGGCGGCTAACACCAGATATAAAACAATTGATTGAAATACAACTTTAAAAACACAATTAAAACACAACATTAAAATGCAGGCTCATTTCAGAAGACTCAAAAACTTTTTGGGGGATGAAAACGTCAAGTCTTCACCAAGGCTAACTATCCAGACTGGTCCTACGTGGGCCAGAAAAAAGCCAGGGAAGTCCCCAAATATGAGTTCCATCACAGAAAGAGAAAGGAAAAAGGAAAGAGGGGGAGGGAATCAAGTTGATTCCAAGCCAAAGGCCAGGCAGAGCAACTGTTACAGGCCCTGCGGGAAGAAATCAGATCCCACAGGGCACTGGTCTCATGAGACAGAGCGTTCCACTAGGCCGGGGCCAGTGTTGAGAAGGCCCTGGCTCTGGTGGAGGCTAGTCTGACTTCCTGAGGGCCCAGGACCCTATTTATGGACATTAAGGTCCTCCATGGGGCATATCAGGAGAGGCGGTCCCATAGGTACGAGGGTCCTAGGCCGTGAAGGGCAGCCTCATTTATTTCTCTTTCCTCCAGAGTCTGGGGGTTCCTGCTCTGTTCAGCAGAGCTGGGAAGGAAAGGAAGGCCCCTTTCGGATCCCTCCTTGCAGAGGAAAGAAATGTTGAGGGCCTGAGGGCTCAGGGACCAGCAGAAAAGGCCCTGAGGGAAGACAGAGAGGAGCTGCTTAAGGAAATGAAGTTTGCAGGCACTGAAGCAGCTGCGACCCCTGCACTATTGCAGCGGGTTGGGCTAGATGTCCCTTGGGGGTCCCTGCCTTCCAACACTGCAATTCTTCAATGGGAAGCCACAGTTTCAGGACCACCACGGGGTGTGTGTGTGAGGGGCTGCCTGGAGGCAGGGTCAGCCCAGGGGAGGCCTCCGCTGGTCAGCAGCCCAAGGCCCCGCTGTTCTGGTCCTCTCCCGGGCATCTCCTGACCAGGCCCAGAGGCTTCCCCCGCTTTTGTCTCTCTCCGGCTCCTCCCGTCCCTGGGAACGCTGAGCGGGCGGCCGACCAGCAGCCTATTATTCAGCAAGAGCAGGACGGGAGCGGGTGATGGGGCAATGGAAAGTCGCTGCTGTCCCAGAGACCCCCGTTGCGTAACCCGCCCACCCCATTCCTCTGCGATGCGTGGGGACGGATCCAGACCTCCAGCCTGGCCCTTTATGGAGCGGAGTCCCGCTGGGCTGCCGGTCTGAGCAGCCTGCTCGGAATGTCCTTGCCCGAGGGCCACTCACTTGGCCCCTGGCCGGCCCCCTCCTGACTCAAGGCTCACACGAAGCAGCAGCAGCGGCGGAAGCTTAGCGGGAGGAGGGGATCCGGGGATCTGGCCCTCTCCAGCCGCTGAGTGGGTGGACCACAAAAATTCACTCTCTCTCCTCTCTCCCAGTCCCGGTGCTGGGAAGGGAACCCAGGAGTCCCCCTCGCAGGGGAGGCGAGATATTTTGGGCCTCGGAGGCGTGGAGAGCAGCCAGGACAGAAATAGCATCCCGGTGGGGTTAGCCTCTCATTCATGTTTTCCTTCGCACGGGGGTGGGGAGCGCAGGGGCCTCGCTGCTGCCCTCCTCCTCCTTCCACGCACGTGCAGACACACACACACACACACACACACACACACAGCTCTCACCCCGGACCAGAATCAAGAGTGCTGCAAACCCACGTAGTTCACACACAGCTCCCTCCCTCGACCTTCAAGGTTTAGGCAGAAGGCGAAGAGGAGAGTCTGTGTCAAATCTATTATTATTAATTGAGAGCTGAATGCAGGGACAAGGGGGGGGCGGACCAAAGGTGGGCAGAAAGCCCCCCCCCCCAGACACTGCCTCTCCCCCAACATCCCCCTAGAAGCTGCCGGCATGTGACAGCAGCCACAGCCCAGGAACAGGCCGGGTAAAGCAGGTGAGGGGAGCTGGTGGGTCTCAAACTCTCACTCATTTAGGGGTTTCCCCTTTATGTGAAGGGGACGTGGGTGGCGCTGTGGGTTAAACCACAGAGCCTAGGACTTGCCGATCAGAAGGTCGTCGGTTTGAATCCCCGCGACGGGGTGAGCTCCCGTTGCTCAGTCCCTGCTCCTGCCAACCTAGCAGTTCGAAAGCATGTCAAAAGTGCAAGTAGATAAATAGGTACCACTCCAGCGGGAAGGTAAACGGCGTTTCCGTGCGCTGCTTTGGTTTGCCAGAAGCGGCTTAGTCCTGCTGGCCACATGACCCGGAAGCTGTACGCTGGCTCCCTCAGCCAGTAAAGCGAGATGAGCGCCGCAACCTCAGAGTCAGCCGCAACTGGACCTAATGGTCAGGGGTCCCTTTACCTGTGTCTGAAGACAGGCTCTGGCCGATTGAATGGACAAGACCAAGAGGGGGTCCAACAGTCAAGAAGGCGGTTTCTGCATCTGCTGTAGAGGGAAGTGAGGGGCAGGTGGGGCTTCTAGAAGGAAAACTCTGATCCTAAATATCTGCTGCCTTGCAGGAAATATTTGGGAGGCCGAGAGGGGGGTCTTGTCATCAGGGCAGCCCAGGACCTCAAGACACACTGCCCAGGCTTGCACCCTGGGGAACTCGCAGCAGTTTCACCTCACCCCTGGAGGTGCACTCCATTGCCTCTCGAGAGAAACGGGTGCCAGCAGTATTGCCATTTGCATTTCTATCCTGTCTTTTTCCTCCAGGGAACTCAGGGTGGGGCATGCCTGGTTCTTCCCCCGCCTCCTCGCTTAATCCCCACAACAACCCTGTGGGGTAGGCAAGGCTGAGAGAAGACAGCGGCTGCCCCCCAAGGTCTCCCAGTGGGCTTCACGGCCAAGTGGGGGATTCGAAGCCAGGTCTCTGACTTCCGGACACTCTAAGCAGTCCGCTACCACCGGCTCTCAGGTGTGCAGAATGAGAGAGAGGAAGCTGCCGCCTTGCGTGGAGTCTGACCCGGTGGAATTCACCTCTCTCAGCAACGCCCACACTGGCTGGCAGCAGGGCCTTTCCAGGGTTCCTACCTGGAAATTGCCATTTGGGGACTGATCCAGGGACTTTCTGGATGCAAAGCAGGTGCCCAGCCCTTCAGAGCAATTGGTTACATGCCACAGCCATTCTGCTGTTGCTAAGCTTGGGTCGTGAGGGTCTTGGGGGCAGGGACCTGCCTTTGCACTTCTGACACCACGACACGCCTTTGCGCACGGATGGCACTACATGTGTGCATTTGGCAAGGACAAGGCAACGTGCTCCTGGCTTAATCGGGGGTCACGCTGTCCTCCAGGCCTCAGCCCAGAAACCTTTCTTGAAGCCAGGGTCCGTTGAATGTCCAGGCCCCTTGGAGCAGTCTGCACTCTGGGCATGCGCAGTGTGCCATCCTTGGAAGCCATGAGGGGCCCAGGGATTCAGAATTGCGTTTGTGTGTGCACACACAATCGTGGCCCAACTGCACTGGCTGCCGATCAGTTTCTGGGCCCAATTCAAAGGGCTGGTTTCTGAAGGCCTGAAATGGCTCGGGACCCCAGTATCTCAAAGGCTACCTCTTTCCCCATAGGAACCAACCCGGACCTTGTGATCATTATCTGAGGCCCTTCTTTGTGTTCCCCCCTTCCACGGGAGGGTGGCAGCATGAGAACAACGGGGCTTTTTCCATGGTGGCTCCCCACTTGTAGGACTCTCTCCCCAATGAGGCTCATCTAGCAGCATCATAGAATCACAGAATTGTAGAATTGGGAGGGACCCTGAGGGTCGTCTAGTCCAACCTCCTTGCAACGCAGGACTATTTTGATGTAGGGGTGTGTGTTTTTTAATGCTGGTTTTAATGTACAAAGGTCCGTATAGTAAAAGCTATAGTTTTCCCAGGAGTGATGTATGGAAGCGAGAGCTGGACCATAAAGAAGGCTGATCGCCGGAGAATGGATGCTTTTGAATTCTGGTGCTGGAGGAGACTCTTGAGAGTCCCACGGACTGCAAGAAGATCAAACCTCTCCATTCTGAAGGAAATCAGCCCTGAGTGCTCACTTGAAGGACAGATCCTGAAGCTGAGGCTCCAGTACTTTGGCCACCTCATGAGAAGAGAAGACTCCCTGGAAAAGACCCTGATGCTGGGAAAGATGGAGAGCGCAAGGAGAAGGGGATGACGGAGGACGAGATGGTGGGACAGTGTTCTCAAAGCTACCAGCATGAGGGAGGCAGTGGAAGACAGGAGGGCCTGGTGTGCTCTGGTCCAGGGGGTCACGAAGAGGCGGACACGACTAAACAACAACAACAACATGTGTTTTTTTTGCTTACAATATTGTAAGTTGCATTGCCGTTGTGGAAAAAAAGTGATGAATAACTTTATTAGCTATTGTTTTGTTCCTGTTCCAGTTCCTGTTACGCACTTTGTGGTTTTACTCTGTACACTTATGCTGTGAACCACCCTGAGATCTTTGGATGGAGGTCATTATATAAATTTAATAAATAATAATAACTGCCCTCTTATGTACTTCCAGCCCCCTTCTCTCCCTTCCTTCCTCTCTGTCTCACATGTGGCTCCTCAGCCCCTAAAGAGGATTCCCCACTTCCTTTCTGCTCTCTTGACCTTCCTGCCCAGGCCTCCTGTTGCCCCATACCCAGAGCAGCCTCGGCTGACATGTGGGGGGAGCGTGGCGGTTGCTGTGGGGCATTCCCGGACACTCAGGAACAGCTGCGGTCATCCTGTGGGTGTTTGGGGACACCGGGTTCATCTGTGTGTTGTCGTTTGTTCCCCCAGAGGAGAGAGTCACTGGAAAATCTTCCTCAGCAGCTCTCAGCATGGCCCTGGAACGTGGCCTCCTCCGTCACGGGGCCCAGCTGCCTGGCAGCCAGGCAGGAATATGCTGAGTCAAGGCCCCAAAAGTGCAGCAGGGGCAGTTAGCAGCCATTCCCCTGAATCAGCAGGAGATAGGGCCAGGGTGCAAAACCTGACCCCTTCTCCTGATAAAGCCCTGACCTTTCCAGCCCCAGAGCTCAGCCGGCATCACGGCATGCACCCGCTCGGCCCAGACCCCTTGCCAAATGTGCAGCGAGCTCCAGGAAGCACATCACATTGCTGGCTGACACTCCGGCCGATTGGCCTTTGGGAGCAAACTTGCGCCTCCAAACATGGGGCAAGGTGCGGCAAACGCCTCAGGTGGCAGGACCCAAAGGCACAGCAGACCTGGCCTCCAAAGAACGCACTGGAGCAGTGTTGGTGCTGACCTTTAAAGCCCTAAATGGCCTCGATACAGTATATTTGAAGGAGCGTCTCCACCTCCATCGTTCTGCCTGGACACTGAGGTCCTCTGCCGAGGGCCTTATGGTGGTACCCTCACTGCGAGAAGCCAAGTTACAGGGAACCAGGCAGAGGGCCTTCTCGGTGGTGGCGCCTGCCCTGCAGAACGTCCTCCCACCAGATGTCAAAGAGAAAAACAACTATCAGACTTTTAGAAGACATCTGAAGGCAGCCCTGTTCAGGGAAGCTTTTAATGTTTGATGCATTACTGTATTTCAATATTTTGTTGAAAGCTGCCCAGAGTGGCTGGGGAAACCCAGCCAGATGGGCGGGGTATAAATAATAAATTATTATAATATTATTATTATTAGCCATTGCTGCTGCTGCCGAAGTGGCTGTGGTGAAGAAGCCGCAGCAGAGTTTGGATTTGATATCCCTCTTTATCACTACCCAAAGGAGTCTCAAAGCAGCCAACATTCTCCTTTCCCTTCCTCCCCCACAGCAAACACTCTGTGAGGTGAGTGGGGCTGAGAGACTTCAGAGAAGTGTGACTGGCCCAAGGTCACCCAGCAGCTGCATGTGGAGAAGCGGAGACGCAAACCCGGTTCCCCAGATTATGAGTCCACCGCTCTTAACCACTACACCACACTGGCTCTCACTCCTTCGAGGCCAAACCTGCCTCCTCATTGGCAGCGCCTCCCCCATGCAGCCTCAGCAATGGCCTCTTGATAAATAGGAGGTGCTGCTGGTCTCCTCCCACCCCCTCTACCTATATCAATATCTCAACGCCGCCCACATGCACTGAGTTGGGAAGATTTTAGGCATCACATGGCAGGACAGGGTCTCAAACAGATCTCCCAAGCCCACATTCCCAGAATGTGTCTCAGCGACGTCTACGCTGGCTTGGCCATGTCCACAGAATGGAAGAGGGCAGGATCCCCCAAGAGATCAGTAGCTTCCAGCACCAGACCGACTCTGCATGACAAAGATGTCTGCAAGCGTGACATGGAGGCTGCGACATCAACCCGCCGTGTGGGAATCCCTTGCAAATGACTGCAGTGCCTGGAGACAGATTGGTTGCACATCCCTAGCAGTGACCAGAGGAGGAATGGCCGCTTTGGGGAGCGCAGAGAGAAGAAACACCCTGGCGCATCTGCAGCAGCACAACCGGACGCCTTCCTCTGCCCCGGCTGCAACAAAACATGTCTCTCCTGTATCGGTTTCTGCAACCATAGCAGGCGCTGCAACCTTCCAAAAGTTTGACTTCACCTCCAAAGGAACAATCCTCCATTGTTTCCTGAGACAGACGGACGCCAACAACAACAACAACAATGTCCTTTGGAAGAGAAGGGCGTTGTCCATTCAACATTTTTGTTGACTGAGGTTGTGTGGCCATCGGTCATGGATGTTTCAGCCGAGTTTCCTGCATTGCAGGGAGTCGGACGAGATGGGTCCCTTTCAGCTCTAGAATTCCATGGTTATGCAATGCAGTTTCCCAATTGAGTAAGGAGCACAAAAATGTACAGACCATGGCAAAGAGAGCCTATGTGAAATAGCAGAGAAAAATGCTTTGGATGACGGAAACAGGTTTTTGCAAAGATGCGCGCATGAAGTGAAATTGCAGGCAAGGATGTGAATATTAGGATACAAGGGTGTTAAAATGCCGGTGGATTTTCATGCAGACACCCCCACCCCCAAACGGAGGTGCAAATGTGAACAACTGAAAGATGAGCAATAGAGAGAAGAAACCAGTATTGATAGATCTGTCTGTATGTAGCCCAAGAACATATTCCCTGAAAGGCTGAATGGAAAAAAAAAAGCCACGGAAATGGATGCAGGTTTGTGGGTGTTCAAGGAAACCCCAGGGAGCATTAAAACGGCTAAGCAGCAGGAAACAGAGAGTAGCAATAAATGGACGATTCTCCAAAAGGAGTCAGAGAGATGTAGAAAGTTGAGTCCCCCAAGGGGACTGTACTGATTTTAACTTGATCATAGATAAAATGATTCAGAGTTAAGCGCAGGCAGTGAAGCAGCCGGGTTTGCTGATGAGACTAAATTGTTCGTGGCTGCAAAAAATATTAAGAGACTGTGAAGAGCTCCAAAAGGACCTCTCCAAACTGAGTGAGTGGGAGGCAAAACGGCAAATGAAAATGGCAAATACAGTTCACGGAGGGACAAGGAATCTCCATTCCCCCTATGCCCTCGGGGGGTCTGTGGGCCAGGAGGGAGATCTTGGGGGTCACAGCAGAGAGCTCTCCGAAGATGTCGACCCAGAGTGTGGCCGCTGTCGACAAGGCAGAAGAAGAAGAAGAAAAGAGTTTGGATTTGATTTCCCGCCTTTCACTCCCTTTAAGGAGTCTCAAAGTGGCTCACATTCTCCTTTCCCTTCCTCCCCCACAACAAACACTCTGTGAGGTGAGTGGGGCTGAGAGACTTCAAAGAAGTGTGACGAGCCCAGGGTCACCCAGCAGCTGCAGGTGGAGGAGTGGGGAAGCGAACCCGGTTCCCCAGATTACGAGTCCACTGCTCTTAACCACTACACCATGCTGGCTAAGAAGAGTTTGGATTTGATATCCTGCTTTATCACTACCTGAAGGAGTCTCAAAGCGGCTGACATTCTCCTTTCCCTTCCTCCCCCACAACAAACACTCTGTGAGGTGAGTGGGGCTGAGAGACTTCAAAGAAGTGTGACTAGCCCAAGGTCACCCAGCAGCTGCATGTGGAGGAGCGGAGACTCAAACCCGGTTCCCCAGATTACGAGACTACCGCTCTTAACCACTACACCACACTGGCTCTCAAGGCAGGTTCCCACGCTAAGGATCTTTAGGAACGGACAACGAAACTGGCAGTTTCACAAGGCCAAAATACTAATCCGTGGTGTGGCCCTGTTTGGAGTGCTGTGTGTCCAGTTGAGGTCGCCTCACTGCGAAAAGGATATTGCAGAGTTGGAAAAGGTTCAAAGAAGAGCAACAGAAAGGAGGGAAGGGTGCAGTGTGTGTGTGGGGGGGTTAGTTTAGAGAAAAGGCCAGTAATATGAGACACGATAAAAGTTTATAAAATGCGACATGACATGGAGAAGGTGGATAGAGGAAGGTTTTTCTCCTCTCAGAGCACTAGAATTCATGGTCATTCAAGGAAGCAGAATTTGGGAGATTCCGGATGGATAAAAGAAATGGTTAACTTGCGGAACTCCCCGCCACAGGAGGCAGGTTTGGCCACCAACCTTGGTGGCTTTAAAAGAGGGTTAGGCAAATTCATGGAGGAGGAGAGGGTTGTCAGTGGCTGTATGTTGTGGGAGGTGGCGATATTTCTGAAGCCACAGGAGAAGGAGGGAGCTCCAGTTCTGCAGCCAAGGGATGAGATTCCTGCATTGCAGGGGGTCAGACTAGACGACCCCTGAGGGTCCCGTGCAACTCTACAATTCTGCCATTCTCTCTTCCCCCCCCCCCCCCCACTTCTGGAGGACTCCCGGTCCTGGGGCAGGGATGGGGTTGGGGGGCAGCAGGAGGAGGAGGGGCCACATCTGGGCAGCCAAGCCCCCTCCGCGCTCCTCTGCCGCCGCCGGGGCGTGACTCAGCCTCTCCGCGCCCCTCCGCCGCCCCACTCCCGCGACAAGGGCGCAGCGAGGCGGCGGGAGTTGTTTGCGGGCGTTGCTCATCGCGACGAGGGAGGGAAGCGGCGGGGCCGGCCGGTGACTTCATCGCGGCTTCCTGGCCCGCGGCTGGGCGGGCGGGCATAAAAGAGCCCTCGGCAGGCAGCCCCAGCAACAAAAGCCGCAGCACCGAGCAAGAGTCGCTCCCGCCAGACAGAGAGAGAAAACAAGCAGGTAGGAAAGAACTGAAGCTGCTCGCTCGCTCGCTCGCTCGCTGGGCGCTTGGGCAGTCCTGCGGGCTGCAGCGCATGTCGGGAGAGGCGGACGCGTGTCCAAGCAGGGTCCCGTAGCCGCCGCGCCTGCCTTCCCGCGTTGCAGGGGCTTCAGGCTTCCTCCGGAGGGGAATCGGGACCGGGAAGAGTCCCGAAAGCGGCCCCAGGGCGGGGGCACGACGGCCAAGCGCTGTCCCGCCGCCCCCTCGAGCTGCGCATCTGGACGAAGGCGCCCCCGGGGAAGGGAGACCCCTCTCCCTGCGTCCCCCTACCCCGTCCCCCAGCCCCGCGCCCCTATTCCCAGACGGCCGAGCCGTGCGCCTTCCTCTCGTCGGGGGTCTCCTCTCTCACCGCCTTCTCCTCCCCTTCCTAGGATGCCTCTGCCGTCGAGCACGACCCCCGGCGCCTCCCGGAGCCTGGCCTGGGCTGTCACCCTGGCGGGGCTGGTGGCCCTGTCCTGGGCGTCCCCGGCGCCCCTCGCCCGGCCGGGTGTCTCCCGCGTGGCGAGCCTCTCCACCGACTTCGGCGTGCGCGTCTTCCGCGAGGTGGCCGCCGCCTCCGGCGAGCGCAACGTGGCCTTCTCTCCCTACGGCGTCGCCTCCGTCCTCGCCATGCTGCAGATGGCCGCCGCCGGCGAGACGCGGAGACAGATCCAGGACAGCATGGCTTTCAGCCTCGACGGTGAGTCCGCAGCCCGGGTGGGGGGCGCTCGCTGGAGAGGGGGCTGGAGGGGGCCGTGGGGCGCAGCGGGTCAGGGAAGCCTCCGACACTTTGTTCTGGCTTTGCTGCAACAAGGGAAACTTGAGGGTGGCAGCAAAGTTCTGCCTCGCTGGCATCCACTTGAGGTGCAGGATGCATCCCCTTAGGGGGCAGGAGAAGCCCCGCAGGACAGACCCCACCACTAGCCGGAGCAAGCCAGCCCACTGAGGCAAGAAATATGTGGGGAGAACCCCCAGCTATTTCATAGAATCATAGAATCATAGAGCTGGAAGAGACCACAAGGGCCATCGAGTCCAACCCCCTGCCAAGCAGGAAACACCATCAGAGCACTCCTGACATATGGTTGTCAAGCCTCTGCTTAAAGACCTCCAAAGAAGGAGACTCCACCACACTCCTTGGCAGCAGATTCCACTGGCGAACAGCTCTTACTGTCAGGAAGTTCTTCCTAATGTTTAGGTGGAATCTTCTTTCTTGTAGTTTGGATCCATTGCTCCGTGTCCGCTTCTCTGGAGCAGCAGAAAACAACCTTTCTCCCTCCTCTATGTGACATCCTTTGATATATTTGAACATGGCTATCATATCACCCCTTAACCTCCTCTTCTCCAGGCTAAACATGCCCAGCTCCCTGACACCCCAGGGGTGGCCAAACTGGGTTGTGAAGCTGCTCTCCAGGTCCCTGAGCTGACCCCCACCCCATGCAAGAAAGGCTGCTGCCCCAACATCCCTGGTGCTGCAGTGACATTCAGGGGCTGGTCTTGGGAGGAGGAATAATAATAATAATAATAATAATAATAATAATAATAATAATTTATTATTTATACCCCACCCATCTGGCTGGGCTTCCCCAGCCACTCTGGGCGGCTTCCAACAAAATATTAAAATACAATAATGCATCACACATTAAAAGCTTCCCTAAACAGGGCTGCCTTCAGAACTGAGGGGTGAGTGGGTGCCCTCTTTTCCTTGCCCCCTTGAGCTCCCTGCCTCTTCCAAGCAGAGCCAGATTGATAGATGGGGGGGGGGCTGTCATGGGCTGCTTGCCTCTCAGCTATCTGGTCAAAGCACCAAAATAAACCCCAAATATTTGCTAGCTGAGCTGGTGATACAGTGGGAGTTACCCACTGTGTCAACATTCATGTTTTGTTTTGTTTTAATTGGGGAATTAGTTGTTGTTTTTAATAACCTCTTATGCAACTGGGGCGACTCATGCATTCAGACCATAGAATTGTAGAGTCATCTAGTCCCACCGCCTGCAATGCAGGAATCGCAGCTAAAGCATCCAAGACAGATGGCCTTCCAACCTCTGCTTAAAAACCTCCAAGGAAGGAGAGCCCACCATCTCCCAAGGGAGTCCGAATCTCCTTCCTTGCAATATCAAGCCATGGATTCGAGTCCTACCCTTTGGAGCAGCAGGAAACATGCTTGCTCCATCTTTCACACAGCAGCCCTGAAGATATCTGATGTTGGCTCTCATATCTCCTCTCCTCCAGGCTAAACATTCCCAGCTCCTTCAACCGTTCCTCATCAGGCTGGGTTTCCACACCCTTAATCCTCTTGGTTGCCTTCTTTTGCGCCCCTTCCAGCTTGTCAATGTGCTCTTTAAACTAGGGTGCCCAGAAATGGACACAGGACTCCAGTTGCAGTCTGATCAAGGCAGAATAGAGTGGTACTATTCCTTCCCTTGACACTAAACTTCTGTGGATGCAGCCGAGAATAGCATTCGCCTTTTTTGCTGCTGCTGCATCACACTGTTGACTCATGTTCAGCTTGTGGACCACTAAGACCCCTGACGCCTTTCACATGCACTGCTAGTAAGCCAGGTGCCCCCCATCTTCCAATGATGCAGCTGGTTCTTCCTGCCTAAGTGCAGAACCTGACATTTGTCCCTATTTTTTTAAAAAAAGTTTTTATTAAAGATTTTCTTAGGTTACAAAAGTACATACTTCTGTGCATTTTCAGATAATAAAGTCCTTTCTACAAATCAGTTATATTCGATGTGAGACTTTGATGCTGTATACAGGATAAGGTATAGGATGCGGGTGGCGCTGTGGGTTAAACCACAGAGCCCAGGGCTTGCTGATCGGAAGATCAGCGGTTCGAATCCCCGCGATGGGGTGAGCTCCCGTTGCTCGGTCCCTGCTGCTGCCCACGTAGCAGTTCGAAAGCACATCAAAGTGCAAGTAGATAAATAGGTACCACTCCAGTGGGAAGGGAAACGGCGTTTCCGTGCGCTGCTCTGGTTAGCCAGAAGCGGCTTAGTCCTACTGGCCACATGACCACTGTACGCCGGCTCCCTCGGCCAGTAAAGCGAGATGAGCGCCACAACCCCAGAGTCGGTCACGACTGGACCTGATGGTCAGGTGTCCCTTTACCTTTACCTATTCTTATCAGAGTTTGGAGTCCCAACAGATATTGGGGTCGTCAAAGTCTCCCATTACTACTATATCTCTCCTTTTTGAATCTTGGGTAGTCTGCTCTAGGAAGGCATCACCCAAGTCTTCTGGCTTGGCGGTCTCTAGCAGACACCCACAGTAAGGTCCCTGTTGTTTTTCTCTCCTGAAATTTATACCCCTATACTCTCAACCTGCCTTCCACGCTCCAAGTCATGGATTTCTCCTCAAGTGTACACATCCTTTATATACAATGCTGCTGCTCCTCCCTTCCTGTTTGGTCTGTTCCTCTTGAACCGGTTATAACCTTCAGTTCTGACATTCCAGACGTCAGCCTCACCCTGCCAAGTAATGCCTTCAAGGATCAGCCTCCTTGTCATGTGAAGCCATTGGTTTGGGTAGATGGTGCCTTGAGAAACGAGCTGCAGTGGACAATGAAAAAGTGGAACAAATGGAGAGAGAGAAAAGGGGAGGAACGCTCGTATTTACGGGACCGCCTCTCCTGGTCTGCCTCGCAGAGGACCTTAAGGTCCATGAAGAACCATAGTTTAGAGGTCCCTAAGGAAGTCAGATTATCCTCCGCCAGGGCCAGGGCCTTCTCAGTGGTGGCTCCGACCTGGTGGAATGCTCTGTCCCAGGAGACCAGGGCCCTGCAGGATTTAACCTCCTTCTGCAGGGCCTGTAAGACAGAGCTATTCCACCTGGCTTTCAATTTGAACTTAGCCTGATCTTTTATTCCACTTCCTTCCCTTTTTATGAAGATCACCCGCTCTGAGACACCACAGCTAATTCTCCCCTGGTCTCCTCGCTGGCCCAAATTGGACTAATTTAGCCAGCTAGCCCTGGTGATCATCTAATGTTTATTGGATGGATTTCCCCCCTAAATTGATTTTTTGAATTCTGAATTTATTGTTATTCGTGTTTTATACTGTATTTTATGCTGTTTTTTGTTGCATCAATTAAGTGTTTTAAATTTGTTGTTAGCCGCCCCGAGCCCAGTTTTCTGAACCGGGAAGAGCGGGGTATAAATAAAAGTTTTTTATTATTTATTATTAATGATCTCCCGCCCTCGCTGGGCGCTTCCTCCCTGCAGAGTGGGGCATCCCCAGAGCCCTGCGTTGGTTGCAGAAGGCGCTGACGGACCCCAGGAACAAAGATGTAGTGGACACGGCCGACGCCCTCTTTGTGCAGAGGGACCTGGAGCTCAGCCCGGGGTTCATGCCCCACTTCCACCGGGTCTTCCGCCAGACGGTCAAGCAGGTGAACTTCACGGAGAGCGAGGAAGCATGCAGGATCATCAACAGCTGGGTGCAGGACCACACGAAAGGTGAGTCCCTCTCTTGGCAGCACTGCAAGGGAAAGGGGGAACGGGGCCGCCTGACAGTCACGATGATTGACAGGTGGGCAGGCCCATGGGGGGGGGGACAACGCAGGATCCAGCCCACTTGCCAGAAAGGGTTATTTTTTTATTATTTGAGGACATATTGTAAACCAAGTAAAACATTAGTGAGGTTGATATAAACACGCGCAGTAAGAGATAATAAAGGGAAGGATGAGGGAAAATTTATAAATGTATTTGAATGGGATATGCAATAATAAAAATATATGAACTGCATAAGGGAGAGGGAGGAAAGTTGAGGGAAAGGTAAATTAGATTTGTAAAGTTTTCCCACCCTGACTAAAATATTTGTAAAAAATGAAAAATGAAATTAAATAAGAATTTCCCACACAGTGTTCGAGAGTATTGCAGGGAGCTGAAATAAATAAGGGAAGAAAAGAGGAAAAGTAAAAGTAATAAAAACAGAGGAAAGCAACAGGAACAAAATAACAAAAAAAAATATAATAAAAGTTACAGAACTATATATATGTGGATAAATTTATTGTTTCCCTCCAGTATATGTTGATTCATGGGTCTCTATGGTTTCCATAAACATGTTCCAAAGGTCATTAAATTTGTCCCTGCACAATCTCTGCCTGCAAGGGATCCGTTCATGGGGTGCAAGAGATGCCTGCCATCTGTCCAGTTGTTATTTTTATTATGCATGTTGTGTCTTTACGCTGCGAACCACCCTGAGGTTTGTGGGCGAAGGGCGGTGTGCACATCTGACAGAATGCATGCCTTCCCCCAGGGATGATCCAGGACTTCCTGCCCGAGGGGACCCTGGACCACATGACCCGCCTGGTCCTGGTGAACGCCATCCACTTCAAGGGCCTCTGGAACCTGCCCTTCCCAGAGGCGGCCACCAGGGAGCGCCTCTTCCACAAGCTGGACGGGAGCACCCTCTCCGTCCCCATGATGGAGCAGACGGCAAAGTGCAACTACGGTGAGCAGCGGCGTCAAGCGGGGCTTGCCGAGAGGTGGGGTGGGAAGGGGTCCTCCTCCTCCTCCTCCTCCTCCTAGAGAATGAGGTCATCAGTGTGTCAGGAACGTGGGCCCCCCAGAGCACAGCCTCAGAAATTGAACTAAGCGAGCAAGGAGCTGAGTTTAGAGAGCACAGTCCGGCCCCCTCCCTCCCAGGGAAGAAGCTGTTAGCTCCCAAGGAGAGGGAGAGTTAGAAGTCGACAGGAGCGCTGCCAGGCAACTAGCAGATAAGCCTGAGGCTGTGTCTTCGGGGATTGGGGAGAAGACAGGCCAGCCGTTCAGTCCCCAAACTAGGAGACGAGAGAAGCTCAGAGAGCAACGGAAGGGAAGGAGAAGAAAGGCGGGGTTTTGGCGTTCTTCCTGGTGGAAGAATGAGTCAGACTAAGCAACTACTGTTAATGAGAGCAGGCGGGAGGGACGTGCTCTGGACGTGTTTCTTCTTGTAATTAAACTTGTAAGCAACATAAAGCCGTTGATGCTTCTCAGGCTGCTTGTTTGCCAGAGACCGTTATGCAACGGCTACTAGTCAGGATGGCAATGCTCCGCATCAGGAACTCTTCTGAATCCCAGCTGCTCAGGAGGGAAGACTTGCTCTTGTGCTCAGGTCCCGCTTGTGGGTTTGCCACTGTGAGAACGGGAGGCAGGACTAGAGAGGCCATTGGCTGATCCAGCAGCTGGGCTCCTCTCATGGAATCTCCAGGTCCAGGTGCAGTCCATCTAGAGTCCTAGGGGTATCTTAGGGGTATCTGGCCACTGTGAGGACAGGGTGCTGGACCAGGTGGCCCCCCTTTGGCCTGACCCAGCCGTCTCTCCTTCTGTTCTTACGCCCTCCTGTCCTTTCCTCTGCAGGCGAATTCTCCACCCCTACAGGAGTGGAGTACGATGTCATCGAGCTGCCCTACCAGGGGGAGACCCTCAGCATGCTCATTGCCGCCCCCTTTGAGCTGGACACCCCGCTCTCTGCCCTGACCAACATCATTGACTCCCAGCTGGTGGCCGAATGGAAGAGGAACATGACAGAAGTGACAAGGCTCCTGGTCCTACCCAAGTAGGTGCCTCAACACTTCACCGGAGGAGGGCAGGTGGGAATGTGGGGAGCCAAGACTCCCCTGGGGCCACGCCAGGCCCCCATCTCTCCTGTTGGATGGATTTAGATGAGCAGGGGTGGGTAGTTTATTAATTATCCTTCCTCTCCCTTGCTAGTATGCAAGTATCTATTAAGTAAAGGTAAAGGGACCCCTGACCATTAGGTTCAGTCATGGCCAACTCTGGGGTTGCGGCGCTCATCTCGCTTCATTGGCCGAGGGAGCCAGCGTATAGCTTCCGGGTCATGTGGCCAGCATGACTAAGCCGCTTCTGGCAAACCAGAGCAGCGCATGGAAACACTGTTTACCTTCCCCCCGGAGCAGTACCTATTTATCTACTTGCACTTTGACGTGCTTTTGACCTGCTAGGTTGGCAGGAGCAGGGACTGAACAACAGGAGCTCACCCCGTCGTGGGGATTTGAACCGCTGACCTTCTGATCAGCAAGTTCTAGGCTCTGTGGTTTAACCCACAGCGCCACCCGCGTCCCTAAGTATCTATTACAGCAGAGAAAAATCTCCACCCGTGCGCAGCTTATCTGTAGAAGCTCTTGGGAGAAGTTTATATAACCTCCTGGAACAATTATGATATCCAAGGATGCAAACTTGGATTATCTTCTCCCGTTTATGTTCCCCTCTTAACAAGGAAATGACTCTCAAGACTGTTTAAGTAAGCCAGAAAAACGTAAGGTTTACTCACATTAAAAGTCTTGCCAGGTTTCAACAGTTACAGTGGTGAAAATCAAAGAGGCAGTAATCCCTAAACGTTACAAAACTCTAAAGCCCAGTTCAAAATGGAGTGTGCTTTCTGGGAAACCCAGCCAGATTGGCGGGGTATAAATTATTATTATTATTATTATTATTATTATTATTATTATTATTATTATGGAGGGAAGCTTACAGACATCTTACCCCATTATAGGTAAGAAGTGTGTGCAGTGACAGGGAGGAGTAAAGATTAACTTTTTACTATTTCCCTTCCCACCACAAAAGTTTAGAGAATATGAAATTCTGGAGTCCCCCGTCTGTGACTATCTAGCAATCATGCCAGTTGTGATTTGGGTGCTGATCCTGCCACATCCTCCAGCCATGGTGTGGAGCTGGTGGCTGCCTGGACTGTGACACACACACCCTCACCTCTCGCCTTCCTTTTTCTGCAGATTCTCCTTGGAGAGCGAAGCGGACCTCCGGGGGCCCCTGGAGACCCTGGGGATGAAGGACATGTTTGACGCAAGAAAAGCCAACTTCAGCAGCCTATCAGGTCAGTCCCTTCTGATCCCTGTGTGAAGACCCTTCTGGTTGTCTGGACCCCAGGGTGCCTGATTGTAGCTCCCCAGTTGCAGTATGTGAGAACGTGTTTCAGAGTTAAGGCAGCGATGCTTCTGAATCCCAGATATTGCAGGAAGAGCTGCTTTTGTGCAGGGAAACTCTCCTTTGGGAAGCTGGTTGGCCCCTGTGAGAGCAGGGTGCTGGGCTAGGCAGGCCACCGGCCGGATCCAGCAAGCTCTGTTTTGGGGGGACAGAAGGCAGGCAGGTGTGGAGGACTCCCTGGTCCTGAATGGGGTAACTGGGCCCCTGAAGGACCAGGTGCACAGCCTGGGAGTCATTTTGGACTCCCAGCTGTCCATGGAGGTGCAGGTCAATTCTGTGTCCAGGGCAGCTGTTTAGCAGCTCCATCTGGTATGCAGGATGAGACCCTATCTACCTGCAGACTGCCTTGCCAGAGTTGTGCATGCTCTGGTTATCTCCCGCTTGGACTACTGCAATGCGCTTTGCATGGGGCTACCTTTGAAGGTGACCCGGAAACTACAACTAATCCAGAATGCGGCAGCCAGACTGGGGACTGGGAGCGGCCGCCGAGACCACATAACACCGGTCATGAAAGACCTACATTGGCTCCCAATACGTTTCCAAGCGCAATTCAAAGTGTTGGTGCTGATCTTGAAAGCCCTAAAAAGCCTTGGACCAGTATACCTGAAGGAGCGTCTTCACATCCTCATCGTTCTGCCCGGACACTGAGGTCCAGCTCCGAGGGCCTTCTGGCGGTTCCCTCCCTGCGAGAAGCCAAGTTACAGGGAACCAGGCAGAGGGCCTTCTCGGTGGTGGCACCCGCCCTGTGGAACGCCCTCCCACCAGATGTCAAAGAGAAAAACAACTACCAGACTTTTAGAAGACATCTGAAGGCAGCCCTGTTTAGGGAAGCTTTTAATGTTTGATGTATTACTGTATTTTAATATCTGGTTGGAAGCTGCCCAGAGTGACTGGGAAAGCCCAGCCAGATGGGCAGGGTATAAAGAATATATTATTATTATTATTATTATTATTATTATTATTATTATTATTATTATTAAAGCAATAACAAAGAGGTCCTGTTGAGCATGTGCCGAGGGCCTTGGCCTGACCGCTCCCAGACTACACAGGAAAGTCAAACAGCATTTTGGGGTGGAAAGGTTTTTAGGGATGTGCTGCAGAAGCAGCCACCCAATCAGAGAGCTGTTTTCTCCTTCCACACTCCAAATAAAAATATATTGCACTGTTGCAGAGGATGCGGCGGGGGCTATATTGATGCCCAGCTTGCTTTTAGCATTGTAGAGTTTGAAATGGTTCCCAGGGGTTGTGTAGTGCAACCCCACCAGCAACGCAGGAATCACAGCAACAGAATCCCTGGCAGATGTGCCTCCCGTCTCTGCTTAGAAACCTCAAACGACTCATAGAATTGTAGGGTTGGATGGGTCCCCCAGTGGTCATCCAGCCCAACCCCACATGGGATGCAGGAATTGCAGCGAAAGAAGCCCTTGCAGACGCCCATCTGACCTCTGTTTGAAAACTCTTGGACATCCCAGCTGAGAACGAGGCAGCCAATGGCCCCCCTTGCCCCCTCCTGCCCCTCTGCGGCCCCCTTCCGCTGCTCACTGCCTTGTCCCCCTTTGCAGACCAAGAATCCCTCTTCGTGGCTCAAGCCCTGCAGAAGGTGAAGATCGATGTGAATGAGAGCGGGACGGAGGCCTCCTCTGCCACAGGTGAGGGTCGCTGTTGCTGGGAAAGGGTGACCCACTTCTCCTTCCTGCAGTTGTATTTTTTTTGGGGGGGGGGAGTTTTGAACCTGCTTATCAGAGCTCTGATCAGCTTACTTCCCCTTCAGAAATGTTCTGAACGGCTTAATATAAAAACCAGTGAGCAATAAAATTCAAGTATGCAGTAATGCTGTCAGTGTGTCAGATAACATCGGGAAGTACCAAAAAGACAAGGTGACAGAATGCCAAGCAGGCCGGGCCCACCTTGAATGGCCGGGGAAAGCCTGGGGGGGGGGAGGGTTGTATCCAAAAGACACCTGGAGCAGGTGACCAAAGATGGAACCTCATTTCCTGCATCATCCCAAATAGCCGCGGCAGAAAATGCCCTTGTTAACCTTTCGCCTTTCCCCAAAAGCAGAGCCCATGAGCACTGACCCTATTGCTTAGGGGGTCTTTGGAGGTTTCATCCAGACACACCCCACTGCATCTCTTTCCTGGGGTTACCCTAAACAGCCAGCTCATTTCCCAGGCTGTCCTCTGGGCTGCCTCCAGTTCCTCACATTGATGCAGCCCTCAAACTCCTCTTCCTTTCTAAAAATCAATTTTATTAATTGATAAAAAAAATTGATAATATCAATTTTATTATCAACATAAAAGGAAATGGTAAAGGAACCCCTGACCATTAGGTCCAGTCATGACCGACTCTGGGGTTGCGGCGCTCATCTCGCTTTACTGGCCGAGGGAGCCGGCGTACAGCTTCCGGGTCATGTGGCCAGCATGATTAAGCCGCTTCTGGCGAACCAGAGCAGCGCACGGAAACGCCGTTTACCTTCCTGTCAGAGCGGTACCTATTTATCTACTTGCACTTTGACGTGCTTTCGAACTGCTAGGTTGGCAGGAGCAGGGACCGAGCAACGGGAGCTCACCCCGTCGCGGGGATTCGAACCACCGACCTTCTGATCGGCAAGTCCTAGGCTCTGTGCTTTAACCCATGGCGCCACCCGCGTCAACATACTATACAGTAAAATCCAAACTAAGCTAAACAGAAAAATAAAAAAGCAACATATAAAACAGAAAGAAAACTAAAGAGAAATAGGAAGTATGATGCAATAAGAATCGTGTTTCCTTTCCTCAGCTGTCATCATCTATGCCCGGATGGCCCCCCTGGAGATTGTGATGGACAGGCCCTTCCTCTTCCTCGTGCGACACAACCCAACCGGTAAGAGCGCTTTTCACAGAATCGTAGAGTTGGAAGGGACCCCTAAGGGTCATCTAGCCCAACCCGCTACAAGGCAGGAATTGCAGCTCAAGAAACCCTGATTCCCACGGCCACCGAACTTTGCTTAAAAGCCTCCAAGGAAGGAGAGCCCCACACCTTCCGGGGGCGTCCGTTCCACTGTAAAACGACTCTTGCCTTCAGGATGGTTTTCCTGATGTTGAGTCGAAATCTCCTTCCCTGCAATTTGTGGTTTTGCTTCTGCAGAGAACAAATTTGCTCCACCTTCCGCGTGACAAACCCTGTAAACAGAGCAAGGCTGCGTTTGAGAACGGTGCAAGGCTGCCTCCTGGTGGCTGCCTCTGGGACCACCCAGCCTTATTTTATTTTATTTCCTCCAAGGCGGGAGTGACCTTTGAACCCACCTATATTATATAGTCATCAATGCATTTTATATCCCACCTTTTCCTGTGTTAGCGTAGAAATCTGAGGGCTCCCTTGGACAAAAAACAAGGACCCCAGCCAGGAATCCCAGAGCAAAACAGCAGCCAGTCGGCTTGGTCTTGATTGAAGACTGTCGCCACAGGACTCCCACCTGCCACCAGGTGGAACAAGATGGAAGCCCTGAACAAAAGAGAACCCAAACTTTTATTAGCTGCTAATCCCCATGTTACACCCCCCCAAACTACATCACTAATACATCATGAAAGGGGAAGTCTGGTGGCAGGAGTCTGAGCATCCTGGACCCTGCCCCATGGTTCCCCTTGCCCTCCACCAAACACCCATCAAGTGTAACAAAAGAGACATTTAAATATCCCTGTTTCCCAGCCAAGTTCATCCCACCCTTTTGTCTTCATCTGGGTTTGCTATTTCTGGCATGGCTACCTGTCTGGCACTCAGGTATCAGGAGGCCAGGGATGATCACTCAGGCGGAGGGGCTGCTGAGTAGCTGAGCTCACAGGTCTAGATGAATTTCTGAAGTTTTCCCAGTGAGCCAGTACAGAGATCCATTGATCAGTGAATTCTTACATTTGGTATCGTGCAGCAAAGGCCCTTTGAATAGATAGGAATAAACTGTGACGAAGTGTTTTGTGGGGACAAGTCACCAAAGTGATTGTGCTGGTTTTGGTAGTGGGCTGCATGTGCAGGATATCTGCTGGAGGGGCAACCCCCACCCACCCCAATCTATACATAAATTCGTGCAACACTTCTCTTTCTTTCCTTTCCAGGCACCATACTATTCATGGGGCAGGTGATGGAGCCCTGAGTGACCCCCATCTTGTTCAGCCGAATCTCTCAGGAGCCGGAAGAAGTTTTTCCTCCCTTTCTGTTCCCCTCCCTCTACATCCCCCCCCCCAAGAGAGACCTGCCGCCAGCCGTGACCTCCCTCCGCCTGCTGCTGAGTGGTAGCACCAGGCACAGCACCCTCTCACCCCCCAGGGAAGAAGCCTCAGTTGGTCTTTCGGCTGGGAAGAGGCTGCCCCCTCTGCCCCCTGGGGCAGAAGAGAGCCGCTCTTCAGAAAGACAAGGCTCCAGCCACGATGTCCGCACAGCCGCTTCTGCCTCCGCCAGAGTCTTCCTTGCCGGGGGGGCTGGGGAGCAACTGAGCACCCTTGCTCACCCTCGGATGGGGTGGGGCTGCGGCCATGCCATGAAATCCCCGATGATGTGTGCCCCCTACCTCACACTGGACTGGAACCCTGCCCAGTCAGGGCTAGTGGCTTCATTTGATGTTTACGCCGGAGTAGAGCAGGGATCTCTGCCTTCTCTCTTTATTATTATTATTATTAAGTATGTATGTATGTGTTTGGAGCGGGGGGGTTGTGTCCCCCCCCATCAGATGTGGATGGGTGGGGGCTGCAGATTAGCACTTTGAATACGTCCATTTTCCTTCTGCACTGCTGAGATGGACATTTGTGATGAAGTATGTTTTAACAGAGAGGCTTAATATAAGTTTGGCTTACTGTTTGAATTTAATGAAATACGTTGTTGGGGTGGTGATGATGATTATGATGTGAGCAACCTTCCCTTCTTCCTCTTGTGCCCCCCTGAGGAAGGGCAGCATCCCTCCCGTGGGGCAGGTGGGGCAAACCGCTCATTGCTGTTCCTTCTTGCAAGATGCCTGCTCTGGAAAGGGCTAAGAAAACTGCACGCATCTCCAAACATTCCCGAAAAGAATCTCCTCCTTTCTTTCAACCCCCAACATGCCTGGCCTTAACACGGCCCAGTTTTCCTTACGCAGAGACCTTTGAGATGCTACAGATTCTGCAATTTCTGGCACACAGAAGGAACCCTTTTGCCCAGACCCCCAAGAGCCACGGGGTCTACTCCAAGCAAAAAACCGAGGCCTCTCTTTCAGAAACCCTGCAAAGTTTCGAGGCAAGACTGCCGTGACCCACACGGGCCCAGAAGCTGCTGCGAATGGCGCTGTGCCAGCAGCCTTTGCCAGCCTGAGGGACCCCCCCCCATTTCTGCTTAATGGCTCTCTGGCCCGAGTTCCCCCGTCCTTGTGATTTCCCAGGACAGCATCCAGTTAATTGTAAAAATGGCACTGGGATTGCTGAGCCCAGCAGACGCGATGTTTTGCCCAGAGGCCTTGGCTGCCCTCCAAGTGGATTATCCCCTCCAGATCCGCTGAGCTGGGCGGCTGCCGGGGACCCCCCAGCGAGGGCCCTTGAAGGCTGAGCTTGGTACAAATTGAGCGGGGGGGGGGGAGGTAGAGGGCACCCCCCACATAGGTGGGGAAGGACATCCCAAAGGAAAGCTGGTTTTGTGCAGCGCTGAAAGAGAGCAAACTGGAAGCGCTTTGGGAGCAAGCCAGTTCTGAGCGCCCCCCTCCTCAAGAAGTAAAAGTGCCAGCATTCAGATATTTAACTGGGGCCTGGGAGTCACCTTGAGATTCAGGTGCCTGCTGATTTTAGCTGACTCAGGAGCATCCATCTCTTGTGAGAGGCTCCCCAGGGCGTCTGAGAAGGACGTCTGTTTTCCCCTCTGCTGACCAACTGCCCCACGGCTATTCTCTGCCTTACACTTGGAGGTCACGCCTGCCCCCTGCCCCCTTGCGCTGCCTCAAAAACCAGTATTTATACAGAGAGAGCGAATTCTATTCCTAGAGGAGGTTATTTTTTCACTTTTCTTGTACAGAAATCTGATTTATATTTGTATATATATAACTATTTCTATACGTGTGTTTGCGGGGAGAGTATTTTGCATTCTACTTTTGATAGGAAATAAAAACACTACGACCATCTTGGCGGCTGTGTCTGTCCTGAGTTTTCTCTTGAGCAAAACGGGTCCTGATTCTGGGCTTCTCCTACACCCCTGCAAGCCCATTCCCAAACCTACAGGTTGGTGCAACCCACAGCAGCCTCTGGCACCGAGGGAAGAGAGACTCGGTTTATTGCCTAAAAGCGACTATAGGGCAGCCCCACAAAGCTCCCTCTTGCAGACCTTCTTCCTTCTGCTTCGGTCAGAGCCCCACTTGCCCCGACACCCCATAGAAAGGTCCTGGCCTGCCTGGCACCACAAATGGGGGGTGGGCCAGTGAGAGACTTACGCAGCCCATAAGCATTTTCCTGGACGTTCTGAGGTTTTGCTGGCTGGGTGGTGAATTTGGGGGGAAATTGATTGATTTATTTTTTGACAGGGTTTTGATCTAGGTTGCTGTGTGGGATATTTATTCATTGCACTGGAACCCCCACCTGTTCCCCCCCAAGGATCTCATGTGGTTCTCCCACTTCCTCATTTAATTCCCACAACAACCCTGTGAGGTTGACT
The DNA here is from genome assembly GCF_964106645.2 of Podarcis pityusensis. Taxonomy (NCBI): domain Eukaryota; kingdom Metazoa; phylum Chordata; class Lepidosauria; order Squamata; family Lacertidae; genus Podarcis; species Podarcis pityusensis. The sequence continues at coordinate 54,908,596 of NC_138038.1, read as the reverse complement.
AGGCTGTGAGAGGCAGGGACTGGCTCCTCAGGGACCCCCAGGGGTCATCCAGCCCAACCCGCTGCATGCAATGCAGGAATCTCAGCTGAAGCACCCAAGGCAGAGGGCCCCCCAACCTCTTCTTAAAAAACTCCAAGGAACTGTAACCACTCTGCTCCACACCAACTCTTATTAAAAAGAAATGAGGGGGAGGGGAGAGGGGGAAATGGGGGGGGCAGAATAAGAGGGGTTGAAGCATAGCTGTCAAGCGTCCCTTATTTGGCGGGAGAGTCCCTTATCCCAGCGCCATGTCCTGCTGCTGTCCCTTTTTGACGAGGCTTCGTTTGGCTGCTGGCTGGGCTTTCTGCCTTTGGCTCCGAAGGGCTCAGAAGTTGAACATACCTGTGCCTGGAAAATCCCTTATTTAGAGGCTGCTGATCCCTTATTTTCAAATCTGTAAGTTGACAGCTATGGGTTGAAGTGACCTGCAGCTGGAAGGGACCCCCAGGGGTCATCTAGCCCAACCCCCTGCAATGCAGGAATCCTGAACGCAGCAGACCCTGGGTTGGGGGCTCATAAATTAGCAGATGCAAGTGGGGGGGTCTTCAATTGCGCCCCCTTTCCCCTTTCCCACACCCACCGGAGGAGACTCCTCCCTTCCCTCGCAGCCTCCCTCCCGGATGACGTCACCGGAGGAGCCCCTCCCTCCCTCCCTCTTCTCCTGCTCATCTCCGGCTTCCCCGCCCCTCCCGTCGCCCGGGGAGACAGGCCCCGCCCCCGCCCGGTTGCCTTGGCGACGGGGAGCGAGAGGCGCCCCTCCCGCCCGGAAGCGGGCGTCGCAGTGCGCAGGCGCGGCCCCGGGGCGGGGGGCGGGCGGGGGCGGGTCCGGCCGGGAGGCACCTGGGCAGGTTCGGGCCGCGGAAGAGGAGCCGGAGGGCCGCAGGGGCCGCGCCGAACGGCCCGCCACGGACCGACGCCCGACATGGTGAGCGGGGGGGGCGCGGGGAGGGACCCCCATCCGGCGCCTCGGGGGGAGGAGGGGGGCTGGTTCCCACGTGGCAGGGCGGCCACTTCCGGCCCCGGGTGCAAGGGGGGGCTGGATCCTTCCCCGGGAGAGGGGTGTCGCCCCCCAGAGCAGAGGGACCCCCTCTCCTCCTCCCCCCTCCAGAGCAAGGGCGCCTCTGAGCATGGGCAGACGGCGGGGAGAGCAGCGCCACGGGGGGCTTGGCAGGCGGAAGAGATCCCCCCCCAAGAAAGACCCCACAGATCACAGGGCAGGGATGACCCCCAGCAAGGCTTTGAGTTGCTCACCCCACCCCACAAAACCAGCCGGTCCCCTGGGTGGGGGTCCGCTGCGCCCCCCCCTTCCTCCCTCCTCGCAGCGCCCAGGGGGTCGAGGGGGTTTCCGGAGCCCCGATCCGCCCCGCCTGCCTCCCTCCCGCTGCCCCCCCCGGCCTCTCCCTGGCGCCTCCGCCCCGTCCCCCCCCCGTCCCGCCCCACGGAAAAGGCACGTCCATGTCGGCTTCGCCTGCCAGCTCCTTCCCTCCTCCTGGGCCATTAGCGGAATTGGCTGGCGAGGCCTCTGGGGTGGGGAGAGACTGGGGCAAAGGCAGCACTTGTGGGGCAGGATTTCCGGGTGTGCTTTTTATCAAGGGCGGGGGGGGGGGCGCTGATAAAGAAGCAAGGCTAGCTCAGTTCCTAAAGCACGAGATTCTGGGTCTCAGGGCTGTGGGTTGAGTCTCCTGCATTGCAGCGGGTTGGACTAGATGACCCTCGGGGTCCCCTTCCAACCCAGTGTGTGGATTCGGGGTCACCGCCTTTGCCAGGCGTTTTGGGCAGGCCCAGAGGGAAGTGGCGCCTAGTGGGTGTTGCAAAGCCCCTGCTCGCTCTCTCCCACTGCCGGGAGTGGCCGCCTCTTCCTCCCTGAGCCGCCCCTCCTGGCTCACCTGTTGAGGCTTGTTGGTGACTCTCCCAGGGAGGATTTCTCAGCTGCGTTCGACCCGCCTTCCCTCCGACGCACGCAGCTGCCACCAGGAGCGCATAGTTGTCCTGCGGAACTCCCTGCCACAGGAGCCAAGGCATGGCTTTAAAGGGCAAATTCCTGGAGGAGGAGAGGGCTAGCTGTGGCCACGGTTGTAGATCCCAGTTTCAGGAAACCCCAGGAGGCAAGAGGGGTCCTGCGGAGATCCTTTTGCCAGAGGGGCTATGGAAGGGGGGAAGCCATTATTATTATTATTATTATTATTATTATTATTAATATTATTATTATTTTCTCTCCAGCAAAAAGGGGTGTCAGACAAGTCCGGAAAGGGAGTGGGGCCTGGACTCCTGGGTTCTTTAGGAAGAGGAGGGGGAACCTGGGAATCTGTGGGAGGGGTCTTTGTGGATTGGTTTTTTTAATATATATATATTGCATTTTTAAATTATTACTCATTTATTGTTTACTGGTTTTGTACGCCGCCGTAGATCTCAGGGCTGTCCGCAGCATAAAACTACGACACAAAAACCGCAAAATGCATAGTAAAAGTAAGAATAAGAAGAAACCAAGGACCACTCCCCTAATTCCCACAACCCTTTTTTTAAAAACCGCCCTGAGATCTGCGGAGGGAAGGACTGTGGGAAAATGTAATAAATGAATGAATTTTTGTTCTGCCTCTGGAGGGGAAAGTTCTGATCAGCCTCCCTTGGGCTGCTTTAAGGCAGGCTGCGTCTGTGTGGCCCCCCCCAAAAAAGAAATTTTGAAAGGGCCTCATTCTGTGCTTGCAGGGGACCCCCTTGCTTTGCAGGGTATAATTTTCTTGGGATTTTTTTTGGGGGGGGGGTTGCTGCTTGCTGCAAGAGGAGGTCCCCCCTGACCTCCCCCACCCTCCCACCTCTCCTCTCCGCCCCCCCAGATGCGCTTCATGCTCCTCTTCAGCCGCCAGGGCAAACTGCGCCTCCAGAAGTGGTACTTGGCCACGTCCGACAAGGACAAGAAGAAGATGGTGAGGGAGCTCATGCAGGTGGTCCTGGCGAGGAAGCCCAAGATGTGCAGTTTCCTGGAATGGAGGGACCTCAAGGTGGTCTACAAAAGGTGACTCTCGAACCCGCTCCCCACCCGCTGCGACTCCGGGTTGGGCTGGATGACCCCTGGGGGTCCCTTGCAACACTGCGATTCTTGGAAGGTGGCGGCCTCTCCACCACTGGAGGTCTGCCATCAGGGAGCCTTCGGCTGCGACTCCTGCGTTGCAGCGGGTTGGGATGGATGACCCCTGGGGGTCCCATTCCGTCTTGCCCACAAGAGCATCAGGACAAGGTTTGGAGGCCGGAAACAAGCGGCAGCTGCTTGGAAAAGGCCAGGAGGAAGCAGAGGAGCCTCTGTCTGGCTCCGGGCAGCTCTGCCGGGGAAAAGTGTGTTGCGGGTGCGGTGCCTCCACCGAGAAGGCCCTGCCCTGCTCCTGTTGCAGGAGGTCCCTTGGCCCAAGAGGGGCGCCACTTTCTCTGGGCCCCAAGCCCCCACCTTGAAGGGGGTGACCTGGTTGTCGATTTCTCCTTAGCTGCCCTGGGGTGTGGATTGGAAAGCCCCCCCAAGCTTTGCTCACTCTGAGTTGGTCCCTGTTCGTTAAGGGGGGGCACTCATTCTCTCTCTCTTTGGGGGGGGGCAGGAACGGAGAATAAGCAGCCCCCCTCCCTAGGGAATGAAGGACTCTTTGACCCACAGATTGCTTTATCTCAGGCAGGAGTGGGGGAGCCCCAGACCCAGAGGCTGCGTGTGGCCCCCCATTCCCTTCTGTGTGGCCCTTGCCAGCTCTCCTTTGTGTTTCTTTGCCCGGCTGATTCCTTCGAACTCTGCTGGCGTCTCTTTCTTGGCTTCGCAGAGGGCGAAGTCTCAGCAGGAACTACCCCATTGTACAATACTAAAATATATATTTTTAACAGCAACAGCTCCGCCCTCTTTTACCTCTGGCCCCGCCCCCTGGAGTGTGTGGCCCTCAGAGGCTTGCCCAGAAGCGGAAGGTGGCCCTCGGTTTCTCTGTGCTCTGAACGGCCTCGCAGGGCTGTGCTGAAGGGAGAAGCCTTCTGAGCATAGCTGTCAACTTTCCCCTTTTCTTGCGAGGAATCCTATTTGGAATAGGGAATTCCCTTTAAAAAAAGGAAAACGTTGACAGCTATGCTTCTGAGACTAATTATTGCCCCATCACTGCTGCTGTGGGGCAGAGGGTGGGGTGGGCAGGTGAACCCCAGGTGACGGCACCTTTCTGTGGGTGCCTGCAGGGATAGCGCTGTCCTGCAGGGGGCACCCTGAGCTCACCTTGGCTCCTCTGTGGCCAAAGGTTGCCTTTGCAGGTGCGCACGGGGTTAATAAGGGCCCTGTGCCCCACACACCCCACTTCCGGCCAGCATAGGTACCTGCTCCCCCCCCCTCACCTGGAAATGGCTGGCCGGTCGCCCCAGGGAGGGCAAGGCAGGCTTGGGTGGTGGTGGGCAGCTGGCGGCCTCTTCAAGGGGGCAGGGCGGGGAGGGGGAGGAGGCTGCCCCCCAGGTGAGCGAGGCAGCGGCAGAGCTGGAGTCCTGACTCCCTTTTTCCGCCCTCCTGCCCAGGTACGCCAGCCTGTATTTCTGCTGCGCCATCGAGGGCCAAGACAACGAACTCATCACTTTGGAGCTCATCCACCGATACGTGGAGCTGCTGGACAAATACTTTGGCAGCGTGAGTTGTGGGGAGGGGCTTCTCCTGGGGGTTGGGCTAGATGACCCTCAGGGTCCCAATTCTAGGATTCCGTGACTGCAGAACGCTCTTTTCCTGCTTCTTTGTGGGTGTAAAAAGCACCAGCATTCCGCCCCCCTCTCTGTATGTGTAGGGGGGGGGCTTTATCTCATCTCTCTCCTTTCAGTCCTGAACCCTAGAGCAGAGGTGCTTGGAATAATAATAATAATTTATTATTTATTCCCCAGCCACTCTGGGCGGCTTCCAACAAAAGATTAAAAATACAAGAAAACATCAAAAACTTCCCTAAACAGGGCTGCCTTCAGATGTCTTCTAAAAGTCAGATACAGTGGACTCTCAGGTTGCAAATGTGATCCGTGCTTGAGGCACGTTCACAACTTGCAGCGTCCGCAACCAGCAGCGCCACGTCTGTGCATGCGTGGGTTGCGCTTTGGCGCTTCTGCGCATATGTGAAGCACGATTTAGCACTTCTGCGCATGATCCGTAACCCAGAAGTAACCTGTTCTGGTACTTCCGGGTTTGGCGTGGTGCGGAACCCAAAAACGCGCAACCCAAAGCGTCTGTAACCCGAGGTATGACTGTAATTGTTTATTTCCTTAATAATAATAATAATAATAATTTATCATTTATACCCCGCCCATCTGGCTGGGTTTCCCCAGCCACTTGGGCGGCTTCCAGCACAACACTAAAATACAATAACCTATTAAACATTAAAAGCTTCCCTAAACAGGGCATCTGATGGGAGGGCGTTCCACAGGGCGGGCGCCACCACCGAGAAGGCCCTCTGCCTGGTTCCCTGTAACCTCATTTCTCGCAGGGAGGGAACCGCCAGAAGACCCTTGGCGCTGGTCCGGGCAGAACAATGTATACTTCAGATATACTGGGCCTTTGAGGCCGTTTAGAGCTTAGAATAATAGGATCGTAGAGTTGGATTAAACACTGCATGAGACGTCAGACATTAAAAGCATGCGGAATCCCAGCAGGAGAGCCCTGTGTTTTCCAGCGACTTCCTACCCAGAAGCTTTGCTGTCTCCAATTGTCTTGTTCTCTTCTGAAGCCAACCGAGTTGTCTGTCTCCAGTGTCGCTGTCTCCAGTGGCAGGGAGTTCCGCAGTTCCACTCTGCACCAGAAGTTTTCTCCATCCTGAACCTTCCAACGTTCAGCTCCGTTTAAGCTGAGGCAGTTGGGGGGCTCCTGGCAGATCTGGGGAGGGGGTTCCTAAGAGGTCCTGGGCTCCCCGCCCCCTGCCCCCCCAACCCCCCAACAGCAGAGTTTCCGACCCGCGGGGAGGCAGGAGGGCAGAGGCCAAACCCCGCCGCTAATTACTCTTGCTGTCATTTTGATTCCTTAATCCGCCCCCCCCCCACTTCCCTGCCCCATAGAAAGCCTCCCTCCAGCCTCCCTCTCCTAAGCCTGCTCTTAGACCCACAAAATCCAGTTAAGCATGGCTGCTAATTGGGCTTAACGAGGGCTTGGCAGCCGCCCCAGCTAATTCCTGCTGCTAATGTGCCAGAGCCGCTTGACTCCCCCCCCCCCCCAGGAAACGCAGCCAGATTGGAGGGTCAGGATCCTGGGCATAGCTGTCAACTTTTACCTTTTCTTACGAGGAATCCTATTCAGAATAAGGGAATTTCCCTTTAAAGGGGGGAAATTGACAGCTATGATCCTGGGAGCAGTGGGGAGGGGGTTGGTGTGTTGGGGGCCCCTGCTTGGTTCTCACGCCCCCTTTCTCTCCCCCCCCCCCGACAGGTGTGTGAGCTGGACATCATCTTCAACTTTGAGAAGGCCTACTTCATCCTGGACGAGTTCCTGATGGGGGGGGAGGTTCAGGACACCTCCAAGAAAAGCGTCCTCAAAGCCATTGAGCAGGCGGACCTCTTGCAGGAGGTAGAGGTGGGCCCCTGCATGGGGGTCCTGCATGCCTGAACTGGGGGGGAGGTGGTGGGAAGGACTGGGGGGGCCCTTCTCCCTGCACCCCCAAAGACAAACCATACACTTCCCTCCAGCTGTGGGGCCAAGCAACCTGTTGTTGCTGCCGCCCTGGACATGCCTGGTTTCTGTCTGTTTCCGCAGAGGAATTTTTTTTTGGGGGGGTGTTGCTGCTGGAGGAGCCCCCCAAGATAGCTGCCTTCCTGGCTGCTGCGGTGGCTGCTTTCTGCATGCAATGAGTCACCGGCAGCCATCGCTCCCTCTCTCTGCAGTGGGCGTGAGCGACTCAGCTGCCTGCCGCTGGGGCCGAGTGCAAATCCTCAGGGTGGGGAGGAAGGAGACGCAGCAGCCTTGGCACCCCCAGCCGCTGCCACCCCCCAAAGAAAAACCCCCTGCATGGTGGACGTTGGCACACCTGGAACCCCCAAACCCTTAGAATAGAAAAAGGCCTTGTTAGTTGCTCTACGGGGCGTCAAGAGCACCTCTGAGCAAGCGCAGAAAGCCTTCCCTCCCCCGGGAAGTGTCGGGGTAGTGGTTGGGCTGGGGGTCTTATGGGGAGGGGGGCTGGCTGCTCCCCCCCCCACTTCCCGCTCCCCTCCTCTGAACCCACCTCCCCTCTGCTTTTCTCCCTGATACAGGAAGACGAGTCGCCCCGGAGCGTTTTGGAGGAGATGGGCTTGGCATAGACTTGGGATCGTGAGCCAGCTCCCCCCCCCCGCCCCTGCCACTGCCCCTCGCGCCCCTTTGCCCCCCCCACGCAGTGGGGCTGAGAGCCTGTGGCGGCCACGCAAGCTCTGCAGCCGGCCCCCTGGCCAAGGAACCTGCAAACCGCACGATGTAAATACTGAACCACCAGCTGGGGGTTGGGGGTGCCCTGCGTCAGAGTGTTTGGGGGGGGGCAAGGAGGCATTTTGCCCCCGCCTGTTGGGGGGCAGAGCGAGAGAGAGCGCAGCGTGAAATTCAGGGGCACCGAATAATCTCCATTCTCCATCTTTTTTTCTGTGCCCCTCCAAACTCTCCTACTTCTCCTACCGCCCCCCCCCCCAGCACCACCAGTCTGTTCACACCAGCAACGTGGCACTTCCTGCCGCCCCCAAACCTGTGACTCACCCGGGCAGCATGTGACGGATCCCGGGGGGGGGGGGGCGGCAGCAGCGCCTCTGCCTTCTTCCCTCCTTTTCCCTCTTTCTCATTTTTTTTGTTGGGGGGGGCAGGCACCCCACATGCATGTGGGGCACGTGGACGCAGGTAGCCGGAGATTTGGAGGAGCCTGCCGTTTGGAAGACCAGCAGCCCCCTCCCCCAGACTTTGGGTGCCTGTATTCCCTCCCCCTCTGCTCCCCCCCCAGCCCCTTTCCAATAAGGCATGATCTTTCCGGACCCAAGGTGTGAGTGCGAGTGTCTTCTCTGTTTTGGAATAAAGCGTGTGAGGAAGACGGTGGCCTGGCTGTGGTTCTTGCCCCTCCAGCGCAGGCTGAGATGCTTCCAGCCCCAGCTCAGAAGGGGGGGGGGAGAATGAGCAGAGGGGGTCCAGCCTGGAGGTCGCTTGGCACGGCTGGCGGAGGTGCAGGTCATTTGCCGTCGTACGGAAGGAACACCTGAGCATAAACAGGGTTCATCTGCATCGCTCTTAGAATTGTGAAGTCGGAAGGGAACCCCAGGGGTCATCCAGCCCAACCTGCTGCGAATGCAGGATTCGCGGCGAAGGAATCCCTGGCAGGGATGCCCTCCATCCGCTTTTCCGGGCTGGGAATGTTTAGCCTGGAAAAGAGGAGATGAAAGAACCGTTTCCAAGCACCTAAAGGGCTGGAGGATGGAGCAAGCTTGTTTTCTCCTGGTCTGGAGGGTAGGACTCGAACCCACGGCTTCAAGTTACAAGAAAGGCAATTCCGGCCAAACGCCAGGAATAACTTTTCTGACAATAAGAACTGTTCGACAGTGGAACAGATCCACTCAAGAGGGGGTGGGCTCTCCTTCCTTGGAGATCTTTAAGCAGAAATTGGGTGGGCATCTGTCAGGGATGCCTTATCTGAGATTCCTGCATTGCAGAGGGGGTTGGGCTGGATGACCCTCGGGGTCCCTTTCGACTCTACAAGTCTATGATTCCAAGGGAGTTCGTTTCACCGTCAAATGGCTCTTAGCCTCCTACTGTTTATTCAGAATGTCCTTTCTCACAACTTGAAGCCATGGGTTCGGGTCCTGCCCTCCAGAGCAGGAGAAAAGAAGTTTGCTCTCTCTTCCATGGGACAGCCTTTAAGGAATTTGAAGCCGTCTGCCATATCACCTCTCATAGTCTCTCTTCCAGGCTAAACATCCCCGGCTCCTTCAACCATTCCTTATCAGGCTCGTTTCCCAGACCCCTGACAATCTCTCAGCCCACCTTCCAGCTTGCCGTCTCCTTCCCAAACTGGGGTGCCCAGAACTCCAGCCAGGGGTCTGACTGAGGCAGCACCTGGGGGAGGGGTCTGACTCCCCGAATCTTTCAGGAAGAGGAACCCCTGGAGCCAAAACTATTGAGGTGGGTGTGCTTTGCAAGAGCGCAGCTGCCCATTGAGATGAGCTTTGCAAGAGGCCAGCTGCAAACCCACCTCCTTCAACCGTTCCTCGTCAGGCTAGGTTTCCGGACCCTTGATCATCTCGGTCGGACCTCCTCTGCCAATCAACATCCCAACTTGACAACGCCTTAAATTTTAAATCACCCGTCCTTTGCCAGCAGGTCCCGGTTCTAAAATCTGGAATTGAAAAAGGCTTAAAACAAGTTGCAGCTGTGGGAAGAGGGTGGGCCCTGAAAACACAGACGCCTTGGGTGCCCAGGTTCACCAAAAGAGAGGTGTTTGGGAGTTGTAGTTTGGGGGCTGCCAGAGGAGACCCACCTTCTGAGGATAGTGGGGCTGCCAGGAGGGCATTGAAACGCCTGGGGATGAAGGCCTGCGAGGAAGGAGGCAGCCTCTCAGGTGTTTGGGGCTTAAGGCGGGCGATGATCACCTTGGGCCCCACCTGGGAGCAAACTGGTAACCCATGGGCGGTTTGTGGCTGCTATATGGGGCTGGGAGGGGAGAGGAGGGCCGGGAAAAGAGGACCAGCAAGGTTTACCTCGCCTGGGCCGGTTCACTCCTGCGGAGATCGCTCTGTGGGCTGGATCGTGTCTGCATGGACGCTATTTCCAGCGCCACAGAAGTGAGTCCCCGCTGCGCCAGTTTAGCGCAGCGCGCAGGGAGTCGCCGAGCAAGCGGCTTAGTTTGGGGGTGACTTGCGGGCCATTTAAACAACCCTTTAGGCCTCTTGTGGGCCATGGACCACAGGTTGCTGACCCCTGCTCTACATCAGGGCCAACCTCCCAGTCCAAGTGGGCTGCAAAAGTACAGTGGTACCTCTGGTTACGTACTTAATTCGTTCTGGAGGTCCGTTCTTAACCTGAAACTGTTCTTAACCTGAAGCACCACTTTAGCTAATGGGGCCTCCTGCTGCTGCCGCGCCACCCAATGGAGCCCAATTTCTGTTCTTATCCTGAAGCAGAGTTCTTAACCTGAAGCACTACTTCTGGGTTAGTGGAGTCTGTAACCTGAAGCGTATGTAACCCAAGGTACCGCTGTACTCCCACACTCCACCCCTGGGCTGCACACTGCATTTGTCCTGGGGGGCGGGAGCGAGTGCGAAATTTTTATGCCCCCTCTGGCCCTTGCACTGCCTTCCCAATGTCAGATAAGTGAGGCACTGGGCTTTGGGAAGGAGGTGCTCAGGACAATGTACGTTTGGGCACATTGGGGTTTTGGGACGAACGTCGTGGGTGCCCCTCCCTGCCTCTAGTCCTTCGTCTCTCACACACCCCCTCCCAGCAGAAAGCTAGAGCATCTCACTTTGGTTTTCCAGGGGATCTGGTCTGATCCAGCGAATTAAACCCGAGCGCACGGAGCTGAAAGAGGAGGTGGAGAAGAACAGCCCTCTTCCAACTTCCTCCTGGAGTTCACAAGGAATCAGAATCATGAAGTTGGAAGGGACCTTGAGGGTCATCCAGTCCAACCCCCTGCAATGCAGGATTCTTAGCTTTATTATTGCTATTATTATTATTGCTATCATTATCATTGCCACAGTATAATGGAGCCCAGTCCCCTGGCACAATTCCCCCTGTGCCCTGCACAGCTTGGCCTCCTGGTCTTAGCAGGCGAGAGGTCATTCTAACAGCCACCTCAGGCCTGGCTGGTTGGAAAATCAACCCTGCGGTGGCTGCAGGTGGGGAGGAAATTTGGGTGGGCTGGGGGTGAATGCAACGTGGGTCTCCTTGGGGCTAGAGGTGGGGAGCAGGAGGAGGGAAGGAGATGCAAAAACCGGAGCAGTGGTCCGAACTGAGCCCCAAAGCCAGGGGTCAGCAAAATTTTTCAGCAGGGGGCCGGTCCACCATCCCTCAGACCTTGTGGGGGGCCAGACTGTATTTTGAAAAAACAATGAATGAATTCCTACGCCCCACAAATAACCCAGAGATGCATTTTAAATAAAAGCACACATTCTACTCATGTAAAAACACGCTGATTCCCAGACCCTCCACGGGCAGGATTTAGATGGCGATTGGGCCGGATCCGGCCCCCGGGCCTTAGTTTGCCTACAGAGGAGCCAACTCCTAAGGTCCCTTCAGCCCCCAATAAAATATTTGAGGTGGGCAGGCGCCCCCCAAGTTGATGGGCGTTGCCATTTAAATGGTGTGTGTGTGCACGGCGTCGTGTATCGATTATGTCGGGTGGGGCTTACTCCCCCCCCCCAATATTTTTTATTCAAGTTGGCACCATAGGTGGAGGGGACAGCCCACCGCGTTTCGCCCAATTTTTGCTAAAAGCCTTCAGAAGGGTTTAAAATGGGTGGGTGTGGGGAGGACCCAGCCTGCATAAATCTCGGGACCCCACAGTTAATGTATCTGGGAGGAGACACAGCCAAGATCTCTGCAGGCTGATCTCCCATGGAAACGTTAATCGGGACCCCCGAGATCTCTGCAGTTCCCAATCCCGGCTGGGACTAAGCCCGATGAGAAAGACGGGAAGCAACGCGTCGGGCTCCTTCGAAAGTAAAATCCACGTTTTCCCAGCATCCTGAGACGGAAGCGGGGGAAGGAAGAAAAGGTGCCTCCCACCGGGACTGGTGTGCGCGCCCCCTCTCTCTTGCACCCCCTGTTTTCTATCAGCCCCCCCCCCCCGCCCCGTGGAGTGCAACAGAGGCACAAGGTAATAATGCTCCACATTTTAAAAACAAAAACCCGCGGTTGTTGTGAAATAACCCACAAGCTTCCTGGCTTTTTCTTTCGGAGCAAATCAGGAAATAAATAAGGGGGTTGTGTTTTTTGGCGCCCCCCCCAAAAAAAAACCCCCACCGCAAAGCTATTTTGGGGAGAGCCCGTGTGGCGTAACGGTTAAGAGGTTGGACGCAGCCTGGAAGCTCTTCGCGTCGCCCACCTCGCGGGGTTGCTGTGTGGACGCAGCGGGGAGGAGGCCTCCTGCTCCGCGCGTTTGGGTGGGTGGGGGGCTTCCTCCCCCCTCAGTCTGCTCCCCACTTGGCTTGCTGCCCTGCCGCGCCCCAGGGGCGGGATTTGGCCATACAGATTCCAGGGGGCGCCCCGTGAGACGCCCAAAGCCGCGCCATCTCCCTTCGCTTTGGGTCCTTGTTGCGCCCCCCTAAATTTGGGCGGTCGCGCTCCCCTAAATCGCCCGAGGAAAGGAGCGAGAAAGCGGGGGCGCCGTCGGGGGCTTCTCTTGCAATGATGCCGAAGGACCCCCGACTTCGTCAAGGGGGCGGCACCGGCATCGGCAGGAGGAAGGAGCGCGCTCGGCTCTTTGGGACCCGATCCAGCTGCAGGGAGCCTTGAGGAAAGTGCCACGTGGTGTCGGTGGGGCTGGGAGGAGCTCCCGGTTTCCCCACTGGACAGCTGCCCAGGAGACCCTCCCGAGTCCCGCGCCGCAAGTCCCGCGAGACCCTCCCCTCCAGGCCGGCATGTGGGGTGGGCGGCCGGGAAGGGGGCGGCCCCAGGGGCCAGGGGCGAGGCCCGAGCCGGGAGGCGCCTTTCTGTCCCGCTGCTGCGACGGGTCGGCTCTTCGGGGAGTTTTCCGGCGCGGGTGAGTGGCGGGAGGCGGTGGGGGCTAGTCGCTTCGTTTTGGCCTCCTCCGAACACCCCAACTCGGCCCGCCCCGGGTCCGGGGGCGGGCGGGCGAGGCGACCCTAGCGGGATGGGAAAGTGTGGGGTTCCCATCTGCTGCCTTGGGGAAGGCCTGTTTTTTGGGGGGGAGGACAGGGCACCAGGACTCCTCAGTCCTGAAAGTTGTGGAGGTTCGGCTCTCCCCCCCCCCCCGCCCCGAGGTGCAAATCCGGGGTTGCCTCCTCCAGCTCTGCGCAGAGCGAGCTCAGAATATCCCGTGACTCAGTTTGGGGTCCCGGGGTGCAACGCAGCTCCTCCCCACCCGCCTGAAAGCGCAGCTGTTTCCGGGAGGGGGGCGCGGGTGGCTGGACCCCTAAGAACAGGAGTTCTCAAAACTTTTTTTCTCTGGGCCGCACTTTCACCAAAAAAAAAATAATTGCTAGCACCACGCTGAACTTTTTCCTCGCAGAACGAAAACACAGGACGCAACTGCTTTATGATACGATCACAGACGGGACGTCCGGAAAGGATGAAATAATGCAGTCACACATGAATATTTCCCAAAATCTCATATTGATGGTCCGCCGCTCTTGCCATTCTCTCCTGCCCCGCCCTTCGAGAACCGCTGCATTCAGGACTTGCAGCAAAAAAAATAACCTAGCGATGCCTGGAGCCCCTTTGTTTCTGCACAGATTTTCACAGGCTAACAAGCAGCAGGTGCACTAAGTGTTATCCTGAGTTACAGGTATGTATATTGGGTGTGTGTGTTGGGGAGTGTTTGTGTGTAAACAGGGAGGTCAGAGAGAATTCCGCATTTCTTTTGCCTGTAACCTCACTGCTTACAATCCCTGCAACAAAATCCCTGTGTATATGTACCTATAATTCAGGATAACACTTCATGGAGCTGATGGAAGTGGACTGGATAAGACAGTGCCATAACATATTTCACTGTTCTTTCTCAAGTGTGTATGTGGGTAGGTTCAGCTACCACTCTGCACATGCTCAGAAGCTGATTCTGGAGCTAGGACCTGTTGACCACCTACCTCACCCAGCCCAGATCAAGACCCTTAGAAGAATCAGGAACTGCTCCTGCTCTCAGACAATTTTCTGGGGCTGCTTTTGCCTTTTGGGCAGGAACACAAATGCATCTTAGACACTTCCAAAATGTTTTAAATTTGGGAAAATTGCATCCCACCCGCCTGCCTCCCCACCTTGAATAATCATTTGCGTTTTTCTTCATGAGCTGCTTTGGAGGACTTTTCTAGCTGAAAGGCAGCACGGGAATAAACTTCAACATGGCTTAGCATGCTTCCGAATGCCAGCTGCTGGAGGGGAGAGTCGCTTTGGCACTTCCTGGTTAGCCATAATGCAAGCAGAATGCTGGGTGAGTTGAGCCCCTGGCCTGATCCTGCAGCCTTTTGGGATAAGTTCATGCCTCTGTTGGGTATGGAGGTTACAAGGGGGATTTTTAGGGCTGGGTGATATATTGACATATTGTCCAAAACCGGTTTGAAGTCCGTATTGTGATACCAGTTTCATCATTGTTGACCTGGTAAAAGTATCACAAATCATGATGTGTGTCTGTGCTATGCAAAAATCACAATGTGGGGAAACCTGTGAAGCCAGCCAATGTTTCTCGGTTCCTTCAGCCCCGGTTAACTCTGCCGTCTCATATGTATTCTGTAGTTGACCTCCTTTGTAATGTTTTATTTTGAAATATTTAAGATAACATTTAAGTTTTCTGTTAATTATGTTGCTTTGACTGTATACTCGATTGTTTTATTGATGTTTTAAAATGCTGTAAACCGCTTTGAGGTTTTTCTTAAAAATATAAAGCAGTATAGAAATGAAATTAATAATAATAATAATAATAATAATAATAAAACCTCTGCCGTCTCAGCTCCCCCTGCCTCATGCAGGGGGGCAGCGAATCACAAGGGCAGGCGCTGGCAAAAATCACAATGCGGGGAAAACTGTGAAGCCAGCCGATGTTGCTTCACAGCACCGTCCTTATTTCAGACATCGTGATATATCATGGCGTCATGATGTTTAGTTGATGACATATGGCGATGGGGTCACGAAGAGTCGGACATGACCAAACGACAACAACAATATTGCAATGTTGAAAACCAGACATCACCCAGCCCTAGAGATTATTGTTAATTTATTTCTAAATTGGGATTTCAAACCAGGCCTTCCCCATGGGCTCCCAAGGGTGGGTTATGTACAGTGCAATGCAAGGAAACTGTGTAATGCAGAATCATTTCTAGGCTGTAAGTTAGGCTGCATCAGGAACAAATGAGAACAGTGGCAACGGCGGCTGCAACAGCAGGGAGGTTTTTAATCTCATCCTGCACACACACACACACACACACACACCAGACACCTGTGCAGAAAGGTGCACCTTAACCTACCATTGAAATGTGGCCGGGTGCTCTTTGGAGGGGGGGTCACGCCACACCTTGAATGCCCCCCCTCCTGCGCCACCACTGACCCTCCAGATCTGCAAATAATGAGAGTAACTCGTAATAAAATAGTTGCTTTTATTTTATAGCAAAACTAGGAATTCCACATGCTATTTACAACAGGCCAAAGGTGTTTTATTTCAAGTACAACAAAATGGATCAGGACATCGAAACAACTCTTTTTATTATTATTATTATTTTACAGGACTGGACGCCACAAAGCGAAGAAACTCGCACACTCTAGGACTGATGCTGGCGGAAGGGGGTTCTTTTTTTGGACGCGTGCAGACTGCTTCCTTCGCCCCCATCCTACCCTCCCCCCCCCCCGGCTTGCTCTCCGGAAACCCGCCCTGGTGGACCCTTTCAGGTACAGCTTTAGATGGTCATGGACTTACACAAGTAGGTATCGACACAGCATGCTCAAAGTCTCCCCCTGCCCAACTTGTTTCTGGGTGCAGGGTGCCTGTGGAGCTCAAGGTGCCCCCCGCCTGGGTGCTGGAAGGAACGGCTCAGGGTTTGTGGTAAGGCAGTTTGTGGTCAGGAACCTCTCTGTCTCTGTTTCTGCTGCCCTGTCCTCCTCCGTCTCAGCCAGGGAATCTTTTCGTTCTGGGCAGAACTCCATGGGGAGAGGGGCGGAGGCAGCAGCAGAGAGCCTCTGGGCCCCCAGCGCTTGAGGGGGAGGAGTGTGGATTTTGTGGCAATTTTGCCTCTTCCACCTGATTTAAGGCGGTATAAACCTCAGCCAGGCTCTGGAGCCAAAAGTCTGCCCCAAGGGGCCGGGAAACCCCCCCCTGGCTCCTTTTAAACATTGGTTTCAAATTTTATTTAGCTTCCAGCCTGGTTCTTTAGATTCCCATGCCTACTAAGCAAAGGAAAGTTTGGTTTGAGCGGGAGGGTTTGTAAACTGAACACAAGTGAACTGGGTTAATTTAGGTCTGTGAGAATAAGTCCTCCTCTCGGAGTTTTTGAGGGCAAATACTCCTCCATGTTTGTGGCTTCTCACACGCTTTTCTTTGAACGGGGTTGCAGCCAGGAAATTGGGGTGGGGGGAACTTCTGTGTCACATCTCTTACCCCCTCCGCTTTTGGTAGGCTAAATATTGGATGAGCAAAGAAGGGCAAGGTTTTTAGCAGCTATGTTAGGTTTCCAAAACATGTCTGTGTTTTAAAGGGCGGGCTGGACTAGATGACCCTTGGGGTCCCTGCCAGCTCTACAATTTTAGGATTCTGCTATTCTTCTTGTTGCAGATAAAAGGGGTGTTATCTCTGTATCCAGCTGTGTGAGGAGCTTTTGCAGTGCTCAGAGCCTCACTCTAGGCCAGGGATTCCCAAACATGGGTCTCCAGCTGTTTTTTGGACTACAATCCCTTCCACTAGTCTTGCTAGCTAGGTATGATGGGAATTGTAGTCCAAAACCAGCTGGAGACCCAAGTTTGGGAAACACCGGTCTAGGCTTTTGCTAGAGTAAACCACTCCCTACTGCCCTGCTCAGGGTGCAGGATCAGGTCCTGTTGGGTCCTCGCTTTCAGTGCCACCTGGCGGCCTTCATTATCACAAACACCTGGGGAGATGTGGCTGTAATTATTCATTCCTCTCTCTCTCTCTCCCCTCTCCATTTTTTTGGGGGGGCTCCTCTCTTGAGTGTGCTGTAAAACTGTGCATGTGCGTAGCCATGGGGGGTGGGGCAGCTGCCCTCCCTAAATCAAGCAAATCAATAAAAATACTTAACTATCTGAGGTTCTGCCCCCCCAACATGAAACTTGCCCTCCTAATAAAAATACTGGCTGTGCCCATGAAATTGTGCGGTTTTGGGGGGTTGGAGGGGGCTGTTTCCAAAGGGGGCAGGAGGGAGATCCAGACAGAGGTGGTGGTTTCAACTGGAAACCCCTTAGGATTTGCAGCGTTACACCTGGAATGCTTGCTTCGAGGCTGCCCCCAAGGAAGGAGAGGCCAAGAAAGGGGGGGTCCTTGACAATTTTGCATTGACAGGGTGGCTGCCTGCTCTTTTGTACCGCTGGGACAGGCGGATGGGGGGGTGGCTGCATGGGGAGCTCCGACTTGACTCACTGCAGCGGAAAAAGAGTTGTCCCTCTGTCTGAACGCTCCTTGGCAGCTTTCATTCCGCTCTGGAGGCCAGATATTTGAGATGCGCACCTGATGAGGGTGTGGGCAGGGGGAGGCGGCTTGGTGTCCAGGGTGGGGGGTGAGGAGGCAACCAGGTAGCTGGCTGAGAGGAGGAGGAGGAGGAGGGTGGGGTCGCAACCGAGCTTCCTCCGCGTGGACCTTTCGCTCGGTGGGGGAGACTCTGTTCTCCTGACTCATGCAAGAACCTGAATTTCATGTCGGAAACACGGCGGATGGCAAAGTTTCTTTGGGCGGGGGGCGAGGAGAGGGGCGGGGGGACCCCCGGGCGGCCCTCACTGGAAAGCCTTGGGGCGCTTCATCAGCATCGTCTCGATGTAGTTCTGCAACTCCTCGTCCTCGCCGCCGTCGTCCTCCTCGCGGGTCTGGCCGTCGTCGTAGAACTCCTCCCGGGGCACCACGGGGCCGGGGAGCGGGCCGCGGAAGCGCGCGTAGGGCGGAGGCTGGAAAGTCCGCGGGTTGATGTAGTTGGAGATCTTGTTGCTGCCCGCGTAGTTGCTGACGCCGCCGCCTCCTCTGTGGCCGCCGCTGCCTCCGCTGGGCCGGGCCGGGTACCATTTGGGCGCCGGATACTCGTCCCCTTTCAGCACCTCGTTCCAGGCCGCCTCGTTCTGCTTGGGGAGGCGGCGGTGGTGGTAGGACTTGTAGTCCGCCGGAGGGTAGTAGGGCTTCTGCGGGGGCCGCGGCTCCGGGCGGTAGACGGCGTAGGCGGGCGCCTTCTTGGGCTTGTTGCGCGCCGGCGGCGGCGGCAGCGGAGGGGCCCCGGGCCCTTTGGCCTTGCTTCCCGCGGGGGCCACTTCGGGGACCTCCTTCTTCTTCTTCTCCACGTTGTTGATGATGTCGATGACGTCGTCGGCGGGCAGGTGCAGTTTGCTGGACAGCTCGATCAGGCGGTCGATGGTGTTGGGGTCGATGTCGTCGTCGTCCTCCTCCTCCTCCTCGACGGGCGCCTCGTTGGAGCGCTTGTCCTCGGCCACGTTGCCCTCTTCATCCTCGAAGAGTAGCCCGCTGCCCTTGCGGCGGATCCCGCTCCGCTGCGGCTGCTCCTCCTCGTCGTCCTCGTCTTCCTCCTGCGCGTTGGCCCCCTGGCGCCCGTCCTCCTCCTCCTCGCCGTCCTTCAGCAGGTACTGGAGCAGCAGGTCGGAGGCCATGTCCGCCAGGCGCTCCTCCTCGGCCGCCGCCCTCCGCGCCTCCTCCGCCTGGCGCCGGCTCTCGGCCAGCTCCTCGTAGCGCCTCTGCAGGAGCTGGTGCTCCAGGTGCTGCTGCTGGCGCAGCTTGCGCGCCCCGTCCCAGGGCTCTCCTCCCGGGGGCGCCGGGCTGCGCTTGGCGTGCGCCCTCAGCCGCTCGTACTCCTCCAGCTCCTTGAGGACGTCGTCCCGCTCCTGGGGGGCCGGCGGGCCCTGGGGGGGCTCCGCCCTCTTGGCGGCCGAGCTGTAGCGTTGCAGCTCCTCCAGCATGGACTTGAGCGCATCCAGCTCCTGCTGCCCGAAGCTTCTCTCCCCAGCCTCGCCCTCTTCTTCCTCCTGCTCCTCTTGCTTTCGGCCCCCGTCCTCGCCCGCCTCCCAGCGCGGCCCCTGCGCCTTCTTTTCCGGCTGCTCCTGCGCGTCGGAGCTCTTGGTCTGGCTGCGCACCCGCTCCTCGTTGGCGCTGGGCTCCGGGTTCAGGCTCTGCCCGTCTCTGGGCTTGCCGGCCTCTGCCTGGAGCGCTTGCAGGAGGACCGCGGCCAAGGCCTTGGGGTCCACGTCTTGGAAGAGGTCGCCTTCGTCGGGGCCGCCCCGCTTCTGGTCTTCGGCGCCGAGGGGTCCCGGCAGGATCCCCCGTCCGGCTGGAGAGTTTTCAGGCTGGGGGGACTCGCGGTCGTTGTCGCCGCCGCCGCCTGGTCGGGCCTCCTCCTCCTGCCCCCTTCCAGTGGGGAGCGCAGCAGCGCGGAGGTGGGACTGCGCCAGGAGGAGGCAGAGAGAGAGGAGCCAAGCAGCTCTGCGAAGGTGGTGAAGGCACGGCATCCTGCCACGCGGAGAGAGGTGCTGTGCAGGGGAGACAGACAAAGGCGAGGTCAGAGCGGCACGAAGTCGAGGAGACCCTCCTCCCCATTCTCTCTCTCTCTTTTCTACACAGCAGGAGACTCTTAATCTCAGGGTTCGAGCCGTAGGGCGAAAGAGCGCTGCGTTGCAGCGGGTTGGACTGGATGACCCTCAGGTCCCTTTAGAAGTCTATAATTCACGCGCACAGATTGAGTGGTTTTGTGGAAGAGCAAAAACCCCACGTGCCATGGAATCCTAGGGTTGGAAGGGACCCTGAGGGTCATCTAGTCCAACCCCCTGCAATGCAGGAATAGGCAGCCGTCCCCTGCAGGGATCGAACCTGCCACCTTGACGTTTTCAGCGCCAGGCTCTGACCAGCTGAGCTGTTCTGTGTTATGTTGTTAACACTGTTGCATCTTGCAAGTTTGCCACGGCCTTTGGCGAGACCCACAAACTTAATGAACTTGGAAAACGAAACGTCATCCCCTTGGCGGGAGGGGAGGTGCCTCGACCCACAAGCTTTGGAGGGGGCTGGCCGGGCGAGGTGACACAGCCCTGTCGCCGAGGAGGGGGTGGCGGGGTCCTCTGGCGAGCCGCTCTCACTTCCCCGAAGGAACAAGCCTCTCTTCCTTATTAGGAATTCCCATTCTGTGGGGCTGAGCCCCGCTTTTCCCTCGGAAAATGGTTTCTGCCCAGCCCCACACCAGGCGCAGCGCTCCAGCCCTCGTGTTAACATGGTCCTCTCTCGTCCCCACATCTCTCCCGCCCCCTCCCATTTTCTTAAGACCCGGCTGCATCGCGGGGTTTTGTTTCCCCCCGAAGCTTCTCGCTGCCTGAGCGGCGGAGAGGCACGTCGTGTACTGTACGCTCCTAATGGGTCTCTCATTGACAATTCCGTGCATCGCCGCCGGATTCCGGGATCCTGCTCGCCTCGTAGGGTTGCCTGCCTGCCTGCAAGCGGTGCGCGCGCGCACACAACCGGACAGCTCCTTTCGACAAAACGTCTCTCTCTGCGCGCACGTACAAAACACTACGCCATGCATCTCTCTCTCCTCCGCCCCCCCCCCGCACACTTTCCCAACTCCGCCGGGGTTGCCAAGGGATGCCACGAGACGGAAGAGCCCGCTCATCGTGCTCAGCAGAGGGAGGGGGGCAGGAGGGTGGCGCCACCCCCACTCCTCCATCGCCAGGACCATCTTCTTGGCCCCCGGCTACATTCCGGCATTCTCAGCCTAGGTGTGTTCAATTGGGGGGGGGGGGCTGCTGTTTATCGGAAGTGCATTTTGAACTGGCAGTTTTATTACCCTCGTTTTTGCCTTTTCCACCAAGCCTAGATTTTCCCCATACCGTGAGGGGAACAAGAGGCTCTTCCGTCTGAATCGTGCTGTGGAAGAGGGGAGTCTGCGGGGGTCCGCTTGCAGCTAGATCTGGGGTCCCCATAATTCTTTCCCTGCCTCCCACCCACCACCCACTTTCCTGGAGCTGCTCCTAACATCCTCATTTCATCGATTGGGGTGTTCTTTCCTACACCCCGCTATTCGGCTTTATATGGGACCGATGGGATCTTCGTTTCCCCCCACCCTGCATATAAGAGGAGTTATAGAACAAAGAAGTCCCCTGCTCGCGCCCCCCAAGCCCACCTTTTCTTCCTCAGTTATCTCTGAGCTGTGGGTCACTGGGCTGACTGGTTCTGGGGAAGCGAAAGCGTCGCCCGGCGCCTCCCCACTTCAGAGAGCGCGCGCGAAAGACCTGCTGGCTCGTCTCTCGCTCGCTCGCTCGCTCCCCCCCCCCCCGTCTCTGCAGTCCCCACACCCACCGCCCACACATGCAGGGGAGGAGATGACTGGCATCCTCAGCGCTGCCGCCGCCGCCTCCCTCTGCCGGCTGAGACCCTCCGCTGCCCCCCTCTTTCCCAACAGCCATCCACCTTTAGAAAGCTGACCCCCGCTCCAATGCCGTTGTAGCAGCCCCCGCCCCCCATTTTCAGCCCCTCTGCATAACTTAGCCCCACCCCAGTTTCAAGAGATCCTTCCCAACAACAGCCCCGGGTTCCTCGCCATCTCCAGCGTTCGCACAATTCCTTTCCAGGTCCCGATTCTTTTCCCCACAAGCGTCCCCCCCCCCATCCTCAAGTGATAGAATCCCCTGCCCCACATCTGCGTCCGTCTACCTGCCATATCTCGAAGCGGCCGAGCCCCCCCCCCCATTTCTCTCTCCCCCTCTACGACCGGCTTCCCCCTGCCGCTAGCGAATGGCGCCCGCCCCTCTTCGGGAACCGCTCCAAGTGGACCACCCTGAGCCCCGCATCTCGGGGCAACCCTCCTGCACAGCCGCGGGGGGGGGGGGAGCAGACGCCCTACTCGCCAACCGGCGGTTCCCATCCTGGAGACGCGCAGCCGCCGCCTCGCCTTCAACCACCGCTACCGAGCAGCGCTTCCTTCAGCGCCCCCCACCCTCTCTGACCATCCTTCCAGGGATGGGCGAGGCGGGCCGGGGGTTGTCTTCTAGGACCCCCGCCCCCTCTCTCCGCCTGTGTCATGACTCTGCAAGGGAGGGGGAGGTGTTACCGGCTCCGTGGCAGCTGCGCCGGCCGGGGGTCTCGGGTCCGCCCCACCCCTCTGGAGTCGCTCGGTCCGCCCGCCTGCCTGGCTCTGCCTTTTCCCCGCGCCGCTCGCTCGCTCGCTCGCCGGGGCTGCGCTGCCGTTCAGCACCTTGGAGAGCGGCTGGGCTGGGCGGCCGCTTTTGTACTTCCAGCCGGGCCCACGTGGGGGGCCCCATTGACGTCAATGTTCATTCATAAAATTCGAGCACGATTGGAGGGGAGCCCCGCGCCTGCGCAGAACCGGGGGGGTGGAGGAAAGAAAGGGAAAAAAGTCCAGCGAGCGAGGGAGCGAATGGAATGAATGAAGGGGATGAATGGGAAGAGAGTGGAGTGTTGGGTGAATGAATGACTGAAGAAGAATCGGGAGGAGGAGAGAGGGATTCGTGAATGGACCGGCGGGCTGGGAGACGGGGCCTGGGGGAGACACGGAGGACGCCTCGGCTCCAGGGCCTTGGGGAGGCTTCCCCGCCACCGCCGCCGCCGCCTCTGGCCGGTGTGGGCGCTCGGGAGCGCGCTGGCGGGCGAAGACCCCTTTGTTCCCAGGCGCCCCTCCGGGAGAACCTCTCTCTCTCCGGCGCCCTTTACCTCGGGGCCGGTGCGCGGAGGGCGCCCTTTGCGGGAGGCGCCTGTGGACGCGCACGCAGGTAACCAGGCGAGGTGGGGCGCGCTAGGAGGACGCGTGTGCTCCGCGCGTGTGTTCAGACGGGCGCTCGCCCGGAGAGTCCACGTCGCCTTTCTGCCCGCGCGCGCGCGCGCCAGTGCGGACCCGGGGCGCGCCTCCTCCTCCTCCTCCGCGCTTTAACCGGCGGGTCTCCTTCTGCGCCCTCGCCTCTTGCGAGCGATTCGATGGCGGGATGCGCTCTGGCTGGCTGGCTGGCTCTCGGTCTCCCGACGGCCCGGGCGTTTCACTCCCGGCTCCCTCCCACCTGCGCGCTCTCGCGCCTCTCTCCTTCCAGTCCCCTCTCACCGCGGTGCTCGCCCATTCATACAAAGAGCGCCCCCCCCCCAGCGCTGCATTTTAATCCTGCCCTCCATCCCTGGACGGCGCTCCTCCTCTTAGTTCCCAGGTTGATCAGCTCCCGCCCCACACTTTTCGGTGGGGGTACGTGCCACCGGGTGCTTCCAGCCCCGGGGGGTGGCAGGTGGGGAGAAGGGCAGGGGCGATGAGTCACCCTCCGCACGCTCTGCAGTCCTCTGCGTCCTTCACGCCCCCTTCACGGTCCTGGGAGTGGGGGTTGGGGTGGGCGTTGCGGTGGCTGCTGCTGCTCCGGCTGCTGCAACAGCCCCATATGTGGGCAGAGGGGAGCTTAGGGCAGGGAGAGATGCTTACAGGTGGAACCCAACACACACCTCTCCCTTTCTGACATCCCTCCAAAGATTCTGCTTCTCTCTCTGCCCCCTCCCCCAACACTGTCATTCGTGTTTTGCTGCAATGAATGAGGGGATTCATTTTGCGGCCCCCCCCCGTGCTGCAGTGGAGGGATCTACGCTGCACAATGCTGGGGGTGGGCAAGCATCGGGAAGGTCATTGACACCCCCCCCTCCTTAGCTGCAGTTGAGCAAGGTGGCTCCGTTCCTGAAGCCCTCCATGTATGCACACAACACCAAAAGGGTCTGGGGGGGGGTCTTCCTGCCCCATTTCAGCAAACTCTGCCCCTCACCCCCCACCCCAGATGCCGGGGCTCCTCAGCAGCCCAGATTTAAAACTGAAAGGGACATTCACAAATACTTGGGACACAGCAATATCTCATTGCCTGAATGAAATCCCACCTTCCCCCCCCCCCCAAGTGAAAGGTGTCTGCTTCTAGATTTTTGGGAAACCTTCTAGACCCTTTTTGGGTTGGGTAGGTTTCAGCCATGATAAACCCTCAAAGCAGAGCAACTGTCTGCATGCAAGCTGTCGAATAACATCAAATATTGGAACCCGCTGAAGATATGAAATATTCTGGATGCTAAACACAGCCCAAATTGTTGGTAGACGTGGCTGTCGAGCATTCAGCTCTAAGGAGAAGGTTTGCCAGCAGATTTTTCTCTCCTGAAATGTAGGGTTGAAACAACAGCTGTGTACATCTTGCCATTGCCTCTGTCCTCCCTGCTCCCACTGCTGGTTTCTGAAGACGTATAGACATGACGTTAGCCACAATTCATACTCGCCCTGTAACTATTTGTGTATTTTCATGCATTCTCCCCTCAAGCCAGCTCCAATCTGAATTGGAAACTGAAGACACACCAACATCCCCTTTTCAGCTCAGCTGAGATGTGGACATTTGAGCCAGCCATTGAACATATGCAGAGGGCGGCTTTGCAAACAGGAGTTCCAGGTGGGGGTGGATTGCAGGTGTGTGGGGAAGCAGACAGGTAATGCACGTCAGGTGACGATATCCCTGCTCCCCTTTCAACCCCTGGGGCGGACAGGCAGTGAGTCACTCAGTTGTACAGCACTGTGAAAATGCTACTTGAAACTTGGAAAAGAGGAAGAACCTCAGTGCAGGCAGAAAAGCTCAGTTGCTGGAGTTTTAGATTTGATATCCCGCTTTATCACTACCCTAGGGATTCTCAAAGTGGCTCACAAACTCCTTTCCCTTCCTCCCCCACAACAAACACTCTGTGAGGTGAGTGGGGCTGAGAGACTTCAGAGAAGTGTGACTGGCCCAAGGTCACCCAGCAGCTGCAGGTGGAGGAGCGGAGACGCAAACCCGGTTCACCAGATTAGGAGTCTACCGCTCTTAACCACTACACCACACTGGCTCTTGACTCTTAATCTCAGGGTCATGGGTTTGAGCCCCACATCAGGCAAAAGATTCCTGCATTGCAGGGGGTTGGACTAGATGACCCCTGAGGTCCCTTCTAACTCTACAATTGAGTGATTTTTGTCTTAAGCTGCTAAAGTATCCATAGGCTCATTTCTGCAGAGTGAAGGCTTCCTTGGAGAGAGACGCCAGCAGTCCACCATGTGGCTAGAATTATGAAACCAGAGTCCATACGTGCATCAGGACCCATGCGTTGCCATCCTGTAAGAACATAAGAGCCTAAGAACATAAGACAAACTTGCAGCTGGATCAGGCCAGGGCCCATTTCCTCTGGTTTTCAGCAGCTGAGATTCATAAGGAATTCTGCCGCCTCCTCCAAGAATCCGTCCCATTCTCTTCTAAAGCCATCTAGCTTGTTGGTTGTGGAAGGGAGTTCTGCGCCGTAACTCTTTCATTTATCTACCCTGAAGCTTCCAGCATTCAGCGTCATCAGACGTCCACAAATCCAGGTGTCACTGGAGAGGGAGGGATGCATTTATTCCTCCATGCCACGCATAATTGCATAAACTCCTGCCATGCCACCTCTTAGCCCCCAAATGCCGCAACCCCTCCTCACAGGAACAGCCCTTTATCTGGAGCGGAACAAAAATCCACCTTGCTCAACACCCTCCTGCTTTCCATGGTGGCCAACCAGGATTTGAGGGCAACGACCTTTTCTCCCTCCCTCCTTGGTATCCATACTCTTCAGGCAGCCTTTCTGTGAGGTCAGAGAGCAGGACCACAACCTCGCAGCCTGAAATGCAGTCCTGGAGGTTTTCCCAAAGGTCAGGGTCCCTCCCCTTATTGCATCACTTCCTGTGTGCAAGACTGGATCACCCTGCGTTGCACAAAGTTAAATGCAGTTACTTCCTGTGTGGCCCCGTTTAAATTCGGCAGCTCCGCCACAAGCAACAGGAGTGGAAGAAGTTCGCTGCAGCTGGATACAGCCCAGTACCTTGTTCTCTGTCAGGTGCACCAACGTGGAGAGGCTCACAAGCAGGACCTCTCTCTCCCAGCCCAAGTGGAAATGTGTGGATTTGAGACCTTCTTCATGCCCAGCAGGTGTTCTGCCACTGAGCTCTGACTCTTCTGCTTCTTCTGGGAGGACCTGCAGCCCAGTCACAGGCAGGAGACTCCAGGATATCATATCCTCTGAACTTTCGTGGCGGGAAGGGGAACAATCGAAACTTTCCCTCTTGTTTCTTCCTTCCACTACTACGCACTTTTTCTTACCTGCGATGGAGGAAGGCGTTTCTTTGCTCTCCTCCAGAAAGCAGTCCCCCTTTTGAACTGGACTGCGGATATTTGTAATAATAATAAAAATAATATTTTATTTATATCCCGCCCTCCCTAGCTGAAGCCGGGCTCAGAGCGGCTAACAACAATAAAAGTAACACAGCATTCTAAAATCAATTCAAAATCAAATTCATGGCAACCATTGGGCTAGAGTTCTGTGAGGATTACCAAAGGAGGGGGTAAATAATAAAAAAAATATTTATTATTTACCCCCCTCCTTTGGTAAACATTTAAGGATAATTGCCTGCCTGATTTTCATCACTGTGTATCTCCCCCACTTCTCCCACCCACCACGGGCCAATGGAGACCCTCTCTTGGCACAAGCCACAACTCCTTATTCTGCCCCTCCACATAGAAGAGAATTAGAAGAGTCTTCTGGATCAGGCCAAAGGCGGCCCATCCAGCCCACCACCCTGTCCTCACCGTGGCCCACCAGATGCCCTGTTGCAACACCAGCAAGCAGGACCCAAACGCAAGAGCCCTTTTCCCTCCTGGGGTTTCCAGCAACTGGGGTTCAGAAGCGTCACTGCCCCAGACCACAGAGGCAGAGCGAGGCCACTGTGGCTATTAGCCATCGATAGCCCCCTCCTCCGTGAAACAGGGTTGTTAAGACCGCGGAGACCAGAGGAGGGGTTCCTTGTTGGTTGAGTTGCCTAGATGGTACTGTGGTCTAAACCACAGGTGCTGATCAGAAGGTCAGCGGTTTGAATCTCCGTGACGGGGTGAGCTCCCGTTGCTCGGTCCCTGCTCCTGCCAACCTAGCAGTTCGAAAACACGTCAAAGTGCAAGTAGATAAATAGGTACCACTCCGGCGGGAAGGTAAACGGCGTTTCCGTGCGCTGCTCTGGTTCTCCAGAAGCGGCTTAGTCATGCTGGCCACATGACCCGGAAGCTGTACGCCGGCTCCCTCGGCCAATAAAGCGAGATGAGCGCCGCAACCCCAGAGTCAGACACGACTGGACCTAACGGTCAGGGGTCCCTTTACCTTTACCTTACTCCATAAAGGGTGAGGTGAGAAGCCATGGGTTTGGAGTGAGCAGTGAGGTCTAGAAGCTGTGAGCCTGCAGGAGGCACTAGGGAAGGGAGCCTGGGCTCAGAGGGTGGGGGGGTGAGCAGCCTCCCCACGTGTGACCCCTGGTCCCTTTCCATGCCAAAGGCTACCTGACGCCCTCCTCCAACGCCCACATTGACTCACTCACACAATCACTCCTACCTCCTCCTCCTCCTCCTTGGCCATTTCCCATCCTTTCTCCTGGAAAATTAGCAGCTCCCTCCCGGGGCTAATGCCGGATTTCCGGGCTGTCAGAGCTTAGATTGATGCCTGGTGAGTGAGTCACTCTTGCAGCAGGAGCCTCTGATTGTGTGAATGAATCAAAGGGGCTGGATCCCTGCCTGGCTGGCGTAAAGCAGGGCTGCTCTCCCTGGGTCTCTGCCTCTCTTCCTCGACTGCAGCAGGAGGGGGCTGGCCCAGAGTGAGGAGCCGCAGGTTGAGGAATTATGGGGTGGGGGTGCTGGACCTGAGGAACAGAGGGGCAGCCCAATTCAACAGAGGCCCCCGGATTCAATTTCATGCTGGGCCAGATCCAGTAGGTGGGTGGACAGATGGGAGAGGAGGGGAAGGGAATGAGTGGTCTGCTTAGGACCACTTCGCTCGCTTTCTGGCTGCTCTGTCAGCTACACCCCCTTCCTCCTATGCGGCCCACTACTCTGCAATACCTCAGCGCCCGCCCCCCCCAAAGAAACATCCACACGAAGTGAAAATCCCGTGCAAAAGAGGTCCCACCAGCCATTCACCAGGGAATAAAATCTGGCAGGTTTGCAAAGGCAAACTCCAGGCCGTGGCCCCCCAATCCCTTACAGAGGTTGCAAGGGCCACACACCCAGACAATCTTCCTGAGAGGTTTGGCCGAGGGGCTTGGAGGTAAGACTGAGGGGGGAATGCTCCCTATGGCCTTGCTCCTCCCTTCACTGCCCCCCTGTGGGTGAGCCCCTTCCCCACCTGGGCTAAATTAGGTTTTGCTGGATCAGGCCAACGGCCTATCTAGTCCAGCGTCCTGTTCTTACAGTGGCCAAACAGATGCCTCTTCTGGGAAACTCTCAAGGGGGACTTGAGCACAAGAGCAAAATTATTCCCTCCTGTGGCTTCCAGCACCTGGGATTCAGAAGTGTCACTGACTCCAGCTGTGAGGCAGAGCAGAACCTTCACAGCTAGTAGTCATTGACAGCCCTCTCCTCCTCTGTGAATTTGTCCAGGTCTCCTGTGGCAGGGAGTTCCACATGTTAACCCTGCACTGCATGAAGAAGGACTTTCTTCTATCTTCCACTGTTCAGCTCCACCGGATGCCCACAAGTCTTTGTGATAGTTGAGAGGGAGCAAATTTTTCTCTTTCCACTTTCTTCATGCCATCCATAATTTTACAAACTTCTCTCACTTTTTGTCGCTTTTTGTCGTCGGGGCTGCTTCTCGGTGGGCAGAGTGTATCTGAAGAAGTGTGCTTGCACACGAAAGCTCATACCAAGAACTAACTTAGTTGGTCTTAAAGGTGCTACTGGAAGGATTTTTTTTATTTAAACTTCTCTCACTTTGCCTCTTACTCACCCTTTCTCTAAGCTGGAAAGTCCATAACACTGCAGCCTTCATGATGGAGATGGACTGAGCTTTAAAGCTGTCAATTAAAATGTAAACCTCCTGTCCCATGTGTGTGGGAGAATTGTGAGAGTGAACAGGCTGTGAAACCCTTTTGGCAGAGTAAAAAACATGTGTGCTTTTGCAGCTTACCAGAAGCTAGGAATTAGGAAGCTACACTTTTTTATCCCTGTTTGTGGTCTGCTGACCTACCCCTCTTTGTCCCCATTGCTAAGAATGAACCACCGCTTTCAGCAAAAACAAAAAAGTTTACTTACAATTCAACGCAGACAGCAAATGCATCAAAATAGTAAGTACTTCTTAGTTACGAAATACAAAATTAATTCCAAAAAGGTGTGACCTAGAACAAATAAGATATCCAAACATGTTCTATGCAGACTTGGATCACTCTTCTCCCTTCTGTTTCCCTCTTAACACTCTCAGACTGTTTAAGTAAACAATAAAAATATAAAGCTTACTCACCTATAAGTCTTGCCAGGATTCAACAGCTCCAGTGATGAAAATCAGACAGGCAGTAATCTTGAACAATTACCAAAGCGCATAGTCCAAAAATGGTGTGCGTTCTCTTGAGGAGAGCTCACAGGGATCTTTCCCCCCATCACAGGTAAGGAGAAGAGTGTGGGAGGAAGAAGAAGTTTTCTATCCTTCCCCTTCCTGCCGCAAAAGTTTAGAGGATATGACATCATACAGTGACTCGCTAGCGGATCAATCCTCCAACAGGCAGGATATGCAGTGGGGGCTGCCTCCCCCCAGGCCCAGATGAAGAACACCTGCCTCCTCATCACACCTGCCTCCTTTTCTTCTCCATTATTCTGCTCTGGGGACTTTCTTGCCTGCCTCCACCTAGGCCCTTCCTCTTTCTGCCCATTCATTCATCCATTCACCCCCTTTCTCTTCTACCCGTTTATTCCGGTTTGCGATTCCTGCAATGGGCAAAATGACCTTTGGGTTCCCTTCCAATTCTACGATTCTAAGAAACAGCTCTCCCTCTCAGAGGCCCTGCTTGCGCTCCCCTCACATCCCTCCATGTCTCATCCACTCACCCCACCCCCCCATTCTGCCCTTCAACACAACCAGCTGCCCTGAATCCCCCCCCATACACATCTGCCTGCCTCCCTCTGAACCTTTGACCTCTTCTGCCCTTCCCCAAAGTGTATGGACTTTTGCGATGGGGGTGGCAGCAGATTTCCAGCCTCCCCACAGCCCAGGAATATTTTTTCGGGGTTTTTTTTTTTTTTGGTAAACAAATAAGCTGTGATTTTTTGCACCCATCAAGAATAACAGACTCCTGCGAAGATTATTTATGGCACTAAACACTCTCTGCGAGAAATCAGAAGTCATGAGTCAGAGGCCTGGGGCGCTCCTCTGTTCGTTGAGCAGAGAGGAAAGAGAAGGCAGAGGCACAACCAGGGATTCAGTTTGCTGGTCCCCCAGCCCCCCAACCCAGTTTAGAGCAGGGGAGATGGTGGGGCTTCTGCCCCGCTTGCCCCGATCCCAGGTTTGGGGGTGGTTCTCTGTTGCTGGGCAGCATAAGCAGAGGTTGGAGGGCGAGAGAGAGAGGCTGCAGGTCATTGCTGTGCTGATTCGAAACAGGTTGCAGAGCCGAGTCCCGGGTGCAAGTGACACCCCACTGACCCAATCTTGCGGCAATATTTTGGTCTGGTAATTTGCATGTGGGGCACCTGCTTCTGATCCATCTCTACAAAGAGGTTCCATTCGGACTTGGAGCCTCACCAGGTTGCCAGGGAGGGAGGAAGAGAGGCGTGTGGGTCAGCTGCAAATCTGGGAACACTTCTCCCACCCACAGATGACTGAGGGGGCAGGTCTGGAGCAGGATCCAACTGCAGCCTGCCATGTGCAGATGTTTGCATCGTCCTCAGAGGTGAGGTGGGGATGCCCTCTTGGTGTGTGGAGTGGCCATGGGTTCAGGGCAAGCCCCACTACGCTTTCCCAGACGCAACTAAGGGAGCTGCCTTGCCAGGACAGAGACTGTCCGTCCACCTGACCCTCTTGTGTTCCTGCATCTGGCCGGCAGCATCACTCCGGCTTCTCAAGGCCCAGAGGTCTCTTTCGCACTGCTGGGTGGATTTTGATGAGCTGGCGAGGATATTTTATCCATTTATTACCCTCCCTCTTTCTCACTTTGTGTGAAGAATGCAAATACCTATTTCAGCAGAGTGATATCACCATCTGTGCACAGCTCATCTCTAGAAGCTTTTAGGAGAAGGTTGTACAAGCTTCTGGAACAAATGATGATATCCAAGGATACATTAGCCAGGCCTGGGATTATGTCCTCCCTTTATGTTTCCATCTTAACAAAGAAACCACTCTCAGACTGTTAAAGTAAACAAGAAAAAGATGTGGTTTACTCACATTAAAAGTCTTGCCATGTTTCAACAATGACAGTGATGAAAAGCACGCAGGCAATAATCCTGATAAGTTACAAAAGTCCATAGTCCAGTTCAAAATGGAACTTGCAGAGATACTACTCCACTGTTGGTCAGAATCAGAGTGTGCGGTGGCAGAAAGAATATTAAGTTTTCTGTTGTTCCCGCCACAAAAGTTTAGAGGATATGACCTCACAGAGTCCCGTTCGTGATTTGGTCGCACATCCTCCGACACCCACCATGTGTAGAATCCTAGAATTGTGGCTTTGGAAGGGGCCCACAAGGGTCATCTAGCCCAACCCCTGCAGTGTAGGTCGGGAACTGGCTTATGCACAGTGGTCCACCCAGTTCAGTACTGCCTGCACTGATTGGCAGCGCACATCAGGGTGAGAGGAGCTGTCTCTAGCATGTGGAGCAAGGCTGGCTGCAGGTCAGGGCTGGCTCCTCAGGTAAGCATTGCTGGGCCAGGAGGCTCCAATTTAGCCCGGTGTGAGGCTTTTAATGCTCTTGCTTTAACAACGCCTGGGGGGCGGGGTGTGTGCCCCTGCTGCCTGTTAGTGCTGTGTGTGTTGGAGGGGTGATATCAGGGTCAGCTGGGGGGGGGGCCTGGTATGGTGCTGCTGCCGCTTTTTCTACTTCCTCATGCAGCGCAGAGTTGAACTGAGGAACTCTCTGCCACTGGAGACAGGACAGCCACAGGCTGGATGGCTTTAAAAGACGATGGGGGCAAATCCATGGAGGAGACTATCAATGGCCACTAGCCTGCTTTCCCTTTGGGGCACCTGACTGGCCACTGTAAAGACAGGATACTGGCCTCGATGGGTCCCCTTTGGCCTCATCCAGCAGCCAGGCCCTCCTGATGTTCTTGCGTTGCTGCTGCTTCTGGAGCCGCCCCCCCCTCTCTCTCCGCGGGGCGGGAGGCTGAGCGTGTGAGTCACAGGCGGGCAGCAGCCGAGCCAAGCCATTGAGGAGGAGATGATGATGGCGGTGATGATGATGATGAGACATCCTTTCTGGTTAATTAGGCACAGTTTATAGCTCTGGGGTGGGAGGGGCAGGAGGGAGGCGGACCCCCCCCCCCACTGCCTCGACTCGGGGGGATTTGTAGGGAGGAGGAGGAAGGCAGCAGCCGGAGCTAGTTGTGTGTCTGCGTGTGTAGCGCGTGTTGTGAGTGCCTGCTGCTGCTGCTGCTGCCAACAGCGAAAAGAGCAAGGCGGGGGGGGGGGGAGAGGCTGAGAGGGATACTCATCCTCGGCTGGCGCTTCCCTCTCGCGTCGGGGGAGCTCCGTGGCGGGTGGGCTTCGCCCTTGGCCCCAGCTCAGGAGAGAGAGGATGGGGCAGGAAAGGGATGGAAGGGATGTGAGGGCGTGGGCCTTGGGGGCTTGGTGAAAAGAAATTGGGGGAAATCAGTGGAGCTTCTTCCCGGGTTGGACCAAAGCATGGGTAGGCAAACTAAGGCCCGGGGGCCGGATCTGGCCCAATCGCCTTCTCAACCCGGAATCAGCGTGTTTTTACATGAGTGGAAGGTGTCCTTTTATTTAAAATGCATCTCTGGGTTATTTGTGGGGCATAGGAATTCGTTCGTTACTATTATTATTTCAAAAGATAGTCCGGCCCCCCACAAGGTCTCAGGGACAGTGGACCGGCCCCCTGCTGAAAACTTTTGCTGCCCCCTGGGCTAGAACGACCCTGGGGACCCCTTCTAAGGGCGAGGGAGAGGGAAAGGCCGGATCGGAGCTCCGGGAAACTTCCTGTAAGAGGCAACTGACTTGACTGAGGAGGAGGCGCCTCCCCCAGGAAGAGCAGGCTATGGCGGGGGTGGGGGGTTTTATATATTAAGAAGCAGGAGAGGGAGTCGTCCCCCCACTCTCTTTCTTAGAGCCCCCAGACCACACAGGCTGCGATTTCGCGGTGGGGTTCCTGCACTGCAGAGGGGCTGGACTAGATGATCCCTTAGGATCCATCCCAACTGCAGGCTTTCCACTCGGACGGAGATGATCCCTGAGGATCCCAATCTGCAGGCTTCCCACTGGGACGGAGTGGAATCGGATTCAGGGTGGGGCAAAGGAGGCGCCTGCTTCGTGCCGGCCAGGGTTTGGCTCGCTGCCATCGGGCGAAGGAGGCTTTAAGAGGGACAGATCCATGGGGCGGGGGGGGGGCTCTGTTCGGGGCTCAAGAGAACCCCCATGTTGACAGGCGTGCGAGAGAGAGTGGCGCTCTTGCCCCCCCCCCCCCCGCATCATGCCTTCTGAGTTTCACCAGAGTGCTGGCTGGGTCGTGTGAAAGGCTGACGCGCACGGAAAGGGCAGATCTTGCCAACTTGCCTCTCCGGTGGCAGAAATTCCAGGGGTGATGATGAGGAGGAGGATGCCTCGAAATAAAGCGGCGAAGCACCTCCCCCCCCCATCCTTGTCAAGGTGAGAGGCAAAGAGACCCCCCCCCCAACACACACACACGCTGCAGAAGAGTCATCCTGCCTGTCTCTCCTCCCCGTCACTCTCCTTCCAGCTGGTGGGGCACGTGATGGCAAAAGAGGGAGCTGGAAATAGCCCGAGATGGGGGGCCCAGCGCGGGCCTTGTGTGTGTGTGTGTGTGTGTGTGTGTGTGTGTGTCCCGGTGGGGGAGTGGGCGGCTGTGGCGCAGCACGTGCCAGCGGAGAGAGAGACGTGTCACGCTACACCAGCGCTGCCGCAGCCCACCAGGCGAAGCTCCTTCTCCGCCGCCTCTAGACGCTGCTACTCCTGGGGTGCTTCGCTCCCCGTCCCTGGTGCGCGCCCCCCGCTCTCCCCTACAATGCAGGACCCCTGCTCTTTGCAACAGACCCACCCCGCTCCCACTCCAAGCGCAAGAGCCATATCTGCCCTACAAAAGTCTCACACTCCATTTAGAGCCTGTTGCTGCAATATTTGCGCGCTCTCCTCTTATACGGCCGGTGTGCTTCAAATCTTACTGAAAGCGCAGAACCAAAGGGTTGGAGAGGGGACCCCCAAAGGTCATCGAGCCAGACCTCCCTGCAATGCGGGAGTCACAGAGCCCCTGTCAGGTGCGCCCCCTCCAACTTCTGTTTATAAAACTCCGAGGAAGGAGACCCACCACCTTCCGAGGTCATCCGCCCCATTATCCAACAGCTCCGATGTGCCCCCCACCCCGCTTGAAAATCTGTTAGGATCTGAGCGCAGGTGGAAGAGCCGGCCGTCCAAATTCAAGGGGAGGGGGCGCTGATCTATCAGTACCTTTAAACGGCTGAGCTAGTGCCAAGCGCCTGCACGGGAAAGGTGCCAGTTTTGCGCTCTCCGGCAGGATCCAACCCGTTTAGGATCACGGTTTCTTTGCGCCTGGGAACCACGGAGAGGCCTCGATCCCATGAGCGGCGCATAAAGTGTTTCGCCGGGGTGTAAATAAACTTTGCGTTTTGTGCCTGGGACTAGAAGGAGCCTGCCCGAGTTTTGCGCATTCCGGCGTCGCTTGCTGCCCTTTATAAATCTCTCTCTTCGCCGCGTGGCCGGCAGGGAACGAACCCGCGAGAAGCAGGCAGGGCGTGGGGCTCGGCGGGCTCGGCCTCTCGGTCAGGCGGGCTGCCTTCATGGGGAAATCGGGGCCTAGGAAAACGGGGTCACCCGGCGCCTGTGCCGGCTTCTGGCTCCGGGGAGCGGCTTCCTTCAGGACCTCGGACAGCTGCCCCTGGCGGTTCTCCCTGGCCATTCCCGGCTTCCTCTCAAGCGCTGGCGGGGCTCAAGAGAGGGGATGTGGGGGCTCAAACTTGGAACCTGCCCCCCTTTGGAAGCCCCAGCTGCTACAGACAGCGGTGGAGGGGCTGGTTGCAGTTCAATCAATCAATCAATCAATCAACCAACCAGCATTTATTGGCATGCAAAGAAGTCAGAAATACGAAACACAGAATAAGGTTGTTTGCAGTTATTCCGGAAAAGTACTTTGCAGCTGCTCAGGGGTACTCAGGAAAGCGTGAAACGAACCTCTGAATGGGTGGTGTGAATGAAACGAAGCGTGCCGGCGGTGGCGTTGCGTGGACGCGTGTATAGTGGATGGGGCGGGGGGGGGGAGTTTGCGTGTGATCTGGAGAGCCGCGCTCTCTCCCTCGCTGCTGTTACGCTCCGATCTCCGTTTAGGGCTTTAGGAAGCGATGAATCACGCGGCCGCGCGCGCTCCGAAGTGTTATCAGCTGCTTGCCACTTCGCTTTCGTCCTGAGGCGGGGATCGGGGGGGGGGCAGGCAGGAGAAATGAATGCCATTACAGGATGGGGCGGGGGGCGGAAGGCACACGTGAGCGAGCTCCAATCCCTGCAAAGGAGTATTGGCCTCTTTCCACTCTCTCTCTCGTCCCCCCTCCCTCCCCACAAATATCCACATGCAAACAGGCTCACTGCAGGTATCTCGGGTGGGGTGGGGGCGAAGGTGGGGGCGAAGACGGACGGATGAGTCACAGTTAATGAAGGTTTGCGAAGGATGAACCGCTTTTCCGGTGTCGCCTCGGCCTTTCGCTGCCACCTTGGAGTGCGGGGGGGGGGGCGGGCGGGGGGAAAGGAAGCGATTAATTTCTCAGAAGAGGTGCCGGGGGCCATTTCAGGAGCGCGAGAAGCAAACACTCACTCCCCTCCCCCGCGCCGTCAAAGGTTGAAAGAGCCGCGTGCCGATGTGGTCAGGATTAAATGGCAAAAAACGATCCCTCCACAC
Source organism: Podarcis pityusensis (assembly GCF_964106645.2). Lineage (NCBI taxonomy): Eukaryota > Metazoa > Chordata > Lepidosauria > Squamata > Lacertidae > Podarcis > Podarcis pityusensis. The sequence goes on along the minus strand of NC_138038.1, from coordinate 54,872,826 downwards.
AAACCTCGCCAGCCTCACTGTGTGGCGGAACCGGCGCGGACCAATCGACCCTTACCTCGCTGGGATGCGGCGAGGGGGGGGGGTGTACCGAGGGCCGGGTCCTGGTTCTTAGCAAAGGGCACGTGGTTCTTAAGCCCGGCGACAACCCCTTGCACTTAGTGGGGGCGAGGGAAAGGGAGTCTGTACATGCTCTAAGGAAAGGTGGAGGAGGCAACTCGCTCCTCCATGAATGGAGTAGGGGGGCAAAAGGCAGCAATTGACTTCCTCCCCCCCCCTTCACAGAAAGAGGCGTGCAGCGCCGGGCACTGGGTTGTATTGGGAACTGGGTTCAGTGAGGCTGTGAGCCCCGGAATAGGTTTTCGACCGGGGACAGCAGAGTGATGATCAGGCTTCGGGCCTGGGGTGCACTCCTGGGGTGAGGGGTTTGCATCTGAAAGCTGCTCCCACCCGCCGGTCAGCACAGCCCCCCCCCCCCAGCCTCCTCCTCTTCCTCCTCCCGCTCCGGTGACGCAGGAAGCGGCTGCAGAGAGTGAGTCACGCCGCTCCGAGAGCGCTTCAGAGACCAGCGGCAGCTAAATATAGGGCGGCGGAGAGGAGGAAGGCTGGGGGGCTACGAAAGCCCCTCAATCCCACCCACCAGAGGCGCCCCATAGAGAAGGGCAGCTAGGAGGGGTGAGATCTGGCAAGGGTGGGAGAGGTCAGCAGTAGACCTCCCTCCCGTCTCCCACCTGAGACTCTGAATCACTTGTGGGGAGGTGGGAGGGTCTTGGGAGCCTCCCCCCCCCAGCACAGAACTTTAGAGAATCATCCAGGGCTTCCCTGGAAGGGGACAACGAGGTGGGAGCCTAACAGAGCTCTACCTCTGAGCATGTGCAGAAAAAAAACCCCTTTCCATCGTTCTCAGTAGCTACAGGCAACCCCTCACAGCGTCTGGGGGTGGGGGGAGCGGTGGGGGGGGGGGAGACATAGTGGAGAAACTGTGAATGCAAGCTCTTTCCCTTTACTCCAAACAGGCCTGGGGGCTAGACCAGGAAGTGCAGCAGGCCTGTATAACAAGCAAACTGTACTCTGCTTTGCAGCTTGATCTCCTGCTAGTTTTCACAACCACCATGGAAGGAGGGTCTTTGCTGTTCCCTGAAAGAAAGGGCTGGGTGGCTGAGGCTGGGAGAGGGAGAGCTAATCACAACCTACTGGATCAGGCCCCAGGGGTGCCTCCTAGCCCAGCATCCTGTCCCCCCAGTGGGCAGCCAAATCACAGAATCTGGTTCCCTCCCTGCGAGAAGCGAAGTTACAGGGAACGAGGCAGAGGGCCTTCTCGGTGGTGGTGCCCGCCCTGTGGAACGCCCTCACTTCCGATGTCAAGGAGATAAATAACTATACAACTTTTAGAAGACATTTGAAGGCAGCCCTGTTTCGGGAAGTTTTTGATGTTTGATATTTTATTATGTTTTAATATATGCTGTAAGCCGCCCAGAATGGCTGGGGATACCCAGCCAGATGGGCGGGGCATAAATATTATTATTAATCATGGAATGGTAGAGTTGGAAGGGATCCCCTGGGGTCATCTAGTCCAACCCCCTGTGATGCAGGAATCTCAGCTAAAGCATCCCTGACGGACGGCCACCCAACCTCTGCTTAAAAACCTCCAAGGAAGGAGAGCCCATCACCTTCCAATGTCAAAAGTTCTTCCTGATGCTGAGTCGGAATCTCCTTTCTCGTAACTTGAAGCCATGGGTTCGAGTCCTCCCCTCCAAACACCCCAAAGCATGGGTAAGCAAACTAAGGCCCGGGGGCCGGATGAGGCCCAATCACCTTCTAAATCTGGCCCACGGACGGTCTCGGAATCAGCGAGTTTTTACATGAGTAGAATGTGCCCTTTTATTTAAAATGCATCTCTGGGTTATTTGTGGGGCATAGGAATCCGTTCATATTTTTTCTTCAAAATATAGTCCGGCCCCCCACAAGGTCTGAGGGACAGTGGATCAGCCCCCTGCTGAAAAAGTTTGCCGACCCCTGGCCCAAAGGGAAGAAACCTACAAGCAGAAACCGGGTGCAAGAGCAACTCTCCCCTTCTGTGCCCCCCCAGCTGTTGGGAGACTTGCACCCAGCTCCCCTAGTTGGGCAGGGTGTGGAGGGAGCAGACGGGCACATGGGCTATGAGCCATCTCATCAGGCTGCCAGCAACCCATTGGGCAGGTGCCTGGAGCTGACGCACTCCAGCCTCCTTTAATGGATGGGCGGTTCTCGTCAGCAAGCAGGGCTGGCCTTCTGGGAAACGGGTTCCCCTGATGGCGCTCTGGGAAGATGAGGCAGGCGGGCAGAGGGCCACGAAGCCGCTGGGCAGGGGCAGACTTTGGGCTTTGAAATTTCAGTGGTGCCAAAAATCGGCACGCACACACACACACACACACACACACACCCCTTCCGTTTGTCAGGGTCTGGCTGAGTGAGGAGGAGAGGCTAAGAGGCCTCTGGAGAAAGTGCAGGAGATGACTGTTTGGACCCAGGTTTATGGTGGTGGGAGACTGGATACACCCCAGAGGAGGAGAGCTGGGAAATACTGGAGTCTGGGAGGCTGGAGGGAGAGGAACGGGGGCAGATAACAAAGGTCCCAGCCCTGAGCAAAGACTAGAGTCAGACTTAATAGACGGAACACCAGCACCAGCTAACAGTGTGGCTGTTGAAAACTTGCCAGCCCCAGCTTCCATCCCTTAAAGAAAGGATGGTTAGTCAATGTAACAGAAAACCAAGCAGAAACAGAGAGGGTTCCTTGGGACTCGCCATAGGCCGAGGGAGGGACCTGAGACTTAGAAAATAGACTGTGGGAATGTTCAGGGATGCAAGGGAGGATATATTGTCTGATTATAGCCTTTCCAACTTGTGTTAACAAGTTCCACAATTTAGCAAAGTAACATTCCCCTTTTTAAACTCACAGCGGATGCGTTTACTCAGGCTTGCTAAAGCCTCTGTAATAAATGTTCTGGTATTTCCCCTTATTCCCTCATAAAAGAGAAGACACAACACAGTCTTCTAAAAAAGTATAAAAGGTTTACTCACGCATCATTCTGTTCACAATAGGATCCCAGAAGGCAGACTTAGCTTAGAAAAGTAACATATACCTGGAAACTATCTCATAAGGAGACAGTCCCTTTGCCAAGAGAGCATCTTTGGCTAAGCAGATGTTGCTTCTTCGATGCATGTAGTCAAGGAGAGAGAGACCGCTGCCCTGCCCTGTGCTTTTGTCATTACCTGCACAGGTGAGGCCACGCCCACCTCTAGTCACTTGCAGAGGAAGTCTGTCCCAGCCCAGAAGGAAACAGGAAGTTTACCTGCTGGGGGGACAAACATTCCTCCCCATGTTTAAGCATGTTCACTCTAGGAATGTTGTACTTGACTGCTCTTGCGTTTCACATCCCACATAGACTAGGTGCAAGGAGCAAGACACTCTGGGCAACAGTTTATGCTGAGTGTGTATACTTCATGAATCTCTGTTGACGCTGCTGGTTTCTTGCTTCTTGTGGTTGCAATGTCCTCTTGGCTCAGCGCCCAGTGCAGGAGAACTGGCCGCACTCTCCTAAATCCGCCTCTGCTCTGGGCTCCACAGGGTGGTGGTTCGCACTCTCAGCCTTTCAGGGTCGGACGCTGACAGTAAGTTCTGCGGTGAAGGAGGCCACAGTGTGGCAGGAACCCCACTCCCCTGCAGCCTCCTTGCACACCCACAACCCAAATAGCCACATGGAGCATGCACTAGGCTGGTGTCAAGCTGCCAAACAAACACAACTGTCTGCTGGGATGGCTCTGTCAGTAGAGCATTAATCTCAGGGTTGTGGGTTCGAGCCCCACGTTGGGCAAAAGATTCCTGAATTGCAGGGGGTTGGACAAGATGGCCCACATCGTCCCTTCCAACTCTATGATTCGATAATTCATCTACAATCAGAGGCAGCGATACTTTTGGATGCCACAGGTGGTGAGAGTTGCTGCTTACGGGTTTCGCATTTGGACATCCGTTTGGCCCCTGTTCTGTGGGAGATTAGACGCCAAACCTAACAAATGCATATTTTTGCAAGTTAGCATGAGAAAGGGCTAAGTCCACAGAGCTGTGCTGCAGATGGGCAGATACTCAGACGATAGAAATACAATTGGTAGAGAGGGCTCCTTGTGATGTCATTTCCCCTCCTCTTCTAGAGAGGAAGGAGCATGTTGTACTTCCTGTTCCTCTCTCTCTTCCTTCGTTTGACCAGCATTGCTCCAGCTTTAAGTACAGTCATACCTTGGGTTACAGACGCTTCAGGTTGCGTTTTCTTCGGGTCATGGAGGCGCCAAAACCCAGAAGTACCGGAATGGGTTACTTCCGGGTTTTGGCAGTTGCACATGTGCAGAAGCGCTAAATCACACTTTGTGCATGTGCAGAAACACCGAATCGCAACCCGTGCTTGCGCAGATGCACCGCTGTGGGTTGTGAACGCTGCGGGTTGTGAACGTGCAACCCAAGCGTCCACTGTACTTGCCTGAAGCTGGTTATGCTGTAAATGTGTTTTGCCTGCATAGTTTTTACAGCTACTGTTTGCTATGAACCAGAGCCTGATTATGAAGGAAGTCAACCTTACTTTTAAACTTACTTTATAAATTGTTACCTGATTCTTTGTTAAGTGGGGTAAAAAGGGGGAAGCTTCATAGCTGGACTTGCTCATAAGTAGGCTTTGCAGCCCAGTTCCCATGCTTTTAATTTTTACTGTCAAGGGTGGGATTTTGAAACTCTGTTTCAATTAATTGCAATTAATCCTACCCATTAAAACCTCTCCCACAGAATCCTCCAGCATTCAGCTGAGCTGGATGTCCACGGGGTTTTGTGTTATGTGAGGCGGAGAAAAACTTCTCTCTAGATGCAGGAATCACAGCTAACGTTCCCATGACAGATGGCCATCCAACCTCTGCTTAAAAACTTCCAAGGAAGGAGAGTAAACAGACTATGACGCCCTTGTAGCAGAGTAAGAACACTTATGCCCTTTTGCAGCTTGCTGGAAGCTAGAAATTACACATTTTATCCCCATTTATTTGTGGTCCTCTTGTCCTTGTTGCTAAGAATGAAGGACACATTTTTGTAAGTTAAACAAAGTTTTTATTTACATTTCAGTGCAGGCAGCAAATGCAGGAATGTAGTATGTTGGCGAAAATAGTTACAAAAGACAAAATTAGCTTCCAAAATGGAGTCTGGGCTCTGAGTAGAACGTGTGTGTCTGCTCACATCGCTGGCTTGAAAGAAGAGAGAGAGAGTTCAGGCAGGAAGGAAGTACATAAAATTATCTCCCACCAAAGAATTAAGGAGGTGACCTCACACAGTCCTTTCTATATTGATTCAGGAGCTCTATGAGCGTCAGCTCCTCATGTGCCTGCCTTGCAATCGTGCATTTGTGAGTTTGACTGGAAATCCCACAGCACAAGCACAGGCTTGACTGGCAACTCCCAAGATGAGAAAGTATTGCTGTCTCTAATGGCTTTGTGGCAGGGGAAGCATTGATGCTGCTTTGGCCGTGTGGGGAGATGGCAAACAACCCCTCCCCTTCTATGGCGGTGAGAGAATTGCAAGAGAAATGGGGAGTCCGGTGGGTTCAGCAAAGCCCCTCAGCCCTGTGGCCTATTTTCTTTTCTTATTGCATTCATATCTCACCTTTTCCTCCAAGGAGCTCAAGGCAGCCCACATGGTCCCCCCCCCTCATTTAACCCCCACAACCACCCTGTGAGGTAGGTGGAGCCGAGAGGCAGTGACTGGCCCAAGGTGAGCTTCATGGCTGAACGGAGATTCGACCCCTAGTCCTAATTCAACACTCTAACCACAGAGTCGCACTGCCTCTCGTGAGCAGCCTCATGAGCAGGCAAGCAAAAGACTCACCTGTGGCACTTCCTTCTCTGGGACGGGGCCCCCAGGGCTTAACCCCAAGAGTGACAGGCGCTGGGAAACAGTATGTTTCCAAGCACAATTCAAAGGGTTGGTGTTGACCTAGAAAGCCCTAAACGGCCTCAAAGGCCCAGTAGACCTGAAGGAGCGTCTCCACCCCCATCGTTCTGCCCGGACACGGAGGTCCAGCTCCAAGGGCCTTCTGGCGGTTCCCTCCCTGCGAGGAGTGAGGTTACAGGGAACCAGGCAGAGGGCCTTCTCGGTGGTGGCACCCGCCCTGTGGAATGCCCTCCCATCAGATGTCAAAGAGATAAACCTGACATTTAGAAGACATCTGAAGCCAGCCCTGTTCAGGGAAGTTTTTAAGGTGTGACATTTTAATGTATTTTTAATTTTTGTTGGAAGCTGCCCAAAGTGGCTGGGGAAACCCAGCCAGATGGGTGGGGTACAAATAATAAATTATATTATTATTATTATTATTGTTTTTGTTGTTGGGTCAGATTAGCCATGTTAATTGCATGCTGTTGAGGGGGGCGGACAGGTCACTGTCCTGTTGTGCTGTGTATGTGATAAAGGGGAACCATGCAAATAGCCTCCATTGATAGAGCATGAGAAGCTTAATCCCAGGGTCATGGGTTCGAGCACTGCAGGGGGTTGGACTAGATGACCCTCGTGACCCCTTCCAGCTCTACAGTTCTATGGTTCCTTTGCTGGTCCCTGTAAGGTTGGTCAACCTTTCTGTCAGGGCAGTTTCCCTGCACATTTGGGTACCAGTTGGCTGTGTCCACTCCTGATAGGTCCTTCCGGTGTCTAGTTTTCATGCTCCCGGCTGCTGAGAGTAGCTGGCTTGTCAGCTCCTACTGTGCGCTGCTGTCAGTAAAAACAAATGACCGTATAAATGAGGACCTGCCCACAAGTCGCCCACACGAAAACCCTGCACAAACACTATGTGACAGAGTGAAAAGATCATTACCCCTCCCCCCTCTCCCCCCCCCCCTCTTCCGCACCAATGCCTATGACAATAGTGTCTCGTTAACTGAAAGTGGAGGTGCTGCATGTACTTTTCCTTGTTTATTTGTTTGGGTTGTGTTCTGGGATGGCTCATGAGGTTCTTAATCTGAGGGCTGTGGGTTCAAGCCCCACACTGGGCAAAAGGTTGGGCATTGCAGGAGGTTGGACTATACTAGATGACCCTCGTGGTCCCTCTATGATTCTATGATCACCCAAAAAAATCTTTAATAAAACCTAATTTGTTAAGAAAGAAAAGAGACCGTGGCTTTCAAAGCCTGCTCCCAGCAACACCAGCCAGAGGCCTCCCAGAAGGAGGTTCTGAGCGCACCAGTCTTCCTCCTGCTCCTTGTAGGAGACATCACCATCAATGGCTCTTGTTTAGTCGTTGAGTCGTGTCCGCCTCTTCGTGACCCCCTAGAGCACGCCAGGCCCTCCTGTCTTCCACTGCTTCCCGCAGTTTGGTCAGACTCATGCTGGTAGCTTTGAGAACACTGTCCAACCATCTCGTCCTCTGCCGTCCCCTTCTCCTTGTGCCCTCCATCTTTCCCAGCATCAGGGTCTTTTCCAGGGAGTCTTCTCTTCTCATGAGGTGGCCAAAGTATTGGAGTCTCAGCTTCAGGATCTGTCCTTCCAGTGAGCACTCAGGGCTGATTTCCTTCAGAATGGATCAGTTGGATCTTCTTGCAGTCCATGGGACTCTCAAGAGTCTCCTCCAGCACAAGAATTCAAAAGCCTCAATTCTTCGGCGATCAGCCTTCTTGATGGTCCAGCTCTCACTTCCATACATCATGACTTGGAAAGCCATAGCTTTATACGGCCCTTTGTCAATGGCTAGCAACCATTAATTGCCCATTCATAGCCCTCCCCTGCTTTCTGCATTTGTCTAACCCCCTTGCGAAGCCCCCTGGGGCTGGTTGCCCACCTGCCTGCTGTGGAAGGGCGTTCCAGAGATTAACTTTGCACTGCCTGACTTCCTCTCTTGCCTGAATCCGGGCGACCCTAGCTGGGTCCAGCCTGCTGCATCAGCCCCCCCCCCGGGGGGGGGAAACACCCACCTAGTCCAGTATCCTGTAGATTAAGGTTACCAGATTTTTGTCAATGAATCCGGGAACACTTTTCAACTTCAATGGATTTTGTATGGGGACTGATTTGTAAATCCGGTGACTGTCCCTGGGAAACGGGGACGTCTGGCAACCTTACTGTAGATGCCACAAATGGGGAAACCCTGGGGCAGGATCCGAGCGCAAGAGCCCTTTCTCCCCTCCTGAGGCTTCTAGCAACTGGTACCTAGAAGCATCACTGCAGAGACATCTTGTCTCCTCCTCCTCCTTTAGTCAGGAGACTTTGCTGGGGTCCTGCTGCTGTCCTCTGGGTGCCCCCTACTCTCAGCAGCAGAGGCAGCGACGGGTCTTTCTGTCTCTCTCTCTCCCCCCCCCCTTCTTTCTCTCTGCCTCCCTTTGGGCTGTCATGCTGAGCTCATCCCGGGGCTTTGATTGGCAATTAATCTCCCTGCCCTCTATGACGCCATCGCAGGCACCTTCCGCGAAAGCCTCTCCGCGCGTCCCCCCCTCCCGACTCGGAGGAGTCTCTTCAAAGCGGGGGGGGGGGGCAGCGCGGTGCCCCGTTGCTCCTGCGCAGATGCCGCCCCCCCGGCCCTCGCTTCATCCTCTCGCCTCCCAGCGCCTAGTTCAAAGGGACACACCGTCAGACGCGGCGGTTTTCGCTCCGTGACGAATAACTTCTTATCACTCCCGAACTGCCTTTGCAGGATCCTTCTTCGTGCGAGGCGGGGGCGGGGGCGTCCTTTGCAGGGGCCTGTTGTGCTCGGACCATGTTTGCTTGTTTATTTTAAAAGCGGGGCGGCGGGGGGAAATACGCTGAGAAGAGACAGCAGGATGGAAGCAGCCCCGGTGAGGCAGGCGGGCTCCACCCGTAGGTCACTCAGGTCAAAGAATGTGGGGAGTTTGAAGGGACACCTCCAAGGATCATCTAATCCAAACCCCCCCCCCAAGCAATGCAGGAATCGCAGTTAAATAATAATAATAATAATAATAATAATAATAATAATAATAATAATATTTTATTTATATCGCGCCTTCCCCAGCCGAAGCCGGGCTCAGAGCGGCTAACAACGATAAAAGTAACACAGCATTCTAAAATCAATTCATTCTAAAATCAATTCATTCTAAAATCAATTCAAATCAAATTAATGGCAACCATTGGGCTAGAGTTCTGTGAGGATCTTACCTGGCAGGTGGCTTGGAAATCTCCAGTGAAGGCGCGTCCACTGCCTTCCGAGGGCTTGGAATCGTAGACTTGGGTTTGCAGAGTTGAAAAGGTTCCCTTAGGGGTCATGCAGCCCAAAGGCAGTGTAGAAATCAAGGTCATTTTAGACACTGGGCTTGATGGTTGAACGGGAGCTCTCCCCCTCCATGGCTCCCTTCCGACCTCGTTTCCTTCCTGTGGCCCCCCCATGGGCGTGGGAAGGGGGGGCAGCTGCCCCCCGAAATAAGTAAAAATCAACACAGATATGAGGTTCCCCCCCTCCTAATGAAAGCCTGCTCCCTAACCAGACGACCCCAATCAGCTAGGCCCTGTGCCCCTCAACAACATCCGAAGGCCTTGATCCACTAGGCGCTGGGGTGGATTGCAGATTCAGGCCCAGGCTGCCACCGGGCCCAGCACTGGCGGCAGCAACAAGAAGCTCCAGCTCTACCCATTGCCACCCACCACCACACTTACCTGACCTGGGGGTCCTGGATCACGGGCTCCACTGGTCGAAACGGGAGCCTCAGCGATCATCCTCTCCCATGGGACACAAACCAAGACTGCTCCAGGGAAACGCATGTGGCAAAAAGGAGCATTAGGCCCCCTTATCCACTTGGGATTGGCCAAGACTTTAAGGGTTTTTTCTTCTTCACTTCTCACTTCCCTCACCTCATTCTATGGCCCCTCATTCACACAATTTTCACATGTGGTCCCCTTGGAATATCCTGTGGCCCCAGTTTGGGAAACCCTGGTCTAGATGACCTGAGGGTCCTCTCGCTCAACCATCTCCAGTGCAAGAATCTCAGCTAAAGCATCTATGACAGATGCCCCCTCAACCTCTGCTTAAAAACCTCCAAGGAAGGGAGTCCTTTCCACTGTCAAACAACTCTTACCGTCAGAAAGTTCTTCCTGGCTCCTGGTTCCTCCTCATTTAATCCCCACAAGACCCCTGTGGTGTAGAGGTTAGGCTGCGATACAGGGGGCCAGCCCCCCAAATTCACCCAGTGAGCTTCATGGCTCAGTGGCGATTCAAACCCTGGTCCTTCCCAGGTCATAGTCCAGCGTTCTAACCACTACACCACCATTGGTCCAGCCACACAGCTTGCTGAGAAGGGTTTGTTGTTTAGTCGTTCAGTTGTGTCCACCTCTTCGTGACCCCCTGGACCAGAGCATGCCAGGCACTCCTGTCTTCCACTGCCTCCCGCAGTTTGGTCAGACTCATGCTGGTAGCTTTGAGAACACTGTCCCACCATCTCGTCCTCTGTCGTCCCCTTCTCCTTGTGCCCTCCATCTTTCCCAACATCAGGGTCTTTTCCAGGGAGTCTTCTCTTCTCATGAGGTGGCCAAAGTCTTGGAGCCTCAGCTTCAGGATCTGTCCTTCCAGTGAGCACTCAGGGCTGATTTCCTTCAGAATGGAGAGCTTTGATCTTCTTGCAGTCCATGGGACTCTCCAGAGTCTCCTCCAGCACCAGAATTCAAAAGCATCCATTCTTTGTTGATCAGCCTTCTTTATGGTCCAGCTCTCACTTCCATACATCACTACTGGGAAAACCATAGCTTTAACATGGGGTTATTTCCCCCTGTTTTGGTGACAGAATCAGAGAACTGTAGAGTTGGAAGGGGTCCCATGGGGTCATCTAGTCCAGCCTCCTGCAGTGCAGGAATCTTTTTGCCCAAAGCGTGGCTTGAACCCAAAACCCTGAAATTAATAAGAGTCTCCGGCTCTTACCAACCTGTTGTTGTCATTGTTGATGTTATTGTTTTCATGTTCTCTTTTTTAATAGCTAATTCATTCACAAATGGAAAGTAACAAAACAACAACAACGAGACAGAGGAGTGAACATCCAATCTCTCCACCCCCCACCGCCGCCTTTTTCCTGTGCTGCTATTTGATCACTTCCGCAACCCCCCCCCCCCCAAACTTTGCATATCAGTCAACAGGTTCTGGAGCTGCGAACATGAGATTGGAAAAGGCTTTGCACAAAAGGCAGAGATTAGGGAAAGTCAGAGCCCAGGAAACAATGGCAGCAAAGGGCTGAGACGATGACTCAGCTACTGGGAGTTGAATTATCCTTTCTGGCCAGCCCAGATGCCAGGCTCCCTGCGCAAAAGGAGGAATCTTCCTGAGATAATTTCCCAAGACGAAGAAGAGGAGGCTGCGAGGGAGGGAGGCATGGCAGGAGACAGACCCCAGAAGGAGATGGCGGATTATTATCCTCCATATTGCAGTAACCTTTAAACTGCTCTCCTGTGACTCAGGACCAGCGAAATGGGAGCAGTTTAAGACTGTGCAGGAGGAATCCAGTGGTGCCTGTAAAAACGTCTACTTCCCAAGAACTGTCAGCTTTAAAAATGAAATAGATACATCCCCTAGTAGAAGATCTGATTGTTCTTGTAAGTCGCCTTGCCTGTGGTAATGCAGAAAGACGGTATGCAAATGTTATAGGGAAAAACCTGCTCCTTTGTCCCTTATGGGTACCCAAGAACCTGTATAGAGTCCTTTGCAGATTCTCCATCGGTCGGAGAAAATAAGAGGCCAACCAGAGAATATTGAGAAGCAAAGTAAGCCTGATCTTTATTAAACTGTTGCAACAGGGTGCTCCCCTCACACGCAGGAGAAGGAGGAAGACCCCAAACAATGGTGCACAAGCCCCTATATAGGCTTTTAAGATTGCCCACCCTGTAGCCCAAGACCACCTCCCAAAACATCATACATACATCACAGAAGGAGGCATCTACAGCAGAAATTCTGTCTGCCAGGATACCTGACAATGGTCACTGATTGCTTTACCTGGGCAGCCCAGCCATTCTTTTGTGATGGTAAATACTTTAGTTCCTGAATCCAGGTCACAGGCTCACCCTATTCATACACAAATAAGCCCACAGGACACATAAGCAAAAGACAATGGAGAAGCTTTTTCCCAGTTCCTTCCTCCTTGCAGAGAAATATTTGAGGTCAATTTGGGAGAGTCAAAATTGCTTCAGGATTGCTCTCCTGCACCATTTCAGACACGTGGTTTATATACTTACGTACAAGTTTGCCTTGTACATTTATGAGCATTTAATTTATATTTGAGACCTTAGAATTCTTATAACACAAATTAAAAGTGAAATGAAATGAAGATCATTTGAGTAAGTTTCTGAGTCTGGCCCAAGCAGGAAAGAAGACATCTCAGAAGGTGGTGGGACTCTCCTACTTTGAAGGTTTTTAAGCAGAGGCTAGATGGCCATCTGTCCAGAATTATTTAGCTGTTGCAGAGGGTTGGCCTAGATGATCTCTAGGGGTCCCTCCAGACTCTAGAATTCTATGGAACTGGATAGCCACATTATATGGGAGACAGATTGAGGGTTAAATTTAAACATTTAAACCTCCTACCGCATGTGTGTGGGAGAAATAAAAAAATTAGCAGGCTGTGAAGCCTTTTTCTAACAGAGTAAAAACACATACAGTGGTACCTCAGTTTACAAACTTAATCTGTTCCGGAGGTCCGTTCTTAAACCAAAACCGTTCTTAAACCAAGGCGCGCTTTCCCTAATGAGGCCTCCCGCCGCCGGTGCCCTTCCACCATTCGGATTCCATTCTTAGACCGAGGTAATGTTCTCAAACCGGGACACTACTTCCAGTTTTGCAGAGTTCGTAAACCGAATCGTTCGTAAACAAGACTGTTCTTAAACCGAGCTACCACTGTATACGGTTTGCAGGAGTTCAGCCTACATTTGAGTAGGACCCTGGCAGAGGGAACATGCCGGTCGGGCAACACAGATCATGACTTGGGGGAGGATGTTAGAATTCCTGCTCCGTGATTGCAGTCATGGGATTGTTGTCTATCACATGACGGTGTATGTTTTGACTCCACTGAGTGGGTAGTGACGGAGACAGGATGTTTGTGTTCCTGCGTTCCGTGAAGTGGGACTATTGTCCTTTCTTCTTTCTCTTTGCTGTCTGATGCTAGAGAGAGAGGGAGCCATGTTGCAGTGCTCCGTGAGTGTTTATATGTAAATAAAGTAGATTAGCCAAAATGCTGAGTTGCTGAGGTTTGTTATGCAAACTGGGCAAACTCTGTGGATCCCTAAGTGTGCCGGTGTCTGTTGGCATCGGTCGCTGTGATGTTCAGGCAGAAGAAAGCTTCTGAAGCTCCTGAACGATTGACCAGGAGGGAGAGAACATGCCAGTTGGGCATGTGTCTCTGCCAGGGTCCTACTCGAGTGTAGGCTGAACTCCTGACACTCCTGACACCATCACTGCCTCCTCCTGTGGCGGGGAGTTCCACAGATTAACTGGCTGTTGAGTGAAGAAGCCCTTCCTTTTATCTATCCCAAAGCTTCCATCATTCAGCCCACGAGTTCCAGTGCTATGAGAGAGGGAGGAAAACTTTCCTCTCTCCACTTTCTCCATGACAGTAATAATTTTAGAAACTTCTGTCATCGTGCCTCTCACTCGCCTTTTTTCTAAACTAACAATGCCCAAACGCTGCAACCTTTCCTCCCATGTATCTGAAGAAGTGTGCATGCACACGAAAGCTTATACCAAGAACTAACTTAGTTGGTCTTTAAGGTGCTACAGGAAGGAATTTTTTTATTTCGACTATGGCAGACCAACACGGCTACCCATCTGTAACTGGAATTATAGTTTTAAGGCTGATTCCGTGATTTTAGCAGAAAGGTCTCCTCTTCAAGCTGAAGAGCATCTGGAATTGTGGCTTGTGCGACACCTAGTGGCGATGGAAGGGTAATGCCGCACATGATTGTTTAGTCGTTTAGTCGTGTCTTCGTGACCCCCTGGACCAGAGCAGGCCAGGCCCTCCTGTCTTCCACTGCCTCCCGCAGTTTGGTCAAACTCATGCTGGTCGCTTCGAGGACACTGTCCCACCATCTCGTCCTCTGTCGCCCCCTTCTTCTTGTGCCCATCTTTCCCAACATCAGGGTCTTTTCCAAGGAGTCTTCTCTTCTCATGAGGTGGCCAAAGTCTTGGAGCCTCAGCTTCAGGATCTGTCCTTCCAGTGAGCACTCAGGGCTGATTTCCTTCCGAATGGATCGGTTTGATCTTCTTACAGTCCATGGGACTCTCCAGAGTCTCCTCCAGCACCAGAATTCATAGAATCTTAGAATCATAGAATCATAGAGTTGGAAGAGACCACAAGGGCCATCGAGTCCAACCCCCTGCCAAGCAGGAAACACCATCAGAGCACTCCTGACATATGGTTGTCAAGCCTCTGCTTAAAGACCTCCAAAGAAGGAGACTCCACCACACTCCTTGGCAGCAAATTCCACTGTCGAACAGCTCTTACTGTCAGGAAGTTCTTCCTAATGTTTAGGTGGAATCTTCTTTCTTGTAGTTTGGATCCATTGCTCCGTGTCCGCTTCTCTGGAGCAGCAGAAAACAACCTTTCTCCCTCCTCTATGTGACATCCTTTTATATATTTGAACATGGCTATCATATCACCCCTTAACCTCCTCTTCTCCAGGCTAAACATGCCCAGCTCCCTTAGCCGTTCCTCATAAGGCATTGTTTCCAGGCCTTTGACCATTTTGGTTGCCCTCCTCTGGACACGTTCCAGTTTGTCAGTGTCCTTCTTGAACTGTGGTGCCCAGAACTGGACACAGTACTCCAGGTGAGGTCTGACCAGAGCAGAATACAGTGGCACTATTACTTCCCTTGATCTAGATGCTATACTCCTATTGATGCAGCCCAGAATTGCATTGGCTTTTTTAGCTGCCGCGTCACACTGTTGGCTCATGTCAAGTTTGTGGTCAACCAAGACTCCTAGATCCTTTTCACATGTACTGCTCTCAAGCCAGGTGTCACCCATCTTGTATTTGTGCCTCTCATTTTTTTTGCCCAAGTGCAATACTTTACATTTCTCCCTGTTAAGCATCCATTCTCGCTGTTAAGCATCCATTCAAAAGCATCCATTCTTCGGCGATCAGCCTTCTTTATGGTCCAGCTCTCACTTCCATACATCACTACTAGGAAAGCCAGAGCTTTAACTATACGGACCTTTGTTGGCAAGGCGACGTCTCTGCTGTTTAAGATGCTGTCTAGGTTTGTCATTGCTTTTCTCCCAAAAAGCAGTGATCCTTCATGGATCACTGCCTTGCCGTGGCAAAGGGGCTTGAATAACTCAGAGAAGCTATGAGCTATGCCGTGCAGCACCACCCAAGATGAACAGGTCATAGTGGAGAGTTTTGACCAAACATGATCCACCTGGAGCAGGAACCGGCGAGCCACTCCAGTATCCCTGCCAAGAAAACCCCATGGACAAAGACAATAGCACATGATACAGTATACATTTGCCCTGACTCACAAATGACCTTTTGTCCGTCCCCAGAGTGACTGGAGAAGGATGGGGAGTTAATTTTAAGGGGGGGATGGAGGTAGGAAGGCTTCCTGGTCATGAAAAATAATGTGGAAACAAACAGAATGGAATGTGGGTGCTGGATTGCAAGGATGAAGCAGCTGATGTTGTGAAGAGTTTTTCCTCTCATCAAACATACAGCTTCATCAGCCATCCCTCCATATTAAACACTAGCAAGTCTTTCCATCTTTGTCTGCTCAAGAGTCTCTCCGCTGTGACTGTATATTGAGAAATTACCCCATAGTTCCTTTCTTGTTATGTATTCATTAATTTGCACCCCAGTTCCGTATCGTCCGATCCAATTGCTTGTTGTATTTGCGGTGGTTTTTCACCCTAATTTTTAAAAAAAGAATTTCTCCTTCCGTTTACGCTTCTTCCATTCTTTTTGTGAGAAAAGCGCCAGAGGTGTGATAGCTTTTTCCTCTGGATTCACCCCAAATTGTACGCACAGTCCTTTCTCTCTCACCTCTATTCCTTCACCTCCCCATCCATGGCTTCATTCCACTCCTCCAACATCACAGCTCTGCCATTTGGCTGTTTCATTCCTCTAAACATCTGTGTGCAGGATTTATCCCATGGGTAGGCAAACTAAGGCCCCGGGGCTGGATCCGGCCCAATCACCTTGTAAATCCGGCCTACGGACAATCCTGGAATCAGCGTGTTTTTACATGAGTAGAATGTGTCCTTTTATTTAAAATGCATCTCTGGGTTATTTGTGGGGCAAAGGAATTTGTTCTTTTTTTTTTTTTTAAATATAGTCCAGCCCCCCAAAGGTCTGAGGGACAGTGGACCGGACCACAGCTGAAAAAGTTTGCTGACCCCTGATTTGTCCATTTCACCCTCTGTTGATTCCAACTCTTATCATGTCACCCTCCTCTTCTGGCAGTCCTTCACCCATATTGTTCTCCAAAGTCTCTGTGTCCTCTAGTTCCACTTTCCACCCTTCTCTGGTCTGCTTTCATTCCCCATTTCATCAAATCTTAAATCTAATCCACTGTGTTTGCTCATCAAACATCTGCTGAAGAATGCCAACAGTGAGTGGAATGTCCAATGATATATTTGCCATACCTTAAGATCTTCGCAGCATTACCTCTTATCAAAACACATTCCTCTCCCACACTTTTGTCGAGAAAACGTTTTGGTTTTTATAAGGAAACAAAAATTCTTAGCACTCAGAACTCCCTTGATAATTTAAAACTTTCTTGACTCAAGCAATTCCGGCACGCTTCCAGCTGAGGAACGCAGTGGACTGAAGGTCTTTTGCTTGCAGGTTGCCAACAGAGGCAATTATCATGGAATCATAGAATTGCTGAGGTGGGAGGGATCCTGAGGGTCATCTAGACCAACCCCCTGCAATGTAGGAATATGCAGCTGCCCCATACAGGGATTGAACCTCCATCCTTGGCGTTATCAGCACCGCGCTCTAACCAACTGAGCTATCTGGTATTTGTGGTGATTGGTGATAGCCAGGCATAAATCTTGGCTATCAGATTTACTCTGGAGATATGGAGTTAACCTCTGATGCTCTGAAAAAGTCACTTTCTACATCTGGAGACTGAGAAGCTGTCAGCTGCTGGGAACCCAGATGGGGGTGAGTGACTTATGAGGGGGGGACACTTTGCCCAAAAGCCACGTAAGAACCCTGAAGGGCACAGGGTCTGCAAAAGCCGCCTTTTCTTAATTATCTCTGAGACGGTTGTAATCTATGACTGAGAGAGGTTTCTCTGTCTGCCGGTGTAAATTTACATCTGGTGTGTCACCTGCTTTCTGGATTTAAGAAGAGTTGGTCGTTAAAGGGCTGAAGGCAGGGATTCCTGCGTTGTCTCTCCAGAGCGGTGCATGCTCTGGTTATCTCCAGCTTGGACTACTGCCATGTGCTCTACGTGGGGCTACCTTTGAAGGTGACCCAGAAACTACAACTAATCCAGAATGCGGCAGCCAGACTGGTGACTGGGAGCAGCCGCCGAGACCAAATAACAACAGTATTGAAAGACCTACACTGGCTCCCAGTACGTTTCCGAGCACAATTCAGAGTGTTGGTGCCGACCTTGAAAGCCCTAAACGGCCTCGGTCCAGTATACCTGAAAGAGCGTCTCCACCCCCATCGTTCAACCCGGACACTGAGGTCCAGCTCCGAGGGCCTTCTGGCAGTTCGCTCCCTGCAAGAAGTGAGGTTGCATGGAACCAGGCAAAGGGCCTTCTCGGTAGTGGCGCCCGCCCTGTGGAACGCCCTACCAACAGATGTCAAGGAAATAAACAACTATCTGACTTTTAGAAGACATCTGAAGGCAGCCCTGTTCAGGGAAGCTTTTAATGTTTTATCGTGTTTTTAATATTCTGGTGGGAGCCACCCAGAGTGGCTGGGGAAACCCGGCCAGATCAGTGGGGTATGAATAACGAATTATTATTATTATAGTATTATTATTACCCTTGGGGTCCCCTTCAACTCTACACCTCTGCGATTCTCCATGCAGCAGAAGGTCCCAGGTTCAGCCCCAAGGTGGCCTCTCCAGGCAGGACTGCGAAATGTCATGTCCCTGAAACCTTGGAAGGTCACTGCTGCCAGCCAGTGCGGACAATACTGAGCTTTAGGTGGACCCCCAAAAGTTCCCAAGCCAGGTGTGTGTCTCATGCAGGGAGGGCTCTTCCACCGCTTCAGAGTAGCTTCCCCCACCCTAGTCAGGGCTGGAGTCAGCAGTAAAGGAAGCAGGTCTCTGTTTTCAGTGAAGTTACCATCTTTTTCGCTCCATAAGACGCACCTTGTTTTTAAAGGAGAAAATTAAGGAAAAATATATTCTGAACGAAACAGTGGATGTATGATTTTTGTGGTTCATGCTGTGGTCACAGACATGATATGTGATTTGACGGTGAGTTTGGGGTAGCCCAATGCAAAAATCCTGAGGATCCATGTGGATCTGTGCTTTTTAACCACATTTTTGCACCATTGTGGCCCCACAAAACAGTGGATGCGTGGGGTTTTTTGGTGCAGACTGTAGCCATGGACATGCTGTGTGGTCTGATGGTAAATTTGGGGTGACCCAATGCAAAAATCCTGAGGGGGGCTTTTACCTCCCCCTCCCAGGCAGCCTCCTTTATCCTGAGGGGCTTTTACCTCCCCCTCCCAGGCAGCCTCCTTTATCCTGAGGGGCTTTTACCTCCCCCCTCCCAGGCAGCCTCCTTTATCGCTAGCCTCCCTTATCTCTCTCCCAATCCCACCGATCAGCTGTTTCCTTTCAACACTCCCTTCCCTCTTGTTTGCCTTAGTGTCTTTTCCTTAGCTGGAGCAGTTTTTTGCTCCTCCTTTTCTTCTAATTTCTCTCCTTATTGATTTAGTCTTCCTGTTTCCCCCCTTTGCAAGTTTCCTGTCTTTACCTCCCCCCTCCCAGGCAGCCTCCTTTACCTCTAGCCTCCCTTATCTCTCTCCCTGATCGTAAACAATCAGTGGCTTTGTTTCAACACCCACTTCCTTCTTTCAAAAAACACACACACCATGATCTGCTTTTTGCCCCTGGGCAATTCGGCTCCAGGGACCACGCATTTGCTCCATAAGACGCACAAACATTTCCCCTTACTTTTTGGGAGCGAAAAATACGGTATATCCCGGCCTGGTGGTCTTGGCAACCCTTTCCAGCAGGTCTTGCCCCCAATGGAGCAGTTGCCAGGACTGAAGTTCCTTGCCTTCCACTCCTCCTAAGGGTCCTTCTCTCCTAGATGTTTGAGACAAGCAGTCCCTGTCTTGCCAAATGCAAGGCGGCTCTTTTAACGAGATTGAGAAGTAATACAAAACACAAGTGAGTGAGAAGATTAAAGATTCCGTTCTAAACAGCAAGCATTACATACATCACCAAGCAAGCACTTTGATCTGCCACTGGGAAGCCCTCAAGAAGTGGCAAAGTGACCTCCCCCCTGTGGCCATCAGTTCGTGCAGGAGCTTCTCCCAAAACTATGCCCAACACCATCGGATTCATAGATCGCTAACCTGTGTGGTTTGCCTGACTGCCAACGTACAGATTATTCATTAGCTACCTACCTCTCCCAATGTCTCACTTCAAAGGGGAAGGTACCCAGCCCTATCACTTCCTTCCACAGATTAGGACATTAAAAGGCTGTTCTCAGCCATCAAAGAGCAGAACAAGAGATAGAGAAGGGGAAGTAAACAGAGCCAGGAAGACATAACCATGCTAGATCACATCACTCCTCCAAATGCAATTATCTTTTAGATAGATTGCCCATACATTCCCAAACTGCATCTGCACACCTCTGCCTTCTGTTTTGCCCTCATTACTCTGCGCATTCTTGGAGACGGGGGGGGGGGGGGAGGAGGAGGGAGAGGGAGACTCCTGGGATTCTCCAGCAGCCTCTTGAGCCCCCTCCTCTGCTTCATCCCCGGAGACTGAACAGCTCCCTGTCACAAGCTCTTCCTGCTCACTAAACCCCTTTGCCCCTTCAGCATCCATCACCTCTTCCCAATCTCTTCCCTCTGACCTCAGTGTTGTGAACGGAGAAATCTGAGGGCCCCCTTGGACAAAAAACAAGGACACCAGCCAGGCATACCAGAGCAAAACAGCAGCCAGTCGGCTTGGTCTTAATTGAAGACTGTCGCTACAGGACTCCCACCTGCCACCAGGTGGAACAAGATGGAAGCCCCCAACAAAAGAGTCCCCAAACTTTTATTAGCTGCTCATCCCCATGTTACACCCCCCAACTACATCACGGTTACATCATGAAAGGGGAGGTCTGGTTCGCCAGAAGTGGCTTAGTCATGCTAGCCATATGGCCTGGAAGCTGTACACCGGCTCCCTCGGCCAATAAAGCGAGATGAGCACCGCAACCCCAGAGTCGGCCACGACTGGACCTAATGGTCAGGGGTCCCTTTACCTTTAATCCCCATGTTACATCCCCCCCAAACTACATCACGGTTACATCATGAAAGGGAAGGTCTGGTGGCAGGAATCTGAGCATCCTGGACCCTGCCCCATGGTTCCCCTTGCCCTCCACCAAACACCCACCAAGTGGTACAAAAAAGATCTTTACATTTCCCTGTTTCCCAGCCCAGTTCATCACACCCTTTTGTCTTCATCTGGGTTTGTTATTTCTGGAATGGCTACCTGTCTGGCACTCAGGTATCAGGAGGCCAGGAGTTATCACTCAGGCAGAGGGGCTGCTGAGGAGCTGAGCTCACAGATCTGGAGTTTTCCCAGTGAGCCAGTACATAGATACATTTATCAATGAATTCTTACATTTGGTATCGTGCAGCAAAGGCCCTTTGAATAGATAGGAAGAAACTGTGATGAAGTGTTTTGTGGGGACAAATCACAAAAGTCACAAAAGTGATTGTGCTGGTTTTGGTAGTGGGCTGCATGTGCAGGATATCTGCTGGAGGGGCAACACCCCCCAACCTATACATAAATTCCTGCAACAGTGTCCCACCACCAATCCCTGAGCTCTGAGCCTTCCTCCTCCTCCTCTTCATCCAGCCAGGCCCTGACAGCTATCATATCTTCTCTCGGTCTCATCTCATCCAGGCTAAACACTGCAACGGCCTCAACTGTTCCTCATCAGGCCTCATTTCCAGACTGTTTATCATCTCGCAGACCCTTAATGTGTCGCGATTTTCCAGGGAGAGTCCCAGAATTACAGAAGCTGTTCTATTTTCTGAGTTGATCTTGGAAGGTGCTGCTTTTCGATGTTTCTATTTTCACTGGATAAATATGGGGGGGCATGGTATAGGACACCCCTCTTTTCATTGGAGAAATGTTGGAGGAGATTGTAATGGGATGTCCCTATTTTCACCTGAGAAGTGTTGGGGGAGTATGATCTTGGTCACCTACCTTTGCACACCTTCCAGCTTGTCAATACCCATCTTAAACGCAGGTGCCCCAAACTGGTGATATAAGTAAAAAAACTGCTCCTTTTCCCTTACGGGGTACCCAAGAGTCCATATAGCGTCCTTTTGTAGGTCCTCTATTGGTAGGAGAAAATAACAGAGGACAACCAGAGAATATTGAGAAGCAAAGCAGCTAGTAAGCCTGATCTTTATTGAACTGTTGCAACAGGGTGCCCCCTTCACACGCAGGAAAGGAGGAGGACCCAGAACCCAGGTGTGCACGCCCTTATATAGACATTTTAAATTCCCTGCCCTGGAGCTCAAGACCACCCCCAGAAACATCATACCTACATCACAGAAAATGTGGTCTACAACAGAAATCTGAGTGCATTGTTTACCTTCTGTCTGGAAGGTTACCTGTTTATGGTCACTTGACTGGATTGCCTGGGGAGCCTAGCCATTCTTTTGTAATGATAATACGTAATTCCTGAGCCAGGTCACAGGCTCCCCTATTCACATCTTAAATGCGCCCTTAAGGCAGGATTTGTGAGGACAGAGACAATGGGGAGGTTTCCTACGACCTCGTAGAGAAATATTTGAGGCGACTGAAAGAGTCAAAATGGCTTTAGGACTTTTCCTGTGGGTTTTGGACATGTGGTTTATTACATTTATATATGTGTTTGCTTGGTACATTTATGAATATATATATATATATATATATATATATATATATATATATACACATATATAATAACAATTGACACCTTCTTTGGGGTGGGGTCTGGCCAGGGCATAAGTCGTGTGTTCAGTTCTGGACTCTGTAGTTGGAGACCAGCTCCCGTCGGTCCCATTTGGGGGGAGGCTATGGGCTTTGTTTTTAAGAAACGGGAGGTGCCAGGCCTGTACCCTTCCAGGAAGGCCCACTTGCTGAAAGGTCTTTCTGCCACATGCTCAGAGGCACTCTAACCCGGTCTCACTAGAAAGGCAGGGCCTTTTTGATGCTGGGCCAAACCAATTGGGATGCCCAGGGAAGCGTTGCCTGCCCTGACTGGCAGGCTGCCAGCAGAGGCGCCCCAGAATCCGGCCCAGAGAAATGCCTTTCCTTACGTGAGATCCCTCGCTCTCAGGGGGTTGTGCTAGATGACCCCTGGATGTCCCTTCCAAATCATCAGTTCTGTGTCACTATCCACTTCCCAGTATATACACCAAGTATCAAATGTGGCGACACTAATAATAATGCCCAATTGCTTTGTGTTTCCAACTCAAGACCTGTTGAAGAACATCTCATCCAGTTCAATCTTTGAAAGACAGCTTTGAAAAACTTTTTCATATTCTCCAGTGTGCTACCCTTGCTGTTGTAGCGGCACGGGGTTGCCGTTCTGTGACTGGACTTGTTGAACGGTTCATCCATCCAGTCTGTATAACGTTTATTGCACATGTATCTTGTTAAGATGCAGTTGTGCATTTATCCATTCCATGTTTACAGTATCTCCAGGCTTTGTTTTGCACATGGCGCCTTAGTATGTTTGTTGCTTGAATGGTTACAAGTCTATATTCTAGTTATTATTCTAGTAAATTTGGTTTTATACTTATAAGCCAGTTTGTGGTGGTGTTGTTTTGTTTCTCTCTCCACTTCCCACCCAGCCCTGATTTTGTCTGGGGGTTCTGCCAGGGATCGATTCTGGCACTCCCTCCCTGTGTGGAAACCCAATGCCCTTATCCGCTGCTGAACTGCGGTTTCCTCCCCTGGCAGGCTCTGGGCTAAACCAGATGGAAAGGTGCCCAGGTCTCTGTGGCACAGGCTTCCTTTCTTACACAGGTGGGACGGAGCTCAGGTTGAATCTGCAGGTGCAACAGGACGCAAGGAGGTGAGTCGCCCAGGACATCAGAGGAGAGGCCAGCTATTCTGCCGGCATCTGGGTCCTGAGCAGATTCCCAGAGATCCAAGTGAAACAAGGGCTCTCCTCCCCACCCACCAGGCAAGGAGGATTTCAGAGAACTCCTTTCAGAGAACCTTTGACACTTTGGTGCTTGGTTTGTTTCCCAGAGGATGGAAATCAAGGAACAGCCCTCTGTGGGGATGTGGGAATAACCCGGAGGGTATAAATCTTAAGAATGCCTGAAATGGTTCTGTGGGAGAGGAATCACACACACACACACACACACACACACAGACACGCCTGAAGTCTGAGCACCCCTGGATGCTTTAGGCCAGGGGTCAGCAACCTTTTTCAGCAGGGGGCCGGTCCACCGTCCTTCAGACCATGTAGGGGGCCAGGCTATATTTTGAAAAAAGAATATGAACGAATTCCTATGTCCCACAAATAACCCAGAGATGCATTTTAAATAAAAGGACACATTCTACTCGTGTAAAAACACCCTGATTCCCAGACCGTCCACGGGCCGGATTGAGAAGGCGATTGGGCCAGATTTGGCCACCGGGCCTTAGGTTGCCTACCCGTGCTTTAGAGAGAAACTTCCGCGAGATGCAAGCGCTGAGCTGCCGCTGTTTCAGGCCAGGCTTTTATTACAGGGGTAGGAGGAGGGAAAGAGGGGCGAGAGTTTGTGTTAAATTAATTGCTAATAGCTGGAGGTTTGGTGCTGCTTTATTTTTTTTTTAAAGTACGATGTTGCAGTGAAATGATACCTTAACATCCTATGTCCTTTTAAAACGTGTTTGTGGGAGCAAGGGGGTCATTGGTTTCTGTTGCTCTTGTTTTCATTACTTATTTTGTGTTCTTATCCTGATTTCTGCTTGGGAACCACCCCAAGAAGAGCGTTATGCAAGTTTAATAAGTAACAATAATAATATACTTTTTGTCATGCATAGATATAGAGCTTCTATTTTTAGGATGTTGTGTTTCTTTATGTTAACCGCCCCATGCGCTTGCAGAAAATGCAATGTATAAATAAATTTGCCCCATGATGACTCATGATGGAGAGCTCAGTCGATAGAGCACGAGACTCTTCATCTCAGGGTTGATGGTTTGAGCCCCACGTTGGGCAAAAGATTCCTGCATTGTACGGGGTTGGACTAGATGACCTCTGAGGTCCCTTCCGACTCTCCAGTTCTATGATTCTATGAACGTGTGTGAGAGAGCGAGTGAGAATTCCCTCCTAAAGAACCTGCTAATCATTATTCCTAATGGGGCGGAACAGCCAAGCAAAGGCATTTAGTAGGGGCGGTTAGTTAGAGGACGGTCTCCCACCAGATTAAGGTTAAAAATCTGGGAGCGTCTTGTACATGGATAATGCATTTGCCTATTTTCTAAATTTGGGCTCCCCAAAAGTAGGGGCCGTCTTATACATGGGGGCATCTTATACACGGAAAAATACAGTAATTTTATTATTTATACCAGGGTTCAGCAAACTTTTTCATCAGGGGGCCGGTCCACTGTCCCTCAAACCTTGTGGGGGGGCCAGACTATATTTTGAAAAAAATAATGAACAAATTCCTATGCCCCACAAATAATCTAGAGATGTTTTTTTTTTTTTTTAAAAAAAGGACACATTCTACTCATGTAAAAACACGGTGATTCCTGGACCGTCCGCGGGCCAGATTGAGAAGGCGATTGAGCTGGATCCTGGCCCCGGGCCTTAGTTTGCCTACCCATTATTTATACCCTGCACATCTGGCTGGGTTTTCCCAGCTACTATGAGCAGCTTAAAGTACATCTAAGTGCACCTAAGACCACCTGCAAGGCAGAATAGCAGCCACCTGTCTCTCTCACACACAGAGAGCAGGATACCAGTTTCCCACAAACCAGAGGAAAGGCAGGCAGGTGTGTATTTTTTTGGGGGGGGGTGTTGTGTGTGTTCTGGGGTCACCCGTCAGCTCCAACCCCCAAGGGATGCGGCAGGCAGGCCGCCACGCGCAGCACAAGAAAGCTCCCCACACATTTTGCACACCATAGATTTATAAATATATCTCCATTTACA
Source organism: Podarcis pityusensis (assembly GCF_964106645.2). NCBI lineage: Eukaryota > Metazoa > Chordata > Lepidosauria > Squamata > Lacertidae > Podarcis > Podarcis pityusensis. The sequence continues at coordinate 54,847,529 of NC_138038.1, read as the reverse complement.
AGAATCTAATATTGCACGTTAGTCAGTCTGAAAGCGGCGCTAGGGGGAAAGGGCTGGGGGGCTGGGGGGAGTGCAAGGCAAGATCACGGGGAGGGGACAGTGGGGGGGGGGTGTCCGCCAAGCCCCGCAAGGTCCCTTCTGCAGGGGCCGGGGAGGTCGCGACGACCTTGGTGCCTTCCGCCATCAGTCATCACATCACCGGCCTCCATCGCCACGTCAACCGTTGCCAGGCGCCGCCCCGTGCGTCAGCCTCATTGCTAGGCTCCCTCAGCCGCTGCCATGTCAACCGTTGCAAGGGGGGGCCTCCTCCGTCACCATGTCAGCTGTTGCTAAGCGCCTGGCTGGGGGGGGGGAGGAAGGGGCGGGGGGGCTGCACAAGTGGAAGGGGCTATTGCTGTGCGACTATCGCTGCCCCCCACCCGAAAACACACACTAAAGTCTGGGAGGAGCCAGTGGCTCTCTGGTGGTCCCCGCCCCAGGACCTCATATGGGCTTCCCTTAAAAGTGTCTGTTGCACCACAACGTCCAGGAGAACTAATTCCAGTGTACTGGAAGAAGCAAAGATCCCCAGTGTTGAAGCAATGATTCTTCAACATCAACTCTGTTGGGCTGGTCATGTTGTGCGGATGCCTGATGATCGTCTTCCAATGCAACTAGTCTATTCAGAACTTTAAAATGGAAAGCGTAGTGCTGGTGGTCAACAAAAGAGGTTTAAAGCCTCTCTCAGGGCAAACCCCCCAAAAAGTAGTATGAACACTGACAACTGGGAAACACTGGCCTGCAAGTGCACCAACTGGAGAACAGCCTTGACCAAAGGTGTCCTGGGCTTTGAAGACACTCTAACTCAGGACACAAGGGAGAAATGAGCTAAGAGGAAGGCACACTTGGCAAATCCACAGCGTGATCAACTCTTGCCCAGAAACCCATGTCCCCACTGTGGAAGGATGTGTGGATCCAGAACTGGCCTCCACAGCCACTTACGGACTCCCTGTTAAAACCGTAGTCACTTGACTAGAGTGATCGCCAAATAAGCCGTCATGGACCTAGAGATGGAGCTTGCAAAGATGGGATCCATAACAGGTGAAATCTCAGCATCCAAACCTTGCTGCTCATCAGCAGCAGAGCCAAGGGCTTTCATAACAGGCCCAGTTGAATATGTTTGAAAATAACAATTAGGTCCAAAGTACCTGTGTATCTGAAGAAGTGTGCATGAACACGAAAGCTTATACCAAGAACAAACTTAGTTGGTCTCTAAGGTGCTACTGGACAATTTATCTGACCCCGCGCCTTAGGTTGCCTTTGTTGTTTAGTGGTTTAGTCGTGTCCGCCTCTTTGTGACCCCCTGGACCAGAGCACGCCAGGCCCTCCTGTCTTCCGCTGCCTCCCGCAGTTTGGTCAAACTCATGCTGGTAGCTTCGAGAACACTGTCCCACCATCTCGTCCTCTGCTGTCCCCTTCTCCTTGGGCCCTCCATCTTTCCCAACATCAGGGTCTTTTCCAGGGAGTCTTCTCTTCTCATGAGGTGGCCAAAGTCTTGGAGCCTCAGCTTCAGGATCTGTCCTTCCAGTGAGCTCTCAGGGCTGATTTCCTTCAGAATGGATCAGTTTGATCTTGCAGTCCACAGGACTCTCAAGAGTCTCCTCCAGCACCATAATTCAAAAGCATCCATTCTTCGTTGATCAGCCTTCTTGATGGTCCAGCTCTCACTTCCATACATCACTACTGGGAAAACCAGAGCTTTAACTATACGACCTTTGTCGGCAAGGTGATGTCTCTGCTTTTTTGGCTGCCTACCCCTGTCCTATTCCATCATCATCATCATCATCATCAGTGTACTCTTCCCATCTAACTGGGTTCCCCCAGCAACTCTGGGCGGCTTCCAACATATTTAAAAACATCTAACATCTTAAAACTTCCCTATACAGAGCTTTAAAGGTGTCTTCTAAAGCATGATGGTTAAAAAGAAATACAATATGACAATCCAAGCAGTATGGTGACCAAAGCTTTTTTGGGGGAAATGGGGTGCCATTTGTCCTTCAGCCATTCCCTCCACTCTTCCCCCCCCACCCGACCCCTTTCTTTGCTAGGTTCTTCAGTCTGCTAAGATTTCAGGACAAAGAAACACACAAATGAGGAGGGGTTTACCCCCTGACCTTCCATGAGAGCTGTGTATTTTCACTTGCATTCAAGAACTGTGTTTAGAGGTACCCTGGGCTCAGGTACAAACTCTATACAAATCGTGAGCCGAGTCCCTAAGGTAGTTGGACTGTCTCCTTCCAGCAACTCTGGCAGCCAAACTGGATTGCTCCGCTTTCCTTTGGACCACATCAGTGAGGCCAAGAGGGGGGTATTGTCATCTGGGAAGCCCAGGACCTCCAGGCACACAGCCCAGGCTTGCACCCCAGAGATGCCACTTTGATGCTGCCAATGCCTTGGTTTGGTTTCACTCCTGGAGGGACACGTCATCGTCTCTGGAGACATACGCATGCCCACAACCGCTCAAAAGCGTCAGGACATTAAGAAGGGCTTGCAGAAGCAGGCCCAGGGCCCACCAAGGCCAGCCTTCCGTTCTCGCAGTGGCCTCTCGTACCATAACAACAATACCATAGTCTCTAATTTCTTTTCCTGGGCCAACCAGATGCCCATTATGGGTAACTCACAAGCAGGATCGGGGCCCAAGAGCAAGTCTCCCCTCCTTTGGCCGCCAGAGCTGAACACAATATTCCAAAGGCGGTTGCAAGATATACTGTCCTGTATCTTCCAAAGACGTTTCAAACGAAACCGCAAATCTTAAGCAGAGAAAATGGTGGCAAATGTGCATACTTTTTGTAATGCGTAGATATGGAGCGTCTATCTTTAGGCTGTTGTATTTCTTTTGTGTTAACTGTCCCATGTGCAAGGATGCGTTTGCGGAAAATGCAGTGTATAAATAAATATGTCTTATTATAAAGAGCTCAATTGACAGAGAAGGCGACTCTTGAATTCTGGGTCAGGGGTTCGAGTTCCACGTTGGGCGAAAGATTCCTGCATTGCAGAGGGTTGGGCTAGATTACCCTGGGGATCCCTTTCCAGTTCTATGATTCCGTGAATGTGCGTGTGAGAGAGAGTGAAAATTCCCTTCTGAAGAACCTGCTAATCGTTATTTCTAATGGGGCAGAACAGCCAAGCAAAGGCGTTTAGTAGGGGCAGGTGGTTAGAGGACGGTCTCCCACCAGGAGTGACTGGCTAGCTGATAATCATCATCATCATCATCTAAGCCCACCTGCAAGGCAGAATAGAAGCCCCCCCTCCACCGTGTCTCTACTCAAAATTTGGCATCACCTCCAGACATGTCACAGACAGAGAGCAGGATACCAGTTTCCTATAAACCAGAGGAAAGGCAGGCAGGTGTGTATTTTTTTTTGGGGGGGGTGTTGTGTGTGTTCTGGGATCACCCTTCAGCTCCAACCCCCAAGGGATGCGGCAGGCAGGCCGCCACGCGCAGCGCAAGAAAGCTCCCCACACATTTTGCACACCATAGATTTATAAATATATCTCCATTTACAAGAATCTAATATTGCACGTTAGTCAGTCTGAAAGCGGCGCTAGGGGGAAAGGGCTGGGGGGCTGGGGGGAGTGCAAGGCAAGATCACGGGGAGGGGACAGTGGGGGGGGGGGTGTCCGCCAAGCCCCGCAAGGTCCCTTCTGCAGGGGCCAGGGAGGTCGCGGCGACCTTGGTGCCTTCTGCCATCAGTCATCACATCACCGGCCTCCATCGCCACGTCAACCGTTGCCAGGCGCCGCCCCGTGCGTCAGCCTCGTTGCTAGGCTCCCTCAGCCGCTGCCATGTCAACCGTTGCAAGGGGGGGCTCCTCCGTCACCATGTCAGCTGTTGCTAAGCGCCTGGCTGGGGGGGGGGAGGAAGGGGCGGGGGGGCTGCACAAGTGGAAGGGGCTATTGCTGTGCGACTATCGCTGCCCCCCACCCGAAAACACACACTAAAGTCTGGGAGGAGTCAGTGGCTCTCTGGTGGTCCCCGCCCCAGGACCTCATATGGGCTTCCCTTAAAAGTGTCTGTTGCACCACAACGTCCAGGAGAACCCCAGCCTCCATTTTTAAAAAAGCCAGTTTTCTGGCCCTCATGGACCTAGAGATAAGCTTGCAGTGATGAGATCTGTTCCAGGTGAAATCTCAGCGGCTCATGATCATCGGAGCCGAGGGCTGCAAAGAGCAGATGGAATCTAGGCCAAACGCCTCTTGGTTTCCCCACAGCGCTAAGACCTGGATTGTTTGATTATCTCAAAACAGAGGCAGCCGCAGAGGCCCCCTGCTCTCTCGCCCACCCAGGGGTGCCCTCTGCTCAGGGTGGGGGGTGGGCAAGGCTTTGCCAAGGACCAGCCAGCTGCTCCGGCGAGAACCTCCTCCAAGCCTGCCACCCCCAATTTCTCTGCTGCTGCCCCATCCAGCTCCCTGGACGGAACCCCCCACATTGCTAACTGCTGCCCAGGGAAGGAAGGGAGAACTGGGGTTTCATCCTCTACGTGGAGGTGGGGGGGGCACTGGGTTTGGGTCAGGGTAACCAAGTATTTCCAGGATAAAATGTTAAAAGGCTCAGAAAGTGCTGCGTTGCAGGGGAGGGGGGAGGGGGGAGGGAGGGAGGGAGGGAGGGAGGGGAGGAGGGGGCCCCACCGCTCCTCCATCTCCCCCCCACCCCTGAGCCCCCCACCGCTGCCCCCTTGGCCTCCCCCAACCCCTCAGATGTCGGACTCCAGCAGGTACTGTTCGGTGTAGTCCTTGGCCAGCTCGAGGCCCAGGGCCGATTGGCAGAAGGTGGCCATGTCTAACCACAGGGCCGGCTCCAGGAAGAGCTGGCACATGACCTTCCCCTGCTGGGCGGCCGGCACCTGGAGGCGCAGGTGGTGTAGCAGCTGGCTCTTGACGTGCGCCAGGTCGCGCCCGAAGGCGTCGATGTTGAGGTAGAACCAGTCCTCTCCCAGCGGGATGGGGAAGGGCCGGGTGCTGAGGGTGGCCACAGTGGGGCGGGCCTTCTGGTCGACCACCCAGCAGAGGTCCTTCTTCATCAGCAGGCCCAGGTTGCTGGCGGTGGCCTTGAAGGGTTGCCAGTCTTGGATGATGGTCTGGTTGGGCAGAACCTCCCTCTGGAAGGACTCCTGCAGGACCACCTCGGGGACCTCGCTCTCCAGGAGGAGCTCGGACGGCTCTGGGCAGAAGCCGCCCTCAGCCAGAGCCAGCACCACAGCGTCAAGGCGGGAGAGGAGCTCTTGGGCATCGAAGCGCACCAGCAGGATCCCCTGGAGAGAGGAAGGAAGAGGAAGGGGAGGAGGAGAAGGAGAATTCAGAGCAGGAGAAGGAGGAGAAGTTCCACCACGTTGTGATGGAGGAGAAGGCAGTCTCCTCACCTGGAAAGGTCCTGAGATGGAATCAGAGAGTTCTTTCTCGGGATCTGACCACAAGCAACCCAGGACCATAGGCCAACTGAAGGCAGCTCTATCTGCAGAGACAGAGACAGCCTCACCCCACAGCTCTCTCCTTGCAGTCTCCCCACCCCACCCACTTGGGGCCTGACCTCAGTCCTGAAACACGCATGGGAAGAGGGGACACGGCTGGTTTGCCCAAACCGGGTTCTTAAGCTGAGAGGCTGCCACAACAAAGGGCTCTCACGATGGAAGGCAAGATGTGCCAAATTTTGGCACCACTGAAATTTGAAAGCCCAGAGTCCCCCACTTGGGATGGGGGGCAGCTGGCAGCTGCTCCCCAGAACCTATTTGACACAGGTTCAAAGACCCAGAAGGCTGCCTCAGCCTCTTCAGAAAGCACCACCCCTCGCTCCACTCTGGGACGGGCCCCTGGAGTCATAGAACTGCAGGATAGCTGTGTGGGTTAGAGCCTGGTGCCAATAATGCCAAGGCTGTGGGTTCAATCCCCATATTGGCCAGCTGCACATTTCTGCATTGCAGGGGGTTGGACTAGATGATCCTGGGGTTCCCTTCCTGTGGGGTATTGAAATACTTGATTGTCACTTTTACAACTTGTATACAGTGAGATTACATAAGCACCCCCACACTCAGCTCTCTTTGTCTTAATTCCCCTCGTTTACTGATGCACACCCACCAAACCCGAAAGTCCGTTGCCCTGTTGTTATCTTTTCATTCAGCAGCCTAACAGCCCACGGATAGAAGCTGTTCTTTACCCTGTTGGCGCAACTAATCATGCTTCTGTATCTTCTGCCCGAGGGCAGGAGATCCAGAAAGTGCCGGCCAGGGTGTGAATCGTCCCTGAGGGTTTTCCTCACTCTCCTGAGGCAACGTTCTTCCGCGATGTCAACCAGCGGATTCACAGGACAGCCCATAATATATTGTGCTGTATTCACCACCCTCTGTAGGCACTTCCTATTAGTTGATGTCAAACCAGCACACCACACCTTGATGCAGTAGGAAAGGACACAATGCAATGCAGTCAAACCAGTGATTCAGGTTTGCTAGATAGGCACATGGTGGGCGCTGAAGCTCACAGAGTTTTCCTGTAGGTTTGGTAGAGAGGACTCTGTGAGGGACACCCCCTCTGTGCCCTGACAGGGTGGGGGGCAAAGCCATGTATCTTCTCCCACCTGCCTGGGCATATCCTCTTTCTTCTCTCTTCCCAACAAGTCAACAACTTGAGAACATCTGCATGTCTGAGCTCCAGAGCTCAGACATCGCTTTAAGCTGGACTGAAGGATGTCTTGGAAACTGAATTAGCATTTTAAGCCGGCCTGAACAAAGCTGCTGTATCATTTACTCTTCAACAAGAGTACAGTCGTACCTTGCTTCTTGAACGGAATCCATTCGAACATCTGGAAAATGTTCGAAAACCAAGGTATGGCTTCCATTTTTTTGCAGGAGCTTCTTGCACTAAATTGGAAGCCATGGAAGACGCATCGTAGGTTCAGCTTCCAAAAAAAGTTTGGAAACTGGAACACTCACTTCCAGGTTTGCGGCGTTCAGGAGCCAAAACAGATGAGTACCAAGGCGTTTGAGAACCAAGGTACGACTGTAAATGCTCTTTTTACAAGATTGTTTGTGTGCAATATTATTTTAAGGGGAGAAAAGGGGCAAATACCAGGAAAAACCAGTCCGCCTTAAAGCAATCCAGGATCGCTTAAACCGAAAGCCTAAAACATGGGTAGGCAACCTAAGGCCCAGGGGCTGGATCAGGGCCCAATCGCCTTCTAAATCTGGCCTGCGGGTGGTCCAGGAATCTGCGCGTTTTTACATGAGTAGAAGGTGTCCTTTATTTAAAATGCATCTCTGGGTTATTTGTGGGGCATAGGAATTCATCCATCCCCCCTAAAAAAATATAGTCCGGCCCCCCACAAGGTCTGAGGGACAGTGGACCAGCCCCCTGTCAAAAAGGTTTTCTGACCCCTGGCTTAAAACCTGCCTCTCTAAGCTGCAAAGGGATGCTCTCTGCTGAACTCACAAGGAAGGAAAGATAATCTCTAACGCGCTCTCAGCATCTATTCACATCCCTACAATCACAACTTTACAATTCTGTGATCTCTTAGTACAGTGGTACCACTGGGTACGTACTTTGTTCCGGAGGTCTGTACTTAACCTGAAACTGTTCTTAACCTGAAGCACCACTTTAGCTAATGGGGCCTCCTGCTGCCGCCGTGCCGCTGGAGCACGATTTCTGTTCTCATCCTGAAGCAAAGTTCTTAACCTGAAGCACTATTTCTGGGTTAGCAGAGTCTGTAACCTGAAGCATCTGTAACCTGAAGCATCTGTAACCCGAGGTAACACTGCATTGGGTCGCCCAGTCCAAGCCCTGGGAGCTCCCCTGCCAGCCAGGCTTGATCCCCAGTGACTCTGTGCATGCGCAGAGTTCCTCCCTCCCTCCCTGTGCTCTGTCACGGGGACGGCGTACCTCTGTCCACGCGGCTCCCTCACCTGCTTGGCAATGACACGGTACTTCTTGAAGTCTTTGGGTCCCAGCTTGTCGTCCCGGGTCAAGCGCGACACCTTGACCTCGGGGTGCTTCTCCTTGACCATCTCTGAGCAGAAGCGCTGGAGGACTCCAGCCACCCCTTTCCCTCGCTCCCAGGGGGCCACGCGGAGACCCTCCACCAGAGCCGTCTCCCCGGCGTCGATGATGTAGACCGACTGGAGCCCAATCTGGTTGTTGGGTTGGGTTGGGTTGGGTTGGGTTGGGGGGAGGAAATGGGAGGGATGGGGAGGGGGAGATATACGGTGGGGGGGAGGAGGAGGGGGAAGGGGAGAGAGCAGAGAGTTTAACCCTTAGTGCGCTGCACCAAGTCACCTACAATCTTGAAAAAATCTGTAATTGGAAAAAAATGGTGGCGTTAATTAAACAAAGTTAGGTGAGGGAGGAGGGCAGGTGGGGTTGGGCTAGAGGGGGGTTGGGCAAGGAGGGAGGCAGAGAGAGAGGTCTGGGGTGGGGGGAGACCGCTGTTCAAATGCCAAGCGTTGGCACACATTTTTAAGCAATTACATGAAAAGAGAACAACAACAAAAATATACAGGCATATAGAGGGGTTTATATATATAGATATATATTCATATATAGGGAAGATCACAGAGTAAGCTGATCATACTAGTACCATTGGACGGGGCCCTTTACGCTACGGGGGTCTCAAGAGCAGAGACACAGAAAGAGGGAGACATTTATTTTGGAAACTTGGGTCCTGAGGCCGAACTGTAAGGATTTAGGATCCGCGCCGCAGCAGCCCCTCCACGCTTCCTCCGAGGGAGCCCCGCCACCTTCCTGGACGGGGGGCCTGATCCCCCACACACCTACGTGAATAAAATCCAGCGAAAATCATTCGGTTTTTATCCATTGCTTTTTTTTTCTTTTAAAAAAAAATTATTTAAAAAAATAATAGAGAGAGAGAGAAAGAGAGAGAGAGGCAGAGAGAGAGAGAGAGAGAGAGAAAGGAAAAGTCCAGAATGAAGCTGGAAACAGAATCCCATTAAATCATCAGTAGACGGGAGAGAGAGAAAGAGAGAGAGAGAAAGAGGGTGAGGAACGCCCAGGCACCGGAACTGGAGGAATTGCAGTTGGGAGGGGTTCCCCAAGGTCATCTAGCCCAGCCCAGGAGTCACCGTTAAGCGGGCCTGTGGGTTTGGGCTGAGGGAGGGGCGATGGAAGGCGTGCCAACCTCTTTCCATCCGCAGGTGACCCCAGCAAGCGAGGGCTTTAATGCCCAACCCTTGCCTTGGAGGGATACAGCCTCCTCAGGACCTAATAATAATAATAATAATAATAATAATAATAATAATAATTGGACCATCTAACGGCCCACAGAGAGAAAGGCTATAAGCCTTTCTCTCCCCCAAATAGTCTCTCCCCCAAACAGTCCAGACTAAGATTTCGTGCAGGATGACCTGTAGGTGTTTGAGATTTGCAGATTTTGGGAAACATCCCATAATTTGGAGGGGGTGTGCTCCCCCACACACATTGCCCTTACCAAATGCAATTAAGGCTAGGGGGGTCCAATCGCATCCATCCTGTAGCATTTAGGCTCCCGCTTAAATTGGCAGAATCGGCTGGCGGCAGATTTTGAATGGAGTTTGGCTCCCTTTCTCAGCCGCTTCCCCCCCCCCTTTCCTGGAACCCCCCCCCCGGACGAGGAGGGGGTGAGTGTGAAAGCCACGTCCAGTTGCGGTGCCGGCGTTACACACGCGTGTGCGACAGACTTACCCATAAGCTCCAGGCTCCCCCAATTTCCCCACCCCAAACCCAACGTGTGTGAAGAGTGCGACCTGGGGGGTGGGCCACAAAGGACCCCTTTTCTCTGCCCCCCCTGAAGCTGGCACCAGGGACACAGAAGTGGGAGGGGGCGCCAGGAGGTCTCGGGCTGCTCAGGACCCTGCTATGGAGCAAAAGGCACGGAAGATCGCGGGAGCAAGCGCTTCCTCGGAAGATCTGCCTGGATCGGGGCCGTGGAAATGCAGTTTGCCTCCCCCAAGCGTAAGGAGGCCAGGAGACCCCTGAGGAAGCTGGATCAGGCCAGTGGGGGCCCCACTAGTCCAGCATCCGGGGGCCAAACAGGTGCCCCAAAAGGAAACCCACAATCAGGATTCGAACCCAGGTTCCGAATGCCCTCTTGCAGATTCCAGCAGCTGGGATCCAGATGCCTAGGCATGAATTTCTCCAGTCCTCTTTTAAAGCCATCCGAGTTGGCAGCCATAGGTTATCTGTGTCCTGTATGAAAAGCGGCTTCCTTCTCTCTGCCCTGAATCGCCAGCACCAGCTCCCCCGGGTGATCACGGGTTCCTGCGTTAGGAGAGAGGGAGGAAAGCCTTTTTCGCTCCCCTTTCTCCTCGCTCTGCATAATTTCACCTGCTCTCTAAAGTCCCAAACGCAGCAACCTTCCCTGTACAGGGGAGTCGCTCATCTCCCTCGATCGCTTTGGCTGCTCTCTTCTTTCTCCAACTCTGCGATATCCATTTTGGGGTGAGGCATCCAGAACGGCACATCCTATTATTTCAAATGTGGTTGCGCAATGGCTCTTTTCCTATTGATCCCTAGCCTGCCAGAGATACTATATCATTTGAATCACCTCCATGGTGGTTTTGTGGTTATAGATCACCTTTTTCCTTTTTTTTCTTTGCAGAATCATAGAGAGGGACCCCTAAAGGTCATCCAGCCCAAGCCTGGAGACGCAGGAATCACAACTGAAGCACCTGGCCTCTCCTTAAAAACCTGCAATGAATCGTGGGAACTGTAGAATTGGAAGGGACCCCCAAAGGTCATCTTGCTCAACCCTCCCTGCAAGGAGCCTCTGCTAAATTTCATTTGCAGGCTCTGAGGGGTTTTGCTTCTGCTTACTGCCGTTCCTATTTCCCATGCAGGAAATCAACAACAGTAAGGCTAGAACCATAAGAGTTGCAAGGGACCCCATGTGGTCATCCAGCCCAACCCGCTGCAATGCAAGGATCCTGTCAGGCAGCGACTTAGTCCGAGTTGCTCCATAGCAGCACCCACCAAGACGACCCCCCCACCCATTTCAGCCCCCCAGGTGGCAGAGGTCCTCTCCCCCCAGCCTCCCAGGGACCACCGTGGGGGCCCTGGGAGGGGGGAGAGGATGCATCTGGCCGGCCCGCCCCCCCACCGCTCTCACCACAGCTCCGTTCTTCTTGGCCAGCACGACGGTGCGGTTGGGCTCCCGGATCCAGGCATGGTAGCGGCTGGGGAGGTAGTCCAGCCCCCCGTAGATGCCCTTCGACATGGCCAGGATCTCCTCAAACTCCTTCTCGGTGGCAACCACAAACTCCAGCTGCGAATCGGCACTGGGTCTCTCCAGCTTCATGTCTACACGCGAGGCTACAGACTTGTGCGGCTGCAGGGAGATAAACCTCCATGAAAACCACCCTGGGGGGTCTCTGCGCTGGCCGGGGGTCCCCAAGCGCCAGGGGCCTCTGAAAACAAGCCGGTTAGACAGACACAGAAGGGCAAGGAAGGGGGCAGCACTCCAGGCGCTTTGCTGCCTGGGGAGGGAGGGGGAGACGTGGCCCCCGCCCACCGAAACCCACAGGTCCCAAATCCAAAAGGGACCGGCCTGGCAGTGGGGCATTTAGGTCCGGTCCCTGCCCTGGAGGGGGTTGGGATAGATGACCCTTGGGTCCCTTCCACTTCCACAGTTCTGTGATCCCTGCCGGATCAGGCAAATGGCCCATCTAGAATTGGAGAGTCGGAAGGGACCCCGATGGTCGTCTAGTGCAATTCCTGCGAGGCAGGAACTGTCCAGCCTCCTGTTCTCCTGGGTGCCTGTTATGGGATTCGAGTGTGAGAGCTGAGCTCGCCCCATCCAGAGACTGGCATCTGCTGCCTCTGACCCAGGAGGGAGACCGTTGAGGCCCAGAGCCCATGATGGGCTTCTTCTCCTCCTCCGTGAATTTGTCCGATCCTCTTTCCAAGTTGGTGGCTCTTGTGGGAGGGAGTTCCACAGTCTAATTAGTGCTGCGTGAGGAATCTTCCTGGTATCCGTTCTGAATCTCCCCCCTTGGGAGATCAAGAAGAGGGGAATGTGGGGCAGGCCATGTTTAGCACTGCACACATCCCAGGCTCTGGGCTTCTGCCCACCACTGCCTGGGGTCAGTTGGTCTGTCTGTCTCTCTCTCTCACACACACACACAGACACACAGACACACACACACTGCAAAAATATTTCTTGTGCACAGGGCTTTTGGAGGTGATGGGGAGGGTTAGCTTCTAGAGTATGATTCCTCCCCACCCACCCAAAAAATTCTTGTTTACAGTTCCTCTCTGTGGCTCTTCTTTCTACCTGGTTGTTTTGAGACGCGTTTCCCCCCCTCCACAGAGCCACACCTTAAGATGCCATTCCGGACCGGAATGTTTTTTAGGGCGCATACAAAATACAAACAAGCAGACGTCTTATTATGGGCTGCCTTTGTTCCTTAAGGCCGGTGTGTCAAAGCCAAACCCTTCGCTGTTGCCGCTTCATCCAAATCATGTTTGCAGGAAAAACAAACGTTTCAAGGCAAAAGAAAAAAGTAAAAGGAAAGGGGGGAAAGTGTGTTTTTCCGAAAGGTGAGGTCAGCAAAGGTAAGGTCTCTTCACGGAGGTATAATGTTCATCCATTGACACCCACCCACTCCAGAAACTGGGATTACTGGGGAAACTAAGATGGGACATCACATGTTTCTGATTTTCCAGAATAACGAGACTCAAACTGTGTGAACAGGACTCAGCTGGGATATGGAGATGTGCTCTTCCTGGTCCTTCTCACCCTCCCCACAAACTCTCCCTGCCAATTGTCCCGTCAGGTGAGAAATCCAGGTAACCCTGGAAGCTCCACCAGGGCAACAAGGTCCATTTTACCTGAAGTGTCACAACAGAAAACCCTCCCCAAATCAGGTGTGCTGAGCCTGCGTCCCACATGGAGCCCCCCCCCATAACCTGGGGGCCACTCTCCTGATCTAACCAGGGCAGAACTAGCCTCTCTGTGTTCCTGCAAGCTTCCCACCCCCAGGGAGAGGTGGGGAAGGGTACCTTCAGAAGAATGTCAACACAACCTGCTGGATCAGGCCCAAAGCGGCCGCATCCTGCCCTCACAGGGGACAACTCAATGCCTCAACTGGGAAGCCCCCAAGCCAGGACCCGAGTGCAAGAGCCGCACTCTCCGCCCCTCCCAAGGTGGTTTTCAGCCACTGGTATTCAGCCTCCGACTGTGGAGAGAGGAAACAGACCTTTCCTCCTCCGTAAATTTGCTTCCTCCTCTTTCGCAGCCATCCAAGTTGGTGGTGCCCATTGCCTCTTGTGGCAGGGAGTTCCGCAGTTGCGTGGAGAAGGGCTTGCTTTTCTCTGTCCTGAATCATCCAACATTGGACGTCCACAATAATAATAATAATTTATTATTTATACCCCGCCCATCTGGCTGGGTTTCCCAGGCCACTCTGGGCGGCTTCCAACAAAACACTAAAATACAATAACCTATTAAACATTAAAAGCTTCCCTGAACAGGGCTGCCTTCAGATGTCTTCTAAAAGTCTGGTAGTTGTTCTCTTTGACATCTGGTGGGAGGGCATTCCACAGGGCGGGCGCCACCACCGAGAAGGCCCTCTGCCTGGTTCCCTGTAACTTGACTTCTCGCAGGGAGGGAACTGCCAGAAGGCCCTTGGAGCTGGACCTCAGTGTCCGGGCTGAGCGATGGGGGTGGAGACGCTCCTTCAGGTCTACTGGTCCTTTGAGGCCGTTTAGGGCTTTCAAGGTCAGCACCAACCCTTTGAATTATGCTCAGAAACTTACTGGGAGCCACAAGTTCTAAATGACAACACTTTCTCTTCCGTTGGCCTGTCAGCTATGCCGAAATATAGTTCGGCTACGTGCTGCCTGAACCTTTTCCCCGCCCTGAATCTTCTAATGTTCTGACACACCGGCTGGTTAAGTGGGCAGCTGTAACTGCAGCCAGACCAGAGGAAGCGAGAATGTCGTAATCTGAAGGGTTCTGTGTTATCTGAAAGGGGGCGAAGGCTGCAAAGCCCAGAGGTGGGTGGGCAGAGTGAGTTTTCGGACTGTCCTGAGTGGGTGTGGGAAGGAGAAAAGGCCCAGCTTGTTGATTTAGGCAGCCTTCCCCCTTGTTTTGGGAGTTGAAGCAATGGCCCCAGCCCTTGTTCCACCACAAAATGAGCATCGATCCACAGGAAAAAATTGGGGGAGCCTTTTCTCATCCAGGAAAAGCCTGGTCTGCACCCCAATTTTCTGGTGGAAGCAGTATTAAGTCAAGGGAACAAACAGCTCCTATCCTATCGTGTCCCGGCCACAGCCCGACCCCCCTTGCTTAACTCCAGTGGGTTTACTCAGAAGTAGGTGCATTGTCAGCTGCAGGTTAGGAACTTGCTCCCCCAACCCCACCCCACATTTGCCAAGCGTGGGAACTTAAGAGAAATTGAAAAATGTCTTCAGAGCCCTCCAGCCCCCCATCAAAGAAGTGCTTAGGAAGAGGGTGCCAACTAAAGCGCACGCACAAAACTTTGGTGCCACCCGAAGCCGGGTTCTGAGGCTGTGGGGCGTATGACATCATGATCCCCATAACCTGGGGACCAAGTCGGAGCTCCTGCACTTAGGAGAGGGTCCCCCACCCCATTTGTTCCAGACAGTACCTGAGTCCTATCAGACCACCCATTTTGCCGCTGGCACCTCAAAAATGAAGGTGCCCAGTGGGCCAAATCCATGATAACTGTCGGGGGGTGGTTCCATTCCATGTTGTGCATTAAGAAAGCGGGGTGCCCCCAGGCTTCCCTTTTCCCAGAAGGGGCTTACAACTAGACAGTTTGTCCCCCAGGTATGTTATTAGGAAGCAAAACATGCAGCCGGGGGAAACGCCTCCCCCCCACAGGGGAGCCTCTTCTTGAAGGCACAGCAAATTACAATCCTGACTCTTGCAGAAAAAGCCCCGTTGATGTGGCCCTACTGCTGTTCGCTGTCCCTCCCCCCAAATCCAGAACTGGCCCCCCTGCCCTTCCCCACAGCCCCCCCTCCCAGAGTCAGCCGCTGTGCCTTGAACCCCCTGTTCCCGCCGCCGCTACAGGCACTTGTGAGAAGTTCGACACCAGATGGAAACAAAAACAAAGGAAACCTCTGCTTTACGGGTCGTTGTTACTTGGCTGATCTGCTCCCAGGGACGCTCTCACTGGTGGGGAACGGGTGGTACTGGTTGTACTGGTGGTGGTGGCGGCGGTGCTCCTGGCTCTGGCAGCCTCTGGCCTCAACCCAGGCGCTTTGGAGACAAAATCAGGACAATGAGGGAAGGGATTTTGATTCAGTCGGGCTTGGGGTGAGCGGGTTGGGGAGCAAGCAGTGTTCCTAGCTGACCTTAAAAACACAAAAAAGGTCTGTGCTTCCATAAGACCAATCTCTCTCTCTCTCACAAGCACACACGCACAATTTCACCACTCTGCCATGGGATGATGCCTTGGGGGCATGTAAGCTCCCAATCCCCTCATATAGTTGATTGTACAGTTGGGACACCCCAAGGGTCATCCAGTCCAACCCCCCCACAATGCAGAAATCCTCACCAAAGAATCCCTCCCAGGTGGCCCTCCAACCTCTGCTTAAAAACCTCCAGGGAAGGAGAGCCCACCACCTTCCAGGGGAGACCGTTCCACTGTCAAAACGGCTCTTAATGTCTTCCAAGTTCTTCCAGATGTTGAGTCAGAATCACCTTTCTTGTAACTTGAAGCCATGGATTTGAGTCCTACAGTCCAGAGCAGGAGAAAGCAAGCTGGCTCCTTTTCCCATGTGCCATCCCTTCAGATGACCTCTCTGTGGGAATGTTCAGGGATGCAGGAGAGGATATACTGATTGATTATAGCCTTTCCAACTTGCATTAACAAGTTCGCATTTTAGCAGAGTAACATTCCCCTTTTTAAACTTGCAGCGGATGCGTTTGCTCAGGCTCGCTAAAGCCTCTATAATAACTATTATGGTATTTCCCCCTTATTCCCTCATAAAAGGTAAGACACGACACAGTCTTCTACAAAAGTATAAAAAAGGGTTACTCACACATCATTCTGTTCACAAGAGGATCCATATCTCACAAGGAGACAGTCCCTTTGTCCTCTCTTGGCTGGAAGCCAAAAGGGCATCTTTGGCTAAGCAGATGTTGCTTCTTCGATGCATGTATGGCTGCCCTGCCCTGTGCTTTTGTCCTACACAGGTGAGGCCATGCCCACCTCTAGTCACATGCAGAGGAAGTCTGTCCCAGCCCAGGAGGAAACAGGAAGTTTACCTGCTGGTGGGACAAACATTCCTCCCCATGTGTAAACATGTTCTCTCTAGGAACGTTGTACTTGACTGCTCTTGTGTTTCACATCCCACACTCTCCATCTTCTCTTCTCCAAGTTAAACATCCCCAGCTCCTTCAACCATTCCTCACAAAGCTTGGTTTCCAGGCCTTTCGTCGTCTTGCTTGCCCTTTTCTGCGCTCCTTCCAGCTTGTCAACATCCTTCAACTGGGGTGCCCAGAACCAGACACAAGAATCCAGGTGGGGTCTGACCGAGGCAGAAGAGAGCAGCACTATGCCTTCCCTTACTGACGGACACCATCCTCTCTCTGCCAGAGGAACTCAAGAGAATCTCCCACGCCTGAAGAGGAACGGTTGAGTTGGGTCTGTTTAGGCTGGAGAAGAGAAGACTAAGAGGTGATATGAGAGCCATGCTCAAACATCTGGAGGACTTTTCTCGTGGAAGATGGAGCAAGCTTGTCTCCTGCTGCTTCAGGAACCCCTGAATCAAGGGGTTCAAACTATAAGAAGGGAGATTCCGAATAAACATCAGGAAGAACTTTCTGATGGTAAGAACTGTCCGACAGTCGAAGGAACTCCCTCAGAAGATGGTGGACTCTCCTTCCTTGGAGGTTTGGAAGCAGAGAGGTTGGGGGTGCCACCTGTCATAGACCCTTCCAGCTTTACAATTCGTCGTTCTAATAGGAACTGCAGCTTCGCTCTCTCCTCAAATTGTGACCTCTGGGGCTGGCAGGGGGGTGGTGAGTGAAGGGGTCATGGAGGAAGACAGCAGGATCTCAGCAAGCAGAAGAGGGGCTGATTTTGTGGGGTTGTGGCAAGGACACACACACCCTGTGACCACAAGGGACACTGGAAACCCAAGCTCAGCCTTGGCTTGCAGGACCTGAGCTCCAGAAGCCCTTGACCCAGGTAAGGACTCGCACCTGAGACGCTGGGATCGCGTTTCCTCAGCAACTGATCATGAATATTCCATGCTGCGGAACTCGAGGCCTCTTCAGCCGGGAGACGAAAGAGGCCCCGGGAGAAACGAGGCCTGGAATATAAAACCAGGCGGAAACACTCGAAATACCCATATTTTCCATCTCCCTGCAGGTGGGTCAGAGGGATCCGTTTGCTCCCGCAGCAGGAGGGGCTTCACATGAGGGAGATCTCAAGTTCTCCCCCCCCCCCCCATGCTCTCATCTCCAACGCCACCAGGCAAAGAACCGCGTTCATTGCCAGGTCTTGGCCTTGGAAGGAATCATGTGACACACGGCAAGAAGGAAGAATTTCTGCTCACCTGCAAAGGGCACACAGAGGAGGGGCCTCTGTGCAGTTCTGGGCGTCAGGGGCAAAGCTGTCTGCTTTGGGAATGGGCTACTTATAGGGGCACTTGCACCCATGCAGGCCTGCCCCCACCACACCCCCAGAGAGCTGCATCACAGGCCTGCTTAAGTGCCCCCGCCAGTGAAGGAGATTCAGCGGAGAGGCCAGCCACACAGCAGGGCCTTCTCAGCGATGGCCCCACAGTGACTAACAATAAGCTAAGCAAACGAATTCAGTTCCTGAGGAGGAGCCTGTCTACCTCTTCTCCCCTGAGCCCCACAGGGACACCTCCACCTCCACGGCTGGTCCACAGAGGCTCCTTTGTGCCGATGGGATCGAGTGAGCCCTGAGAGTGGCATCTCCACAGCTGGGAACCCCTTTGCCCCTAAGGAGGCAATGGCTGCCAAAGGTGGACCTGGCCTTCCAACTGCCAGGAGGCAACACTTTTTAAAGGGGGGGGGGGACAGGCCCTCCAGGCAATGAATGTCCAGGCCTCTTATGAAACTCAGCCATTCTCTCTGCAGAATCTTCTGAGGGCAACTTGGCCGTTTGGCCTCCGCTGGTGGTCCTGAACCCACACAGAGATCTCCCCTCTCTTGCTGACCCTGGCCTGGACTGAGCCCTCACCCCCTCCTCAGTGGCACACCACTGGGGCTTGGATTTTGACCGTCATCGACAGCTGGCACCCGTCTGTCTCGAGAGACAATGGAGTTTGCCTCCAGGGGTGAAGTCAAACGGCTGCATTAGCAGCCCTGAAATGACCTCTCTGGGGCTAAACGTGTGTCGTGCGTCTGGGGGTCCTGGGCTGCCCAGATGACAAGACCCCCCCTCTCAGCCTCATTGTTGTGGTCCAAAGGAAAGCAGAGCAAGACATTGGGCACCGATTTGGCCGCAGGAGCTGCTAGGAGGCGAACAAGGAACATTCCAACCATCACTGTGGATTTGTGCACGGTTTACTCCCTAGTCGTTTCTTCTCCCGAAGATATCCCACACGGCAGCGGAGGTTGAGGATCCGAGTTTTCCTTCTCCTACATGGGCTCCCTTCCCAGGTGGATCAGGCCCACTTGCCCCTCACTTCCCTACACAGCAGGTGCAGAAACTGCCTTCTTGACCGCTGGACCCCTTCTTGGTCTCATGGACCGAAGGTGGACAAACTACCCCCAGAATGATGTCCCTCAGCAGAGGCCTTTTCTCTCGCCTAACACCCCACACGCCCCACTTTGATTATATGTGTCTACCCACAACTATGGACCCCCTTTGTGGCACTCTGTCCTCAAAAGGCGTCTAGGAGGAGACCTGCTTTCCATGAACAAATGAGTAAATAGAGCTTCGCAGCTGGACTGGCCAAAGGGCTCCCGTCTGGCCCAGCGGCATCCTATCCTCAGGATGGCCAACTACCCGCCCCCTCAGGGCGCTCTCCCCCCAGCGCCTTGCGATTCCTAGAAACTGCTTTGGCGCAGAGACTTTCGCTGCGTTATCTGATTCCGGCAGCAGAGGGAGAAGCAGGAAACACGCAGCCTCTTCCCTGAATTTGCCTGGTCCTCTTTCGCAGCCAGCGAGGTCGCTTCCTGCCGGAGGGAGTTCCGCAGTTTATCTGAAGAAGAGCTGCCGCCTGTTGTGCGCCCTGGCTATCGGATGACCCTGTGGGGTTACGCTGGGATGGGGCAGAGATATGTGTGGGGAGGACGTGTGGGGAGAGGCACCCCCTCCACCTGCACGGGGGGGGGGGAGAGAGGGGAAGCTGCGCCCCCCATACCCTTGGCGTGACCTCTGGCGCCGCGCTCCCCAACCCCCCACAATCAATCCCCATCGATCTTCACGAGGATTAATCAGGAACTGCCAAGACTGACGGGAATGGAAATTAACCAGGGGGGCCAATTAAAACGATCACCTCACCAGACTCCGCCCCCGATTCCCCAGCATTGAACCAGTTCCATATAAAGCAGATGGCGCTGGGGGGGGGGGCGCGGGGAGGGAGCAAGGAGCTTTGCAGCAACGCAGAGAGATCCCTGATCGCCCTCCCCACCCCCCAAAGATCTGAAGTGGGGGGGGGAGAGGCAGGGGGGGTAGCAATGAGGCCCTGCTCCTCCTCCTCCTCCTCCTTCATCTTTCCTGGCCGCCCTCCCTCCATCTCCCATCCCTCCCTCCCTCGCCCCCCCTCTGGGCTCCATCTGTGCCGATGACGCCCCCCCTCCCCAAGTCACATGTCCAGCCCTATAAATAGCAGGCACGAAGAAAGGAAATGTAACACCACCCCTCCCCTGGAAGTGGGGCGGGAGGGGGGGAGAGAGAAAGCGGAGCGGGAGGGGGGCACCTGAGAATTCAATGGGGATCCACGCCGCCGCCGCGCATCTCTGGGCGAGCCGGCTGTTCGCCGCTTCCCCCCACCCCCCACAGGACGAACCACAGGCCCCCTCCCCAGGCAAAGCCACGGGCCCCCTGCGGGGAGGGGCTTCTCTCGGAGGAGATGGGAGGCGGTGGCCGGAAATGGACCCCCTCTTATCTCTGGCCATTCCCGGGAGGGGCATTAATTGGCAGAAGAGGGGCGGGGGAGGGCATAGCCAGGAGCGGCTCCCCAAGAGATTTTGCAGTGGGGAAGTGATGGGGGCGTCGCTCACTTCGACGGGGGGGGGGACTCCCATCGGCAGCCGGGAAGAAGACAATGCCGGGAGGGTCCTGCAAGACTGGGGGTGGGGGAGAGAAATACGGAAGGAAGTCCTCGCTCAGCCCCCCTCCCTCTCAAAGATCAGGGCGGCTCCCAGGCCCCCTCCCATCTATTCTCCCCAGGCGACCCGCTTCGCGCACCTTCCCGAAAATCCTCCCTGAGACCGATTTCCGTAAAATGGGTGGCCCTATAGAAACTCATTCCCCCTCCCGGAATGAAAAAGAACGCGGAGATTCTGGGCTGGTGGAGGTGAGCTGCGCCCCCCCCACCCAACCCGCAGTACCTGCTGCGCGCAAGGAGAGGAGAGCCGGGCGGACGCCGGGAGCCGAGGCTGGGTCGGTGGGTCTTCTCCTCCTCCTCCTCTTCTTCCTCGGTCCCTTTTCGCCCAGGCTGCGCGCGGAGAAGCCTCCTCCGCCTCCCCCTATAAAGATGGAGAGAAGCCCCGCCCACCGCCGGGAAGCCCCGCCCTCTCCTGGCCTCCGGGGCGGCGGGGGGTTCATCACTCCGGCGCGGTGGGGGGGGGGGCTCTCTCCCTCCTCTCCCGACGTCAGAGACGAGGATGGAGGAGGCGAAAGTGGGGAGAGAGGGCATTTGGGGACAAGGGCGCAGGGCGGGGGGAGGACCCAGAAAGGAGACGGTGCTCACGACCCTCCTTCCCCCCATGCTCCCGCGCAGGCTTCGCTGGAAGGACGGCGCCCCCACCCCACCCGAATTAGCGCCGGAGACAGAAGACCCCCCCATGGCACCTGTTATGCGCCCCCCCTCCAGAGCGCACCTGGCAGGTCGCGCAAGAGAGGAGTCCCCCAACAGCAACAAGCAGGCGCGCAGCCAGGCTCACGAGCCGCGACGGAATCGCGGGACTGTCGAGTTGGAAGGGACCCCCAGGGGTCATCCAGACCAACCCGCTGCAATGCAGGAGGGAGAGGCCGCTTTGGACTGGCCACCCAGCGAGGGCGTCGCCTTCAGAAGCTTCTCCTGAGCCAGACCTCTCAGACCCCGCAGCTGAAAACTCACTCTCTTCCCTGTCCGGTCTGGGTGCGGATTTTTTTATCGCCTCTGCTTTTTCTTTTAAATTAAAAGTGAGGTTCATTGTACAACCTTTAGGCGCCAGGCGGAAAAGTTCCTCTTCTTCCAAGCCTTTGACATCCCTTTTAAATGATGGGGAGGGGTTTTGAAGGGGGGGTATTGCATTTTGTGTGGGTTTTTCATCTTGCATTCTTATGTTGTAAACCGCCCTGAGATCTGCGGAGGGAGGGCGGTATACAAATTGAATAAATTAATTTTTTCAAACCGTTAGTCTTAGACAAACTCGCGGGAGGTGCGGGACTCGAAACCCGCAGATCCGAAGGGAGCCCAGCGCCCTCCCAGGTGACTTGTAGGTTCACACACACGCGCGCGCGCGCGTTTCTGCACGCGCACCCTCCCATGCAGGACCTGCGCTGCCTCTGGGTCAGGCCAGGACTGGCGCGGTGCGTTGGCCGAAGGCATCATCCAGAAGCGCTCCCCCAGCAACTTCCAGACCAGCCTCCAGGGGCGCCCCTTTCCCGACTACCCCAGCGATCCCAAGTGGGGCAGCATGGAGGTGCCCCTTCTCCAGCCAGCACCACACGGGACCCCCGGCTGACTGGGGATTCCTAGATCTCCTTTCTGCTTCCTCTTCCACTCCTCTGCCCTCCGCTTCTGCCTTCCTCGTCTGCTTGAGCCTGATTCTGCCCTCACCTGGCGTATCATTCCTCTACGGGCTCTTATTTCCTCTCTTTTTTCCTGCTCTTCTTTCCTCGCTCGATGACTTTGGCCCTTTGACGTGCCGGCCTTGTCCTCTTCCTTCCTTCCTTCCTTCCTTCCTCCCTTCCCGACCACTGTCACACGGCAGGGGTTGGACTAGATGGCCCTTGCGGGGCCCTTCCCTCTCCACCTCGAGACTTGCTCTCCTTCAGAGTCTCTACGCATCCACGTTCCCTCTCCCCTTTCTGTCCCCCCCCCCCACCCGTCCGCGAGCAGGTCCTCTTCCGGGAAGCCGCTGAGCAGGACCTCGTCCTCTTCTTTATCTACTCAGTGAAAGCAGATTTTAGCGTGGATAAAAAGATTGTTTATGAATATGCAACCTTTAATAACGATATAAAAGTATGGAATTAATAAAGACATCCACACAGAACATTCATAGGGGAATCACAGCTATATTATAATCCTACCCTATATTCAAAGTTCTTTCGAGCTCTTTTGGATGCAGACTTATCAATTATTTAATTAAATTCAGTTTATCCTTTTCTATGCAGAGAAGGCTTAGATCAGAAAACTGATCTTGATGAGGCCGCAGATCATTTTTTTATGCTTTTTTAGTCTGCTACAAAACTGTCTGACACCAACACACGGGAACAGTATGTCAATTCCACATTTGGAAACGCCACCCGAATTTTCTCCAGGAATATTATTGGATACACCTCTTGGTAGCTGAAATTTTCTTTCTCAAGGTGAGCTTGTTTGACCTGCAGGCGGAAGTGCAAAAGTTCATCGGCTAGACTAAGGTCAACAGCCTTTGGATATTCTTGCTTTAACATCTTGACGCCATTGTGAATCCGATCCTTGGTTGCTCGCAGGTTCACCAAAAATGAAAAATTGCCAGCTTCACTCCTACACACCGTTGCACTTCTGTCTCGGTTGGATACAAGAGCATCCATGACAGAGATAAATGAATTTACCCTAAACTTGCCTCTTGCTGAAAGTTCGTCTGAGGCTTCAAAGCTTGTCTCAGCTTTCTTTTGGGGTTTTTTTCGTACTCTCTGCCTTCTTTTGACAGTTTCGTATTCTATATCCGGTAGAGTAAATGTCGCTTGCTGTTCAACTTCATCAAACTTAGCCTGACTGATACGAACTGCAAGAGTGAGCTGTAAATATTTGCACATGCGCTCCGTGAAATTTGCAAAATTTGCAAAAAGGGCCTTGCTAACTTTATGAAATCTGAAGCATGGAAATGAATTCAAATTCTTCCATTTTTTTTACAGAAGATTTTCCGCCTGCCATCACATTTGATCACAGTAAATACGCTTGAGGGCTTCAACAATAACAGAAACCATACAATTGCAGAGTTGGCTTGAACCTCCCATTTTGTGTCTGATTAAATGTTTAGGAACTTCTAACTCAACAAGCAAATTTTTCCCCCCAGCTGAGAAAAAAAACAATAAAGCTCATGTATTGTTGCAAATCAATCAATCAATCAATCACTGCATCCAGGCATGGGTCAACTGCGGTTCGTCCAACTAGATTTAGGGGGATTGTCCAGAACATGGAATAAACTTTGCAAGCTTGTTCCTTCCCAGTTTTTTGTTGTTGAATGCCCTCATGTTTTCCAATCAAAATATTGTACTCTACATTTACTGAAATCTATTTCAAGTTCACTGATGTAGTATTAGCTGCTCAGCGGTACTTTCACTGGTGTGATCTTTTAGCGCGATGAAACTCAGAAAGCATTCAACTGGTAATCCATCATCACGAGGAGAAACAGATCTAACAATGACAGGAAGTTGATCGATAGTGGATACATATCAGGGGTTGAATCGACTGATAAACTGAAACAGTCTGCCTGTCGGATACCTCCCTCTGAAAGGATGGTTTTGCCTTGGTCAGACGACCCAAACTGGAGTCCTGTGTCCAGTTCTGGGTTCCACATTTTAAGAAGGATATTGACAAGCTGGGAGGGGGGCTGTGAACCAAGCCTGATGAGGAACGGTTGAAGGAGCTGGGGATGTTTAGCCTGGGGAAGAGGAGACTGAAAGGAGAGATAAGAGCCATCTTCAGATATCTAAAGGGCTGCCCCATAGAAGAGGGCGCAAACTTGGTTTTTCCCTGCTGGGGAAGGACCAGAACCAATGGAGTCAAAGTACAAGGAATGAGACGTGAGAGCTGTTCGACGGTGGAACAGACTGCCACGAGAGGCGCTGGACTCTCCTTCCTTGGAGGCTGGATGGCCACCTGTCATGTATGATCTGGTCGAGATTCCTGCATGGAAGGGGGTTGGACTAGATGACCCTAGGGGTCCCTTCCAACTCCGCAATTCTCTTCTTCTCTCTGCCTCCTGCCGCCTCAAGGAAGGCGAGTCCAGCTCCGGAGGAGGAGGAGAGAGGCTGGGCAGCCTCCGGAAGAGAAGCGCCGCCGCCGCCGCCGCCGCCGCCGCCGCCGCCGCCGCCTTGCAAGGGCCTGCCCGGAGCGCCTGGCACGGCCGACCTCGTGGCGCAACGGTAGCGCGTCTGACTCCAGATCAGAAGGCTGCGTGTTCGAATCACGTCGGGGTCAAGAGCAGCGGGCGCCCAGCGGGGGCTCCTTTTGCGCGGCTGGGGGGGGGGGGGGACACGCGGCCGAGGCGCTGCTCCTTTTCAGCCCGGAAGCGCGTGCGCTGCCTGCCTCGAAGCCTTTGCGCGCGAGAGGAGGACGTCTCTGCACATGGTCAGAAGCGCTCCTTCTCCTCTGCTGGGAGCCGAGAAGGAAACGCAAGAGGAAGCGCTCTGCGCCCTTCGCAGCTGCCTCGGAGCCTATGCATGGAAAGGGAGCACTCTGCACATGGTCAGAGGCGCTCCTTCTCCTCTCGAAGCCTATGCATGGAAAGGAAGCACTCTGCACATGTCCAGATTTCTCTCGCCCTCTCCTTTGCAACCTTGCAACCAAGTTGCAACCTTGCGGAGCTGAGAAGGAACAGAACCGCAAGAGATCTTCTACCCCACAGCTTCCTTCGGGGCTTGGACTTGCGTGTGCTGTGCCCCCCCCCCCGTTGGAGGATGGCAACCGACTGGATGTTGGGTGCTGGCAGCCGGCGCGCCTCCCACCCCCGTGCCCTGTGGGTGGCCCCTTAACCAACCCTTGGCAGGCGATGGCAGGCAGGTCATTAGCGGGGGGGGGGGCAAGAGCAGCCAGGAACATTCCTCTCCTCCCCCCCCCACCCCCCTGCGCGCACACAAAGCATCCCTCCACGCCAAGCGCCCCATTGCATCACCCCGTGTGGCCTGGCACGGGTCCTCCCGCTCGTTAAAATGATGCAACGGAGTGGAAGGAGGAGGTCGGGGGTGGGGGGCTGGCAAGGGGGGATTGGGGTGCGCGGGAGTGGGGGGGAAAGAAGGGGACGTCAATTAACCCAGCGGGCAGCATCCCCCCCCCCACCTCGCAGCCCCGCGGGCCGCGAATCGCAGAAGGGACACCCAAAGGTCATCCAGCCCAACCCCCGGCAGGACAGGGGTCGCAGCTAAAGGATCCCTTTGAGATTGTTCCCTGGCAAAGCAAAAGGCAGGTCGGGGGTGTATGGGGGGGGAGGTGAGGTGAGGTCTGGCATTTCCCCTGCATTCCCTCCGTTGCCCCCAATATTCCGATTGCAGCCTCATCGGGGCAGGCACTCCTTTTGACATCTCATCTATTGCTTATAATGTTTGATGTATTACAGTATTTTAATATTTTTTGGGAAGCCGCCCAGAGTGGCTGGGGAAGCCCAGCCAGATGGGCTTGGTATAAATAAGAAGAAGAAGGAGGAGGAGGAGGAGGAGGAGGAGCTGGATTTGGAGCCGGGGGTGGGGTCCCTCTCGCCTCTGCACCCCCCTCCCGCCATCCCGCCTCTTCTTTCGTTGTTGGACCCCCGGAATAGATCCTTTCTCTCTCTCTCTCTCTCTCTCTCTCTCTCTCTCTCTCTCTCTCTCTCTCTCTCTCTCTCGATCTGGCGTTTCTGCGCAAAACGAAACAAGAAGAAAGCACTCCAGTCCGGGATTTCGCTCTCCCGCCTTCCGTTCCCTCCGAGGGCGATCCGCGCCGGGTCTTCCGGCTCCCCCTCCGCCCTTGCCATGAACAGCTCCGGCCGCCGAGAGGGAAGGCAACGCGCGGCGCCGTGGCTTAGTTGGTTAAAGCGCCTGTCTAGTAAACAGGAGATCCTGGGTTCGAATCCCAGCGGTGCCTGATGCTGCCCGGAGCGAGAGGAAGCGTCCCGCATTTTCCCCCCGGAGCGAAGCAGCCTCGCCTCTTTTAACCGCATCGTCTCGCTTTTGCGCGCCGGGGAAGGAAGGAAGGAAGGAAGGAAGGAAGGCGGCTCTCGTATCCTAACCCTCCAGAAATCCTGCGCGGGGACTGAGCGCCTCCTGCCAAGCCGGCCGAGAGCGCGTGGATGTGCGCGGCTGCAGAATGCAGCGCACCACCACAATACACGTGTCTCCCCGTTCACACGCACACTCCACCCATATCGGCGCCCTCTGCTGCTTTGTGCATGCATCGCGGGTGGGGTGGTTAGGGGCTCCACGTGGGTCTCGGTCTAGCCACGGAACCAAAGGAATTGTTCAGGCAAGAGTTCGGGTGCAACCTTCGACGCTTCCCTTTCCATGGAGGCGCAGGTTACAGCAACAGCCAAGGCGACATTTTTCCACCTTCGCCGCATCAAGCAGTTGGTCCCTTACCTTTCCCGCCCCGACCTGGCCACAGTGATCCATGCGACGGTCATCTCCAGGCTTGACTACTGTAATTCACTCTACGTGGGGCTGCCCTTGAAGCTGCCCCAGAAACTCCAGCGGGTGCAGAATGCTGCAGCGAGGCTCCTCACGGGGTCTCTGCCATGGGAGCATATTCACCCAGCGCTTTTCCAGCTGCACTGGCTCCCGGTGGAGTACAGGATCAGGTTTAAGGTGCTGCTTTTGACCTTTAAAGCCCTTCACGGCCTAGGACCCTCGTACCTACGGGACCGCCTCTCCCGGTATGCCCAGCAGAGGAACCTAAGGTCCACAAATGACATTTTGAAGGTCCCAGGTCACAAGGTGGTTAGATTGGTCTCAACTAGGGCCAGGGCCTTTTCAGTACTGGCCCCGACTTGGTGGAACGCTCTGCCACAAGAGACTAGGGCCCTGCGGGACTTGACATCTTTCCGCAGGGCCTGCAAGACAGAGGTGTTCTGCCTGGCCTTTGGTTTGGACTCAGTCTGACCCTTATGTTTCCCTCCCCTTATGGTTTTGATCTATGGGCTGCTTTTAAAACGAGACTGTATTTTAAAATGCATTTTAAGCTGTATTTTAAACTGCCCCCCCCCCCCCCAATTATGCGTTTACTGTAATTTTACTGGTGTTAGCCACCCTGAGCCTGGCTCTGGCAGGGGAGGGTGGGTTATAAATAAGTTGTTGTTATTATTATTATTATTATTATTATTATTATTATTATTATTATGGTGCAAGCTCGGAAGGTGATTGCTTCGGGGCATGCCCAGAGTGCACACGCCGCGCACGGATGACCAAAGGGGAATGCTGAGCCGCAGTCCCGCTCCCCCGTGCCCTTTCGGCCAGAGGCTCCTGGCACACCCCTCACCCCGTTGCCCACCCATATTTACGTCCCCACCAGCGCAGAGCTTTTTCCCTTGCAAGACTTGACCTCACGCCACCCGCGACCCTGCAAGGAATATTCCCGCAAACTCCACACCCGGAAAGGCTTCGTTTTAGTTGTGGCACAAAGGCAGGTGGAAAGCAGGGTCCCACGCGCTTTCTTACCCTGCGCCTTTCACACGGCAAATATCTAAACCCCGTGCAGAAGGGAAAAGGTCAAATTGCTCTGACTTCTCCGGGGTTTCCTTTCTGCGGAACAGCCTTAGGCGAAAGTATAAAGGCAGCAGAATTTCTGAGAGATGCTGTGGAACTACGTCGCTATAAACGGAGAGGCACTTTTTAACCTTATTGCTTTAGTTTTATCTTAAAGAATATCGTTTTATAAGCAGATTCCAGTTTTATGCTTTGACTTATATACTTTTGTACTCTATGCATGCCAGTTAAGGAGATTGATTGACTGACTGACTGACTGACTGACTGATTGATTGATTATTGGAAATGGTGTGCGCAGTTGGGGATGCGTGTCTCCCCCCATCACAACCTTGCGTCCCCTGATGCTGCTTCGGGTCAAGTCTGGGTCCCTCAGTCTAGGTGATGAGGAGCTGCTGGGAGGCCGGGAGGCCGCAGGATTCTTTATGGGCATCGAAGAGCTCCTTCAGGGCCTGGACGTAGAGAGCGTGGAAGCTGTTCACCTCGTCCTCGGTGGGGCGCGGGCGGAGCGGGACCGGGATAGGCTTCCCCACTGCAGGAGGGAGAGAAAGGGGGTGGTTTGGAGGGGTCTGCTGTAACCATTGCACCCCCTGCATCTCCCAAGACCTCACCCCCACCTCAGCGGCCTTTGCACCCTGGCTTGGGTTTCAGGGGTGGCCTAAGTGCAGGAATGGAGGGGACCCCAGGGGTCATTTAGCCCAACCCCTTGATTAATGGCCAACCAACCTCTGCTTAGAAACCTCCAAAGAAGGGGAGAAGGAAGTCGGGGTGTGTGTGTGTGTGTGTGTGTGTGTGTGTGTACAGGGTCTTGCAGAGCCAGGCAGAGGCCCGGGCCAGGTAAATAATGTGCCCTCCCTTTTTTTACCCTGGGGATAACTGAAGTCTTGTAAATAAGTAAATCTATAAATAATTTTCACAAAAGTTATGCTGACAAATAATTTTATTTCAAGGCTTGAACCGTATCTGCATATAAAGACAAAATGGAAAACAGATATACAATAGTGCTTTTTAAAAATACGTAGGGAAAAGGATTATTTTAAGTATTTACATTTAAAAATGCTTTCCTAGCGATTGTGAATATGGTGACCGAGGCCCCCCTTTGGAATCGGAGGCCCGGGCCGAGTGGCCCATATGCCCCCCCCCCCCAGTCTGGGCCTGTGGGGGGGTGCAATCGCAGCTCCCTCCATAGCAAGCCCCATAAAACGAGGCGGCTCGTTTGATTCCTGCCTCGCAGGGGGGTTGGGCTAGATGACCCTCGGGGGACCCTTCCAACTCCACGGGTCTCCCGTTCCGTTGCAGGGGGCTTGGTGCAGGCAGCGTGCGCGAGAGAGGCGCGCCCGAAGCTGCCGCTTTGCCCGAGGCTGGAGTTTGCGGCTCTTTGCAGGCAGGTGGGTGAGTCGGGGCGGCAGACGGGAGGCTGAGGAAGGGATGGGGAGCCTGGTGGGTCCTTGCCCAGCACCGTGATGGGGGCGGCATGGGCCACGATCCACCAGCCCTAGCTGGAGAAGATGAAGCGGACCTGGAGTCTGCGGACGAAGCTGCTGTCGCGGAAGCGGAGACGCGGGTAAGTGTGGTTCTCCCCGAAGGCGTAAAGGGGCGCCAGGTCAGCCCTGCGCGGAGGGAAAGGGAGAAGGAAACAGCGTCGCTTGTCGCAAGTGACAATGTTGTCCTGCCTGGGGCGGGGCTGCCTCTGCCGCCTCCCTACCTGACCAGCCTCCTGGGGTGGGGGGAGCTGGGGGGGCAGCAGGGTCTTTGCAACGGGGCTCCAGCCAAGAGCTGCACCTGCAGGTGTGTCCAGCACAAGTGACCTCTGACCTGCGCCCCAAAGCCCACCTGCTCCCCTTCAGCCCATCCCTCCTCGGGAGGGAAGCAGCAGTTGGGGTGACTTGTCTCAAATAAATAATAATAATAATAATAATAATAATTTATACCCCGCCCATCTGGCTGGGTTTCCCCTGCCGCTCTGGGCGGCTTCCAACAGAATATTAAAATACTGTAAAAGGTTCCCTGAACAAAATGTTGTCCTGCCAGCGGCTCCAGCGCAGATGTCTCCCTCTGCCGCCTGCACTTTGGTCCCCAGGTGAGTCTGCGATAAGGAGGCTGCTGTCAGGCAGGTGAGGCAAGGGGTACCTGTCTGAGCTCTCCTCCGAAAGGAGACAAGGCGTGTTATTTCATTCCCGGTCTCTTTTCACCCTGGCTCTCTTCCGGGGAGCTTAAGAAGGTCAAAGTTAGCATCTCCCAAACTCGATTCCACAAACAAATCCCGCGTGCCCCCTGCCCTACAGAATAGCATCTTTCATTAAGTCGGAGTGTGGGGCCCACTAAGGAAGACTGATTAAATTCTGATGAAATTCAGAACAGCAGAAATTAATTTGCACGCCTATTCAAAACCATTCCTGCTGGCTGAGTGTGTATGGTTAGCCCAGTGTCCCCATGGAAGCTCAGGGTTTTGGCCCAGGTCAACCTCCCCCCTTGTGCTGACCCCATTGCCCTCTGCCAATCTTGCCCCAGCCTTTGTGGCTACCACAGTTCCTGTTCCCAGTGCCAGAGCAGGGCGCTGATGGGAGTTGTAGTCCAAAAATTCCGGAGGGCGCCAGCTTGGGGAACACTGGTCTCTGTAACCTGCCAGAGCACGTGTCCGGTTTCTCCCGCGCGGGGCGCGCTGCAACCAGGGATACCCAGATTTCAAGTCACCTTGGAAACCATGAAAGGACGATCGGGCTGAATATCCGCTTTTTGCTTGTATTTATTTCTCTGACCGGCAGGAGGACCTCTGGGGATAACTTGCTCACTGCAACCAGCAATGCCCAGATTTCCATTCCTCGAGGAACCAAAGCTATTCTTCACGACAACAGGGTGCAAGCTGGGGGTTGCCTCAGGGCATGCACAGAGGGCACACGATGTGTGTACGTCTACGGGTGGGCAAAGGGGAATGCTGAACCGCGGGCCCTCTCTCCCACCCCCCTTTGGCACCCCCTGCCCTGCCTCGCCCCGACCCGGTCATGTCCTGAGTTGCTCCTGCAGTCAGAGAAGAGTCCTCTAGCCCCTTGGGAAAACTGATCCCCAAGCCCAGCTCCCCCTCCCTCTTTTTCCCGGCCCATAAGAGCAGGGCTTCTTGAGAGCCCCGTTGACTGCAAGGAGATCCAACCTCTCCATTCTGAAGGAAATCAGCCCTGAGTGCTCCCTGGAAGGACAGATCCTGAAGCTGAGGCTCAAATACTCTGGCCACCTCCTGAGAGGAGAAGACTCCCTGGAAAAGACCCTGATGTTGGGAAAGATGGAGGGCACAAGGAGAAGGGGACGGCAGAGGACGAGATGGTGGGACAGTGTTCTCGAAGCTACCAGCATGAGTTTGACCAAACTGCGGGAGGCAGTGGAAGACAGGAGGGCCTGGTGTGCTCTGGTCCAGGGGGTCACAAAGAGGCGGACACGACTAAAGGACTAAACGACAAGAAGAAGAGCAGGGCCCCCGTTTTCAAAGTAAGAGCTGGGCCTGCATGTCCGATTGGTCTTTTCTCTTGCAGGCAGGCGAGCTCCTGGCCGATCACCCGGAGGGCATGTGGGCAGCCTCCTCAAGCCAGCACCACGGCCTGCTTCTCTTGCTGCCGCGCTCTGCAAACCTCGTCTTAATAATGCACGTGTGAATGAGACAACCAGCCTTGGGCTCCGCAGGCGAGCACAAAAAGGGGGGTTCGGGCACCAAGGACCTAAGATCAGACATCAGGCACGGCGCCTTTTATTGGAAACGGTGTATACAGACGGGGATGGGAGGAACAAAGTCTCCCGTGTGTCTCCCCCCATCACAACCTTGCGTCCCCTGATGCTGCTTCGGGTCAACTCTGGGTCCCTCAGTCTAGGTGATGAGGAGCTGCTGGGAGGCCGGGAGGCCGCAGGATTCTTTATGGGCATCAAAGAGCTCCTTCAGGGCCTCGACGTAGAGAGCGTGGAAGCTGTTCACCTCGTCCTCGGTGGGGCGCGGGCGGAGCGGGACCGGGATAGGCTTCCCCACTGCAGGAAGGAGAGGAAGCATGGGCGGTTGGGGGGTCTGCTCTGCCCCTCGCCCCCACCCATGGCAGCCAGGGCCTCCCCACCCCAGCAGCTTTGCACCCTGGCCTTGGGTTTTAGGGGTGGCTTAGGTGCAGGAATGGAGGGGACCCCAAGGGTCATTTAGCCCAACCCCTTGATTAATGGCCACCCAACCTCTGCTTAGAAACCTCCAAGGAAGGGGAGAAGGAAGTCGGTGTGTGTGTGCACGCACGCACGCAATCGCAGCTCCCTCTATAGCAAGCCCCATAAAACGAGGCGGCTCGTTTGATTTCTGCATTGCAGAGGGGTTGGGCTCGATGACCCTTGGGGGTCCCATTCAACTCCACAGGTCTCCGATTCAGTTCTAGGAGGGGGCGAAAGGGAGATGCACCAGAACCTGCCGCATTGTACGATGCTGAAGAGTTTGTGGCTCTTTGCAAGCAAGTTGGTGAGTCGGGGGTGTTTGTGGGGCAGGAGGCGGAGGCTAAGGAAGGGACGGGGAGCCTGCTGGGTCCTTACCCACCACCGTGAGGGGGGCAGCCATGGGCTGGATCCCCCAGGAGCTGCTGGAGTAGAGGCCCCTCCCGCTGAAGAGACAAGGGGCGAAGCCGATCAGCTGCTTGAAACCGAGCTGGAAGCGGCGAGCGAAGCTGCCCTCAGGGAACCGGATCTGTCGGTAAATGTCGTTCTCCCCGAAGGTGTAAACGGGCACCAGGTCAGCGCTGCGAGGAGGAAGAGGAGGAAGAAGGAATGCCGCGTCAGGGAGAGCCTTTAATCCAACCCAGAACCTCGCGAGGGAGGCTAGGCTGGGGGAAGGCAGGGAGCTTGGCGCATGGAATTCACGCCAAGAGAAAACTATCTTAAAATGCTGTACAGGTGGTATTTACCGTAATGCCAAATAAACTGGCCAAGATTTATAAAAATGTGTCAAGTACCGGTAAATGCTAGAAATAGATAGATGGGTCTCTCTTCCGTATGTGGTGGAGACCTAGGGAAGCGAAAGGCTTTTGGGGAAAGATATATAATGAAATGGAGAAAATGTTTAAGTGGTCTATTCCCAAAAGACCAGGAGCTTTTCTTATAGGCTATTAATTAATTAATTGGGGGGAAAGCGAAGGAGGAGTGGCCTTTGAAGGAAATGGACTAGGCAGAAATGGCAAAGATCACAGCAAAATTAAGAGATCAGAATGATGAACTTTTTACAGAAGGGTGGAGGCCATTTGTGGATTACTTAAAAAACATTACAGTCAAATGAAATCGCGGACAGGATTCGAGATAAAAGCAGCAGAAGAAAAATGACAAAATAATTGTACTATTTTTTTTGTAATAAATAAAGATACAGCACAGTAGAAAAGGTTTGAGTAAAAACACGGTGTAAGTGGGAAGCCAACTTATGGAACAGTGGAATTATTTGTTAGGAAGGTTACTGTGAAAACGTAAGAAAGATGTAATGAAAAATTATACGACAAGGAAGGGCAGGGACCTTCTGTTCTCGCACTTGCTTCATTGGGGCAAAATCCACCGGGAAGCACTGCCATGCTCACTAGGCCCGACCTGCACCCAACACGCGCCCCCCCCCGGACCCCCGCTTGCCCCCTCGGTGCCCCTACCCGTGTTGCAGCGCCAAGCGCACGAAGCCCTTCCTCCCCTGAAGGCGGACGCGCTGCTCTCCGGGGGCGCTGTCCAGCGACTCGGACGCGCCCCCCACCACGATGGCCACCGCGTGCCCGGGGGGGCCACTCAGGAGGAAGTCCAGGGACCTTTTGTTGACCGGGACACCCCCTGTAAGTGGGAGAAAGCAAAGGTTCCTTGCTTTTCAGGGGGTTGGACTAGAGGACCCTGGCGATTCTCCTCCAACACTTAAATTCTGCGAGTCTATTAAAGCGCAAAAGTGTCGCTGGCAAAGGATCAGTGCGTCTGGAAGCGGTTGAAGGGTGGATGGCAGCTAACAGATTGAGGATGAATCCTGACCAGACAGAAGTACTGTTTTGGGGAAACAGGGGACGGGCAGGTGTGGGGGACTCCCTGGTCCTGAATGGGGCAACTGTGCCCCTGAAGGACCAGGTGCGCAGCCTGGGAGTCATTTTGGACTCACAGCTGTCCATGGAGGCGCAGGTCAGTTCTGTGTATTATTTGCGCAAACAAACACCCTTTTCTTTTGCACAGGAGCAAAGAATGGCAGGAAAAACAGACATTCTTGCCGGGGAATTCTATTCCCAGGGGCACTGGGAAGGCATTCCTGAGACTGGGGTGGTTCCTCCCATTTGATGGGCCAGGCCAGGGTTCTTGAAGATGGTCCTTAGAGGAGGGGTCACCCCACTTCCCCACCCCCACCCCGACAGATGTCTCGACCCCCTGTGGACTCCCTGCCCCTAATCCCTTCTCCATTCCTCGCCCCGTTGGCCTCACCTAAGCTCATCAGGTAGTCCCGGTAGACGGGTATGCGGAACAGCCCTGCGAGGGCGGCCAGGCTGGGACGGAGGCCAGGGAAGGCGCGGGGGAAGCCCGTGGCCTCGGTGCAGAAGGCGGAAAAGGCACCCGCGCAGATGATCCCGTGGGGGTGGGAGCCCAGGACGTAGTTCCGCGTCGGGGGCAGCTCGGCCGTCTTCACCAGCTGCAAGGCAAGAGGGGCGAGGCCTTTGGCATTTGGACCCCCAGCTGAATGTCAGTGTGCAGATTCCATGGCCAGCAGCCTTTGACGGCCGCCGCCTCCTCCTTCTCTGTGATCTGGTCTCCAGGGGTTCCAGAGACCCTGCGCATCCTTCAGGAGCCCTGCCAGCCCCCTTCTCATACCTTGATGGGGAAATAATCCCGGTGGAGCTCCCAGACTCTCCAGCGCCTCATCCAGTCACAGCGGCGCCCACCTGCGAAGACAAGGGTTCAGGCAGGGGACGGAGTCAGAGAATTGTGGGGTTGGAAGGGGACCCCCAGGGGTCATCCAGCCCAACCCCCTGCAATGCAGGAATCGCAGCTGAGGCATCCCTGGCAGGTGACAACCCGACCTCTGCTTAAAAACCTCCACAGCAGGAGAGCCTGCGACTTTCCGAGGGAGTCCGCTTCACTGAGGAACAGCCCTAACCCTCAAAAAGTACTTCCTGATGTGGAGTCGGAATCTCCTTTCTTGCCATGTGAAGTCATGGCTTCAGATCCTGCCGCAGGATACCTGCTAGCTCCACCTTCCACGTGACAGCCCTTTGGTGGTCCTGTGCTGCCCTTGAGGGAAGGAGGTCTGGCTGAGGCTGGACCCCCCCCCCCCGCGCCCCACAAGACCTCCCTTCCTACAAAACCCTTGCCATTGTTGCTGTCTGAATGTGTGTATTTTGTTTTATTTTTAGGAACAGCAATGCAATTTTAAGTTCTTGGATTTTATGAGTTTGTACACCGCTTGGAATGTAAGCCACGGAGACATTTTTGTATTTCAACGAATACCAATGGTTATGTATTCAGGGGTCTGTGTTTGCCTGAGCTTGAGTCTGAACTAAGGATTCTGAGCTCCTGTGTTCTGATTTGATACATGATGTCCAATCACAGAACATTTCAGGATTTGGGCCTCTGCCATTGGCCCTTGAACTCTGAGTCGTGATTCGCAGCTTGGAAGTTTAGACAGCCAATCACTTTGGGAATGGGAGTGGCCCAGACTTTCAGGAATGTATCATATTTTTCTGTGTATAAGACTAGGTTTCCCCCTAAAAAATAATGTCAAAAATTAGGGGGCGTCTTATACACGGGGTCATCTCCCCCCATTTTCTTAAATCTGAGTCCCCCGAAATAGGGGGTGTCTTATACATGGGGGCGTCTTCTTATAGATGGAAAGATACGGTATATAAGCAGTTCTTTTGCCCCTGTTTCCCAGTCATGTAGTTCAATAAAGGTTCTTGCTGTTATTGCTGCGTCTTGCCCCGTGGGAACCCACCTACCACTTCACCAACCATTTTTCCCTAGAGGGGACCCCCTGGGCAAGACCCCCACCCCAAGCCGCACAAGGGAATGAAGACATTGCCTCCAGGGAATCTGATCCTTAAGGCTTTCTCTGCAGCTTAACAGTTTTGGGTTGGGCAGCTGGGCAGTGAGAGAGGAGCATCTGGGCTGGCAGTTCATTTGTCTCTTTAATTCAATTTATACCAGTTTTCTATTTATCCAAGATGCACGCAGTTACAAAACCTTTCATTACCCATCAACAAAATAAAACGAATTTGAAATTTAAACCAGGGGCAGGGCGAGGCAGCAGCTCCAGCTGTGTGGGTCTGGGTGTGGGGCTCAGCACCCTTCTCAGACAAGGAGAGGTGCCTTTCACCTGACCTCCAGGTAGGGTTGGGGGAAATCGAACTCACCTCTCTCTGGCATATCCCAGTCGTAGATCCACCAGGCGAAATACAAGACGCTGATAGACCAGTAGGAGGTGAAGAGCAGGTAGGCCAGGAGAATGGAGAAGAAGGGACCTGGGGGGGGGGAGAGGCCAGAGGCAGGTGAGGGGCAGGGCGGCCCTCCAGGCTGAAAGCTCCCTGGGTGGTGGGGAGTTGTCGGAAGGGGTCCATCTAGGGCAGGGGAAACGCTGGTCCACCCAGGTCTATGCTTCCCATAGGAGCATAAGAAGAGCTGGCTGGATTAGGCCAGCCAACCACCTGCAGCCCAGGATCCTGCCCTCACAGTTGCCAAACAGATGCCCTTGAAGGGAAACCCACAACTAGGGCTGGGTGATCTCTGGCTTCCAACATCACCCACTAAATATCACCCACTAAACACCGTGATATACCCATCTATCGTGATGTCTGAAATGTTGGTGGGAGAATGTAGAGCAGGAGTAGGCAAACTAAGGCCCGTGGGCAGGATGCGGCCCAATCGCCTTCTCAATCCAGCCTGCGTGTTTTTACATGAGTAGAATGTGTCCTTTTATTTAAAATGCATCTCTGGGTTATTTATGGGGCAAAGGAATTCGTTCATTATTTTTTTCCAAAATAAAATCTGGCCCCCCACATGCTCTGAGGGACGGTGGACCGGCCCCCTGCTGAAAAAGGTTGCTGACTCCTGATGTAGAGGCATCGGCCGGCCTCATGGTTTTCCCCGCACATCGTGATCTTTGCATAGCACACACAAACATCATAGCTCATGATATATTGCCGGGTTCAAAAACTATGAAGCCAAAATAGGACAAAGTCTCAACCACAGAAGAATGGCAGATTAAGGTGAAGGATTATGCCAAAATGGCAAAAATGACCAGAAGAATCAGAAATCAGGAAGACCAACATTTTATTTTTATTCATTTTGTAAATGCTCTTTATTGATTTTTATAAGGAATGGGGAAATTTATAACTTACCTTAAAAACCATTGTAAACAGTTAAAATCGTTAGTAGGATTGGAATAACATTTGTAGTTTAATGGTGAATTTTGGATATTATGGAGATGTAAAAGATTTGGATTCGTATAAGAGATGCAAGAGAAAATGATTAACAGTAGGACCCACAAAGTCCAGGAGATTCTGTGGAATCTTGTTTTTATGTTTTATGCTGGATATGTGATTGCAAAATTCTAATTTGAAAAACCAAATAAATAAATTTATTTTTTAAAACAACAACAAAAATTGAAACCAATATCACAATGTGGACTTCAAACCAGTTTTGGATGATATATCAATATATCTTCCAACTCTACCCACAAGCAGCGCTCCCCCCTCACTGGGATTCAGAGGCCCTGCCTGGGACCACAACCTCAATTTCACGGGACCCCCGAGGGTGTGATCTGAAGCCCCCCTAAATCCAGAAGGACATTTTAGGCAATGGCTGGGGGGGGGGGCGAGCCGCCCACCTCCAGAGGCTGCCGCATGGCCAGGGGTCAGGGATGTTGATCACAGAACTGTAGAGTTGGAAGGGGCACCCCAGGGTCATCTAGCCCAACTCCCTACGGTGCTGACTCCCTAGTCCAGACACACCTGGCCCAAAGCTGCTTTGAAAAGAGGGGGTTTGGCTTTTGGGGGAGGGGGGCCTGGCCTGCCAGAGGACTTCCTGAAGCCCATGGCCCCAGGAAGAGGAGGAGGCATAGCTGTCAACATTTTCCTTTTTTTAAGGGAAATTCCCTTATTCCGAATAGGATTCCTCGCAAGAAAAGGGAAAAGTTGACAGCTATGGGAGGAGGCCAAGCTGCCCCTCTTCCCTGAGCACCCCCTGCCCCTCCTTCCCACCCACCCCAGCTCCCAACTTACCAAAGAAGAGGTAAGTGAGGACCCACTGGAAGACGCTAAGAGCCTCCAGGTGTTTCTGCAGCGCCATCTTCTGACGCTGGGTCTCAGGAAGAGGAAGAGGAAGAGATCCTGGGGAGAAATTCCAGAGGGGAGGAGTTGGGGGGGGATGTGCAGCAGGACTCCAGCCAGGAGGGGCCCCTGCCTTGGCAGAAGGGAGAGCGTGAAGACGCAGGTGTGTTCAGCACAGGTGGCCTCTGACCTGCATCCCAAAGCCCACCTGCTCCCCTTCAGCCGTGCCCTCAGGAAGGGGGCAGCATGTGGGGCAGCAGGAGGTGGAAGAAGGAGGAGGAGGAGGAAAGAGGCTCACTTGTCCAGGAGAAGACGTTGTCTTGCCCGCGGCTGCAATGCACAAGTCTCTCTCTCTCTGCCGCCTGCACTTTGGTCCCCAGGTGAGTTGGCAATAAGGACGCTGCTGGCACCCAGGTGAGGCAATGGGGACCTGGCTGAGCTCTCCTCCGGGCTCCAGGAAACTTGAAAAGTCAAGCCCAGCGGCTCCCAAACTCTGTGTGCCCAAAGGCACCCTCAGATTCATTTATTTTGACCCCCAGCCAGGGCACTAGAGCCAATCGCTCCATCCCCAGCAACCAGTAGCTGCCTTGCTGGCCCTCGGCTCCTTCCCCTTGGCCCTCGTCCCAGTTCCACCCTGCCCTCTCAGCCCACGAGACAAAGGTTGGGGTGCCAGGATTGATTGGCCTGTCTGCCCGCCTCCCTTCTCCAAGCTGCCTCAGACGGAGACCTTTGCCCATCTACCTTGTGCCTGGCGGCGGCATCAGTGCCTCTCCAGGGAGGAATTCCCTGCCTCGCCGGGAGATGCTGCCCTGGGGGCTTGGCAGCTGGGCCCTTCTGTATGCCAGGTAGGTGCCCCTACCTGCTACGGTCCTTCAGAAGCTGTAAACCCAGGGGGAGGGCTGGCTGGGCAGATTTATGGGCCCCTAGATGACAGTGGGGCTGGAGAACCTTTGAGGGTCCATTCCAACTCTGCAATGATGTTGTTCTATTATTCGTTCTGTCAGTGCAAGCATGTCTGTGTGCCCACTGGAACAATCTCCTCTCCCCTCCTCCTGCATGTTATTCTGGGGGTTCCCCTGACATCCTGGAGTGGATTTTTTTAGGGGGGTCCCATTATGCCAGGAGGAGTCCCTACACTGGCTTCTGCTAGCACTCCAGATTAGCTGAATCCAGGTTGGCACCTGTCTGTCTCGGGAGACAATGGAGGAGGCTGCCTTTGAGGGTGTTAACGGAGAAATCCGAGGGCTCCCTTGGACAAAAAACAAGGACCCCAGCCCAGAATACCAGAGCAAAACAGCAGCCAGTAGGCTTGGTCTTGATTGAAGACTGTTGTGACAGGACTCCCACCTGCCACCAGGTGGAACAAGATGGAAGCCCCGAACAAAAGAGAACCCAAACTTTTATTAGCTGCTCATCCCCATGTTACACCCCCCCAAATGTGTCACTCATACATCACGGTTACATCATGAAAGGGGAGGTCTGGTGGCAGTAATCTGAGCATCCTGGACCCTGCCCCATGGTTCCCCTTGCCCTCCACCAAATACCCATCAAGTGTAACAAAATAGATATTTACATTTCCCTGTTTCCCAGCCAAGTTAATCCCACCTTTTTGTCTTCATCTGGGTTTGTTATTTCTGGAATGGCTACCTGTCTGGCACTCAGGTATCAGGATGCCAGGGATTATCACCCAGGCAGAGGGGCTGTTGAGGAGCTGAGCTCACAGGTCTAGATGAATTTCTGAAGTTTTCCCAGTGAGCCAGTACAGAGATCCATTGATCAGTGAATTCTTACATTTGGTATTGTGCAGCAAAGGCCCTTTGAATAGACAGGATGAAGTGTTTTGTGGGGACAAATCACAAAAGTCACAAAAGTGATTGTGCTGATTTTGGTAGTGGGCTGCATGTGCATGATATCTGCTGGAGGGGCAACCGCCCCCCAACCTATACATAAATTCCTGCAACAAGGGTTAGGTCAAACTCTTGGAAGTTCACAGTGCCTGCTGTGGCTTTATGGTCACGTTAGCAGACATCTTTGTAATTCAGAGTTGGTCCCATTCCATCATCATTATGATGATAATGATTAATAAATTAATCTCCTTCCATGCACATGGTTCAAGGAGATGCACAAAATGCAGTAAAATGCAGCTCAGAACCATTTTTAAAAAAGATAATTTTTTAAAAACAGTACAATGTCGACAGAGCACAGAGCGGCAGAGACCATGACGCTCCTTGTAGAGTCCTAAAACAGAAGAGTTGGAAGGGACCCAAAGAGTCATCTGGCCCAACCCCTTTGCTTGGCAACTGTCCGCCTGGAGAGACAATGGAGTGTGCTTTCCGGGGTGAAGTGAAACAACTGTGTTAGAAGCACCAAAGTGGCCTCTCTGGGGCGCAAGCCTGGGAAGTGTGCCTGGAGATCCAAGACACCCCCCCCCCCCAGCCTCGCTGAAATGCAGTTAATGCAGCTTTGGTGGCACGGTAGCTCTAGGGAAGAAAGAGTGCCTCTGAGCAGGTGAAGAGTGCTCTGAGGATCCGCAGTTGCAGCTGCCTACCTTTCAAAGGGACCAAGCGCAGCTCCTCCTGATGGCCTTTAGGTGCCCCTGGAAGAAAGACAGGGTGAGAAATCACAGGGTTTCTGAAGCACCCTGTGGGTGGGGGTGCTGGGTGCAGTTCAAAGGTTGCCCCCTCCTCCTCCTCCGTCTCCTGCCAGGCAGGGCAGGGAGGTCCAAGCTGACCTGAGCCTGGAGGAGCAAAGGTAGAAATTACACAAACCTTTTGCTGGTAATGACATTGCTTCCTGCCTCAGGGCAGGGCAGCCTCTCCCTCTTTGCTCTCCTCTGTGGAGCCTGGAAGGGGCTCACCACCCATCCTTGCTCCTCTTAGCCAGGTCTGCGGAAGGCCCTCCCTCCACATGGAATTGTAAATTTATAGAGTTGGGAGGGACCCCTAGGGAGATCTAATCCGCTCCCCTCCCCAAACCAGGTGCACATGAACATAAGTTCAACCCCCTACACAAACACAGGTACATTCACAACATTCTGCCAAAATAAGGCGAGAAACCTCCATTTCCCTTGTAACCTGAAAACTGACCAATCAGGAGCCACTTCGTTTGACAGCCACCCAATCAGAAACAGCGCTGGCAGCCCCTTAAACTTCAAATCCCCTTAATGGACAATGGCCTTTATAAGAAGAGCTGCGTAAATAGCAGGCGAGCTCTGCAGCGCTCAGAAAAACCCTCTGCAAAGAGCAGGTCAACATCTCACCCATCAAACAGCAGGGCTTAAAACTGAACCATAAAATCATAGAACTGTAGAGCTGGAAGGGACCACGAGGGTCATCTAGTCCAACCCGGTGCAACACGGGAATCTCTTGCTTTACAAAAAAGCTCAAGATACAGGTTGATCTGCCCACATTTAGTTGTTATCTCTGAGAAACGTAGAAAATAACAGGATATATTTACACGAATTCTTCAAACTTAGGCGACCCTTTAAAAATTAGCTGATGAAGGTGAATACGTCGAAACACGGCCCTGTCCTGGTCTCTGATCCATAATTGACTTCTGACTTCTGCTCAGTGATTGAAACTAAGATCTTCACGTCGAATCTGACTATGCACTCACGTGAACTTTTCTCTACTCATAAATTCTTATCTCTAATACTGTAACGAATCATTGTATTATACATATCCTTATGAGTTTGAGTTTGTAACCTTTGTTTCAGTTCGTAATCTCTATTTGTGTTTGTAATCCTTGTCAGAATACTTACTTTTGAATGGATTAGTTTTTGTTACTATTGACTGTTGACTTGTGAGTAGGGACCACTCCCACTACTGAAACTTATACTGGCCAGAGTTCATGGTGTGCTTTTTTCTTGGTATATTTAATAACAAGAACTCCAACTTATTTAACGTCGTTCTCTACCGACTGAGCCTTCCCAGGTTTGTGGAAATCATCAGTTAAGTCAGTAAAACCCTGTTGTATGAATGGAAAGCAATGGAAAAACACTGTAAATATCCAAACAAACTGTTTTATTTTGTACAGGAGGGTAAAGCAAGAAATACAAAAGCATAAATAAAGTGTTTCTGAGCCGCAGTGATGGGCAGAGAAGGGGTGGCCATAATCCCAGAAGCAGAAGGGCACCAACTCGGACCTTTTCCTCTCAGCTGTCAATGGGCCACCAGACCTGATAAAGGGAAAGACAGAAAAATAATACTGTATACTCACAATATTGGCACAAGAGACTGGATGAGCAGAACTGAGCTGACGTAACTGTAATGCCAAAAGGAACGTAAAATATTTGCTCCGAGAGGAAAAG
Source organism: Podarcis pityusensis (assembly GCF_964106645.2). NCBI lineage: Eukaryota > Metazoa > Chordata > Lepidosauria > Squamata > Lacertidae > Podarcis > Podarcis pityusensis. Next base: position 54,805,173 of record NC_138038.1, on the reverse strand, counting down.
GCAGGCAATACACTGACACCTTGACTGACAGGTGACAGGTCATGGACCCAAAGGACTGTCTCTCACTCCACCTGTTTTATGGCAGGGCATGAGATTTGAATGAAGCTTCTCTGAAATGAATTGTGGAGGGGAAATGTAACTTCTAAAAGGAGTTACATGCCTTTGTTTGGGGCTTATTCTTTCCTGGCTTAGAGGTTGAAAGCTTATCGCAACAATAAAGACAAGGCTTAATAGCTGCTTCTTGCTTTCCTATACCTGGCTGTGGTTTCTTGATTTATCCTGACCGGTGAAAGGACCTCGCGGGGCGCACTGCAACCAGGGATACCCAGATTTCAAGTCACCTTGGCAACCACGAAAGGACGAAGGGGCTGAATAGCCGCCTTTTGCTGGCATTTACTTCTCTGACCTGCGTGAGGACCTCTGGGGATAACAGTACCCAGATTTCCACTCAAAACCAGGGTGCAAACTGGGAGTTGCCTTGGGGCATGCACAGAGTGCACACGATGGGTGGGCAAAGGGGAATGCTGAACCGCGGGCCCTCTCTCCCACCCCCCTTTGGCCTGAGACTCCTGGCACCCCCTGCCCTGCCTCCACCCGACCCGGTCATGTCCCGAGTTGCTCCTGCAGTCAGAGAAGAGTCCTCTAGCCCCTTGGGAAAACTGATCCCCAAGCCCAGCTTAAAGGTAAAGGGACCCCTGACCATTAGGCCCAGTCACGGATGACTCTGGGGTTGCGGCGCTCATCTCGCTTTACTGGCCGAGGGAGCCGGCGTACAGCTTCCGGGTCATGTGGCCAGCAGGACTAAGCCGCTTCTGGCGAACCAGAGCAGCGCATGGAAACGCCGTTTACCTTCCCGCCGGAGTGGTACCTATTTATCTACTTGCACTTTGACGTGCTTTCAAACTGCTAGGTTGGCAGTAAGCCCTGCTTACCCTCCCTCTTTTTCCTGGCCAAAGAGCAGGGCCCCTGTTAAGGAAAAATCTGGGTGCGAGGCTGCTCAGTCCCCCAGCTGGTCGGGCAGAGCCCGCGGGTCCCTGGGAAATAAAGGAAGGAGTCCAGCCAACCAGAGCAAATAGCTGTAGACCAAAGTTTATTGCGCAGTAGGTTCAAAGAGCAAATTTTGAAGCCCGAGGATGGGGTGACAAAGACGTTTAAAACTTTCCCACCACATCCCAGAATACAGTTCGTACAGCATCATTGCTACATCACTGACATGTCACAAAAGGGGAGGGCTTAACCTTGGCAAACGTGCCCAGACAAGTCCTTGGTACCAGATTAGCATAAGCAGACATGGCAGGGCAAGACTCAGGTATAAGATTAGCATAGACAAAAGTACAATAGAAGTTCCTTTGCATGTCTGGAGGCTGAGGCGAGTCAGGTGATGAGATTTGGCTTCCCTTGGCTAACAATGAGCCCAGCAATTGTCACCTCTGGGAACTTCCTGGAGTCCTTTTGCAAGGGGAAAATAGCTTTGGAATGGAGGAAACTGGGAAAGGAGGTGATTTTATATTATTTTAAAGCTAGGTAACTTCCCTGAGCTGTCAAGTTGAAAAGATACATTCAGGCATAATATTTGTAATATTTAAGTTTAAAGATGTGCCCCCCCATAATTTCTGTAACAGCCCCCATTTTCCGAGTAAGAGCTAGGCCTGCATGTCCAAATGATCTTTTCTCTTGCAGACAGGCAAGCTCCTAGCTGCTCACCCGGAGGGCATGTGGGCAGCCCCCTCAAGCCAGCGCCATGGATCCAGCGCCTACACCCGAGTAGGACCCTGGCAGAGAAACATGCCCGACTGGTATGTTCTCTCCCTCCTGATCGATCGTTCGGGAGCTTCAAAAGCTTTCTTCAGCCCGGACCGATGCCAACCGACAAGGGCACACTTAGGGATCTGCAGAGTATGCACATCATGCGTAACAGAACTCAGCATTTTGGCTAATCTACTTTATTTACATATAAACACACACGGAGCACTGCAACATGGCTCCCTCTCTCTCCAGCATCAGACAGCAAAGAGAAAAAGAACAAAGGACAATAGTCCCACTTCACAGAACACAAACATCCTGTCTCCGTCACTTCCCACTCTGTGGAGTCAAAACATATGTGAAAGACAACAATCCCATGACTGCAGTCATGGAGCAGGTATTCTAACAGGGCCACGGCCTGCTTCTCTGGCTGCCGGGCCCTGCAGACCTTGCCTTCATAATGCACGTGTGAATGAGACAACCAGCCTTGGGCTCCGCAGGCGAGCACCAAAAGGGGGTTCGGGCACCAAGGACCCAAGATCAGACATCAGGCACGGCGCCTTTTATTGGAAATGGTGTTGTTACGGTAAAATCTGGGTGCGAGGCTGCTCTGCCACCCAGCTCGTCGGACTAAGTCCGCGGGTCCCTGCGGAGGAAAATGAGCTCAGCCGGAGACAGGAGCAAGATGCAGAAGATCCAAGTTTATTGCGCAACAGGTTCAAGGCGAGATTGAACAGCGGGAAAGGGGTGACATGAACTTTTAAAACTTCCCTCCATGTCCCAGAATACAGTGCAAAATACATCACAGTTACATCATGAATACATTAAGAGGAGGTTGGGTTACACAGGTTACATCATGAATACATTAAGAAGAGGTTGGGTTACACAGGATTAACATATGGAAGAGGGAGGGGGAGTATGCAGAGCTGGAGATATGCGCAGATAAGCATATCCTGAGTACCGGTGATGAGAAGACAATGGTCCATGTATCCATAGTCTGCCACCTGGCATTGACCAGAGGAAAGGCTTGGCAGAGTGATTTGACAGGATTAGGGTCTTCCTGAGTACTTCCTGAGAATCCCTCGCTTGAGGGATTATGGAGGACAGGGGAGGTGTCATGGAGTCCTAGAGACATTGAGCCGATTGGCACCAAAAGCAAGAAAATTGGTGTTGCGGTTGATTTTATATGAATTTTTAGAGATTTTTAGCCCGTTTTATATTGACAATTGGAATCAGAAACAAAGTGGATACATTGTAGCGAGATTTGACAGTTTTATGAGTTCACAAGTTTCGGTTCCATTGTTCTCCCAGCGGGGAGCCATCAGCAGCTTGTCAAGGGGTTAAATGAGGCGTACAGGAGCTCGCTGAACTAGCTCTGCAAGGCGAATGCATGGTTCTGATTGGGTAGAACGCACCAATTCAACAGATAGGAAGTACAACTTTATATGGTCTACCCATAGCAAAAATAGAGCGGGAGGGAGGGCATAAGACTTTGGGCTTATTTTGCCCGTAATAGCGGATCAGTGTAGGAAAAGGGGGAAAGGCACTTTATTTATGGGGCTTGGGGTAAAGTGTGGTGCTTGTGCAATGGTGTGGGGGCTGAGGGGTCCATGTGGGGCTGGGTGCCCTTGAGGTCATCGCCTCGGACCCTCTGGTGACCGGCGAAAGGGTGAAGAAGATATGCCCCCCTTCCGTATCAGTGTGTACAGACGGGGATGGGAGGAACAAAGTCTCCCGCGTGTCTCCCCCCATCACAACCTTGCGTCCCCTGATGCTGCTTCGGGTCAAGTCTGGGTCCCTCTAGGTGATGAGGAGCTGCTGGGAGGCCGGGAGGCCGCAGGATTCTTTATGGGCGTCAAAGAGCTCCTTCAGGGCCTCGACGTAGAGAGCGTGGAAGCTGTTCACCTCGTCCTCGGTGGGGCGCGGGCGGAGCGGGACCGGGATAGGCTTCCCCACTGCAGGAGGGAGAGGAAACATGGGTGGTTGGGGGGGTCTGCTCTGCCCCTCGCCCCCACCCCATGGCAGCCAGGGCCTCCCCACCCCAGCAGCTTTGCACCCTGGCCTTGGGTTTTAGGGTGGCTTAGGTGCAGGAATGGAGGGGACCCCAAGGGTCATTTAGCCCAACCCCTTGATTAATGGCCAACCAACCTCTGCTTAGAAACCTCCAAGGAAGGGGAGAAGGAAGTCGGTGTGTGTGTGCACGCACGCACACAATGGCAGCTCCCTCCATAGCAAGCCCCATAAAACGAGGCGGCTCGTTGATTTCTGCATTGCAGAGGGGTTGGACTAGATGACCCTTGGGGGTCCCATTCAACTCCACAGGTCTCCGATTCAGTTCTAGGAGGGGGCGAAAGGGAGATGCACCAGAACATGCTGTTTTGTACGATGCTGAAGAGTTTGTGGCTCTTTGCAATCAGGTTGGTGAGGATTTTGGGGTGCAGGGCAAAGGCTAAGGAAGGAACGAGGAGCCTTGTGGGTCCTTACCCACCACCGTGAGGGGGGCAGCCATGGGCTGGATCCCCCAGGAGCTGCTGGAGAAGAGGCCCCTCCCACTGAAGAGGCAAGGGGCGAAGCCGATCAGCTGCTTGAAACCGAACTGGAGGCGGCGAACGAAGCTGCCCTCAGGGAACCGGATCTGTCGGTAAATGTCATTCTCCCCAAAGGTGTAAACGGGCACCAGGTCAGCGCTGCGAGGAGGAAGAGAAGGAAGAATTTACTTTCTGCTTTGAGAGAGGGAGAGACAGCATTTCGCCACGCTCTCCTGGGTCGTTGATTTATTTTGCTGCTGTACGATAAATCGCTTCTTAGAAGAAGAAGAAGAGTTTGGATTTGATATCCCGCCTTTCACTCCCTTTAAGGAGTCTCAAAGCGGCTAAAATTCTCCTTTCCCTTCCTCCCCCACAACAAACACTCTGTGAGGTGAGTGGGGCTGAGAGGACTTCCGGGGTTAGCGCCATCGGCAATGGCGGAGTTCCTCTGACCGAGAGGAACCCGCTCTGTGAAAATCGGGTCTTGCCGCCGCGGCGAAGGCGGAGGCCCTCTAAAAATCCCAGGCGGAGGAAGCCTGGGAACGTGGGATTCGGCTGACACCAGGAGCGCCTCCCCTACTCGCAGGGAAACCCTTTTTCGGGGATACGAAGCGACGTGGGGTGAGTGGCGCGGTGTTTTGAATCAACCGCTACTTTTACGGAGTGAAGCCGCACAGCCGTTGCCGGAGAGCGCTGACTTTTTCCTGTGGACAATTGGACTCTAAACAAGTACCTGTGAGTAGAACGGAAAATTGGATTAAGAAACTGTCCATTAAACTTTAATTAGTTTAATGTTAAGTAAACGTCCAGTGCGCTTCCAACGCCATAAGTCTTATCTGAGCAGAGAATTTCGTGCAGCGGTTGAAGAAGGCAGGAGAGTCAGTACCTTTCAATGAAGAATCCTGGAGCAAGCACTTTGGAACTCAGAAAAAAAACTTTATTTACAAAAGAAAAAACCCTGGTGATAAAGCACACATGCTTTTATCTCCGGCATAAAGAAAACTTTACTCTAAACTTAACTCTTAATATTAGCAAACACGCCCATGGCCACAAACTGAGTCTGCGAGTCAGGTCAAGGGGGGGGGAGAGAGAGAACACACGGGTGAACTGACTATTTATACAAACTAACTCACATTCCTGGATGCTTAATGACTTCCAGCTGCTCAGTGATTAGAGCGACTTGTTACCTCTTAACCCTTTAGTACCAACACCCCCTCTCGCTCGTAACACTGAGCTGTACCAACATTAATTCAAATTTAAACCTGAACAGAAACATTTATGAGATTGCGGACTCAAAGCTTTTGGAAAACCGTCTTTGCGCTGCGAAAATCCCTTTGCAACTAGTCGGGCTTTATATTGCAACTCCTCAGTAGTTGTGGGCTTTAAATGATATACCCATTGACAACCTACAGCTTGTTGCCCTTTCGGAAGCTCTGTACTTGTAAACACACCGAGAGACTTCATTGAAGCCATCTCTTTTTCCATTGCTTCCTGCCACTTTACGGCTTCTGAGCTTGGAAGCTGTTGTACCTCTATATAGCTATCTGGCTCACACTGTGCCATATTTACGTATACACTTGTCACCTTAAACCGCTCTGGTGGTTTGCCCTTTGTGGCACGTTTTGATCTGCGCAATTGTTCCTCTTGTGCCCCCTCTGACCGTTGGCTGTCAGAATCTGTCTCAGACTTTATATCTGGATGCGCCCCTAGGGATAAAGATCTCCGTTTAGATACCTCCCTTGGGCTTGGTGTTGCAGACGACCTGCTTCGCTTTTGCTGTCCTGCTAGGCCTACTGACTGGCGATGTTGGAACACTCCTAGATTCTGGCTTTTCTACCTTAGGAGAAGAACCTTGTGCCTGGTCAGAATCTGCATCTGAACCATGTGCACCATCCCCTTCTGGCTCACCACCCTCTGGACTTTCATTCTCAGCATAAATGCCTAAATCATCTCTCAAAATGTCAGGGTTAGCATGTAAGTGAGTCCATCCGGATTGCTCACAAAATTCAGCGCTCCTACTGATGACCACTCTTGTAGTATCCCCATCTGGGTTCACGAACCTCCAAGATTTGGCGTGTGGTTCATACCCACAAAAGATGAGTTTCCTAGCCCTTGGACTTCCCTTTTTCCTTAACGCTTTTGGGATAAGTACATAGGCTTGAGATCCAAACACCTAAAAGTAATTAACTTTGGGCTTCTTCCCGTATAACGCAAAATATGGCGTAGTATCAATTACCGAATTATATACTCGGTTCAGAATATGAGTAGCCGTCTGCCAGGCTTCCGCCCAGTAACTTTGAGGGAGTTTAGAATCAAACAACATAGAGTTTGTCAACTCTTGCAGAACCCTGTTTTTGCGTTCGGCCACGCCTCCTTCTTGGGGGGAATAAGGTGTAGACAGACGATGCTTAATTCCCTTTTTCTTAAAGAAATTCTGCAACACAGACCTGGTAAATTCTAACCCTCTGTCTGTCTGAAAAGCAAGTGCTCTAGTACCGAATTCAAGTTCTACTGCATGAACCCAATTTTTAACTGTTTCTGCAGTATCTGCTTTTGTTTTGAGAGGAAAAAACCATGCGACTTTTGTTTTGTCATCTGAGAGACACAGTGCATACCTCGAACCTCCCATGCTAGCAACAGGCATTGGGCCACATAGGTCCATATGCACAAGTTGGAATACTTTGTCAGATTTCCTATCTGAACTGGGATAGCTGCATCTATGAACCTTCGCCCTTTTGCATGCAGTACAATCCAAATACTTAGTACATTTGTTCATTTCGCACCCTTCTGATAATTCAGGTTGCCTTTTAACATACTGAAAATTAATATGTCCCAAACGGCGGTGCCATAAATGAACACAAGTGTCAGGGGTTCAGGAGCAGAGGCACAGGAAAGGGAGGAAATAGAGAGCGAGGGGGAGGAGTCCGAAGGAAATGTTAGCGATGACAGCGGTCCGAGGTCTCTGAGTCTTTCCAGCGAATCGGAAGATTCACAGAAAGGGGCTCCCATGGTCAGAGCAAGGGGGGTGCCTAGGGGGACACCCCAGGAAGAAGGGGCCAGAGGGGACTCAGAGAGCAGCAGTTGGAAATCAGGACCAGCGTCCACACCAGAGTGCAGTAGGGGGGAGGATTCCCAGGCATCGGGATCAGGCGGCGCACTGCCAGTGGGAGGACATGAGTCAGGATTGGCCACGCCTCCATCGGGGAGTGAGGAAACGGTCGAGAGGAAGGTTGAAGGCTGGGCGCGCGCGCCAAGTTCAAATGTACAGGAGGGAGGCGCAGTTGGCAGCCCGGATAGGGAGCCAGGTCCCAAAGCCCGCCGAAAAGAGGGGGAGGAGTCAGGGGGGTCAACGTCAGCGTCAGAAGAATCCAGGAAGGAAGGGACCCCGGGGGGTAGCAGGACCCAGAGGAGAAAGGAGAGACGGAAGAGGTGGAGTAAGGCTAGAATCTTAAACTGGTGTACAGGGGGCGGAGACTCAGATGGAGCTTCGCCGATCTAACCCCTAGACGTAGAGCTGGGGCGCTGCGGCTTGAAAATGGAGACTGTACTTCAATAAAGACTTTTGTACATTACTGCCGGCTAGCGTTGGTCCTCTGTGAGCTGGGACCTGGAGCCAGCTCTGACAGTAAGCTCCATCTCACCAAAAGTTTTGCACCAAAAACCTCGTAACGTGAGTGGACGCAGCGAGGGAAGAAGATTGGTGCTTCGCGAGCTCACAAAAGTCAGGCAAGATGACTACAGAACAGCAACTAGCAGCCCTGCAAGATGCAGTGACACAACTCAACGCGGAGGTACTCGCATCCAGGAAAAGGGAAGAGGAAGCGGCTGCCGCCTGCAGGGATCTCCAAGCCAGGTTGGAAGTGCTTGCTAAGCAGGGGCAACCGGGACCCAAATCAGAGGGGATTGGGCTGGCGAAAAGAGGAGGCAGCCTGGTATCTCATTTCGATGGGAATTTGCAGCAGTACCCTAACTTCCGAGCAGACGTGCTGTTTGCGCTGGAACTGCTGGATAAAGACTTTAGAGATGAGCAAGAGAAGGTGGGGTTTATCTTGTCCCATTTGCATGGGGAAGCTAAAGCGTGGCTGCGCAATCTGTGGAGAGATAAGGATCCGGCGCTCCAAAATGCGGATGCATTCATTAAAGCGATGGATTCGTGTTTTTTATCAAATATAGACATTGATATCGCCAGAAAAGACATACATGGGCTCAAACAAGGCAGAGCCAGTGTAAGGCAGTACCATTCCCGCTTTTTTGCATTAGTCCATGCGCTGGGATGGGAGAAGGATTCTGCCCCAGCCAGAGACCTTTTTTGGGAAGGCTTGAATGCAAATGTGAAAGATGAGATTGCAAGGGGGGAGAGACCAAAGAGCACTCAGGAGGTTGTCCGGCGGGCGCTGCAAATTGGGGTGCGTCTGGAAGAACGTCCATGGAACAGAGAAGAAGGACGTTGGGGACGTACGCCAGTGAGAGCACCTCCCCTCTTTCCCAAGGATGCAGCGCGTGCGCAATCCACACCTCCGCAGGGAGGGGGAGAGGAACCGATGGAAATTGGAGGCGCCAGGGCTCAGTCAGCAACCAGAGCCCTAACACCGGGAGCAGTCAAAGCGAAGCCTCCTAGAGGGAACAGGAAGTGCTACATCTGCGACAGTGCTCAGCACGTGGCGAAAGAGTGTCCCCAGAGGCTCCACAAGCACACTGCAGCCTCAGCAACAGTAACAGACGCAACTCAGCAGAGAGAACCACAGCAGGGAAACGACAGAGTCTGGTTGGAGGAAGAGGCACTGGGGCCCAGCCAGACAAGTCAATGAAGCCGTCCCCAGAGATTTTGCAGCCCACAGACCCCCTCCCGCCCAAACCAGTGGTGCAGCTCACAGCATCGCTCCAACTACCCAATGGACTCACTATGGAAGTGCCGATTACCATTGACTCTGGTAGTAACGCAGACTTCATAGGACTGGATTTCATTCAAGAGCACAACATAGCACTCCTGCCAGCCACGCTGCCTCTGAAGGTTGTCACGGTGGATGGCAGGGAATTGCTGGGGGGGCAGGTGGTGCAGCAAACGCCTCCGATGGTGATGCAAATTGGGAATCACCGAGAAGTCATCAGCTTCAATGTCACCCAACTGTCGGACACGCCTATAGTATTAGGCATGAGTTGGCTGCACAGGCACAGCCCAGCATTGGCGTGGTACCAGCGACAACTGACCTTCGGCTCCTCATACTGTGCGGAACATTGCATTCTGCCTAGCCCGGAAGGGGAAGAGGATGACCCGCAGCTACAATTAGGCACGCTGCAAGCAGTGCCACTCAAGTACGCAGCGTTTTTGGAGGTTTTCTGCGAGAAGGAAGCGGACAAGCTGCCTCCCCACAGGTCCTATGACTGCAAGATTGACCTCCTGCCAGGGGCGACGCTGCCAACCGGGAAACTGTATTCCATGTCTGAAGACAAGCTGCAGGAACTCAGGGAGTTCATAGACCTCAACTTGAAGCGCGGTTTCATCCAGGAGTCGAAGGCAGTGGGGGGCAGTCCTGTATTCTTTGTGAAGAAGAAGGACACGCCCCAAAAAAGGCTTGTGGTGGACTATAGAATTTTGAACTCGAAAACCAAGCCCACAGCCTTTCCCATGCCCAAGATAGATGACCTGCTCGCAACGGTGAGGAAAGGACGCGTTTTCACAAAGTTGGATCTGCGAGGGGCGTACAACCTGATTCGCATACGGGAGGGCGACGAATGGAAGACTGCCATGTTCACGCCCCTGGGCACCTATGAATACAGAGTTATGCCCTTTGGATTACAAAATGGCTCCCACTGTTTTCAAGCCTTCATGCATCACGTATTGGCGGGTCTCCTCTACAAGAAATGCGTCTGCTTCCTGGACGACATCCTGATATTTTCAGAATCAGAGGAGACCCACGAGGGAGACGTCAAGGAAGTTCTGCAGAGACTGCAGGAGCACAGGCTGTACGCCAAGCTGGAGAAGTGCCAGTTCGACATGAAGGAGGTAGATTTCCTGGGCTACAAGTTGTCGGACAAGGGGCTCGCCATGGACAGCGCCAAGGTTCGCTCAGTGTTGGACTGGAAGAGCCCGCGCAATCGGAAGGAGGTCCAGCGGTTTGTCGGTTTCGCCAACTTTTACCGCAAGTTCATCAAGGGGTTCGCGATGCAGACGGCGGCCATTACCGACACGCTCAGCTCCAAGAAGAAGAAGTTCATCTGGACGGAGCAAGCGGAGCAGTCCTTTCAGAAACTCAAGCGTCTCTTCTCGTCCGAAGAGCAGCTACTGCATGTGAATCCCAGCAGACCGATGAGGGTTGAAACGGACGCCTCAGACAGAGCCGTGGGAGCAGTACTGTTGCAGCAAGACCCGCATGGGGACTGGAGACCGTGTGCCTTCTACTCCAGGAAGCTCAGCAAGTCAGAGCAGAACTACACCATCTGGGACAGGGAGTTGCTGGCCATTCATGCAGCATTCAAGGCGTGGCGGCACTTCCTCATTGGAGCCAAACACACAGTGCAGGTCCGCACGGACCATAAAAACCTGGAGTACTGGCGCACGGCAAGGTTCCTGAACCAGAGGCACATACGATGGGCGGAGTTCTTTGCGGATTTCGACTTCAGGATAGAGTACATCCCAGGCGACAACAACATCATGGCGGATGCACTGTCCAGAAAGCCGCAATACCTCGAGGAGGCGGCACCAGCAGCGGCCAAGCACATTTTCGCACCAAAAGTGTGGACGTGCTCTTCAGCAACCGTGGACCTGGATGCTGTACGTCGAGCACTGCAGGAGGACCCCTTCGCACAAGCCAAGATGGAGGAGGTGCACAGGGGCACGGCGGAGGACGACGAGTTCCAGATACGCGACGGATTGCTCATCCGCAGAGGGGCCCTCTACGTACCGGGAGACGACCTCCGCGCGAAAGTACTGCAGCAGTTGCACGACGCACCCACCGCCGGGCACTTTGGCAAAGAGAAGACGGTAGAATTAGTAGCCAGAGATTTTTGGTGGCCCAAGATGCGGGGGGAAGTCGCGGATTACGTCTCGAGGTGCGACACCTGCCAAAGGGCCAAGTCAGTGCACAAACCGCCGGCGGGACTGCTCGAACCGCTGCAGACACCGCTCGAACCGTGGGAGAGGGTGGCCCTGGACTTTGTCACGGATCTACCCAGCTCGAGGGGCAAGACGGCAGTGCTAGTGGTGGTGGACATGTTCACCAAAATGGCCCACTTCATTCCGTGTGCGAAGGTGGCCACGGCGGAACAGACCGCCAAACTGTTCATAGACCACGTGTTCAGGGTTCACGGTCTGCCACGGTCTATCCTGTCCGACCGGGGGCGACAGTTCATCTCGAACTTCTGGCAGAAGCTGATGGGTTTCCTGAACGTCAAGATCAACCTAGCGTCGGCGAGACACCCGCAGACGAACGGACAAGCGGAGCGAGTCAACGCCATCATGCAGCAGTACCTGCGATGCTACGCAAATCAGCAGCCGGCAACATGGGTGGACTACCTGCCGCTCGCTGAGTTCGCCTACAACAACACGAAGCACGTGTCCACGGGGGTGACACCGTTCTTCGCCAACAACGGGAGGCATCCCAGAACCTTCCCGGGATTAGCGAGAGCGGGGGAGGGGGAGCCACAGGCAGCGGAAGCCTTAGCATCAGAGTTGCAGGAGGTTCACGAACAGCTTCGGAGGCAGTTAGAACTAGCAAAGCACGCATACAAACTGCAGGCTGACAAGCACAGAAGGGTTGGGGAAGACATACAGGTGGGAGACTGGGTTTGGTTAGCAGCCCAGGCAGTACCGGCCAGATCGTTAGCGAAGAAGAAGCTAGGGCATAAGCAGCTAGGACCTTACCAAGTCGAGGCACAGGTCAATCCAGTGGCCTTCCGGTTGACACTGCCGGAGGGATCCAGAATGCACCCAGTTTTCCATAGATCAGTGCTCACGCCCTACAAAGCACCTCATAGATTTCAGGAGCCAGGCACGGCATCAGACCCGTTCAGGGAGACGCCCACAAGGGGGGGGTCGCCAAGGCGGGAACCCGTCAACGAGGTCACAGAGATTTTAGACTCGAGATGGGGGGAAGAGGGAGTAGAATATCTTCTCGCCAGAGAAGGTACCCCGGCCAGCGCCAACAGTTGGGTGCCAGACTATGCCTTGGACGAACCTCTTCTCAAGGACGAGTTTCATGCCCTTTTCCCACACAGGCCCATGCCAGCCGAGTATTTCGACGACTGGCTTTTCACACCCACATTTTCAGCCAGCACATTCCAGGGGTTCACCTCGGCCGAGGAACCGGCACTAGAAACACGTTCCCCGGAGGGATCACCCTCGGGGTCTGCCTCAGACCGTTCCTATTGGTGGGACGATCGACCAGAGGAGCAGTGGCGTAGGAAGTGGCTGGGGGGTCCTTGGCAGGCAACGTCCCCGGAGGAGACCGGGGGAGAGACGGACATGGACGTGTTGGGGGAGGACCTTGGGTTCGAGCACGGCGGCAAAGAGATGGAAGCAGAGGAAATTGAGGTCGGCGAGAGCACGGAGGACGAGCCGGACTTATCCGGCTGGATGCACGCCACGGGGGACGAACTGTATCCGGCACTCACCCCCACAACGACGGAGCACCCAGTACCCACACCTGAAGGAGGGGAGGGGGGAAGGGGGGGCTTCGAGGGGGGGATGGATGTCAGGGGTTCAGGAGCAGAGGCACAGGAAAGGGAGGAAATAGAGAGCGAGGGGGAGGAGTCCGAAGGAAATGTTAGCGATGACAGCGGTCCGAGGTCTCTGAGTCTTTCCAGCGAATCGGAAGATTCACAGAAAGGGGCTCCCATGGTCAGAGCAAGGGGGGTGCCTAGGGGGACACCCCAGGAAGAAGGGGCCAGAGGGGACTCAGAGAGCAGCAGTTGGAAATCAGGACCAGCGTCCACACCAGAGTGCAGTAGGGGGGAGGAGTCCCAGGCATCGGGATCAGGCGGCGCACTGCCAGTGGGAGGACATGAGTCAGGATTGGCCACGCCTCCATCGGGGAGTGAGGAAACGGTCGAGAGGAAGGTTGAAGGCTGGGCGCGCGCGCCAAGTTCAAATGTACAGGAGGGAGGCGCAGTTGGCAGCCCGGATAGGGAGCCAGGTCCCAAAGCCCGCCGAAAAGAGGGGGAGGAGTCAGGGGGGTCAACGTCAGCGTCAGAAGAATCCAGGAAGGAAGGGACCCCGGGGGGTAGCAGGACCCAGAGGAGAAAGGAGAGACGGAAGAGGTGGAGTAAGGCTAGAATCTTAAACTGGTGTACAGGGGGCGGAGACTCAGATGGAGCTTCGCCGATCTAACCCCTAGACGTAGAGCTGGGGCGCTGCGGCTTGAAAATGGAAACTGTACTTCAATAAAGACTTTTGTACATTACTGCCGGCTAGCGTTGGTCCTCTGTGAGCTGGGACCTGGAGCCAGCTCTGACAACAAGAATTATGGGTAGGCGAGTTCACACAACCAGCATGAACCTGTTCAACTTCATCTGGACTTGTCTCAAAATAATATAACCCATTTCTGCATTCCACCTGCAAAAGAGATACGTTATTCTTTGAAATAGTGCAAACCCCATTTTCAAACACAGTTTTAAACCCATCTCTATCAAGTTCTGACACAGACAAAATACACCCCTTCATTCCCTTTAGCACATAGGGATCAATTTCTGTATGCAAACAATTCAAGAACACTGTGCCTACGGTCTCTAAGGAACGTTTAGCTGAATCTGCCATTGTCACAACTTTAAGGGTTTGCAAATGCCTGCAATTCTGCAAACGGACACTAGATGGCGCCACCAGGTGGTGAGATGCACCACTGTCGATCAACCAGCGTAGATTGCTGCCTTGGCCACGCCCTTGCATCAACGCCATTGCTGAAGCCATGTGCTGTGTGCTGTGGAAGTAGCCACGACCTCCTCCTCTTCTTCGATGTCCCCTGGAACTGCTTGTCTGGTAACTAGGGGTAACGGCCTTGGTGCTGTCTTGACCAGGTTCACGTGTGCAGTTCCTGATTAAATGGGAAGAGGAACCACAGCGAAAACAGTGTCTAGCTGCAAAAGCATTTAATGTGTTCTCAAACTCAGCATCCCCACTCTTAGGCACAGCACAACTCCCCTTTGAAGACAAACCTCTTTCTCTTTGCCTTTTATCCTGTTCATCTGCAAGCCGAGAAGAAATGTATTCAAGGGTTAATTCAGCTGAAGGCATAGCTTCCAAAGTTAAAGCTAGAGTCTCATAGCTTTTATCAAGAGAAGACAACAATATGTATGACTGCTGCTCCATAGAGAAAGGAATGTCCAGCTGTCTTAGTTGATTAAAGGCAGACACCATTTTGGCAATATGTTCTTTCACACACGCTCCCGGTTGGAGACGTAAATCAAACAAACATCTTGTAGCATGGATCTTAGCCCCGCAGTGTTTCTGGAATTTAGCCGCTGCAGAACCGTCCAGACCTCATGCGTGTTCTTTAACTCAGAAACATAAGGCATTTGCTCTGGTCCCACTGCCAAAACTAATAGACCTTGGGCTTTCCTGTCGCGTTTCTGTGAAGCTGCTGCTGCTGCTTTGTCTTCTGCAGACGCGTCTGCAGCTGCCTGTAAAGGCGGTGCTTCAGTACAACCCCACAACTCTTTTGCTTGCAGCCAAACCCTTACTCTAGCCTTCCAGTCTTGCCAATTTTTCCCATTGAGTCGCGTAAACGGGACAGCAAAACTTTCCTGGGACTCTGCCATCCTCCCTGGGGCTTAGGAACGATACTCACACACCTGTAGACCGTCTCCCAGCTGCTGAGGTGGCTCCTTGAGGAATAAGATGTCTTCCAGCGAGTACAAACTGCGCAGTGCCTGTTTAAAACTTTTTCTAGGCACGTTGCAGGACTCAAGCTGCTTTGAAGGCTTTCGTTGTCGGCAACCGCTTCTGTCTTTGCTCCATTCCTTTCATAAATCACTCTGAACTGCACTCCTTATCTCCTTCTTGACGTACAAACACCCATAACCTGTCCATTAAACTTTAATTAGTTTAATGTTAAGTAAACGTCCAGTGCGCTTCCAACGCCATAAGTCTTATCTGAGCAGAGAATTTCGTGCAGCGGTTGAAGAAGGCAGGAGAGTCAGTACCTTTCAATGAAGAATCCTGGAGCAAGCACTTTGGAACTCAGAAAAAAAACTTTATTTACAAAAGAAAAAACCCTGGTGATAAAGCACACATGCTTTTATCTCCGGCATAAAGAAAACTTTACTCTAAACTTAACTCTTAATATTAGCAAACACACCCATGGCCACAAACTGAGTCTGCGAGTCAGGTCAAGGGGGGGAGAGAGAGAGAGAACACACGGGTGAACTGACTATTTATACAAACTAACTCACATTCCTGGATGCTTAATGACTTCCAGCTGCTCAGTGATTAGAGCGACTTGTTACCTCTTAACCCTTTAGTACCAACAGAAACATTTTAATTTGGCACTGAAGCGGGAAGGCTCAAAACAGGAAGTCCGCCTCCCATTTTTGTAAATAGATTGAAGCAAAACTTTGTAAGCTAAAGTCTGGAAAGTCGTATATAAAGGTCTAAATTTCCGTCAGTTATCACCACCAAAACCCCTCTTGGAAGCAGGAGAAAAGGGGGGGAATTTTTGACTGTTTAAGCCTGCAGGAGAGAGAGTAAAGAAAGATAAATTTCTACCGTCTCAAACCTGGGAACGGGGTGTCAGAGACAGAAATTTATGGGGAAGTTCATCGACTGTGAATGGAACGCCTTTTGACAGATAGTAAAAAAAAGAGAAACAAATTGACTCCAATGTTGCCTCTTGCATTCAAAAGAAACAAAATATTTGAAAAATGAAAGTAATTTCCTTTTGTTGGTCCTGCTTTCAAAAGATGGATACAAATAGAAATTGTCTCCTCTAGAGGGAGCTTGTTAATTTGTTGCTGGAGTTGATCTGGGGATTTCACAGCTGTAAGATTAGGATCGTGAGACCAGACTCTGACCTTGAATAAAAATGTGTTTAGAAGAAGTTTTGGTGCTTGCTTTTTGCAAGACAAGTGCTTTGCTGGAGCAGATGCATGAGAAGATGGATTTGATGACTGCTGCAGTTAAAAACTTTGGACAAACGGCGAATACTCATATAGAAACCATTCAGGAACCAGCCCAGGAACTTGTTTTGACAGGGCAAGCGCAAGTGCAGAAGATAATGGAGGAGGTTGCTGTTGAACCTCAAGTAACACAAATGGAGAGATCCGAGGCCTTGCAGGAGCATAAGCCGCTGTTCTTGAAGTTTGAATCTGGAGTGGACCGGGGGGGGGGGATCTGGAGTTGTGAGGGCTCTTAATTTTGGAAGGACTTTGAAACATGCTTTTAAATATTTCCTGGATTACAATGTTGACTATGGGGAATGGGACTGTGGGGAATGGGCTGATCTGCTGAGGGGAGATGGAGATATTTTTGGATTGGAGTCCTCCCGAGACCTACCCCCCAATGAGAAAGGAAAGAAATTAAGAAAAAGATCAACAAAAGGCAAAGTAAAAGGCAGGTATAAACAAGAAGAAGACCTGCAGAAGGGACATGGAAAAGACTTAAGAGCCTTGGACATAAGATCACCAGGTTGATGGACTAGATGGAATGGACAAGAAGGACTGACAATACCCGAGACCAGGAAGAAGAGACGTTGGATGAAGATTGGAAGAAAGTTTTTTTTAAAAAATTATTTTGAGAATTAGTGTAAAATTAATGAGTATTAGGAAAAATGTTGGAATGAAACTATTTGGCTTTAGTAGAAATGATATAAGGAGTTATGTACAAATAAGTATTAAGTTTTAAGTTTTAAGGTGTTTTTTTATGGTAAGATAAGGTTAAATAAATTAAGGTAAATTGAATGACAGAATATAGTGAAAGATGGAAAGGATTTGTTGAGTTAATTAAAAGGTTAGATCGTTAAGATAAATTATATAACAAAAATTGAGAAAGATGGAAAGAATTTGCCGAAACAATTAATTAAATTAGAATACAAAAAGGGAGGTGTGAGGAGGTCGATGAAACAAGTAAACGAAAGATAAAGATATGGAACATTGGATGTGTGTTTTAATGTTATTGTTTTTTTGCTGTATTGTTGTATTGTTTTTTATGCTTTTCTTTTTATGTATTGTAATGTATGTTTTGTTAATTTTTTTGTTGTTTTCTTTTTCTCTTTTTTCTGTAATTCTTAAACTTTTAATAAATATCATTTTTTTAAAAAAAAAAAGAGTGGGGCTGAGAGACTTCAAAGAAGTGTGACTGGCCCAAGGTCACCCAGCAGTTGCACCTAATCTGGTTGCCCGGGGCAATGGCCTTGGTCCAACATCACATCATTTGGCAGTTTCCATAGCAACAGTGAAGGACAGCGACCAGAGCAACGTACAGCGCTGGGTGATCAACAGTGGAGCCAGTCATCATCTGCTGCCATCTGGTGGCCAAATGCGGAACTGCAGAGCTGTTTCCAAAGGAAAAACAGTCACGCTTGCCGATGGATCCAAGAGATAGCTGACAACTGTTGGCTCTGTTTTTCTTCCTTTTTTGCAGGCTGAACTGGAAGCATTTGTGGTCCCAGGGATGAAATGCTGTCTATGGTCTGTGTCTTCTTTAGTTAGAGATGGGTTTAAGGTTTGCTTTGAGAATAATGTATGCTCTAGTTCCAGGGGTGGGAACCAGTTGGTCAGTGCTGAATGTCAGAACAGGCTATTCTGGAAACATCTCAAGCAGGTAAGGGTAACACTGGGTCAGCACAGGCACAGTGTGCAAATGTTCCCACTCACAATATGTGTCATCATTTGTGGCACAGGAGGATGTCCCCCTGCAATTGGGGATATGTGAGAAAAATACCAGGGTGCACTGAGGGATGCAAAATGAAGTCATGTGCCAAGTTCCTGGATTGCAGAGCATGCAAGAAGGCAAAGGTAAAAACGTGCAGTTATTCTAGGTCTGACAGGGTAACCAAGAAACCTTTTGAGTTGGTTCATGTAGATATTTGTGGCCCTATGCCTTTTTGCAAGTCTGGGTTTTAACCTTGACAGATGATTACTCCAGAAACAGCTGGGTGATACCTCTGAAGGACAAGGGTGAAGCTGCCACCGTGCTGAGGGAGTGGGTCACCGCAGTGGAACTCCAATTCTCACTGAGGGTTTGCAGTTTCCAATCAGACCGCGGTGGGGAGTTCACTGGGTTTGCGTTGCAGAATTACTTTCGCCAGAAAGGGATACGTCACAGGTTGGCGGTTCTGCACTCACCACAGGAAAACGGGATGGCAGAAAGGCGGAACAGAATGCTCCAGGAAGCGGTGGAAGCGATGCTTTCTGACTCAGGCTTACCACAACGCTTCTGGGCGGAAGCTTGGAAAATGGCGAATTTCACTCTGAATCGTTCCTACAACAGTTTCCTACACACACGCTATCTGTGTAGCCGGGAGGAGCAGAGTGGCACATCAGAAGAGGGCTGGATGCCAAAGCACTCAGCTGTTCACAGTCGAAACAGACGTTCAGCAGATCAGGTTATGGCTCATAACTCACAGATGGAATGTCGGGTCAAGGAGAGCATTTAATCCAACCAAGAACCTTGCGAGGTAGGCTAGGCTGTGGGAAGTCAGGGACCTTAGCATATGGAATTCACGGCCTGTTATACATTAAGAGAAAACTTAATTGGGAAAAAGAGAAGGTCCCAACTAAGGAGTGGATTAGGCAGAAACAGCAAAGCTCACAGCAAAAGTAAATGATCAGAATGATGAACTTTTTACAGAAGGGTGGAGGCCGTTTGTGGATTACTTAAAAAATATTACAGGCAAATGAAATCACGGACAGATTTCAAGATAAAAGCAGCAGAAGAAAAATGACAAAATAACTGTACTAATTTTTTTGTAATAGATGAAGATACAGCACAGTAGAAGAGCTTTGAGTAAAAACACTGTGTAGGTGGGAAGCCAACTTATGGAACAGTGGAATTATTTGTTAGGAAGGTTATTGTGAAAACGTAAGAAAAATGTAATAAAAAATTATACAACAAGGAAGGGCAGGGACCTTCTGTTCTCGCAATTGCTTCATTGGGGCAAAATCCACCAGGAAGCACTGCCATGCTCACTAGGCCCGAGATATTGCTGACCTGCACCCAACACGCCCCCCCCCGGACCCCCCCTTGCCCCCTTGGTGCCCCTACCCGTGTTGCAGCGCCAAGCGCACGAAGCCCTTCCTCCCCTGAAGGCGGACACGATGCTCTCCGGGGGCGCTGTCCAGCGACTCGGACGCGCCCCCCACCACGATGGCCACCGCGTGCCCGGGGGGGGCACTCAGGAGGAAGTCCAGGGACCTTTTGTTGACTGGGACCATCCCTGGAAGTGGGAGAAAGCAAACATTCTTGTGGGTGTGAAACATCTCCAGGGGTTCCCTGCTTTGCGGAGGGTTGGACTAGAGGACCCTCACGATTCTCCTACAACTCTGAAATTCTGCGAGTTGGTTAAAGGGCAAAAGGGTCGCTGGCAAAGGATCAGCGCGTCTGGAAGTGGTTGGAGGAGACACGGTGTCTAACTGATTGAGGTTGAATCCTGACAAGACAGAACTACTGTTTTGGGGGGCAAAGGCGGCGGGCAGGTGTGGGGGACTCCTTGGTCCTGAATGGGACAATTGTGCCCCTGAAGGACCAGGTGCGCAGCCTGGGAGTCATTCTGGACTCACCGCTGTCCATGGAGGCACAGGTCAGTTCTGTGTCCAGGGCAGCTGTTTATCAGCTCCATCTGGGACGCAGGATGAGACCCTCCCTGCCCCTGGACTGTCTTGCCAGAGTGGTGCATGCTCTGGTTATCTCCCACTTGGACTACTGCAATGCACTCTATGTGGGGCTACCTTTGAAGGTAACCCGGAAACTACAACTAATGTAGAATGCGGCAGCCAGACTGGTGACTGGGAGACCACATAACACCAGTCCTGAAAGACCTACACTGGCTCCCAGTATGTTTCTGAGCACAATTCAAAGTGTTGGTGCTGACCTTGAAAGCCCTAAACGGCCTCAAAGGCCCAGAATACCTGAAGGAGCGTCTCCACCCCCATCGTTCAGCCTGGATACTGAGGTCCAGAGCCAAGGGCCTTCTGGCGGTTCCCACCCTGCGAGAAGTGAAGCTACAGGGCAGAGGGCCTTCTCAGTAGTGGCGCCCACCCTGTGGAACAACCTCCCATCAGATGTCAAAGAGAAAAACAATTAGCGTAGATTACGGCGTATTAGGCAACTGGGCATATAAGATGACCCCCTAAATTGGCCACTCCACACCGGGAGGAAGCCGCCCAGCAAAACCGGCTTAACATCGCTGGGCAGCTTCCTCCCGGCGCAGAGCCTGCCACCCGCTGCCGCTGCCCAGCGAACCCATACCCAGCGTATAAGACGACCTCTGACTTTTTAGGGAATTTTCCAGGATTAAAAAGTCGTCTTATATGGTATCTACGGTATCTGACTTTTAGGAGACATCTGAAGGTTTAGGGAAGTTTTTAATGTTTGGTGTTTTATCGTGTTTTTAATATTCTGTTGGAAGCCACCCAGAGTGGCTGGGAAAACTCAGCCAGATGGGAGGGGTATAAATAATAATAATAATAATAATAATAATAATAATAATACAGTGGTGCCTCGCAAGACGAAATTAATCCGTTCCGCGAGTGTCTTCGTCTAGCGTTTTTTCGTCTTGCGAAGCAACCCTATTAGCGGCTTAACGGATTAGCGCTATTAGCGGTTTAGCGGCTATTAAAGGCTTATCGGCTTTGCGGATTAGCTGCTAAAAGGCTATTAAAGGCTTAGCGGCTTAGATAAAGGGGGGGGAAAGCGGAAAAAAAATCTCAAGACTCGCAAGACATTTTCGTCTTGCGAAGCAAGCCCATAGGGAAATTCGTCCTGCGAAGCAACTCAAAAACGGAAAACCCTTTCGTCTAGCGGGTTTTCCGTCTTGTGAGGCATTCGTCTTGCGGGGCACCACTGTAATCATAATAATAATAATAATAATCATCATCACCATCATCATTTGCACAAACAAACGCCCCTTTTCATTTGCACAGGAAATTGCAGGAAAAACAGACATTCTTGCTGGGGAATTCTATTCCCAGGGGCACTGGGAAGGCATTCCTGAGACTGGGGTGGTTCCTCCCATTGGATGGGCCAGGCAGGGTTCTTGAAGATGGTCCTTAGAGGAGGGGTCACCCCACTTCCCCACCCCCACCCCAACCGATGTCTCGACCCCCTGTGGACTCCCTGCCCCTAATCCCTTCTCCATTCCTCCCCCCGTTGGCCTCACCTGAGCTCATCAGGTAGTCCCGGAAGACGGGTATGCGAAACAGCCCTGCGAGGAGGGCCAGGCTGGGACGGAGGCCAGGGAAGGTGCGGGAAAAGCCCGTGGCCTCGGTGCAAAAGGCGGAAAAGGCACCCGTGCACATGATCCCGTGGGGGTGGTAGCCCAGGACGTAGTTCCGCGTCGGGGGCAGCTCGGCCGTCTTCACCAGCTGCAAGGCAAGAGGGGCGAGGCCTTTGGCATTTGGACCCCCAGCTGAATGTCAGTGTGCAGATTCCATGGCCAGCAGCCTTTGACGGCCGCCGCCTCCTCCTTCTCTGTGATCTGGTCTCCAGGGGTTCCAGAGACCCTGGGCATCCTTCGGAGGAAGGCAGACCCTCCGTCGCCCTGCCAGCCCCCTTCTCACACCTGAATGTCACAATCAGAGGCGTGCCCCGCTTTCCATTGGTGGGCATGCGCAGATTCCATGGCCTGCAGACTTTGACAGCCACACCTCCTCCTTGTCCGTGATCTGGTCTCCGGGGGTTCCAGAGACCCTGCCAGCCCCCTTCTCATACCTTGATGGGGAAATAATCCCGGTGGAGCTCCCAGACTCTCCAGCGCCTCACCCAGTCGCTGCGGCGCCCACCTGCGAAGACAAGGGTTCAGGCAGGGGACGGAGTCAGAGAACTGTGGGGTTGGAAGGGGACCCCCAGGGGTCATCCAGCCCAACCCCCTGCAATGCAGGAATCGCAGCTGAGGCATCCCTGGCAGGTGACCACCCAACCTCTGCTTAAAAATTCATTTAATTATGACGTGCTGATGTTTAATTTTAGTGTTTATTATTGGATTCCAATGGATTATTGCATATTGCTTTACTTGGTATGTTATTTCAAAGTTATTGTGACTTTTTATGTAGGATCTGATTGTTACTATTAATACTTGATGTTTTATTATTATTGTGTGTGTATGTTGGAAGCTGCCCACAGTGGCTGGGGCAGCCCAGCCAGATGGGCAGGGTTTAAATAAAATTATAATCAATCAATCAATCAATCAATCAATAATGAGGAGCAAGATGCTCCTTGGGGTCCCTTCCAACTCTGATTCCATGTTATATTTTGGGGAGGGTTCTTTTGATTTGTGTCAATTACAGGATTTCGTGTGTGTTTTTATAGCAAAATTTATTAAGTAATGATAAATACATAAATAAATGCGGCTGATTTTTCTGCCCTCCATACAGAGAGAGAGAGAGAGAGAGAGAGAGAGAGAGAGAGATGAAATGCCTTCTGCCATTGTGTCATTTATTGGAAACTGTCTTGGAAAATAGCTAATAGTAAATAGCAGTGAGGAAAACAGGTTTGGGATGGTTGCAAGCTGCCCCAGCGGAAGGGGGTGAGCTGGAGGAGGAGGGGCAGGGCGAGGCAGCAGCTCCAGCTGTGTGGGTCTGGGTGTGGGGCTCAGCACCCTTCTCAGACAAGGAGAGGCGCCTTTCACCTGACCTCCGGGTAGGGTTGGGGGCAGTGCCGGATTTACCTATAAGCTAAACAAGCTCTAGCTTAGGGCCCCACTCCCTTGGGGGCCCCAAAAAGATTTAAAGGGAAAAAACCTGGATGTACATATCCGAAATATAAGATAAAAAACAAATAAAATAAAACCTACCTACAGGAAGAGTGTTTTGTGTTGTGTAGGCTCCTGTGATGTAAGTCACGGGCCCCGCCTGCTAGCCTGTTCCCTTAATTATCCCTGGTTTGCTCATTTCTATATATAGGGTACCTACGATCTGCATCTGGGACGCAGGTGGCGCTGGGGGATACACCACAGAGCCTAGGGCTTGCCGATCAGAAGGTTGGCGGTTCGAATCCCCGTGACGGGGTGAGCTCCCGTTGCTCGGTCCCTGCTCCTGCCAACCTAGCAGTTTGAAAGCACATCAAAGTGCAAGTAGATAAATAGGTACCACTCCGGCGGGAAGGTAAACGGCATTTCTGTGTGCTGCTCTGGTTCGCGGCTTAGTCATGCTGGCCACATGACCCGGAAGCTGTACGCCGGCTCCCTCAGCCAGTAAAGCGAGATGAGCGCCACAACCCCAGAATCGGCCACGACTGGACCTAATGGTCAGGGGTCCCTTTACCTTACGATCTGCATGGACTGTTTGCATGGCTTTAGATACCTATGAGGTCCATCAATTACCTTATAGCATATATTCAACACAAAAAACAGTGACAAATTGTTGTGGACATATAAAGGGCCCCATCACCTTCAGTAGCTTAGGGCCTCATCAAACCCCAATCCGACCCTCGTTGGGGAGAATCGAACTCACCTCTCTGTGGCGTATCCCAGTCAAAGATCCACCAGGCGAAATACAAGACACTGATAGGCCAGAAGGAGGTGAAGAGCAGGTAGGCCAGGAGAACGGAGATGAAGGCACCTGGGGGGGGGGGGGAGGGAAGAAGTCCTGGAGATTCTGTGGATTCTTGTTTTTATGTTGTATGCTGCATATGTCATTGCAAAATTCTGATTTGAAAAACCAAATAAATTAATTTATTTTTTAAAAAAACTAATATCACAATGTGGACTTCAAACCGGTTTTGGATGATATATCGATTTATCGCCCAACTCTGAGCGCAAGAGCAGCGCTCCCCCCTCACTGGGATTCAGAGGCCCTGCCTGGGACCACAACCCCGATTTCACAGGACCCCCGAGGGTTTGATCTGAAGCCCCCCTAAACCTAGAAGGACATTTTAGGTTGGAAGGGACACCCCAGGGCCATCTAGCCCAACCCCCTGCGGTGCTGACTCCCTAGTCCAGACTCACCTGGCGGAAAGGTGCTCTGAAAAAAAGAGGGGGTTTGGCTTTTGGGGGAAGGATGTGAAATTAAAAAAATTAAGGTCTTATATATATAATAAATGTTCATAAATGTACCAATCAAACACGTACATAAATATATGAATCACATGTCTGAAGCTGCACAGGAAAACAGCCCGGAAACCATTTTGACGCCCAAACTGACCAAACAATTTCTCTGCAAGGTCGAAGGAAGATGGAAAAGCCTCCCCACTGTCTTTTCCTTCACAAATCCTGTCTTAAGGGTATGTCTGTGTTTGAATAGGGGGTGAGCCTGTGACCTGGCCCAGGAACTACGGTAAGTATTTATCATTGCAAAAGACTGGCCAGGCTCCCCAGGGTATCCAATCAAGTGAGCATTAACAGGTAACCTGCCAGACAGGAGGTAAACAACGCACTCAGATTTCTGCTGTAGACCGCCCTTTCTGTGATGTAGGCATGATGTATCTGGGGGTGATCTTGGACTCCAGGGCGGCCAATTTAAAATGTCTATATAAAGGCGGGCACACCTTGGTTCGGGGTCCTCCTCCTTTCCTGCGTGTGAAGGGGGCACCCTGTTGCAACAGATCAATAAAGATCAGGCTTACTAGCTGCTTTGCTTCTCAATATTCTCTACTTGGCCTCTGTTCTTTTCTCCGACTGATGGAGAACCTGCAAAGGACTCTATATGGGCTCTTGTGTCCCCCATAAGGAAATAAGGGCAGATTTAAGTTTATTACAGGGGCCTGGCCTGCCAGAGGACCTCCCAAGGGCCATGGCCCCAGGAAGAGGAGGAGGCCAAGCTGCCCCTCTTCCCTGAGCACCCCCTGCCCCTCTCCCACCCACCCAACTTACCAAAGAAGAAGAAGGTGAGGACCCACTGGAAGACGCTAAGAGCCTCCAGGTGCTTCTGCAGCGCCATCTTCTGACCCTGGGTCTCAGGAAGAGGAAGAGGAAGAGATCCTGGGGAGAAAATCCACGGGGGGGGGAGTTGTGGGGGGGGATGTGCAGCAGGACTCCAGCCAGGAGGGGCCCCTGCCTTGGCAGAAGGGAGAGCGTGAAGACGCAGGTGTGTTCAGCACAGGTGGCCTCTGACCTGCATCCCAAAGCCCAGCTGCTCCCCTTCAGCCGTGCCCTCGGGAAGGGGGCAGCAGGAGGTGGAAGAAGGAGGAGGAGGAGGAAAGAGGCTCACTTGTCCAGGAGAAGACGTTGTCTTGCCCGCGGCTGCAATGCACAAGTCTCTCTCTGCCGCCTGCACTTTGGTCCCCAGGTGGGCCTGCAATAAGGACGCTGCTGTTACCCAGGTGAGGCAAAGGGGACCTGGCTGAGCTCTCCTCCGAAAGGAGACAAGGCGCGTCAAATTCCTTTCTTTTGACTCCCAGCCCTGCCTGGAACCTGCCTGGCTGGCCCTCGGCTCCCTCCCCTTGGCCCTCATCCCAGGGTCGCCCCGCCTTCTTGGCCCACAAGACAAAGGTTTGGGTGCCAGGATGGATTGCCCCATCTGCCTGCCTCCCTTCTCCAAACCACGGAGGAAGCTGCTCTCGAGGAGATCATCATCATCATCATCATCATCAAATTTTATTTATTTCCCACCCTCCCCAGCCAAAGCCGGGCTCAGAGCAGCATAAAATGCAATAAAAAGCAGGGAAGAACCGTTTTCAAAACAACAGATGCATTTCAAAAACAGTGGGACTTACGGTAGAACCATAAAGCGGTATAGTTGGAAGGGACCCCCAGGGGTCATCCAGCCCAACCCCTTGCAAGGCAGGAATCGCAGCTTTGGTGGCACTGTAGCTCTAGGGAAGAAAGAGTGCCTCTGAGCAGGTGAAGAGTGCTCTGAGGATCCGCAGTTGCAGCTGCCTACCTTTCAAAGGGACCAAGCGCAGCTCCTCCTGATGGCCTTTAGGTGCCCCTGGAAGAAAGACAGGGTGAGAAATCACAGGGTTTCTGAAGCACCCTGTGGGTGGGGGTGCTGGGTGCAGTTCAAAGGTTGCCCCCTCCTCCTCCTCCGTCTCCTGCCAGGCAGGGCAGTGAGGTCCAATATGACCTGACCCTGGGGGGGGGGGCAAAGGTAGAAATTACGCAAACCTTTCCTGGCAATGACATTGCTTCCTGCCTCAGGGCAGGGCAGCCTCTCTACAAATTAGCATTTATATATCCAAATACTTTCCTCCAGAAATCTGTAAGCCTCATTGCATAAGCAGACGCTTCAAAGAGGCATTCTCGTTTTGGCACCTCCAGCAAGACGTCCTTGTAGATCCTCCCTTTCTATACTGCTGTATCGGAGCCCAATATTATTTTTGGTTGTATAAGACATAGTTTATAATCTAATGGCACATTAGGAAGGTAAAACAGTGGTTTACAAAATATATATATCAAAAAATCAAAACAATCCAATGAAAACATGAACACCCACAATTAAAATCCACAAATAAACATCAGACGCATGGAGGGCCTTCGAAATTCTGGGACTGTCCCTGGAAAATCAAGACACTTGGAGGGTATGGCAGGAAACTCTTAATCTCAAGGTCGCGGGTTCGAGCCCATGCTGGGCCAAAGGTTCCTCTTTTTCATTTTTTCATTTTCAATTTTACAAAGAATCAAAATGCAAACATCATATTTCTTTGACTCCCCCCCCCCCTTTGTGGATCCTTAGGTTATAATTTTTGTTCTGCATCTCCTCACTGACTCCAGTTATTATAAGTCCTTACTCCAATCCATGATTCGAATTTTTACTACATGTTTTCTGTCAAACCTACGAGGGATTGTAATTGTTTACAATAATTTTTTTCAAATGCATTTTAAACTCTCCCCATTCTTTATTGAAATTTGATTCTTCCTGGCTCCTGATTCTTCCGATGAATCCTGCATTGCGGGGGGGGGGAGTTGGACTAGATGACCCCCCGGGTTCCCTTCCTGCTCTACAATCCTATCAGTGTTCATAAGTTGCCCATATATACAATAATAGAATAGCAGAGCTGGAAGGGGCGGGTCATTAGTCTACCCCCCCCCGTGCAAGGCAGGAATATTTGGCTCAGCGTGGGGCTCGAACCCATAACCCAGGAATGGGGAGGTGGGTTGGCTGGGGGTGGGGAGAGAGAGGAAAGAGACCCCAGCCAGGAAGAGCAGGGTTTTTAAGGAGGGGGGGGGAGGAGGGGAAGACTGATTTCCACTTACCGTATTTTTCTCTCCATAAGACGCACTTTTTTCTTCCTAAAAAGTAAGGGTCTGTGCGTCTTACGGAGCGAATGTGTGGTCCCTGGAGCCGAATTGCCCAGGGGCAAAAAGCAGATCATGCTTCTTTTTTTGAAAGAGGGAAGGGGGTGTTGAAACAAAGCCGCTGATCGGCAAGCGATCGGGAGCGAGATAAGGGACGCTAGCGGAGGCTGCCTGGGAGGGGGGAGGTAAAAGCCCATGGATCCTCAGGATTTTAGCATTGGGTCACCCCAAATTCACCACCAGATCACATAGCATGTCCGTGACTACAGCCTGCACCCCAAAAATCACGCACCCACTGTTCTGTGGGGCCGCAATGCGGCAAAAACGTGGTTACAAAGCACAGATCCACATGGATCCTCAGGATTTTTGCATTGGGTTGTAGCCTTTCAGGCCTTTCCCACGGGTCGGGTGTGCATTGCTCCTGTCAGCGAGCCAAGAAAGTTGCGAGAAGGCTGATCAGCTGGATGCGCTGCTGGCGGCTAGGTCATCTTTTACTGAGAAGAGGAGAAAGCTTTGTTCCTTTCAGCTACTTTGTGTTAAGCTTTGTGTTATACAGCAGAGCTAATGCATTTTAGGTTTGCATCCCCAAAGAAAGAATTTGGGAAGTCTTGAGGCCTAGTTGGGGTGACTACACACTAATTGGGGTGACCACACAGTCAGGATTTGGGTATCCTGTCCCTTCATTTCCCCCCCCCCTTTTATTTTGGACAGCCTTCCGCCCCATGGAGGCACTGGCTGATATTCTTGGGCTAGTGCTATATTCTGGGGCCGAACCATTCGTGACACCATTTTATGCATCATATTTTGCAAGCATTGCAAGAAGCAAGGTACACAGGAGCAGAAAAGAAGCAAAATTATCAATGGGCCTAGTAACATCATTAAAAGTCCTCTAGGTTTGGAAGTCAATCAGTCCACCAGAACATGTCCCATCCGTTCCAAGTAGGGACAGGGACATGGGCCACTTTTTCAATTTCTGCTGCCAAATTTCGAATAGCTTCACCATGGTCAGAGATGTTAAAGCAACAGGCCCCTCCTGTCAAATTTAACGCAACACAAAATCCGCCCTGTCGCGCCAAGAGAAAGTCCAGCCCAAAGCGGAGCTGAAGGACTGCTGTGTGTGTCTCATCTAATTGGGTGGCGATTAACCGGAGGGCTGTGGCCGTGGCATTGGCGACAATCTCTACTACCGCTTGGAGTCTTATTATGCGGTTTAAATTATAAATTGGCCCCCTTGCCCCTGTGATTTTTTCTCCCCGATTCCATGAGGCTGGATCGTAATGGGTGATTTCTGGAGGCCACTGATCCTTACCCCAATTTTGGGAGCTGCCTCCTGCAAATGATACTAGGTCAACCGAGTGTCTCCTCCTACGGGGTGCAGTGGCAATTGGCTCATAAATCCACATGGGAGGAATTAAAGAGGCTGGGAAGCACACTCCATACCATCCCTTTGGCAGGATATGATAAGCCAGCTTTCCACACACCCAATACACATCATGTCCTTGAGCAGAGACACTACCTCCCGCTTCTGAAACCCTTGCCAAGTGCGTCAGGCACGTAGTTAGATTACAGCCAGAAAGAGTTCCTGTGAGGAGAACATGAGCTTACAGGGTTAAACAGCTCAGAGTGTACGCCCTGCCTACTGTTGGGAGGGGGGAACTTCTGCATCATATCCGAGAGCCTCCAGCCTTTGTTCTTTCTCTCTACTTTCGCTTTTGAGGAGAGTGGACGTGTTTTCACGATGCTGTTCGACAATGGATAGTCTGCTGTAAATAAAAACTGCTTCTAGCTGCTAATATCCTGAGTGGACTTTATTTAAGCACACTGAAGAATGCACTGGAGTTTTGCAGCTTTCTCTTACCGCTGCTGATCTCTGCTTTTGCTCAGAGCATCGGAATGTGGAGTTTGGAATGCAGAGGCCTGGCCAGTAGCTACGCAGCGAAAGCGGGCCGGACGCCAGACTTATCTGAGCAATAAATCTCCTTCAGAGTTCCTAGTGCGGACTCAGTCACGGTTGTCTGGGCTGGGAAGGTGCGATTGCAACGGGAGGTCCCCACATACGTCAGATTGTTACTGGCGCCCTCAGACTGGTTCACACACAGCCATCCAGGAATTCGGTGAACCTGGAAAGGGATAGAATGGTTCCATAAAAAAGAATTGTTTGGGAAACAATTTGGGCGGAAGTCAAAAATTGGGGCCGTAACTGAGGACTCATTCCAAGGCACAGGGAGGAGGGGCATTCCTCCCAAAGCATCTGTAGGTCCCAGAATGCAGATCGTGCAATTGGTTCAGTTTGCAGAATAAGCCCCCATTTCAGCCATTTATTATTCATGTTGTGGGCACCCCACTGCCGCATTAGCTGCTTGGTCCCCTGAAGGGGTGTGGGCACGCTGACGGCCAGAGGCAGTAAAAATACCACCATGGCCAAAGCCATAGTCACCCACAGCCCTATCTGCACCACTTGGGCTCAGGGATCTATTTATCTATTACCTAGTAGGTTCTTACCTCGTAGGTGCTTAAGCAGTATGTGGACCGAGAACTCCCAGAAGTGCAAGCTGGATTTCGAAGGGGCAGAGGAACCAGAGACCAAATTGCAAACATGCGCTGCATTATTGAGAAAGCTAGAGAGTTCCAGAAAGACATCTTCTTCTGCTTCATTGACTATGCAAAAGCCTATTGGCTTCATTATTATCAGATAATGGAGTCATATAATTTGGACAAGAAAATTGGCTTCCAGGTGGAAAAATCAAAATTGGAAACAGAACTGTTAGAACCCAAAACCAAGATTTTGTCAAAAATGTATAACTTGCTGTTGAAATGGAATACTCAGGATGAAACGGTGAAATCTGCTATGATTAAATGGGCACAAGATGTTGGACATAACATAATGATGGCTGACTGGGAACAGTTATGGACCACAGGTATGAAGTTCACGGCATGTAATGCCTTAAGAGAGAATATTATGAAAATGATTTACAGGTGGTACATGACACCAGTCAAGCTTGCAAAAATCTATCATTTGCCCGATAATAAATGTTGGAAATGTAAAGAAACTGAAGGTACATTCTTTCACCTTTGGTGGACGTGCCCAAGGATTAAGGCTTTCTGGGAGATGATTTATAATGAAATGAAAAAGGTATTTAAATATACCTTCTTGAAGAAACCAGAGGCCTTTCTCCTGGACATGGTCGGCCAATTGGTGTTAAAGAAGGATAGAACTTTCTTTATGTATTTTACAACAGCAGCGAGAATACTTATTGCAAAGTATTGGAAGACACAAGATTTACCCACTCTGGAAGAATGGCAGATGAAGTTGATGGACTATATGGAACTGGCGGAAATGACTGGCAGAATCCGAGACCAGGGAGAAGAGTCGGTGGAAGAAGATTGGAAGAAATTTAAAAACTATCTACAGAAATACTGCAAAATTAATGAATGTTAGAATGATGTTGGATTGAAGTTAAGTGGTTTTTAGCAGCAATGTTATAAAGGAATATGTAAAAATGGATTGTTAACAGGTGATAATTTAAAGCTATAATATATTAAGATAAAAGATTAAGATAAAATCAAAGAGGGAAAGGAATTGCTGAATTAACTAATTGAACTGGAATACAAAAAAGGGAGGTGTGAGGAGGTCAGGGAAACAAGCAAATGAAAGATAAGATATGGAAAGACTGACTTGCTTTTAACTGTTTTTACCTTGTCTTTTATTTTTGTTTTTTTAATTTTCTTTTACTCTTTTCTCTTACTTTTGTAATATGCTGAAACTTTAATAAATATCTTATATATAAAAAAAAAGACTA
Source organism: Podarcis pityusensis (assembly GCF_964106645.2). NCBI lineage: Eukaryota > Metazoa > Chordata > Lepidosauria > Squamata > Lacertidae > Podarcis > Podarcis pityusensis. Next base: position 54,773,787 of record NC_138038.1, on the reverse strand, counting down.
TGCAAAAGCCTTTGACTGTGTCGACCACAGCAAACTATGGCAAGTTCTTAAAGAAATGGGAGTGCCTGATCACCTCATCTGTCTCCTGAGAAATCTCTATGTGGGACAAGAAGCTACAGTTAGAACGGGATATGGAACAACTGATGGGTTCAAAATTGGGAAAGGAGTACGGCAAGGCTGTATATTGTCTCCCTGCTTCCGCCATGACCTCCCGGCCAATTTGGATACAATAAAGGAACTGGAGGCCCCTCGACTGTCCTCGGGTCCAGTATTGGACCACTTCGACTGGATATCCCCAGCCGATGTGGACAGACTCCTCCGAGCTGGAAAGCCCACCACCTGTCCTCTCGACCCGTGCCCGTCTTGGCTGATTAGAGCATGTCCAGACGAGGTGCGGGCCCTCCTGGGGGGTATCATCAATTTGTCCCTTGGCACGGGGACATTCCCAGGGGAACTGAAGGAGGCAGTGGTGCGCCCGCTCTTAAAGAAAACATCATTAGATCCTTTAGATCTATCCAATTACCGCCCGGTTTCGAATCTTCCGTTCCTGGGTAAGGTGATTGAGAGAGCGGTTGCTGAACAGCTTGGTGGTTTTCTGGATGAAACATCGGCTCTGGATCCATTCCAGTCCGGCTTCCGCGTTGGTCATGGGACCGAGACGGCTCTGGTTGCCCTAACAGATGATCTTCGTAGACAGCTGGATCGAGGCGGGTCGGGGCTGCTGATTCTTCTAGATCTGTCAGCAGCTTTCAACATGGTCGATCACGAACTTCTGGACCACCGCCTTGCCGACGTGGGGATCCAGGGCACAGTCCTTCAATGGCTGCGCTCGTTTCTCTCTGGTCGGGGACAGAGGGTGGCGCTTGGGAGGGAATTGTCATCGCACCACTCCTTGGTGTGTGGAGTACCTCAGGGTGCGATACTCTCCCCGATGCTTTTCAACATCTTTATGCGCCCCCTCGCCCAGCTTGTTCGGAGTTTTAGGCTGGGTTGCCATCAGTATGTCGATGACACCCAATTGGGAGGGGTGGCTAACACCCCAGAGGACAGGATCACACTTCAAAACGACCTTGACAGATTAGAGAACTGGGCCAAAACAAACAAGATGAATTTTAACTGGGAGAAATGTAAAGTATTGCACTTGGGCAAAAAAAATGAGAGGCACAAATACAAGATGGGGGACACCTGGCTTGAGAGCAGTACATGTGAAAAGGATCTAGGAGTCTTGGTTGACCACAAACTTGACATGAACCAACAGTGTGACGCGGCAGCTAAAAAAGCCAATGCAATTCTGGGCTGCATCAATAGGAGTATAGCATCTAGATCAAGGGAAGTAATAGTGCCACTGTATTCTGCTCTGGTCAGACCTCACCTGGAGTACTGTGTCCAGTTCTGGGCACCACAGTTCAAGAAGGACATTGACAAACTGGAACGTGTCCAGAGGAGGGCAACCAAAATGGTCAAAGGCCTGGAAACGATGCCTTATGAGGAACGGCTAAGAGAGCTGGGCATGTTTAGCCTGGAGAAGAGGAGGTTAAGGGGTGATATGATAGCCATGTTCCAATATATAAAAGGATGTCACATAGAGGAGGGAGAAAGGTTGTTTTCTGCTGCTCCAGAGAAGCGGACACGGAGCAATGGATCCAAACTACAAGAAAGAAGATTCCACCTAAACATTAGGAAGAACTTCCTGACAGTAAGAGCTGTTCGACAGTGGAATTTGCTGCCAAGGAGTGTGGTGGAGTCTCCTTCTTTGGAGGTCTTTAAGCAGAGGCTTGACAACCATATGTCAGGAGTGCTCTGATGGTGTTTCCTGCTTGGCAGGGGGTTGGACTCGATGGCCCTTGTGGTCTCTTCCAACTCTATGATTCTATGATTCTATCTGTTGATGGATGGCCATCCTGACTCGGCCCCAGACACACTGACCAGATGTCTGGAAGCTGTGGCTGGATGGTTACGTGGGAGCCGGTTGAAGCTAAATCCTTCGAAGACAGAGGTCCTGTGGCTGGGACGGGGCGATATGGGATTGGGGGGGCAACTCCCATCTCTTGCGGGGGCGCAATTAGTGCCAGCACCGTCCATTAAGAGTTTGGGTGTAATCTTCGACACCTCCCTTTCCATGGAGGCGCAGATTGCAGCTATAACAAAGGCGGCATTTTCCCATCTCCACCAAGCTAAGCAGTTGGCTCCTTACCTCTCTCGCCCTGACCTAGCCACTGTGATCCATGCGACGGTCACCTCCAGACTGGATTATTGTAACTTGCTCTACGTGGGGCTGCCCTTGAGACTGACCCAGAAACTCCAGCGGGTGCAGAATGCTGCAGCGAGACTCCTTACGGGGTCTTCGCTGCGAGATCACATTCATCCGGTGCTATACCAGCTGCACTGGCTCCCGGTGGAGTACAGGATCAGGTTTAAGGTGCTGGTTTTAACCTTTAAAGCCCTATACGGCCTAGGACCCTCGTACCTACGGGACCGCCTCTCCTGGTATGCCCCACAGAGAAACTTACGGTCTTCAAATAAAAACATCTTGAAGGTCCCAGGCCACAGAGAAGTTAGGCTGGCCTCAACTAGAGCCAGGGCTTTTTCGGCTGTGGCTCCGATCTGGTGGAACACTCTGTCACAAGAGACCAGGGCCCTGCGGGACTTGACATCTTTCCGCAGGGCCTGCAAGACAGAGCTGTTCCACCAGGCCTTTGGCCAGGGCACAGCCTGACTCCCTCCCTTGGCAATCTTCACGGAGCTCTGGCCCAATGGTTGCCAGTGGCTTGAATTAATTAATTTTACAATGAATGATTTTAGACTGTTGTTTATGCTGTACTTTTGTACTGTTTTATTGTTGTTAGCCGCCCTGAGCCTGGCTTCGGCTGGGGAGGGCGGGATATAAATAAAATTTATTATTATTATTATTATTATTATTATTATTATTATTATAATATGCAGAATTCATCATGTGAAAGGCTGGGCTGGATGAATCCCAAGTCGGAATTAAGATCGCCGGAAGAAATATCAACAACCTCAGATATGCAGATATTACAACCTTGATGGTAGAAAGTGAGGAGGAATTAAAGAACCTTTTAATGAGGGTGAAAGAGGAGAGCGCAAAATATGGTCTGAAGCTCAACATCAAAAAAACGAAGATCATGGCCACTGGTCCCATCACCTCCTGGCAAACAGAAGGGGAAGAAATGGAGGCAGTGAGAGATTTTACTTTCTTGGGCTCCATGATCACTGCAGATGGTGACAGCAGTCACGAAATTAAAAGACGCCTGCTTCTTGGGAGAAAAGCAATGACAAACCTAACAGCATCTTAAAAAGCAGAGACATCACCTTGCCAACAAAGGTCCTGTTACCAGAAAAATCCGAGGGCTCCCTTGGACAAAAACAAAGACACCAACCAGAGTAAATTGGAGCAAATTCAATAAAGGCTTGGCCTTTATTGAACTGTTGCAACAGGGTGCTCCCCTCACTTGCAGGAGAGAGGAGGGACCCAGAAAAATGGTGTGCAAGGCCTTATAAAAACTTTTGAAATTCCCACCCTGTAGATCAGGACCACCCCCAGAAACATCATGCATACATCACAGAAAGGAGAGGTTGAGGGAGGAGTTGTGGTGGTAACCTGAGTGTCCTGTCCCCTGGCTGGTTCCCCCTTTCCCCCTCCCCATGAGTCATTTTCAGAAGACAAAAGGTAGTTGCAGTTTCCTGCCCCCTGAGGGGGAATCCAATCACTGTTCTTTTGTTATAGTCCGTGTTGAATCCACTCGTGTATGCAGTCCGTTGTGTTGTTGATGGTCTTCTGTCTGAGACCATCAGGGTTGGCATAGCAACTGGGCAGGGCTCCTGTGGATGTACTGGCATGCTCAAGGATTATGGCTGCCCTGTATCAAACCTTCCCCATTTTGTAGTCCTTCCTTCATGGAGTAAAATAAAAGTGGAACAGTGCCAATCCGATGTATGGTTGATTTTCTATGAATTTATAACAGAAGCGTAGTGTATGTCGTGTGTGAGTGTGTGTGAAGTTTCTACAAACTGAATGATGGGGGGGGGGGGGTCCTGCTACAGTCCGTATAGTAAAAGCTCTGGTTTTCCCAGTAGTGATGTATGGAAGTGAGAGCTGGACCATAAAGAAGGCTGGTCGCCGAAGAATGGATGCTTTTGAATTATGGTGCTGGAGGAGACTCTTGAGAGTCCCATGGACTGCAAGAAGATCAAACCTCTCCATTCTGAAGGAAATCAGCCCTGAGTGCTCACTGGAAGGACAGATCCTGAAGCTGAGGCTCCAAGACTTTGGCCATCTCCTGAGAAGAGAAGACTCCCTGGAAAAGACCCTGATGTTGGGAAAGATGGAGGGCGCAAGGAGAAGGGGACGACAGAGGACGAGATGGTGGGACAGTGTTCTCAAACCTACCAGCATGAGTTTGACCAAACTGCGGGAGGCAGTGGAAGACAGGAGTGCCTGGCGTGCTCTGGTCCAGGGGGTCACGAAGAGTCGGACACGACTAAACGACTAAACAACAACGTCATAAGAGAATCAGGGTCAGAGAGGGGAATAAAGGAAAAATGATCCTAATGATATCATCCTACCCCAAAGTCCCACAACAATAATAAACTGTGCCTTAAAGAACACATTGTTGGGAATATGCCATCTTACTGTGTCTTTTCACGTATCATTGAGTGTAATATGATGTGTGCCTTTTTAATGCATCATCTTAACGTGACGTGCCTGTTGCCATTCCTGAGTACCTCCTTCTCCATGAAGCTATCCTTTTAAAATGTATTCGTGGATGTATCTTTAATGAAATGCTGTACTATGCTGTACTTTTCTGAATATATCCAAAATGTAGTTTTTAAAGAATGTAACAATCTAAATATTTCAAAATGTAGTTTTTACTCAATATTGTATCCAAAAGGCTGCCAAAACTCAATCCACCACACTGCCTCCTACTGGGTCTGCAAACCATTCCATGAATACACACAGATATGAGCTCAAAATAAAGCAGTCCTATTTTCCAAAAAGTATGCAAACATCAGGCTATGACACCCGAATTGATAGCAATGCAGAATAGGATTTCACATTAACATTTAAGTCATTTCCTGAACATTTTCTCAAACATCCAGCCTCACATCTGCATGCTGATTATCAGCAGTTGCGGAGGTTTTCCTGTAGATAAAGGAAAAGCCATTTTAAGCAGATCCAAAATTAAATACCACGAAGATCGACACATATCACCTGAGCCCTTCAGCAAATTGACACCCCCAGAAAGTCTTTCAACATCCTGCTCACATTATGTTAATCCACTCTTCACACCACTCATGTCGCTTCCCCCCACCTCCTTGCTATTGATCTGAATGAAAATCAAAAGGTATAAGAATCAAGGCAGTCCTTTTGTTCAGGGTCTCTGACTCCATGTCATTGCGTGAGCGAGACCCTTTGCAACAGTTTTTTTGTGTTTTTTTTTCTGTTCTTTCAATAAAGATCAGGCTTTGCTTTTTCCAAATCCTGGTGTGGTCTCTGTCTTTTCCCGACCGGTACAGAGCCTTCATTTGCGCTCCTTCCAAGGCCCTGGTCCTCCTTCTGAGGCAGGGGCCCCTTGGGGAGGCAATTAAATATTTATTTCAACAAGTAGGTTCTTTGGGCCAGGGGAAGGCTTTAGGTGATTCCTGGAGGCTCCGGGTGGAGCTCTACCAGGTGGCAAGATAATGAGTCGGGCTGGGGCGCAATTCCCTGATTGAATGTCCCACACAAATACCCTCCCCTGAAAGAGGGGCGCAAGTCTAGTTCTTGCAGGAGCAACTGGGTGTTCCATTGTGACTGGCAAGGTTTCAAAATCTCGTGTTGGAACAGCTTTTTGATGTGAGCGTGCCGTGTCCCTTCCAGAGCGAAACAGCAGCTGAAAATAAAACTTTGACAAAGTTCCCAGGAAACTTTCGTTTGCTTTTTTTAAAAGAAGTTACTCTTGAGGTCCTTGCTTAGAGCATGGGGTGGGTAAACTTTGGTCTTCTGGGTTTATGTTGTTGGGCTGTGTGATAGGAATTTTATGGTCTTAGATATATGGTAATATTCATAACCGCACATACCTAGATCAACACAGGAAGACCAACCTGGAACCATTTTGATTCCTAAACTGACCAAATGTTTTCTCTGCAAAGTCAAAATGGAAAAGCCTCCCCATTGTCTCTTCCTTCACAAATCCTGTCTTAATCTGTGTTTGAATAAGGGTGTGAGCCTTATCATTACAAAAGACTGGCCAGGCTCCCAAGGCAATCCAATCAAGTAACCTGCCAGACAGGAAATAAACAAGGACAAGAGAAAAACAACATTTAAATTTCTGTGATGTAGATGGGATGTATCTGAGGGGTGGTCTTAGGTTACACCCCTTGTGTGATGTATGTATGATTTATGGAGGGGTGGTCTTGTGCTCCAGGGCAGGGAATTTAAAATGTCTATATTGTAGAATAGTGGGTAGACATGGCAGACGACACAGCGATTTCTCCAAAGCAGCTCTTTATTTGTAAGCTGGAACAGAACTGAACAGCAAACAGCTCAGCCGGCCTGATTTTATAGGCAGCCGGCTGTCAACATTGTAGCAACAACAACCCAGGGTTTCCCGCCTAAAATAACTGACGTGGACCTGAGTGAAAACTATCTACACGATACTCCTGGTGGCCAGGGTGAGAACTTCAGTACATAACACCCCTCGCCACCGAGATAAGGCGTTAGTTACAACCATAATGGTTTCCTTACATACAGCACTACACGTAATGGTTCAATTAGGCACAAAAGCATATCGGTTACATTTCCCATACTTAGACCAACAGTGATACATGTCCAACAACATAGTCCTTTAAATAAGTTGGGCGCTTGGAAACTCTGTCAGTCCGCCGGGGACTGGTAGCCAAGTCTGGGGGCCCACCCAATTCTTGCTGAGGCTGTGGTGCGACCCTAGGTGGCGTTGAAACCAAATCCCCTGGATCTGCTGCTGTGGGTGGAGCCTCCGCAAGTGGAGTGGTCTGAGTCTGTGGTAAGTCTGGCAGACCCTCTGAAGCGGCTTGGTTCGGCTCCACGCCCGCAGTTTGTGAGAGAGGTGTAGGTGGAGCCTCGCCATCTGTAAGTGTCTCTTCCGGAGCCACAAGCGCAGTTGGAGGCACCACGGTAGTGTCCAAGTCCCCAACCCTGCGCCTAAGCTGGTCTATGTGTCGGCGCCACAAGCGTCCGTCTTCGAGTGCCACCTGGTACGAGCAAGGTCCAGTGACTCCCACTACTGTGGCTGGCACCCAAGGAATGTCCCCCACATAGTTCCGGGCAAAGACCTGGTTTCCTGGAACAAATGACCGTGGCGCGTTGGCACAGCCTGGGGGTTTGGCCACGGCAAAGTCCGGGTGCAGCCGGTCGAGCGGTGACCTGAGGTGGCGGCCCATAAGCAGTTCAGCAGGACTCCGCCCTATGGTCGCATGAGGGGTGATGTGTTGCACGAACAAGTATTCGGTGACCCGCTCGTTCCAGTCTCCCCAGTCCAGGCGCCCCACTGCCTCTTTTGCTGAGCGCACCATTCTCTCCGCTTGCCCGTTGCTGGAGGGATGAAAGGGTGCCGTTAGGGCATGGCGGATGCCCAGTCCCAAAAGATACCGCTCAAAAGTGCCTGACGTGAACTGCGGTCCATTGTCGGAGACAAGGACATCAGGACCCCCATGCGTCGCAAAGAGGCCTCGCAGCACCTGGATGACAGCTTCGGTAGTAGTGGAGGGCATCAGGGCCACCTCCAGCCATTTGGAATAGGCGTCCACCACTACCATAAAGGTCCGGCCGTGAAAGGGGCCAGCCAGATCAATGTGCACCCTTGACCAGGGTGTCTTTGGCGTCTCCCAGGTGTGTCCCTTAGCTGCCGGTGGTGCAGGCCTCGATTCTTGGCACGCTTGACAGGCGGACACCCAGGCAGTGATGGCATCGTCCATGTTAGGCCACCAGACGTAACACCGAGCCAACGCCTTCATTTTGACGATTCCCGGGTGGCCAACATGCAGAGCCTCCAGGACGCGTTGACGGAGTCTTTGGGGAATCACGACGCGGTCTCCCCACAGCAGACAGCCGCGATGAGCCGAGAGTTCATGTTGTCTGGTTGTGAAGGGCTGGAACTCCGGTGCAAAAGGCCCTTGTGGCCACCCCCTCCACACCCAGTTGAGTACACGGCTGATGGTGCAATCCTGGGCAGATGCGGAGGCCACAGTGGCAGCCGATACAGGCGCTGCCGGAAGATCCTCAATCAAGAGGAGCGATGAAGCTGGAGCCGGGTCTTCCACAAACGCTGGAAGAGGGCAACGGTTGAGGGCGTCGGCATGGCCCTTCGATTTCCCCAGGCGATGGACGAGCCGGTAGTGGTAGGCAGCCAGGAAAACAGTCCATTGCAGCATGCGTGGCGAGAGGACCGGTGGAGTTGGACGATCACCGGCGAGGAGGCCCAGGAGCAGCTTGTGGTCAGTGATGAGGTCAAAAGTCCTGCCGTGGAGGTATTCATGGAACCTCTTCACTCCAGCCACAAGTGCCAGTGCCTCCTTGTCGAGCTGGCTGTAATTCCGTTCCGTCGGAGATAGCGTCCTGGAAAAGTAGGCGAGCGGTGCTTCTCTTCCGTCTGGAAAACGGTGACTAAGGAAAGCGCCAATGCCAAAAGGTGAGGCATCACAGGCAAGGACCAGCGGCCTGGCTTCACTGTACTGTACCAGCACACTGTCCGATGAAAGGAGAGCCTTGACCGCGTTGAAGGCCGCCGTCTCCCGATGACCCCAGGACCAAGGCGTCTTTGTGCTGAGGAGTCGGTGAAGAGGCTCAGCCACTGTGGCTTTGTGGGGAAGGAACATGTTATAAAAGTTCAGCAGCCCCAGGAACGCCTGCAACTCCGTCTTGTTCTTTGGGATGGGGGCCTGCTGGATAGCGTGGATCTTGGATGTGGTCGGGTGAAGGCCGGAGGCATCGATAAATAGCCCAGGAACTCCACCTGTGGAATGGCGATCTGGCACTTCTCCCTCTTTACCTTGAGCCCGGCATCTTGGAACCTGGTCAGCACGGTGCGGAGGCACTCGAACAGCTGCTGGTGTGAGTCTGCGGACACCAAGACGTCATCAAAATATGGTACCACGCCTGGAAGCCCTTGCAGGAGACGCTCCATAAGGCTTTGGAAGATGCCAGGAGCCACACTCACCCCAAACTGCAACCGGCAGCAACGGAATGCCCCTCGGTGGGTGACGATCGTCTGGGCTTCAGCAGTGGCATCATCGACGGGCAGTTGTTGATAGGCTTGGGCAAGGTCCAGCTTAGCGAAGACCTTACCCTCACCCAGGGAATGCAGCAGGTGTTGGACAACAGGAACCGGATAAGCGTGCTGCTGAAGTGCCTTGTTGATCGTGCACTTGTAGTCAGCGCAGATTCTCATCGACCCGTCTGGCTTGACAGGCGTGACGATGGGGGTTTCCCACTTGGCGTGGTCAACCGGCTCCAAAACTCCTTGGGCGATCAGCTTGTCCAGTTCTTCGTCCACCTTAGCCTTGAGAGCAAATGGAAGCCGGCGTGGCTTTAGCTTGATGGGGGCGACTTGTGGATCAAGGCTAAAGGAGATAGGCGTACCTGTATATTGCCCCAAAGTGCCGTCAAAAACCTCGGCAAAGTCTTTGATCAGACCCTCAGTCTCTGCGTTAGAGATGCAGTTGATGCCAGTGACTTCCAGGCCGAGGGCATCAAACCAGTCTAGCCCTAGGAGGCTTGGCCGCTGACCTTCTACCACCACCAACCGGAGCAGGCCCGAAAAATCCTTGAAGGCGATCCGGAACCGGCCAACGCCTACCACGGGAATGTCGTTTCCCTGGTAGTCTCTCAGGTGTACGCGGTGAGAGTCGAGTTGCCTTTTGGACACTCTGGGTACCAGTCTTTTGATGGTGCTCCAAGACACGATGGACAGGGCAGACCCGGTGTCAATCTCCATGTCACATGGAGCTCCTTCAATGAGCACCGTGACATTCAGCTTGCGTCGCGTAGGCAAGTCGGTTTGGCCAATCGTGGTTCCAGACGGGCAGCAGCAGTTGGTGAGAGCAAAACTGCTTTTCTTGGCGGACTGGAGTGAAGACTTGGACTTGCAAGTCGGTGAAGGGGGGGTGTCAGACGGAGCCGATCGGCAGACCTTAGCGATGTGGCCCCTTCTGGAACGCTTCCGACAGATGGCGTCTCTGAATCGACACTTGGCACGGGAATGGTTGCCTCCGCAGCCGGCACATTCCGGTTGGCCCTTGGACTTCTGTTGGAACTTCCTGCGCTCCCGCTTTGTCTGGTGCACGTCATCGTCTTCACTGGAGGATGCCTCATCACTGCCAGCCTCTTCATGATGCACTGGAACTGGCTTCCTAGCAAGACGCGGGCTGCTGGATTTGCAGATCTCCTTCCGAGGCCACAGCCTCGTCAATGGCTTCTGTAGCGTGAGGTCTGGCTTGGCGAGGAGACGCCGCTGCAGATGGATGTCCCGGACCCCGCAGATGATTCGATCCTTCAGGGCATCGTCTAAGTCTCGGAACTCGCAGTGCATTGCAGCCTGTCTGAGGGCTGGGGAGACCCAGCGTGATGGGCAGGGTACAAATAAATTATTATTATTATTATTATTATTATTATTATTATTATTATGGAATGCCCTCCCACCAGATGTCAAAGAGAAAAACAACTATCAGACTTTTGGAAGACATCTGAAGGCAGCCCTGTTCAGGGAAGTTTTTAATGTTTAATAGGTTGTTGTGTTTTAGTGTTCTGTTGGAAGCTGCCCAGAGTAGCTGGGGAAACCCAGCCAGATGGGCGGGGTATAAATATATTATTATTAATTATTATTATTATTACTACTACTACTACTACTACTACACAAGATCCAGTGTAACCAGTAGTTCTATAATATCGCATAGCAACTTGTTTCTCTTGTCTATTCCTAAGCCACTTCTTTTTCTTGCTTTAGGACGGTCGATGGCAAAGAAAGGCAACCGCGTTGCAGAAGCTCCAGGCCCAGTTTGGTGTGTTACGGAGCATCTCGAAATAAAAGAGAGCCTGCACATCTGCAGGAACTGAAGCCTTTCATCCTCTGTGGCTCCCGCCGGGAATCTGCTGAAATCCCCAAAGAAGCAGAAAAGGACAACACGTGATCCTTAACCCTTCCAGCCTCAAGGTCCAGGATCGAACCCGCGGCATCCCCACGTGCATCTTGCTGCGCTCCTCTGCCCTGCTAGCTCTAGGGTCCAGCTCTAGGGTTGGAATGAGAGCAGCGCGAAGAGGGAGGAAGGGGGGGAGAAGCACACTTGGTACATTCCACGTCCTCCTGTTTCGACCAGTGACCCGGGTGCGCCTTCGGTATCTATGCCAGGCCTTGTAAGCCCGCCTGGGCTACGACGGGTTCCTGAAGAAATCAAGGAATGGCGCGGCCTGGCCTGGTCTTCTCTCCCTCTCTCTCCCCCCCCCGCACCCCCAGCAATGGTTTGGCCCGGAGCGGAGGCTGTAAGAAGCGGCCGGAAGCGGAAGAGCGCGAGGGAAGTGGCGGTTGAGGGAGAAAAGCGCGGGAAGAGCGGCGGAGCCAACCAAGTGAGTAAGGCGGGGGGGGGGGAGATGGGGCTGAGAGGGGAGGCGGGAAGCAGACGGGCGAGGCGAGGCGCGGGCCCGGAGGGGGAGCGAAGGGAGCCGGGTTCCCGCAGCCTCCGCCGGCTCGTCTCTCCCTCGGAAGAATCCCGGGCTCCGCGCTGTCTCCCCCCCCCTCCGCGGAGATGGTCTGTCCCGGCCTTTCAAGGCGCCGCCGCTGAGGGGGAAGAAAGCGCTTCCTTCGGAGGCCTCTGGCGGCGGGGGGGGCGGGGGGGGCGGGGGCTCCGCGCGGAGAAGCGCAGGGACGCCGAGGTAGGAGAAATACCTGAGGGAGCCCGTCCTCTCGCGAGAATGGGCCTCTTCCCGCGTGGTCTGGGGGGGCGCGGAGGGGGAGGAGGCGGGGGGGGGCAGGCCAGAAACGGGGAGCGGGGAGCAACAACCTCCACCCCGTCACTCTTCCATGGGGAGCAGGGATGTGTTGCAAACGCACACAGTGAGTAATTGTGAACGGAGAAATCTGAGGGCTCCTTGGACAAAAAACAAGGACCCCTGCCAGGAATCCCAGAGCCAAACAGCAGCCAGTCGGCTTGGGCTTGATTGAAGACTGTCGCCACAGGACTCCCACCTGCCACCAGGTGGAACAAGATGGAAGCCCCCAACAAAAGAGAACCCAAACTTTTATTAGCTGCTAATCCCCATGTTACACCCCCCCAACTACATCACTCATACATCATGAAAGGGGAGGTCTGGTTGGCCAGAGGCGGCTTAGTCCTGCTAGCCATATGACCTAGAAGCTGTACACCGGCTCCCTCGGCCAGTAAAGCGAGATGAGCGCCGCAACCCCAGAGTTGTCCACGACTGGACCTAACGGTCAGGGGTCCCTTTACCTTTAATCCCCATGTTACATCCCCCCCAAACTACATCATGGTTACATCATGAAAGGGAAGGTCTGGTGGCCGTAATCTGAGCATCCTGGACCCTGCCCCATGGTTCCCCTTGCCCTCCACCAAACACCCATCAAGTGTAGCAAAAGAGACATTTACATTTCCCTGTTTCCCAGCCAAGTTAATCCCACCCTTTTGTCTCCATCTGGGTTTGTTATTTCTGGAATGGCTACCTCTCTGGCACTCAGGTATCGGGAGGCCAGGGATTATCGCTCAGGCAGAGGGGCTGCTGAGTAGCTGAGCTCACAGGTCTAGATGAATTTCTGAAGTTTTCCAAGGGAGCCAGTACATAGGTACATTTATCAGTGAATTCTTACATTTGGTATCGTGCAGCAAAGGCCCTTGGAATAGACAGGAAGAAACTGTGATGGGGGCAAATCACAAAAGTCACAAAAATGATTGTGCTGATTTTGGTAGTGGGCTGCATGTGCAGGATATCTGCTGGAGGGGCAACCCCCACCCCCCAACCTATACATAAATTCCTGCAACAGGGCCTGGCGTGCCCTGTGCCCTCCTTGGCAGGGTGGCGTGCAGAGAGTTGCAGCCCAGCTGGTGCCAGACAGCTTCCCCTACTTTCCTTTGGAGGCCAAGGACCTCCGGACACACTGCCCAGGCCTGTGCACCTGTCATTTATCAGTGAATTCTTACATTTGGTATCGTGCAGCAAAGGCTCTTTGAATAGATAGGAAGAAACTGTGATGAAGTGTTTTGTTGGGACAAGTCACCAAAGTGATTGTGCTGGTTTTGGTAGTCGGCTGCATGTGCAGGATATCTGCTGGAGGGGCAACACCCCCCCCACCTATACATAAATTCCTGCAACAATACAAAGACAGGTGCATTCACAACATTCTGCCAAAATAAGGCGAGAAACCTCCATTTCCCTTGTAACCTGAAAACTGACCAATCAGGCGCCACTTCGTTTGACAGCCACCCAATCAGAAACAGTGTTGGCAGCCCCTTAAACTTCAAATCCCCTTAATGGACAATGGCCTTTATAAGAAGAGCTGCGTAAATAGCAGGCGAACTCTGCAGCGCTCAGAAAAACCCTCTGCAAAGAGCAGGTCAACATCTCACCCATCAAACAGCAGGGCTTAAAACTGAACCATAAAATCATAGAACTGTAGAGCTGGAAGGGACCACGAGGGTCGTCTAGTCCAACCCGGTGCAACACGGGAATCTTTTGCTTTACAGAAAAGCTCAAGATACAGGTTGATCTGCCCACATTTAGTTGTTATCTCTGAGAAATGTAGAAAATAACAGGATATATTTACACGAATTCTTCAAACTTAGGCGACCCTTTAAAAATTAGCTGATGAAGGTGAATACGTCGAAACACGGCCCTGTCCTGGTCTCTGATCCATAATTGACTTCTGACTTCTGCTCAGTGATTGAAACTAAGATCTTCACGTCGAATCTGACTATGCACTCACGTGAACTTTTCTCTACTCATAAATTCTTATCTCTAATACTGTAACGAATCATTGTATTATACATATCCTTATGAGTTTGAGTTTGTAATCTTTGTTTCAGTTCGTAATCTCTATTTGTGTTTGTAATCCTTGTCAGAATACTTACTTTTGAATGGATTAGTTTTTGTTACTATTGACTGTTGACTTGTGAGTAGGGACCACTCCCACTACTGAAACTTATACTGGCCAGAGTTCATGGTGTGCTTTTTTCTTGGTATATTTAATAACAAGAACTCCAACTTATTTAACGTCGTTCTCTACCGACTGAGCCTTCCCAGGTTTGTGGAAATCATCAGTTAAGTCAATAAAACCCTGTTGTATGAATGGAAAGCAATGGAAAAACACTGTAAATATCCAAACAAACTGTTTTATTTTGTACAGGAGGGTAAAGCAAGAAATACAAAAGCATAAATAAAGTGTTTCTGAGCCGCAGTGATGGGCAGAGAAGGGGTGGCCATAATCCCAGAAGCAGAAGGGCACCAACTCGGACCTTTTCCTCTCAGCTGTCAATGGGCCACCAGACCTGATAAAGGGAAAGACAGAAAATCATACTGTATAATCACAATATTGGCACAAGAGACTGGATGAGCAGAACTGAGCTGACGTAACTGTAATGCCAAAAGGAACGTAAAATATTTGCTCCGAGAGGAAAAGGCAGGCAATACACTGACACCTTGACTGACAGGTGACAGGTCATGGACTCAAAGGACTGTCTCTCACTCCACCTGTTTTATGGCAGGGCATGAGATTTGAATGAAGCTTCTCTGAAATGAATTGTGGAGGGGAAATGTAACTTCTAAAAGGAGTTACATGCCTTTGTTTGGGGCTTATTCTTTCCTGGCTTAGAGGTTGAAAGCTTATCGCAACAATAAAGACAAGGCTTAATAGCTGCTTCTTGCTTTCCTATACCTGGCTGTGGTTTCTTGATTTATCCTGACCGGTGAAAGGACCTCGCGGGGCGCACTGCAACCAGGGATACCCAGATTTCAAGTCACCTTTGCAACCACGAAAGGACGATGGGGCTGAATAGCCGCTTTTTGCTGGCATTTATTTCTCTGACCTGCACGAGGACCTCTGGGGATAACTTGTCCACTGCAACCAGCAATGCCCAGATTTCCATTCCAAAAGGAACCAAAGCTATTCTTCAGCAGGGTGCAAACTGGGAGTTGCCTTGGGGCATGCACAGAGTACACACGATGGGTGGGCAAAGGGGAATGCTGAACCGCGGGCCCTCTCTCCCATCCCCCTTTGGCCTGAGACTCCTGGCACCCCCCCACACCCTGCCTCCACCCAACCCAGGCATGTCCTGTGTTGCTCCTGCAGTCAGAGAAGGGGGTCCTCTAGCCACTCGGGCAAACAGATCCCCAAGTCCTGCTTCCCCTCCCTCTTTTTCCTGGACCATAAGAGCAGGGCCCCCATTTTCCGAGTAAGCTGGGCCTTCATGTCCGAATGATCTTTTCTCTTGCAGGCAGACAAGTTCCTGACCACTCACCTGAGGGGCATGTGGGCAGCCCCCTCAAACCTGCACCACAGATCCAGGGCCACGGCCTGCTTTTTTCGCTGCCGGGCTCTGCAAACCTCGGGTTAATAATGCACATGTGAATGAGACAACCAACCTTGGCGGGCACAAAAAGGGGGTTTGCGCACCAAGGACCCAAGATCAGACATCAGGCACGGCACCTTTTATTGGAAACTGTGTATACAGACGGGGATGGGAGGAACAAAGTCTCCCGTGTGTCTCCCCCCATCACAACCTTGCGTCCCCTGATGCTGCTTCGGGTCAAGTCTGGGTCCGTCTAGGTGATGAGGAGCTGCTGAGAGGCCGGGAGGCCGCAGGATTCTTTATGGGCATCGAAGAGCTCCTTCAGGGCCTCGACGTAGAGAGCGTGGAAGCTGTTCACCTCGTCCTCGGTGGGGCGCGGGCGGAGCGGGACTGGGATAGGCTTCCCCACTGCAGGAGGGAGAGGAAACATGGGTGGTTGGGGGGGGTCTGCTCTGCCCCTCGCCCCCACCCCATGGCAGCCAGGGCCTCCCCACCCCAGCAGCTTTGCACCCTGGCCTTGGGTTTTAGGGTGGCTTAGGTGCAGGAATGGAGGGGACCCCAAGGGTCATTTAGCCCAACCCCTTGATTAATGGCCAACCAACCTCTGCTTAGAAACCTCCAAGGAAGGGGAGAAGGAAGTCGGTGTGTGTGTGCACGCACGCACACAATGGCAGCTCCCTCCATAGCAAGCCCCATAAAACGAGGCGGCTCGTTTGATTTCTGCATTGCAGAGGGGTTGGACTAGATGACCCTTGGGGGTCCCATTCAACTCCACAGGTCTCCGATTCAGTTCTAGGAGAGGGCGAAAGGGAGATGCACCAGAACCTGCTGTTTTATACGATGCTGAAGAGTTTGTGGCTCTTTGCAATCAGGTTGGTGAGTTGGGGAGATTTTGGGGTGCAGGGCGAAGGCTAAGGAAGGAACGGGGAGCCTTGTGGGTCCTTACCCACCACCGTGAGGGGAGCAGCCATAGGCTGGATCCCCCAAGAGGTGCTGGAGAAGAGGCCCCTCCCGCTGAAGAGACAAGGGGCGAAGCCGGTCAGCTGCTTGAAACCGAGCTGGAGGCGGCGAACGAAGCTGCCCTCAGGGAACCGGATCTGTCGGTAAATGTCGTTCTCCCCAAAGGTGTAAACGGGCACCAGGTCAGCCCTGCGAGGAGGAAGAATTTACTTTCTGTTTTGAGAGAGGGAGAGACAGCATGTCGCTGCGCTCTCCCGGGTCGTTGATTTATTTTGCTGCTGTACAATAAATCACTTCTTAGATTAGAAGGAGCTGTGTATGAGGGTTTCTCTGCATGCCTCAGATTCCTACACACACACTTGCTATCTGTTATGCTCTGTTTAAGCCAGGAGGAGCAGAGCGGCGTATCGGAAGAGTGCTGGACGCCAAAGCACTTCAGCTGTTTGCAGCCGAAACAGACGTTCAACAAAACAGGTTATGGCTCATAACTCACAGGTTATGGAGTCAGCCGCCCAGGCGATGTGGCAAACTCTTGAGAGGGTCCATCACAGAACCACAGCAGGAGCCAAAATCAATGTCGCCAGAAGTTTGTTTGAGCTGAGGCTACGTCCGGGGGACAGCATCAGAGAACATGTGACAAAAATGGTGGCTGTGTTTAACCGACTGAAACAGTTAAACGTGAATTTTCCAGAAGATTTGAAAGTTTACATTCTTCTGAGCTCACTAGACAAGAGTTATGACAATTCGTGCCTAACTCTAGAAGCCATTCCCCTTGCCGACCTAACGTTGCAGTTTGTCTCAGGTCGCCTATGCGATGAGGAGAAACATCAGCAGAGAGAGGGGCACGCGCTGGCCCAGGCAGTCCTGCTTGCAAGAGTGGGGGGCAGTGAAAGAGGACACCGTGAAGGCTTTTGCTACGAGACGTTATCGTTGTGGCTCGGAAACCCACCTGCGTAAACAGTCCCAAGGAAGCTGCACAGAATGCCTCCAAGACCGTTGCCCCGGGCAACCAGATTAAGGGAACGGCCCGGCATGGGAACGCAAGGAAAGGTCCCAGGGGAACTGAGAGAGATGCAACGTCACGTCATTTGGCAGTTTCCATAGGAAGGACAGGGACCTTCTGTTCTCGCAATTGCTTCATTGGGGCAAAATCCACCAGGAAGCACTGCCATGCTCACTAGGCCCGAGATATTGCTGACCTGCGCCTAACACGCCCCCCCGGACCCCCCCTTGCCCCCTTGGTGCCCCTACCCGTGTTGCAGCGCCAAGCGCACGAAGCCCTTCCTCCCCTGAAGGCGGACACAATGCTCTCCGGGGGCGCTGTCCAGCGACTCGGACGCGCCCCCCACCACGATGGCCACCGCGTGCCCGGGGGGACCACTCAGGAGGAAGTCCAGGGACCTTTTGTTGACTGAGACCATCCCTGGAAGTGGGAGGAAGCAAACATTCTTGTGGGTGTGAAACATCTCCAGGGGTTCCCTGCTTTGCGGAGGGTTGGACTAGAGGACCCTCACGATTCTCCTACAACTCTGAAATTCTGCGAGTTGGTTAAAGGGCAAAAGGGTCGCTGGCAAAGGATCAGCGCGTCTGGAAGTGGTTGGAGGAGACACGGTGTCTAACTGATTGAGGTTGAATCCTGACAAGACAGAACTACTGTTTTGGGGGGCAAAGGCGGCAGGCAGGTGTGGGGGACTCCCTGGTCCTGAATAGGGCAACTGTACCCCTGAAGGACCAGGTGCGCAGCCTGGGAGTCATTTTGGACTCACAGCTGTCCCTGGAGGCGCAGGTCAGTTCTGTGTCCAGGGCGGCTTTCTACCAGCTCCATGTGGTACACCGGCTGAGACCCTCCCTGCCTGCAGACTGTCTTGCCAGAGTGGTGCATGCTCTGGTTATCTCCCGCCGGGACTACTGCAATGCGCTCTACATGGGGCTACCTTTGAAGGTGACCCGGAAACTACAACTAATGCAGAATGCAGCAGCCAGACTGGTGACTGGGAGACCACATAACACCAGTCTTGAAAGACCTACATTGGCTCCCAGTACGTTTCTGAGCACAATTCAAAGTGTTGGTGCTGACCTTGAAAGCCCTAAATGGCCTCGGTCCAGGATACCTTGAAGGAGCTTCTCCAGCCCCATCGTTCAGCCTGGATACTGAGGTCCAGAGCCAAGGGCCTTCTGGCGGTTCCCTCCCTGCCAGAAGTGAAGCTACAGGGCAGAGGGCCTTCTCAGTAGTGGTGCCCGCCCTGTGGAACGACCTCCCATCAGATGTCAAAGAGAAAAACAATTAGCGTAGATTACGGTGTATTAGGCGACTGGGCAGCTGCCAATTCGGGGGGTTGACTTATATGGCCAGTCTTATACGCGGCAGCTTTGCTGGGCAGCAACAGTGGGCGGCGGGCTCCACTCCACACCAGGAGGAAGCCCCCCAGCAAAGCCAGCTTAGCATTGCTGGGCAGCTTCCTCCCGGCGCAGAGCCTGCCACTCGCTGCCGCTGCCCGGTGAACCCATACCCAGCATATAAGACGACCTCTGACTTTTTGGGGAATTTTCCGGTGTTAAAAAGTCGTCTTATATGCCAGAATCTACGGTATCTTACTTTTAGGAGACATCTGAAGGTTTAGGGAAGTTTTTAATGTTTGGTGTTTTATCGTGTCTTTAATATTCTGTTGGAAGCCACCCAGAGTGGCTGGGAAAACTCAGCCCCATGGGGGGGGGGTATACATAATAATTATCACCATCATCATTTGCACAAACAAACGCCCCTTTAGGGAGCAAGAATTGCAGGAAAAACAGACATTTTTGCTGGGGAATTCTATTCCCAGGGGCTCTGGGAGGGCATTCCTGAGACTGGGGTGGTTCCTCCCATTGGATGGGCCAGGCAGGGTTCTTGAAGATGGTCGTTAGGGGAGGGGTCACCCCACTTCCCCACCCCCACCATTCCTCGCCCCGTTGGCCTCACCTGAGCTCATCATGTACTCCCGGTAGACTGGTATGCGGAACAGCCCTGCGAGGGCGGCCAGGCTGGGGCGGAGGCCAGGGAAGGTGCGGGAAAAGCCCGTGGCCTCGGTGCAGAAGGCGGAATAGGCACCCGCGCAGATGATCCCGTGGGGGTGGGAGCCCAGGATGTAGTTCCGCGTCGGGGGCAGCTCGGCCGTTTTCACCAGCTGCAAGGCAAGAGGGGCGAGTCCTTTGGCATTTGGACCCCCAGCTGAATGTCACATTCAGAGGCCAGCAGCCTTTGACGGCCGCCGCCTCCTGCTTCTCTGTGATCTGGTCTCCGGGTGTTCCAGAGACCCTGAGCATCCTTCAGGAGCCCTGCCAGCCCCTTCTCATACCTTGATGGGGAAATAATCCCGGTGGAACTCACAGACTCTGCAGCGCCTCACCCAGTCGCTGCGGCGCCCACCTGCAAAGGCAAAGGTTCAGGCAGGGGACGGAGTCAGAGAACTGTGGGGTTGGAAGGGGACCCCCAGGGGTCATCCAGCCCAACCCTCTGCAATGCAGGAATCGCAGCTGAGGAATCCCTGGCAGGTGACAACCCGACCTCTGCTTAAAAATTCATTTAATTATGACGTGCTGATGTTTAATTTTAGTGTTTATTATTAGATTCTAATGGATTATTGCATATTGCTTTACTTGGTGTAAGTTATTTCAAAGTTATTGTGACTTTTTATGTAGGATCTGATTGTTACTATTAATACTTGATGTTTTATTATTATTGTGTGTGTATGTTGGAAGCTGCCCACAGTGGCTGGGGCAGCCCAGCCAGATTATAAATAAAATTATAATCAATCAATAATGAGGAGCAAGATGCTCCTTGGTGTCCCTTCCAACTCTGATTCCATGTTATATTTTGGGGAGGGTTCTTTTGATTTGTGTCAATTACAGGATTTCGTGTGTGTTTTTATAGCAAAATTTAATAAGTAATGATAAATACATAAATAAATGCAGCTGATTTTTCTGCCCTCCATAGAGAGAGAGAGAGAGAGAGAGAGAGAGAGAGAGAGAGAGAGAGATGAAATGCCTTCTGCCATTGTGTCATTTATTGGAAACTGTCTTGGAAAATAGCTAATAGTAAATAGCAGTGAGGAAAACAGGTTTGGGATGGTTGCAAGCTGCCCCAGCGGAAGGGGGTGAGCTGGAGGAGGAGGGGCAGGGCGAGGCAGCAGCTCCAGCTGTGTGGGTCTGGGTGTGGGGCTCAGCACCCTTCTCAGACAAGGAGAGGCGCCTTTCACCTGACCTCCGGGTAGGGTTGGGGGCAGTGCCGGATTTACCTATAAGCTAAACAAGCTCTAGCTTAGGGCCCCACTCCCTTGGGGGCCCCAAAAAGATTTAAAGGGAAAAAACCTGGATGTACATATCCGAAATGTAAGATAAAAAACAAATAAAATAAAACCTACCTACAGGAAGAGTGTTTTGTGTTGTGTAGGCTCCTGTGATGTAAGTCACGGGCCCCGCCTGCTAGCCTGTTCCCTTAATTATCCCTGGTTTGCTCATTTCTATATATAGGGTACCTACGATCTGCATCTGGGACGCGGGTGGCGCTGGGGGTTACACCACAGAGCCTAGGACTTGCCGATCAGAAGGTTGGCGGTTCAAATCCCCGCGACGGGGTGAGCTCCTGTTGCTCGGTCTCAGCTCCAGCCCACCTAGCAGTTCGAAAGCACGTCAAAGTGCAAGTAGATAAATAGGTACCATTCTGGCGGGAAGGTAAACGCCATTTCCATGCGCTGCTCTGGTTTGCCAGAAGCAGCTTAGTCATGCTGGCCACATGACCCGGAAGCTGCACGCCGGCTCCCTCGGCCAGTAAAGCGAGATGAGCGCCACAACCCCAGAATCGGCCACGACTGGACCTAATGGTCAGGGGTCCCTTTACCTTTACCTTATAATCTGCATGGACTGTTTGCATGGCTTTAGATACCTACAGTGGTGCCCCGCAAGACGAATGCCTCGCAAGACGAAAAACTTGCTAGACGAAAGGGTTTTGCGTTTTTTGAGTTGTTCCGCAAGACGAATTTCCCTATGGGCTTGCTTCGCAAGATGAAACGTCTTGCGAGTTCTTGCGAGTTTGTTTCCTTTTTGTTTAAGCCGCTAATAGCCGTGCTTCGCAAGACGAAAAAACCGCAAGACGAAGAGACTCGCGGAACGGATTAATTTCGTCTTGCGAGGCACCATTGTGTTAGGCCCGTCAATTACCTTATAGCATATATTCAACACAAAAAACAGTGACAGTTTGTTGTGGACAAAAGACAGCTGGACATATAAAGGGCCCCATCACCTTCAGTAGCTTAGGGCCTCATCAAACCCCAATCTGGCCCTGGTTGGGGCAATCGAACTCACCTCTCTGTGGCGTATCCCAGTCGAATATCCACCAGGCGAAATACAGGGCGCTGATAGGCCAGAAGGAGGTGAAGAGCAGGTAGGCCAGGAGAACGGAGAAGAAGGCACCTGGGGGGGGGGGAGAGGGAAGAAGTCCTGGAGATTCTGTGGATTCTTGTTTTTATGTTGTATGCTGCATATGTCATTGCAAAATTCTGATTTGAAAAACCAAATAAATTTATTTTTTTAAAAAAACAATATCACAATGTGGACTTCAAACCGGTTTTGGATGATATATCGATATTTCGCCCAACTCTGAGCGCAAGAGCAGCGCTCCCCCCTCACTGGGATTCAGAGGCCCTGCCTGGGACCACAACCCCGATTTCACGGGACCCCCGAGGGTTTGATCCGAAGCCCCCCTAAACCTAGAAGGACATTTTAGGTTGGAAGGGGCACCCCAGGGCCATCTAGCCCAACCCCCTGCGGTGCTGACTCCCTAGTCCAGACTCACCTGGCGGAAAGGTGCTTTGAAAAAAAGAGGGGGTTTGGCTTTTGGGGGAAGGATGTGAAATAAAAAAAAAAAAGGTCTTTTGTATATAATAAATGTTCATAAATGTACCAATCAAACACGTACATAAATATATGAATCACATGTCTGAAGCTGCACAGGAAAACAGCCCGGAAACCATTTTGACCCCCAAACTGACCAAACGATTTCCCTGCAAGGTCGAAGGAAGATGGAAAAACCTCCCCATTGTCTTTTCCTTCACAAATCCTGTCTTAAGGGTATGTCTGTGTTTGAATAGGGTGTGAGCCTGTGACCTGGCCCAGGAACTAAGCATTTGTCACCACGAAAGACTGGCCAGGCTCCCCAGGGTATCCAATCAAGTGAGCATTAACAGGTAACCTGCCAGACAGGAGGTAAACAACGCACTCAGATTTCTGCTGTAGACCGCCCTTTCTGTGATGTAGGCATGATGTATCTGGGGGTGGTCTTGGACTCCAGGGCGGCCAATTTAAAATGTCTATATAAGGGCGGGCACACCTTGATTCGGGGTCCTCCTCCTCCTTTCCTGCGTGTGAAGGGGGCACCCTGTTGCAACAGTTCAATAAAGATCAGGCTTACTAGCTGCTTTGCTTCTCAATATTCTCTACTTGGCCTCTGTTCTTTTCTCCGACTGATGGAGAACCTGCAAAGGACTCTATATGGGCTCTTGTGTCCCCCATAAGGAAATAAGGGAAGATTTAAGTTTATTACAGGGGCCTGGCCTGCCAGAGGACCTCCCAAGGGCCATGGCCCCAGGAAGAGATGGAGGCCAAGCTGCCCCTCTTCCCTGAGCACCCCCTGCCCCTCTCCCACCCACCCAACTTACCAAAGAAGAAGAAGGTGAGGACCCACTGGAAGACGCTAAGAGCCTCCAGGTACTTCTGCAGCGCCATCTTCTGACCCTGGGTCTCAGGAAGCTTTGGACCCCAGGTGGGCCTGCAATAAGGACGCTGCTGTCACCCAGGGGAGGCAAAGGGGACCTGGCTGAGCTCTCCTCCGAAAGGAGACAAGGGGTGTCAGATTCCTTTCTTTTGACTCCCAGCCCTGCCTGGCACCTGCCTTGCTGGCCCTCAGCTCCCTCCCCTTGGCCCTCATCCCAGGGTCGCCCCGCCTTCTTGGCCCACAAGACAAAGGTTGGGGTGCCAGGATGGATTGCCCCATCTGCCTGCCTCCCTTCTCCAAACCACGGAGAACGGAGGAAGCTGCTCTCGAGGAGATAATCATCATCATCATCATCAAATTTTATTTATTTCCCACCCTCCCCAGCCAAAGCCGGGCTCAGAGCAGCATAAAATGCAATAAAAAGCAGGGAAGAACCATTTTCAAAACAACTGATGCGTTTCAAAAACAGTGGGACTTACGGTAGAACCATAAAGCGGTATAGTTGGAAGGGACCCCCAGGGGTCATCCAGCCCAACCCCTTGCAAGGCAGGAATCGCAGCTTTGGTGGCACGGTAGCTCTAGGGAAGAAAGTGCCTCTGAGCAGGTGAAGAGTGCTCTGAGGATCCGCAGTTGCAGCTGCCTACCTTTCAAAGGGACCAAGCGCAGCTCCTCCTGATGGCCTTTAGGTGCCCCTGGAAGAAAGACAGGGTGAGAAATCACAGGGTTTCTGAAGCACCCTGTGGGTGGGGGTGTTGGGTGCAGTTAAAAGGTTGCCCCCTCCTCCTCCTCCGTCTCCTGCCAGGCAGGGCAGTGAGGTCCAATATGACCTGACCCTGGGGGGGGGGCAAAGGTAGAAATTACGCAAACCTTTCCTGGCAATGACATTGCTTCCTGCCTCAGGGCAGGGCAGCCTCTCTACAAATTAGCATTTATATATCCAAATATTTTCCTCCAGAAATCTGTAAGCATCAGACATTGCATAAGGAGACGCTTCAAAGAGGCATTCTCGTTTTGGCACCTCCAGCAAGACGTCCTTGTAGATCATCCCTTTCTATACTGCTGTATCGGAGCCCAATATTATTTTTGGTTGTATAAGACGTACCGTATTTTTCGCCCTATAGGGCGCACTGGCCCATAGGACGCACCTTGGGGGTTTTGGGGGAAAATGAATAAAAAATATATATTCCCCCCCCCCAGCCGCAGGGCTGGGGTGGGGGAAGCCCGAGCTTCCCCTGATCCCAGCCCCCAGAACAGGCTGCTATCCGCAAGCCTTGCGAGCCCGCGGGAACTCCCGCCGGGCTCGCAAGGCTTGCGGATAGCTTCCTGAAGCCTGGAGAGCGAGAGGGGTCAGTGCGCACCGATGCCTCTTGCTCTCCAGGCTTCAGCGAAAGCCTGCATTCGCCCCATAGGACGCACACACATTTCCCCTTCATTTTTGGAGGGGAAAAAGTGCGTCCTATAGGGCGAAAAATATGGTAGTTTATAATCTAATGGCACATTAGCCACAGAAGGTAAAACAGTGGTTTACAAAAAATATATATCAAAAAATCAAAACAATCCAATGAAAACATGAACATCCACAATTAAAATCCACAAATAAACATCAGACGCATGGAGGGCCTTCGAAATTCTGGGACCGTCCCTGGAAAATCAAGACACTTGGAGGGTATGGCAGGAAACTCTTAATCTCAAGGTCGCGGGTTCGAGCCCATGCTGGGCCAAAGGTTCCTCTTTTTCATTTTTTCATTTTCAATTTTACAAAGAATCAAAACGCAAACATCATATTTCCTTTGAATCCCCCCCCCCCTTGTGGACCCTTAGGTTATAATTTTTGTTCTGCATCTCCGCACTGACTCCAGTTATTATAAGTCCTTACTCCAATCCATGATTTGAATTTTTACTACACGTTTTCTGTCAAACCTAAGAAGGATTGTAGTTATTTACAATAATTTTTTTCAAATGCATTTTAAACTCTCCCCATTCTTTATTGAAATTTGATTCTTCCTGGCTCCTGATTCTTCCGATGAATCCTGCATTGCGGGGGGGGGGGGTTGGACTAGATGACCCCCCGGCTTCCCTTCCAGCTCTACAATCCTATCAGTGTTCATAAGTTGCCCATATATACAATAATAGAATAGCAGAGCTGGAAGGGGTGGGTCATTAGTCTACCCCCCCCCGTGCAATGCAGGAATATTTGGCTCAGCGTGGGGCTCGAACCCATAACCCAGGAATGGGGAGGTGGGTTGGCTGGGGGTGGGGAGAGAGAGGAAAGAGACCCCAGCCAGGAAGAGCAGGGTTTTTAAGGAAGAGGGGGGGAGTAGGGGGAAGACTGATTTCCACTTACCGTATTTTTCGCTCCATAAGACACACTTTTTTCTTCCTAAAAAGTAAGGGGAAATGTCTGTGCGTCTTACGGAGCGAATGTGTGGTCCCTGGAGCCGAATTGCCCAGGGGCAAAAAGCAGATCATGCTTCTTTTTTTGAAAGAGGGAAGGGGGTGTTGAAACAAAGCCGCTGATCGGCAAGCGATCGGGAGCGAGATAAGGGACGCTAGCGGAGGCTGCCTGGGAGGGGGGAGGTAAAAGCCCATGGATCCTCAGGATTTTAGCATTGGGTCACCCCAAATTCACCACCAGATCACATAGCATGTCCGTGACTACAGCCTGCACCCCAAAAATCACGCACCCACTGTTCTGTGGGGCCGCAATGTGGCAAAAACGTGGTTACAAAGCACAGATCCACATGGATCCTCAGGATTTTTGCATTGGGTTGTAGCCTTTCAGGCCTTTCCCACGGGTCGGATGTGCATTGCTCCTGTCAGCGAGCCAAGAAAGTTGCGAGAAGGCTGATCAGCTGGATGCGCTGCTGGCGGCTAGGTCATCTTTTACTGAGAAGAGGAGAAAGCTTTGTTCCTTTCAGCTACTTTGTGTTAAGCTTTGTGTTATACAGCAGAGCTAATGCATTTTAGGTTTGCATCCCCAAAGAAAGAATTTGGGAAGTCTTGAGGCCTAGGGAAGTCTTGAGGCCTAGTTGGGGTGACTACACACTAATTGGGGTGACCACACAGTCAGGATTTGGGTATCCTGTCCCTTCATTCCCCTCCCCTTTTATTTTGGACAGCCTTCTGCCCCATGGAGGCACTGGCTGATATTCTTGGGCTAGTGCTATATTCTGGGGCCGAACCATTCGTGACACCATTTTATGCATCATATTTTGCAAGCATTGCAAGAAGCAAGGTACACAGGAGCAGAAAAGAAGCAAAATTATCAATGGGCCTAGTAACATCATTAAAAGTCCTCAAAACCACCCTAGGCCACTTTTTCAATTTCTGCTGCCAAATTTCGAATAGCTTCAGCATGGTCAGAGATGTTAAAGCAACAGGCCCCTCCTGTCAAATTTAACGCCACACAAAACCCGCCCTGTCGCGCCAGGAGAAAGTCCAGCCCTAAGCGGAGCTGAAGGACTGGGTGGCGATTAACCGGAGGGCTGTGGTTGTGGCATTTCCACACACCCAATACACATCATACACACTACCTCCCGCTTCTGAAGCCCTTGCCAAGTGCGTCGGGCACGTAGTTAGAGTACAGCCAGAAAGAGTTCCTCGTGCGGACTCAGTCACGGTTGTCTTGGCTGGGAAGGTACGATTGCAACGGGAGGTCCCCACATACGTCAGATTGTTACTGGCGCCCTCAGACTGGTTCACACACAGCCATCCAGGAATTCGGTGAACCTGAAAAGGGATAGAATGGTTCCATAAAAAAGAATTGTTTCCCAGAGGGGGGAAGCCAAAAATTGGGGCCGTAACTGAGGACTCATTCCAAGGCACAGGGAGGAGGGGCATTCCTCCCAAAGCATCTGTAGGTCCCAGAAATCCCAGAAATCCTTAAATAAGAGTCACGGGGGAATGATTAATGGACTTCAATGTCTGTACACTAATGCGCAAAGCATGGGAAATAAGATGAGCTTGAGCTCTTGGTACAGCAAACTAAATATGACATAATAGGCATCACTGAAACCTGGTGGGATAAGTCCCACGATTGGAATGTAATAATGGGGGGATACAATCTATTTCAGAGAAACAGACCAGACAAGAAAGGAGGAGGAGTGGCGTTATATGTCAGGGATGTGTATACCTGTGAAGAGATCCAAGATTTAGAACCTCAAAGCCAAAGTGAGAGCATTTGGGTCAAAATTAAGGGAGAGAAGAATAACAGTGACCTCATTGTGGGAGTTTACCATAGATCCCCAAGCCAAACGGAGGACATAGGTGATGCCTTCCTGGAACAGATGGCCAAGCATGCAAAAGGAACGGAGATAGTAGTAATGTGGGACTTCAATTACCCGGATATTTGTTGGATGTCAAACTCAGCCAAGAGCATAAGGTCAAACAGATTCCTCACTGGCCTTGCAGACAACTTCATTGTCCAGAAAGTGGGAGAAGCAACAAGAGGAACAGCCATTTTAGATCTGGTCCTAACCAATGTTGATGACCTGGTTAGTGGGGTAGAAGTGGAAGGATCATTAGGCGCGAGTGATCATGCTCTTCTGACGTTTACTATACAGCGGAAAGGAGCAGCCAAGCATACTAGGACTCAATTTCTTGACTTTAAGAAAGCCGACTTCATAAAACTTAGGGAAGTGCTGGGTGAGATCCCATGGACAGTAATACTAAAAGGAAAGGGAGTTCATGATGGCTGGGAGTTTGTTAAGAGGGAGATACTAAAAGCACAACGTCAGGCAATACCAATGAGACGGAAACATGGAAGGTGCCTAAAGGAGCCAGGGTGGCTATCTAAAGAACTTTTAACTAGTTAAGATTAAAAAAGGATGTGTACAAAAAATGGAAAAGGGGGGAAACCACCAAAGAGGAATTCAAACAAATAGCCAGCACGTGTAGACACAAAGTCAGAAAAGCTAAAGCACAGAATGAGCTCAGGCTTGCTAGAGAGGTTAAAAGCAACAAAAAAGGCTTTTATGGGTATGTTCGTAGCAAAAGGAAGAACAAAGAAACAGTGGGG
Organism: Podarcis pityusensis; assembly: GCF_964106645.2. Taxonomy (NCBI): domain Eukaryota; kingdom Metazoa; phylum Chordata; class Lepidosauria; order Squamata; family Lacertidae; genus Podarcis; species Podarcis pityusensis. The sequence continues at coordinate 54,745,516 of NC_138038.1, read as the reverse complement.
TCACTCAGAGGAGAAGATGGTGAAATGCATACAGGGGACACAGAAAGGGCTGAACTCCTCAATGCCTTCTTTGCCTCAGTCTTCTCCGATAAAGAAAACAATGCCCGACCTGAAGAATTTGGAGCAAATGATTCAGCAGAGGAAACACAGCCCAGAATAACTAAGGAGATAGTACAAGAATACTTGGCTAGTTTAGATGTATTCAAGTCTCCAGGGCCAGATGAACTGCATCCAAGAGTATTAAAAGAACTGGCAGATGTGATCTCAGAACCACTGGCAGTCATCTTTGAGAATTCCTGGAGAACAGGCGAAGTCCCGGCAGACTGGGGGAGGGCAAATGTTGTCGCTATTTTCAAAAAGGGGAAAAGAGAGGACCCAAATAATTACCGCCCAGTCAGTCTGACATCAATACCAGGGAAGATTCTGGAGCAGATCATTAAGCAAACAGTCTGTGAGCACCTAGAAAGGAATGCTGTGAGCACCAATAGTCAGCATGGATTTCTGAAAAATAAGTCATGTCAGACTAACCTGATCTCATTTTTTGACAGAATTACAAGCCTGGTAGATGAAGGGAACGCAGTGGATGTAGCCTACCTTGATTTCAGCAAGGCATTTGACAAGGTGCCCCATGATATTCTTGTAAAGAAGCTGGTAAAATGCGGTCTTGACTATGCAACCACTCAGTGGATTTGTAACTGGCTGACTGACCGAACCCAAAGGGTGCTCATCAATGGTTCCTCTTCATCCTGGAGAAGAGTGACTAGTGGGGTGCCACAGGGTTCTGTCTTGGGCCCGGTCTTATTCAACATCTTCATCAACGACTTGGATGATGGACTCAAGGGCATCCTGATCAAATTTGCAGATGACACCAAACTGGGAGGGGTGGCTAACACCCCAGAGGACAGGATCACACTTCAAAACGACCTTGACAGATTAGAGAACTGGGCCAAAACAAACAAGATGAATTTTAACAGGGAGAAATGTAAAGTATTGCACTTGGGCAAAAAAAATGAGAGGCACAAATACAAGATGGGGGACACCTGGCTTGAGAGCAGTACATGTGAAAAGGATCTAGGAGTCTTGGTTGACCACAAACTTGACATGAGCCAACAGTGTGACGCGGCAGCTAAAAAAGCCAATGCAATTCTGGGCTGCATCAATAGGAGTATAGCATCTAGATCAAGGGAAGTAATAGTGCCACTGTATTCTGCTCTGGTCAGACCTCACCTGGAGTACTGTGTCCAGTTCTGGGAACCACAGTTCAAGAAGGACACTGACAAACTGGAACGTGTCCAGAGGAGGGCAACCAAAATGGTCAAAGGCCTGGAAACGATGCCTTATGAGGAACGGCTAAGGGAGCTGGGCATGTTTAGCCTGGAGAAGAGGAGGTTAAGGGGTGATATGATAGCCATGTTCAAATATATAAAAGGATGTCACATAGAGGAGGGAGAAAGGCTGTTTTCTGCTGCTCCAGAGAAGCGGACACGGAGCAATGGATCCAAACTACAAGAAAGAAGATTCCACCTAAACATTAGGAAGAACTTCCTGACAGTAAGAGCTGTTCAACAGTGGAATTTGCTGCCAAGGAGTGTGGTGGAGTCTCCTTCTTTGGAGGTCTTTAAGCAGAGGCTTGACAACCATATGTCAGGAGTGCTCTGATGGTGTTTCCTGCTTGGCAGGGGGTTGGACTCGATGGCCCTGGTGGTCTCTTCCAACTCCATGATTCTATGAGTGCAGACCGTGCAATTGGTTCGGTTTGCAGAATAAGCCCCCATTTCAGCCATTTATTATTTGTGTTGTGGGCACCCCACTCCCGCATTAGCTGCTTGGTCACCTGAAGGGGTGTGGGCACGCTGACGGCCAGAGGCAGTAAAAATACCACCATGGCCAAAGCCATAGTCACCCACAGCCCTATCTGCACCACTTGGGATCAGGGATCTATTTATCTATTACCTAGTAGGTTATTTGGGCCAGGGGGAGGCTTTAGGTGATTCCTGGAGGCTCCGGGTGGAGCTCTACCAGGTGGCAAGATAACGAATCGGGCTGGGGCGCAATTCCCTGATTGAATGTCCCACACAAATACCCTCCCCTGAAAGAGTGGCGCAAGTCTAGTTCTTGCAGGAGCAACTGGGTGTTCCATTGTGACTGGCAAGGTTTCAAAATCTCATGTTGGAGCAGCTTTTTGATGTGAGCATGCCATGTCCCTTCCAGAGTGAAACAGCAGCTGAAAATAAAACTTTGACAAAGTTCCCAGGAAACTTTCGCTTGCTTTTTTTAAAAGAAGTTACTCTTGAGGTCCTTGCTTAGAGCATGGGGTGGGTAAACTTTGGTCTTCTGGGTTTATGTTGTTGGGCTGTGTGATAGGAATTTTATGGTCTTAGATATATGGTAATATTCATAACTGCACATACCTAGATCAACACAGGAAGACCAACCTGGAACCATTTTGATTCCTAAACTGACCAAATGTTTTCTCTGCAAAGTCAAAATGGAAAAGCCTCCCCATTGTCTCTTCCTTCACAAATCCTGTCTTAATCTGTGTTTGAATAAGGGTGTGAGCCTTATCATTACAAAAGACTGGCCAGGCTCCCAAGGCAATCCAATCAAGTAACCTGCCAGACAGGAAATAAACAAGGACAAGAGAAAAACAACATTTAAATTTCTGTGATGTAGATGGGATGTATCTGAGGGGTGGTCTTAGGTTACACCCCTTGTGTGATGTATGTATAATGTTTCTGGGGGTGGTCTTGATCTACAGGGTGGCAATTTCAAAATTCTTTATAAGGCCTTGTGCGCCACTGTTCTGGGTCCTCCTCCTCTCCTGCAGGTGAGGGGAGCACCCTGTTGCAACAGATCAATAAAGATCAAGCTTACTAGCTGCTTTGCTTCTCAATATTCTCTACTTGGCCTCTGTTATTTTCGCCTACCAATAGGGAACCTATGTAAGGACTCTATATGGGCTCTTGGATACCCCATAAGGGAAAAGGTGTAGCAGGAACCCCCCACCCCAATCATTCAGTTTGTACAAACTTCACACACTCACACTCACACACTACATACGCCACACTTCTGTTATAAATTCATAGAAAAATCAACCATACATCGGATTTGCACTGTTCCATTTTTATTTTACTCCATATGACAAGGACTATCAAAGGGGGGTGGCTTGGTTCTGGTCAGCCATAATCCCTTCACCATCCCAGCACATCCACAGGAGCCCTGCCCAGTTGCTATGCCAACCCTGATGGTCCTAGACAGAAGACCATCAAGATCACAAAGAACTTGCATATGGGAGTGGATTCAGCATGGACTGGAACAAAGGACAATGATCAGATCTTCCCTCTGGGGGCAGGAAACTGCCAACTCCCCTTTGTCTCCTGGAAGTGACTCATGGGGAGGGGGAAAGGAGGAACCAGCCAGGTGACAGGACACTCAGGTTACCACCACAACTCCTCCCTCAACCCCTCCTTTCTGTAATGTATGCATGATGTCAACTCCTCCTTTCTGTAATGTATGCATGATGTTTCTGGGGGTGGGCTTGACCTAGAGGATGGGAATTTCGAAAGTTTTTATAAGGTCTTGCACACCATCTTTCTGGGTCTTTCCTCTCTCTCGCAAGTGAGGGGAACACCCTGTTGCAACAGTTCAATAAAGGCCAAGCCTACAGGCTGCTATTTTGCTCCAAGTTATCCGGTAACAAAGGGCATATTTTTAATTTACAACATCTGTAGCTCCTAATTAGCTCCAGGCAGTATGACCAGCAGTTCAGGATGATGACATAGCAGCCAAGAGATAAGCACGCAAAACTGATGTCCTACTACTTGCATGAATTGAGAAACAGTCTTAAGATACAAGCCGTCCTGTGCTGTTGCTGCAACAGCCTTTAGCAAGAACAGATGAGATTGAATCATTGGGAGAAACCTTATTCCGTATGCTGAACAACCATTGTTGCATCAGGGCCGTAGTCTTCCCACACAAAATGATTACTAGAGACAAAGTATTGCCAACCATTCAGCAAAGGATTATCCAGTTTCTGGGACAGTGGGGGTGCACTGTGTTTGTTTGTTAACGAAGGGGAAAGCAAAGAAGAATCTGGAACCGGACCCCTTCTGCCGCTAGGCGTGGGATGGGATACTGTCTAGCAGCTATGGGATTAGCAAATGGTCATGGGGGGTATATTTCTAGCCATGCCCGGGGGGTTATCTTCGGCCCGTACCTCAGGATTCATGAGGCGCCAGTGTTCCCTGTTACAGTGTTGACCTCATGGGAAGCTGCTTTTGTTGGGCCCGGTCTATCCTAGCAAGTCTCTTCCTCCCCTCTCAGGGCCATTGCCCCATATGCTCCCGGCTGGTGAGGTGGGGTCCAGGCAGGTCCCCCAGGGGGTGGGGGGGTGCCATGTGTGCCGGTCACAAAATGGCTGCCATGGAGGGGGGGCGGTTGTAGGAGAGGCTGAGCGGGGGGGGGGGGACAGCCACCTGCCACTTTTAGGGTTTCAAGGTGAGGGTACTGTTGTAAGAATTCTAAGGTCTCAAATATAAATGCTCATAAAGTAAAAGGCAAACACATACATATGTATATAAACCAGGTGTCTGAAATAGAACAGGAGAGCAATCCTGAAGCCATTTCGACTCTCCCAAATTGACCTCAAATATTCCTCGCAAGGAGGAAGGAAATGGGGAAAGCCCAAAGGGAATATCTTGTATGTGTGCTCTGTTTAACCAAAGTCAGCCAAACAGGCTTATTTTTCACATCCACTGATACCAACATGCTTTCTCTATTTTCTTCCTGCACCTTCGTAAGAAGAACGATACAGTGGTACCTCGGGTTACATGTGCTTCAGGTTACAGACGCTTCAGGTTACACACTCCGCTAACCCAGAAATAGTGCTTCAGGTTAAGAACTTTGCTTCAGGATGAGAACAGAAATGGTGCTCCAGCGGCGCAGCGGCAGCAGGAGGCCCCATTAGCTAAAGTGGTGCTTCAGGTTAAGAACAGTTTCAGGTTAAGTACGGACCTCCGGAACGAATTAAGTACTTAACCCAAGGTATCACTGTACATTGAATAGCGACAGCTGTCCGGTTGTATTTCCTAAACATAAAACAAGCATTTCATTGATAAATGAAGTGGTCGGTTGTGAATTACTCATACCAAAAAGTAGCTTAGAGCATTTAATATAGGAATTCAGTCAGTGGGCTCCCTTTATGGAGTTTTGCTGGCAAGCTCTGCATTTCTCTGGGGAAAGAGAAGGGCCCTGAGCAAAATGCTCTCTGCATGTATTAAAAATTTTTAAAAAGCAGAGTACCTCTCAGCATGCCCAGAGGCCTTTGCCACACACCCTGAAAGGAGCAAAGATAAAGACCTAAAGCCAAACTGACCCTGTTTATGTGTAATTGGGCTTATTCTCAAGGACCAGCTTCATCTGGGACGCAGGATGAGACCCTCCCTGCCTGCAGACTGTCTGGCCAGAGTGGTGCATGCTCTGATTATCTCCCACTTGGACTACTGCAATGCGCTCTACCTGGGGCTACCTTTGAAGGTGACCCAGAAACTACAACTAATCCAGAATGCGGCAGCAGGACTGGTGACTGGGAGCGGCCACCGAGACCACATAACACCGGTCTTGAAAGACCTACATTGGCTCCCAGTATGTTTCCGAGCACAATTCAGAGTGTTGGTGCTGACCTTGAAAACCGTAAATGGCCTCAAAGGCCCAGTATACCTGAAGGAACGTCTCCACCCCCATTGCTCAGCCCAAACACTGAGGTCCAACTTCAAGGGCCTTCTGGCGGTTCCCTCCCTGCGACAAGTGAGGTTAGAGGGAACCAGGCAGAGGGCTTTCTTGGTGCTGGCACCCGCCCTGTGGAACGCCATCCCATCAGATGTCAAGGAAATAAAAAACTACCTGACTTTTAGAAGACATCTGAAGGCAGCCCTGTTCAGGGAAGTTTTAAATGTGTGACATTTTAATGTATTTTTAATCTTTGTTGGAAGCCGCCCAAAGTGGCTGGGGAGACCCAGCGAGATGGGCAGGGTACAAATAAATTAATAATAATAATAATAATAATAATAATAATAATATTATGGAATGTCCTCCCACCAGATGTCAAAGAGAAAAACAACTATCAGACTTTTGGAAGACATCTGAAGGCAGCCCTGTTCAGGGAAGTTTTTAATGTTTAATAGGTTATTGTATTTTAGTGTCCTGTTGGAAGCTGCCCAGAGTAGCTGGGGAAACCCAGCGAGATGGGCAGGGTACAAATAAATTATTATTATTATTATTATTATTATTATTATTATTATTATTATTATGGAATGCCCTCCCACCAGATGTCAAAGAGAAAAACAACTATCAGACTTTTGGAAGACATCTGAAGGCAGCCCTGTTCAGGGAAGTTTTTAATGTTTAATAGGTTGTTGTGTTTTAGTGTTCTGTTGGAAGCTGCCCAGAGTAGCTGGGGAAACCCAGCCAGATGGGCGGGGTATAAATATATTATTATTAATTATTACTACTACTACTACACAAGATCCAGTGTAACCAGTAGTTCTATAATATCGCATAGCAACTTGTTTCTCTTGTCTATTCCTAAGCCACTTCTTTTTCTTGCTTTAGGACGGTCGATGGCAAAGAAAGGCAACCGCGTTGCAGAAGCTCCAGGCCCAGTTTGGAGCATCTCGAAATAAAAGAGAGCCTGCACATCTGCAGGAACTGAAGCCTTTCATCCTCTGTGGCTCCCGCCGGGAATCTGCTGAAATCCCCAAAGAAGCAGAAAAGGACAACACGTGATCCTTAACCCTTCCAGCCTCAAGGTCCAGGATCGAACCCGCGGCATCCCCACGTGCATCTTGCTGCGCTCCTCTGCCCTGCTAGCTCTAGGGTCCAGCTCTAGGGTTGGAATGAGAGCAGCGCGAAGAGGGAGGAAGGGGGGGAGAAGCACACTTGGTACATTCCACGTCCTCCTGTTTCGACCAGTGACCCGGGTGCGCCTTCGGTATCTATGCCAGGCCTTGTAAGCCCGCCTGGGCTACGACGGGTTCCTGAAGAAATCAAGGAATGGCGCGGCCTGGCCTGGTCTTCTCTCCCTCTCTCTCCCCCCCCCGCACCCCCAGCAATGGTTTGGCCCGGAGCGGAGGCTGTAAGAAGCGGCCGGAAGCGGAAGAGCGCGAGGGAAGTGGCGGTTGAGGGAGAAAAGCGCGGGAAGAGCGGCGGAGCCAACCAAGTGAGTAAGGCGGGGGGGGGGGAGATGGGGCTGAGAGGGGAGGCGGGAAGCAGACGGGCGAGGCGAGGCGCGGGCCCGGAGGGGGAGCGAAGGGAGCCGGGTTCCCGCAGCCTCCGCCGGCTCGTCTCTCCCTCGGAAGAATCCCGGGCTCCGCGCTGTCTCCCCCCCCCCCTCCGCGGAGATGGTCTGTCCCGGCCTTTCAAGGCGCCGCCGCTGAGGGGGAAGAAAGCGCTTCCTTCGGAGGCCTCTGGCGGCGGGGGGGCGGGGGGGGCGGGGGCTCCGCGCGGAGAAGCGCAGGGACGCCGAGGTAGGAGAAATACCTGAGGGAGCCCGTCCTCTCGCGAGAATGGGCCTCTTCCCGCGTGGTCTGGGGGGGCGCGGAGGGGGAGGAGGCGGGGGGGGGCAGGCCAGAAACGGGGAGCGGGGAGCAACAACCTCCACCCCGTCACTCTTCCATGGGGAGCAGGGATGTGTTGCAAACGCACCCATTGTTTTTTTCCCCTAGAGAGGAAAGAGTGGAGGTAATAATAATAATAATAATAATAATAATAATAATAATAATAATTTATACCCCACCCATCTGGCTGGGCTTCCCCAGCCACTCTGGGCGGCTTCCAAAAAAATATTAAAATATTGTAATACATTAAAAGCTTCCCTAAACAGGGCTGCCTTCGGACGTCTTCTAAAAGTCTGGTAGTTGTTGTTCTCTTTGACATCTGGTGGGAGGGCAGGTGCCACAGGGCGGGAGCCACCACTGAGAAGGCCCTCTGCCTGCTTCCCTATAACTTGGCTTCTCGCAGGGAGGGAACCGCCAGAAGGCCCTCGGAGCTGGACCTCAGTGTCCGGGCAGAACGATGGGGGTGGAGACGCTCCTTCAGGTATGCAGGATGAGGTTTTGTGAGAAAGAAGCCATAGAGCAGGCCCCTTACAAACAGCCAGGCTTATTAAAATGCAGTATGCTGAGCTGCAGGAAATGCTAGTTCCTGTGCACATTTCCTCCTTCCCCTGCGCATAATGTATCCGGCTCCGTAATGTAGGTAAGCTGTGTATAGGCATGCAGGTGGAGGTCTTTCCTTGCTTGCTTGGTTCCGGTTCCTTTGTGTCATCTTGCCTTCAGTGTTGCCCGTTCATTTTGGTTGCTAATGAACGTGGTGTCAGAGAAGGCATAAATCAAATCCGCCCCCTTGCAGCTTTTTCCTATGCTAGGAATGGTTCCTAGTGGGTTTGCTGTATGTGGGACATCTCTAGGTTTGTCTGCCTGTGGCTCCTTGAAAGTCGTTTGTGTAGCTTCTTAGTGTTCATTTTAAGTTTTTTGAAAGCTCCTTCCATGATTGCAGATTCAGGTAGGTAGCCGTGTTGGTCTGAAGCGGTGGAAATAAAAACTAAAATAAAAAATTGTCCAGTAGCACCTTATACCAGAACAAACTTAGTTGGTCTATAAAGTGCTACTGAACAATTTTTTATTTTAAAAGCTCCTGTCTGTATGAAGACTTAACGCTTCAGCGTACTGAAGGCACTATTTTCACAATGTGGGTAACAAAGAGCAAAGGACCAAACGACATGATTAAATTAACAATTGCCTGAATGCTTTTTTAAAAAAGTAAATTGGCGCAGACACCTGAGCAGTGGATAAGGGAGGGTCCCCCACAAAGCAGTGGCATAATGTGTAGTTTGCTCCAAAGACTAATCTCATGCCAGTGCTTAGTTAAATCAGCCTCTTTTCAAACTTCAAAATTACTGGGTTGTTATTCCTGGCATATTCCATATGTTTACTTGGACACACTGTTGTACAGACAACACTTTCTCTGATTCAAGGAACGTGTGGGAAAGAACTGGTGTGTTATATGCACTTCCCTAGCAGCTTCACTCTTCCTTGCAACCACATGGGTTGGTGTACTACAGGGGTCCTCAAACTATGACTGTGGGCCAGATCTGGCCCACCAGGATCCTGAACCCGGCCTGCCCAGCAATTGCAGAACCCACCGCTGTCTAACGGGTCTATGGCAAAAGGAAGTACAGTGGTACCTCGGGTTACATAGGCTTCAGGTTACAGACTCCGCTAACCCAGAAATAGTACCTGGGGTTAAGAACTTTGCTTCAGGATGAGAACAGAAATTGTGCTCCAGCGGCGCGGTGGCAGCTGGAGGCCCCATTAGCTAAATGGTGCTTCAGGTTAAGAACAGACCTCCGGAACGAATTAAATACTTAACCCGAGGTACCACTGTATGGCGTCCCGTGCGCGACCTCTGCATCTGGTGTCTATTGATACCACAAGTGGTTGGTTGGTTGCGGGGAGGGGGAGCGGTGCACATGCAAGAGAGGGATGATGTGATCCTGTGCACATGCAGCAGGCAGGCCAGCACTTTTGCATTCTCTATAGTCCATGGCTGAGAGTTCCTTCAGCTGCACTGCACGAGGTGAGCAACTCAGGTGAGGCAGCTGTGTGGGGAAGGTTGGCCGCCCCCCACTTTCCCTTTTCAGCCATTGCACTCTGAGGTGGAACAGGGAAGTGCCCATTCTGGACCTGGGGAGCCTCATTCCGCCGCCCCTCAGGATTGAGATGGGCAGCTGCTGAGGCATCTCTCCTCCAGCCTCCTTGGTTGGGGGTCAGCCATGACTAGGTTTTGAAATGGGCTCCCACGTATTTAATGTGCATTATAACTAACATTGCAAGATATATTTGGAAATAGATCCATCACGTTTGAAATAATGAAAATAGAGCATGAGCACTGACCATTTGCATTATTGCTCAGTGCTGACATTTTTTATTTTAGTCATTACTCCTGTTACATTGTTTTTGTAGCTCTATTTATTGGTATTTTACTAATAGCAATTTTCAATCCCTAGGAAATCATTATGTCAAGAAGAAGAAGAAGAATTGATTCTGAAATATTGAAACTGAAATATGGATTGACAACTCAGCAAAATACTTTTGTGAAGCAAGAGCAGCGAAATAAATCATCATTGCGAGCAAGTTTTCAAGTTGCCAAGCTCATAGCATGCACTGGCAGACCCTTCGTAGAGGGAGAATTTGTTAAAGAATGCATTCTTTTTGCTTCCAAAGAGATGTGTCCAGAGAAGACTGATTTATTTGGGACATGGAGTCTTTCAGGATGTATAGTTACATGTAGGATTGACGAAATGGGGGGAAATTTGCATCAACATTGGCAAAACTCAAAAAAACCTTTATTTTTCATTGGTACTTGACGAAAGCACTGACGTTCATGATTCTGCACAACTAATTTTCATTTGTGGGACAAATGATAATTTTGAAGTCACAGAGGAGTTTGCTGCATTGCAAAGCATTAAGGGAACAACAACAGGAGAGGATATCTTTGAAAAAGTTTGCCAAACTGCGTGATTTGGAGCTAGACTGGGCTAAACTTGCCACTGTGACAACTGATGGTGCTCCTAGCATGGTGGGGTCTATGAGAGGAGTGGTTGTACACATTAACCAAGAGATGGACAAACACAACCATTCACATGGAATAGCCATACACTGCCTCATCCACCAACAAGCACTGTGTTGTAAAAAATCACTGAAGTTTGACTCTGTCATGAAAACTGTCGTATCTTGTGTTAACTTCATTAGAGCTTATGCACTAAACCACAGTTAGTTTCAGGAATTTCTGTCTCAGTTAAATGTTGATCATGAAGATATTCCATACCACACAGAAGTCCTTTGGCTGAGTAAAGGGAGAGTTTTGAAACACTTTTATTACTTACTTCCGCATGTTTCTGATTTTATGCTTATGAAAAACAAAGACTTACTAGAGCTCAAAGATGATAATGAAAATAATAAATTTTATGTATACCCTGTAGGTACGTGGGTCCTAGGCTGCATAGGGCTTGAAAGGTCAAAACCAGCACCTTAAACCTGGTCCTGTACTCCACCGGGAGCCAGTGCAGCTGGTAAAGCACTGGGTGAATGTGATCCTGCGGCAAGGACCCCGTAAGGAGCCTCGCTGTGGCATTCTGCTCCCGCTGGAGTTTCTGGGTCAGCTTCAAGGGCAGCCCCGCATACAGCGAGTTACAATAATCAAGCCTGAATGTAACCGTCGCCTGGATCACTGTGGTCAGATCAGGGTGAGAAAGGTAAGGGACCAACTGTTTAATACGGCAGAGATGGGAAAATGCCGCCTTTCCTATGGCTGCAACCTGCGCCTCCATGGAAAGAGGTTACACCCAAGCTCTTGACAGAAGGTTACACCCAAGCTCTTGACAGAAGGCGCTGGCACTAATTGTGCCCCCGCAAGAGATGGGATTTGGCCCCCCAACCCCAAGTCACCCTGACTCAGCCGGAGGACTCCTGTCTTTGAGGGATTTAACTTCAACCAGTTCCCATGCAACCATCCAGCCACAGCTTCCAAGCATCTGGTCAGTGTGTCTGGGGCCGAGTCAGGGCAGCTGTCCATCAACAGATAAAGCTGGGTGTCATCAGCATATTGATGACAACCCAGCCCAAAGCTCCAGACAATCTGGGCAAGGGGGTGCATAAAGATATTAAAAAGCATTGGGGAAAGGATTGCGCCCTGCGGGACTCGACACACCAAGGAGTGCTGCGGCAACAACTCCCTCCCTAGCGGCACCCTCTGTCCCCGACCTGAGAGAAAGGAGCGTAACCATTTTCGAACTGTGCCCTGGATCCCCATGTCGGCAGAATGGAAGTGGCACCTTGCCTTTCTGATAGACATAACGGAGCTACTGAACAGTTTCCAGTGTTCAGCCTCAAGGGAAGGGAAAGCTCATCAGTGATATGTTTTCACTTGTGAAAGCGTTTCAAGCAAAATTAGACCTCTTTAAACAAGTGAAGGAGGAAAACTTCTGCCATCTCCCCACGAAACGTGTGGATTTACTGGAAATGTTGCAAAAGGAGTTTCAAACTCGATTTAAAGAGCTTCACATCCATGAGCAGGGCATACAGCTTTCCCGAAACCCATTTTCATTGACTTTGAAACTGCTGATCCAATTTATGAAGTGGAATTGATCGAACTACAGAATTGTGACTCTCTGAAAGACGCATTCAAATCAAGCAGGCTCACTAATTTCTATGCATCTCACCTCTGAGACATCTGAATCTCAGGAATCATGCCCTCAAATTTACAACCATCTTTGGCAGCACCTATGTCTGTGAACAGACTTTTCCCCGAATGAAACATCTAAAATCCCCAACCGGACCCAGACTAACTGATGGACGCTTGCAGCACCTGCTATGACTAGCAGTGACAAAAATGGAACCGGACACTATCTCATTAGCCAAAAGCAGGCCCATAATTTCCATTGAAATATAAGTGTATGTTGATTAAAATTGTTCTTCATTTTAAATTTTGTATTTTTCCTGTTTTTAGTGCACTTCAAATAAGATATGTGCAGTGTGCATAGGAATTCGTTCATTTTTAAAAATTATAGTCTGCCCCTCAATAGTGTCTCAGGGACAGTGAACTGGCCCCCTGTTTAAAAAGTTTGAGGATCCCTGCTCTGTCTTTTGCTTACCTGTCTTAAGGGTGTATTTTTGTATAAATAGGGTGAGCCTGTGACCTGGTTTCAGGAATTGAAATTTCAAAAGGAAATGCAAATAGGCATCAAAATGCGAGAAGCAGCCCAGAGACATTGGCACTCAAATTTCTCCTTTTTCTATTACATTTCTCCCACTTTTTTGGGGGGGGGTTTCAATAACGGCTGGGTGAAAAGTGTACAGGGCAGCATAAGAAATTGGAAGTCCCAAAAAATAAATGCAGGAACCTAAGTGCATTATCACACGTCCCCAAGCACCAAAACATGACATCCCCTTTAAAGTTTAAAATGACCATATTTTTCCTTTGCAAGAGTGGCCCCTACAGGAGCTCCTGCTGCTACTGCAGCCTTACAAAATGGCGCTTGCTGACACCTTATCCGTCAGCCAGCAAGGGGTCAATTATTACTCCATTTCCAGCTTGTGTCTAAATGAAGTGTTGTTTGCTGAATCTAGAAGACCCTCTCTCTCCTGGGAGACAGGAGCTCCTGGATGGATCACCTGTCTGACAGGTGCTTGCCAAAAATAGAGCAGACTTGCAAAGCAGGAATGACTGGGGTGGCAATCATCTCTGGGGCCACAGTACTTTTGCCATTCCTAAAGGATGTACTAGGAAGGACCATTATCAAGGATCCTAATGGACAGGTGGGAAGTCAGGCCCTCAAATTTTGCTGGCCAGTTCTTCCGTGACATTTTGTTATGGTTTGGGGTGGCCTTTCTGCCAAATATGGGGGGATGCTTTCTGAGGTTTTAAAAGGTGTTACACACCTTTGTGGGCGTCCCTCCTCAGCTCGCAATTTGGCAGGGAGACACCGCTACCAGGCCAATAAAGATCAATAGTTTGTGTCCTTTTCAGGTTTATACATTTCCTTAATTTCACAATCATTTTAACATTTCAAAACTTGACTTCCTTCGTTGTAGATTATCTGTATTTGTATTTTAAACCAATAAAGTTTTACCATGGGGGGGGGGAATCAAAACTTCCTTCCCCCTCTTTATGCGGTTCCTTAAAACTATTATTATTATTATACCTTCTGCATATGCAAATTCATTTTATTTGCTCACCTATTTTAAATATATATACTCTTCTCAAACTGCAGGTCATTACAACAATCCTGCTAATGTTTTTATCTGTTTGCAATTTATCTGTAAATATTCAGTAAACCATTTCCATTCTTCTATAAAAAGTTTCTTATCTTGATTTCTTATTCTTCCATATTCCATAAGTTTTTGTATCCATTCTTCCTTTGTGGGGACTTCCATGTAGGTGTATCTCCCACCGACAGCTGACCTTGATGGACGCAAATTCCCTTGGATGGGGAGATGGGCTGTAAAAGCCAGCCAGAATTTTCTTACAACAGGGGGTCTCTCTCCTCTTGTTGCTGGAGGTAGGAACCCTGTTGCGGCACCTGGAAGACTCCCCCCCCATGGGAAGAAGGCTCAGAGCCCCCCAGGGAGTGGGATGGCGATGAGTGGCCAGAGGGGAAAGACAGAGAAGAGGTGGTGTTGGAAGCAGAAGGGGTGACTGGGCTTTGTGAGCAGGGGGAGTCTATGGCAGAGAATATTAATAATAACTTATAATAATTTATTACTTACACCCCACAAACATCTGGCCGGGCCTCCTGTTCCCAGCTCATGCCCACCTAGCAGTTCGAAAGCACCCCTAAGTGCAAGTAGATAAATAGGTACCGCTTTATAGCGGGAAGGGAAACGGCGTTCCGTGTGCTGTGCTGGCTCGTCAGAGCAGCTTCGTCACGCTGGCCATGTGACCCGGAAGTGTCTGCGGACAGTGCTGGCCCCCGGCCTCTTAAGTGAGATGGGCGCACAACCCTAGAGTCGGACACGACTGGCCCGTACGGGCAGGGGTACCTTTACCTTTTTAAACAGGGCTGCCTTCACATGTCTTCTAAAAGTCAGGCAGTGCTTTGTCTCCTTGACATCTGATGGGAGCCACCACCGAGAAGGCCCTTTGCCTGGTTCCCTATCACCTTACTTCTCACAGGGAGGGAATCGCCAGAAGCCCCTCAGAGCTGGACCTCTGTATCCGGGCTGAATGATGGAGGTGGAGATACTCCTTCAGGTATACTGGGCCTTTGAGGCCGTTTAGGGCTTTAAAGGTCAGCACCAACACTTTGAATTGTGCTTGGAAACATACTGGGAGCCAATGCAGCTCTTTCAGGACCAGTGTTTTGTAGTCTTGGCCATTCCCAGTTCACCACTCTTGCTGCCACATACTGGATTAGTTGTAGTTTCTAGGTCACCTTCGTAGGTAGCCCCACATAGAGCGCATGGCAGTAGTCCAAGCGGGAGATAACTAGAGCATGCATCACTCTGGCCAAACAGTCTGCGGGCAGGGAAGTCTCTCATCCTGCGTACCAAATGGAGCTGATAAACACAGAATTGACCTGCGCCTCCACAGACAGCTGTGAGTCCAAAATGACTCCCAGGCTACACACTTTCAGAGGCAGGAAAGGAGGGAGGGCCAAGAGGCGGAGATGAGTCAGATGGTGAAAGGTCACAGGTGTCTCCTGCTGCTGCAACAAGCTCCCCTCTTTTCGGGATCCCCCAGAACCAGGAGAGGCATGAAGAGGGCGTAGGAGAGGTGGGCTGTGTGCAGGCACAGTCTCCAACTGCTTGCAAAAAGAAAGCCGTGCAGAGGAGGGGACTTAGGTGGCTGTGGGGAGGCAAGGATTTTCAGTTTTGGCAACTGATCCATGGGGCAAGACCTACTGGGGTTGAGGGGCTGGGCTCATGAGGTCTGACTCCCGACAAACAGTGGCTCTGCTAATAAAGAGTAAACTCCCATCTTTGACCGGTGTGATTTATTGCCTGGTCTTTGACCTCAGGCTTAGCATCCTCTTTGTGTTTACTTAACCCAGTGGCTGCCTCTCATCTTAATCTGACCGATGAGCGAACCTTGAGGCAGCGCAAGTCTCTAGAGGGGGGCTGGGGGCGTTTTTTCTGCTCCCCACGGCAGACGGAGCGTTTCATCACCAGCACCCGTTGGGTGGCTCTCAGGATGTGGAGGCAAATCTCTCTTTGCACAACTCTCTCCAATTCCGCCCTCCGGCGAAGAATCTTGGCAAAGGAAGAGGAATGTGTCCCCAATGAAGGCGGAAGGGAAGAGTCTCTGCTGCTGCTCCATAATTCAACCGATCCAAATGACAAGGGGAATCCGACTAAATATCAGGAAAAACTATCTCACAGCAAGAGCCGTTCGATGGTGGACTCCCTCAGGAAGTGGTGGACTCTCCTTCTCTGGAGGCTTTTAAACAGAGGCCAGGTGGTCGCTTGCCAGAGGGTTCTTCACCTGCGACTCCTGCATTGCAGGGGGTTGGACTAGATGACCGGGGGGTCCCTTCCAACTCTACAATTTGATGATTCTTGTTTGGTTCCACTGAGGGTTCTAGCTGGGAGCTTTAAATCTCCTTTGGCAACATTTAAATCATGGTGGGGAGGAATCTAGTGTATTAAATCCACATTTGTCCAGTTGAAGCTGGGGGCTTGGGGAATGAAACACTCCCCTCCCCCATTCCAACTTGCACCCTGAAACGTATTTGCCAGCATCAAATAGCAAGGAGGAGGGAGGGTCTTCCCCCATCCCAAGCTGTTGGGCTTCACCCCTGAACCTATTTGACCACCTTTGCTCAGCGCATGCGATGCTTAGCCAAGAATGCCTCTGAGCATGCGCAGAGCAGCCTTCCTCCTCACCCGACAGAGTAGAAGAGCTGCAGCTGATGTGGCTGGCTGCACAGGGCAAGTGTTAAGCCGCCTGCAGGATGCCAGCTCTGGCTCAGCTCTCGGCTGCGATTCCTGCATTGCAGCGGGTTGGACTAGATGACTCCGGGATCCCTTTCCAGCTCTACAGTTCCGTGACTCTGCATGCAGCCAATAATCATCCGCTTTTGGCCTCTCCCCAGCCAGCCCTTGGGCAAGAAAGGTTATTCTTAGCCTTAGAGGCAGCCGCCGCCACCACAGCCTCTACTGGGATCCATTTTCCGACATGGCCTTTGGAACAGCTGGATAGGTCAAGCGAGGCTCTGGAAGGGGGAGCAATGCCACTGTCACAAAGCACAGGAGGGGAAAGAGACAGAGGCAGGATGAGGCCAGGGGCCGATGATATGCCCCCAAAGAGAAGCCAGCAAGCAGGACTTGAGGGCACCAGTCTTCTGCAACTGTGGCTCCCCCGTTTTCTGGTGTTCACAGGTAGACTGTTCCTGGGCATGGAGGGTCAGCTGCAAGAAAAGGCCTCCTCAAGAGGAGCCTGCTGAATCTGGCAAATGGCCCGCGTAGCACAGCATCCTGCCCTCCCACAGTGGCTGAATCAGAAGGGACCTTGGCGGTCCTCTAGTCCAACCCCCTGCAAGGCAGGAATCTTTTGCCCAACATGGGGCTCAAACCCACGACCCTGAGATTAGGAATATTGTGCTCTGCCAGCTGAGAAACCCACAAATCTCCCCTCCTTGTGCTTCTCAGGCTCTGGAATTCAGACCAGAGCCCTCCTGGCTAGGAGCCACTGACAGCCTAAGGGAGTTCTGCAGTTTAACTCTGCGCTACCCGAATAATTATTTCAGCCTTGCAGCTTTCTCCATGCTGTGTGTATTTTTCGGGAATGGGGGGGGGGCAGGAGAAGGAGGTGGCAGCCCATCTCTGAACCAGGTAAAGGGGGCAAGGAGGGCAGGCAACCTTTTGTCTTTTGCACAAACCCTGCACCGCACATCATTTTGAAAAGACAATTCTGCCCTTTATTACTTCTGCAGAAGGAGAACAAGGGGGGGCAACTGCTTAGAGGCTGAAGGAGCATTTCATACAAGGGGGGGCAACCCACATCCCCCTTGGTTCAGGCAGGCACAGAACAGGGAAGTACCTCCCAGGAGGCAAGTATACAGCTTTCATAAAAGCAGCCATTATCCAGCTCCCCCCCCATTTAAGTGCACGTCACCCCCCCCCACCTCCTTCCCTGGAATCCTTCAAGGGTCAAAAATCAGGGTGCCCCCCTCCTGAGACTGGGGGACCCCCCAGTATTGGAATGGTTCCTCATCAGTCTTCTTCTCCAGAAACCCCTTCATGCAGTCCAGGAAATAAGCTCCCCACAGGGGATCTCTTTTGGGGTGGGGGTGTCCGTGGGTTTCTCTCCCCCACCCTGCCCTACACGATTTCAAGGTGCCTGTCTTCGGGGAGGCCGTACGCGGCCTTGTTCTCCTCAAAGAGCTTGTTGAGCTTCTCCAGGTAAGTTTTGTGCAGCTCGTCGATGGCCTCGGATGACGGGTGGGGGGTCTTGGGCACGAGGATCGGGGCCCCCACTGTGGGTGGGAGACAGAGAGAGAGAGAGAGTTAGTGTTCGATCTCTGCACCAAGAAGTATTCCAGCTGCTTGGCTTGCCCCAGATTGCACGGGGTTGGTCCGGATGACCCCTGGGGGTCCCTTGCAATTCAGTTCCATTATTCTGACTCCTGGGGTTACCTTCCCCCCACACCAACGGCTTCTTTTAGGGTCACAACAAACTCCTCCACTGGCTAAGTGGTTAGAGCAGGACTCAGCGGGCAAGGCCAGGATTCGGCCCTGAAGGATGCTAGCTGCACAGCCAAGTGCTTGACTGCCCCCCCCCCCCATAAAATCCACATACACACACTCACACCCCAGGCTTAGGGGTGCTGGGACAAGGGATTCCTTCGCTACGACTCCAGCATTGTGAAAGGGGGCTGGACTAGAGGACCTTTAGGGGTCCCTCCCAATGCTAAAGTTCTATGGTTCCAAGGCAAACTCACCAGCTCCCCCCCCCCCCAATAGCATTTGGGTCACAAATGTGGAAGCTTGCAGCAAAAAGTCTGGGCAGGGATTGGGAAAGGAAGGCGGCAAAGGGAGGGTTAGCCTTTCTCCATCAAAGGGGGGGGGTCAAAGGGTCCGGTTTTTGGCTTCTGCAAAGAGAGACCCCCCCCCCCCGGGAGTTGCAGCACGCTGAGTCAGCCCGAAATCCCCCCCTTCTGCCAAGGCCAAAGTCCAACGCGACAGCTCTGCTGCCAGGAAGGCCCAGAGGGGAGGGAGGGTTGCAAAAGGCAGAGATGGTACAGAAGTCAGCGTTGGGGGGGGTGTTGCATCAGCCCAGGAGCAAAGTGGGGCAGAGACGAGAGGTGCCGTGGGGCAGGCAGAAGAGGCCCAGGTTGGGTGGTTAGGAGGGGAGGCCCCACCGCCCTCATCCAGAAATGGCTTTGCACAGAGTCGGAAGGGGTTCCCTGGAGGTCATCCAGCCCAACCCTCTCAAATGCAGGGAGCGACAGCCAAAGAATTCCTGATTAAAAGCCTCCCGTGAAGGAGAGCCCGCCGCCTTCTGAGGTCGCAGAAGCAAAGAACCATACGCGGGTTGGGTGGGACCCCCCAGAGGCCATCTAGCCCAACCCGCTGCAATGCAGAGATGGCGGCCAAAGAGTTCCAGGCAGGCGGATTGTCAACTTTCCAAGGGAGTCTGCTCTGCTGGCAAACAGGTCAAGCCCACCTAGGAGACACCCCCCACCCCCCCGCGCTCTACCCACCAACGGTATAGATGGGCCTCCGGAACGGCAGGAGCCCAACGTTGTACTGGAAGACTCCCCGGGCGTGGAAGAGGGGCAGCGCCAGCCCCATGGCCTTCTGGAGGCGATCCTGCGCTGCCCGGATGAAGGAGCCCTGGGGGTTGGAGACCTGGTTGAAGAGCTCATTCTCCCCAAAGGAGAAGACGGGGACCAGGGCAGCTCTGGGAGGGAGGGAGAAGTGGGGGGCAGAGAGAGTGAGCGAGCAATTGGGCGCAAGATGGGGGCCTGGCCAGCAGGCTGCCCGTTAAGGACGCTGCTGGATCAGGCCGGGGGGGGGGCACCCAGTCCAGAAGCCTGTGGCCAAACACCCCTAAGAAATCTAGGAACCTGATAGACTGCTCTTGGAACAGGAGGTTCTATAAAAAGAGCCCTGCTGGTATAATTCGTAATCAGTTACAGATATGGGTCTTATTCCACTGCTTTAATAATAATAATAATAATAATAATAATAATAATAATAAATTTTATTTATACCCTGCCCTCCCCGGCCAGAGCCGGGCTCAGGGCGGCTAACACCAATAAAATTACAGTAAAAACATAATAGGAGGGGGGAAGCCAATTTAAAATACAGGTTAAAATGCAAATGCAGCCTCATTTTAAAAGTAGCCCATAGATTTTTTTTTATTGGGGGGGGTACACAGGGGTACGCATACGCCTAAATATTTTGTGAATCTTTGTACTTTTGTCCATTTACTTTATTTATTTTTCCTGATTTGAACTATAAAATGGTGATTTTCTTGAGTCAAAAATGCGAGCACTCCCTAAGCACTGTCTTTTTCTATAAACGCAGCAAAAAAAAAACTCATGAGGAATAAAGAATAAGGAGTGAATATTTCTTTCTAAATCTGGCAGCGAAGTTGTGAGGTTGGGACTGGAGGAAGATGAAGGCTGACACTTACAATAAATAATAATTTTTGACTTTTGGGTGGGAAGGAAAAGGAATTAACCTGTGGTGCCTGGATTTAAAATTGGGAAAGCGTCAGCTAGCAGAGGGAGGAATATCTGGGCATTACTCGGGATTGAACGTCAGATTATTACGAGGAATTTTGCAGGAATAACTGATGGGCGGATACTTGCAAGTCATTTTTACAGTGGGGGGGGGGAAATATTTGATTCCCTGCTAAATTCGCCCGTTTGCCCTCTGACGAAGAAATGACCCGTCCATAATTTTAACGGTAGGTTAATTTTAGCTGTGAGAGACAGAATAACAACAGGAAAAAACCCCAGAAACCCAGAAGACAAAAGTCAGAGATTGATGTGAGTTATAATGAGTGAAATAAGTATTTGTGAAGATACCAGGTAGTCCTGACATCTGGCTGGTTGATAGGGGATCAAATACTTATTTCACTCATTTATAATGCACACCAATCTCTGACTTTTGTCTTCTTGGTTTCTGGGGGGTTTTCCTGTTGTTATTCTGTCTTTCACAGCTACGATAAACCTACCATTAAAATGATGGGCGGGTCATTTCTTCGCCAGAAGGGCAAATTTCGCAGGGGATCAAATACTTTCCCCCCCACACACACTGTTACTTCTCCCTCCCTCTCTCCTGTTATTATTCCTTTCTCTCTTTCCTCTTGCTTTCCTCTTCGTTCTCTTTCCGATATCTTTGTTTTGCTTCTGTCGTTCTTGTTTTTTTTAATTGCATGTTGAAAAGCCTTAATAACATTCTATTTAAAAAGAGCCCGGCTTGATCAGGGCTAGGGGATTTCGCTACGGACAAGTCGCGAGCAGCAACAGCAGGGGTCCCCTGCGCCCCCAAACTCACCCGTGCTGCAGCGCCATCTTGATGAAGCCCTTGCGGTTGCGAAGCTGGAGGGTCAGAGCTCCGGGTCGGGCGTCAAGCGACTCGGGAGGTCCCCCAACTGCGATCACGGCCACCTGGCCCCCGCCTTCGTGGCCAAGGAGGTAGGCAGCGCTGCTCTTGTCCGAGGAAACCAGTCCTGCAGGGAGAGAGAGAGAGAGAAAGAGCTCCCTTCCAACTCTACAATTCTAAAGACAACGAACTTGGTAGCCATCCCCGCCTCCTGTGGCAGGGAGTCCCACAGTCTGTGCTACAAGGAGGACTTTCCTTTCTGTGTCCAGAACCTTCCCACATTCAGCAAGTCCCAGTGCTTTGAGAAAGGGAGGAAAACTTTCCTCTGTGATGTTTTTATTTGCTGTTAAGCCCCCTCAGAGTGGGTGGGACAACCCAGTCGGATGGGTGGCCTACAAACAATAAATTATAGTAGTAGTAATAATAATAATAATAATAATAATAATAATAAATAGAATTTTATTTATATCCCGCCCTCCCCAGCCGAAGCCGGGCTCAGAGTGGCTAACAAAAATAAAAGTAACACATTCTAAAATCAATTCATTTTAAAATTAAATTCAATATTATTATTATTATTATTATTATTATTATTATTATTATTATATCCACCTTCTCCATGCCACACATGATTTCATAGCCTCTTGTCTTTAAACTTAAAAGCCCCCCCTTTCCTCATAGGAGTGTCACTCCATCATCTCCTTCTGTACCTCTCCCAACTCTTCGATATCCTTTTAAAGGAGAGGCGACCAGAACCGTATGCAATATTCAATTCATATAATGGCACGTGGAGGTTCCTCTTGCCCCACACCCACCCACCCAAGCCTGGCAGCCCCCTGCCCGGGTCCCCCAAGCCTCTCACCGCCGCTCATGATGTAGTCTCGGAAGAAGGGCACCTTGAACCAGAAGGGCAGCATCAGCAGGTGTGGGGTGAGTCCCGGGAAGAGGGCAGAGAAGCCGGTGCCCTCCGTGCAGAAGTTCCCGAAGGCGCCAGCCACCAGCACTCCGTGGGGGTGGAAGCCAAAGAGGTAGTTGCGCGAGGGGTCCAGATCCACCGTCTTCACCAGCTGCCGTGGGGCGGGGGGAGAAAAAGGGGGGCAGGGTGAGGAAGCAGCCGGAAACATGGGGGGCAGGCAGCACAAGGGGGCAAGAAGGGAGGCGGGGGAGATTCCTCACACACACACACACCTCACTTTTCGGGCAGGGGAGGGCACCCGAAGGTGGTAGGGGGAGAGGGCTATTTGGTGACCCCCGCAATGAATTACCCTAGAGGGATATGGGTGTTTCCCGCAGATGTTGTCACTGGACCCCTGCACTGCAGAGGGTTGGGCTGGATGACCTTTGGGGGTCCCACGCAACCCTACAATTCTGTGGCTCAAAGCCGTTCTCTGGTTCCCAGGGCCAGCCCCATTGGGGAGCCCCACTTCTGAACCCAGATGGAAACCTGCAGCACACCTGTGGGGTTTTATTTATTGCCCACACAGAGAAAAAAACACCTGAGAGCAATTGGTGAATAATAATAATAATAATAAGTTTTATTTATACCCTGCCCTCCCCAGCCAAGACCAGGCTCAGGGCAGCTAACACCAGATGTAAAAAACAATTGATTAAAATACAGCATAAAAACAGGATTAAAACACAACGTTAAAATGCAGCCTCATTTCAGTAGAAACTCAAATAAAAAACTTTTTGGGGATGAAAACGTCAAATCTTCACCAAGGCCAACTAAATTGAAGAGAGTCTGTCAATAAAAGTCCTGGTAAAAGCAACTCTTCAGAACAATCGAAGAATAAAGCAAGCAATCAGCTAAAAACAGGCCTTGGACTAACAGTTGGAAGGGACCCCGGGGTCATCTAGTCCAACCCCTGCAATGCAGGAATAGGCAGCTGTCAGGGATCGAACCTGCAACCTTGGCGTTATCAGCACCACGGTCTAAGTATCTGTTTCTGAGCAGAAATGTTCTCGGCAAAAAGAGCCCTGCAAAAGCGCCTGGCTGATATCCACAGGCAGGGAGTTCCAGAGTTTCCTTACAAATGCAAAGAGGGTATTAGGAGGCAGCTGCAGCGGCACCGGCTCCACACTGTGGAAGGAAAGGCACTCTGCGCATGCTCCGTGTCTCAGCTCAGCCTTGCCATTGCAGCCTCCGCCTCCCACACACCTCTCCAATATGGGGCAGACACTGACCCCCTCCCATGGGGCTGCAGAGCTTTTATGGGTCTGCGAAGGACTCCAGGGAAGTCCTCTCTATTCCACAGGACAGAAGGAATGTGGCTTTTCCTGAATGTTTGCTCCTGCTGTTCAAACAGAGGTGGAATTTGTACCCAGGTCAAGTGGGGCAGAGAGGGAAGTCCGGCGAGGGCATGGGGAGGCAGGCAGTGGCGAAAGGAGGATGTGGAGAAGCCAGAAGGATATATAGATTATATCTCTCTTTTCATCACTTAAACCAAATAATTCTCAATTTGTTACACATTTCTCTTATTTGACGTTACATACAACAACTTTCTGTCTGCAAGAGGCGTTCAACTGACCCAGAAGGCAGTGGGCTCCCCTTCCTCAGGGGGTTTTTAACAGAGGTTGGCTGGCCATCCGGATCAGGGATTCGTTAGCTGCAATTCCTGCAAGGCAAGCGGGTTGGGCTAGATGTCCCTTGAGGGTCCCCCTTCCGACTCCTGCCTTTGGCATCTCTCTGTCTCCTGGGGCGAAGTCTAACCGCTGGGTTTGCAGCATCGAAGTGCACAGGCCTGGGCAGTGTGTCTGGAGGTTCTTGGCCTCCAAAGGAAAGTAGGGGAAGCCGTCTGGCACCAGCTGGGCTGCAACTCTCTGCACGCCACCCTGCCAAGGAGGGCACAGGCCACGCCAGGCCCTGTTGCAGGAATTTATGTATAGGTTGGGGGGGTGGGGGTTGCCCCTCCAGCAGATATCATGCTCATGCAGCCCACTACCAAAATCAGCACAATCATTTTTGTGACTTTTGTGATTTGCCCCCATCACAGTTTCTTCCTATCTATTCAAAGGGCCTTTGCTGCACAATACCAAATGTAAGAATACACTGATAAATGTTCCTATGTACTGGCTCCCTAGGAAAACTTCAGAAATTCATCTAGACCTGTGAGCTCAGCTCCTCAGCAGCCCCTCTGCCTGAGTGATAATCTCTGGCCTCCTGATACCTGAGTGCCAGACAGGTAGCCATTCCAGAAATAGCAAACCCAGATGGAGACAAAAGGGTGGGATTAACTGGCTGGGAAACAGGGAAATGTAAATATCTCTTTTGCTTCACTGGATGGGTGTTTGGTGGAGGGCAAGGGGAACCATGGGGCAGGGTCCAGGATGCTCAGATTCCTGCCACAAGACACCCCCTTTCATGATGTAACCATGATGTAGTTTGGGGGGGATGTAACATGGGGATTAAAGGTAAAGGGACCCCTGACGATTAGGTCCAGTCGTGGCTGACTCTGGGGTTGCGGCGCTCATCTCACTTTACTGGCCGAGGGAGCCGGTGTACAGCTTCTAGGTCATATGGCTAGCATGACTAAGCCACTTCTGGCGAACCAGAGCAGCGCACAGAAACGCCGTTTACCTTCCCGCCGGAGCGGTACCTATTTATCTATTTAACGTGCTTTCGAACTGCTAGGTGGGCAGGAGCAGGGACAGAGCAACGGGAGCTCACCCTGTCGTGGGGATTCGAACCACCAACCTTCTGATCGGCAAGCCCTAGGCTCTGTGGTTTAACTCACAGTGCCACCTGTGTCCCTCTTAACATGGGGATCAGCAGCTAATAAAAGTTTGGGTTCTCTTTTGTTCGGGGCTTCCATCCTGTTCCACCTGGTGGCAGGTGCGAGTCCTGTCCGACAGTCTTCAATCAAGACCAAGCCGACTGGCTGCTGTTTTGCTCTGGGATTCCTGGCTGGGGTCCTTGTTTTTTGTCCAAGGGGGCCCTCAGATTTCACAGCCCAAAGACACACACACACACACACACACACACACACACGCCCTGCTCACCGTCATGGGGAAGTAGTCTCGGAAGTAGCGCCACACAGTCCAGTTGCGGACCCAGTTGGAGCGACGGCCCCCTCTGGCCGGAGTCTCCCAGTCCAGGTACAGCCAGGCGGCGTAGAGGACAGCCAGCACCCAGCCGTCTCCCAGGAGCAAGACGAGGAACAAGACCAGGCAGCATTGTGCTGGGGAGAGAGGCAGGCCTGGGTTAGGTTAGCTGCCCTCAAGAGGCTAGTCCTCAGTGTTCGCCCCCCACCCAGGAAAACCAACACACATACAATGCCTGCAAATCCCACACCACAAGCCCCTCCGAGAGGTTGGCTGCTGGGAAAGGGACCAGCCCCTGCTCCACCACAGCAGATTCCTGCCTCGAAGGGGGTTGGGCTGGATGACCCCTTGGGGTCCCATTCAAGGGAGGTTCAGTTTGCTCCTTCATGATACATAAAAATGTTTCTCTTGAACATGATATGATGAAAATAATTTTATTATTTATACCCCATCCATCTGGCTGGATTGCCCCACACTGTGAAAGGAAAGGCACTCTGCGCATGCTCCATATCCTCAGCTCAGCCTTGCCATTGCAGCCTCTGCCTCTGGCTGGTTAACATCCAATACCTTTTGAAATAAGGGGGGGGGGTCTTTCTTTGTCTTTGTTCTTGTTTATTATTTTGTCTTATTGTTTATTTTGCATTTTTTAACGTTGCATTTTTAAGCTGCAAACCATCCCTGAAGGTCGGTATGCAAAGTTAAACTATACAAAGCAGGAAAGTACCAATGAATGCCTGCTCAAACAGACAGCAAAAGGGACCTCTCTCTGCACATGCTCAGAGGCACTCTGCTGCGGCCTTGGCTCTGGAGCAGACGCTGATGGGATGCTGAAGAAGAGACCCCTCTCCAAGGCCCCCCCCCTTCCCAGCCTCCCACCCACCTGCGCAGCCAACCCAAAACTCATTACCTGCTCCCTCCAAATCGACACCCTCTTAGCTGGGCGGATCCTGCACGCTGCTTTCAACCAAGCTGGCAGAGTCGCCCCCTTTCCTAGTGGGGAGCTAGGAGGAGGGACCCCCCCCCCAGGCAACGCACGTTCTGCCAAGCAAGGCAGCCCACAAACTCCTTGAGAGGCGCCGCCTCGACTTTTTTTGTTAAAGAATCCCCGGAATTGCACAGCCCCCCAAAAAGCGAAAATCCTGCAGCCCCCCCTGAAATAGGCACAGGAAAGTCTCTTCTCCCCCCGCCCCGAATTGAATACCTGCCTCTTCGCCACCTGCGGGCAGCGCCCCCCGAAACCAGCCCCTTCCCAAGGCGCCCCCCCCCCCGGGCAGCAGCGCCCCATAGGAGGAGCCCCCCCCCCCCTTTCCAGAGACCTCACCCAGCGCCAGGAAGGAAAAGACCCACTGCAGCACCGCGGCGGTTTGGAGGCGGCGGCGCAGCGGCAGCCGCAGCGGGGCGAACTGGACCAGCATCGCGAGCGCCGCGGGGCAGAGACCGGAGGCAGAAAACGCCGCCCGCGCCGGAGACCAGGCTTATCAGGGGCAGAGTCCCGCCCCGCCTCGCCCCCCAGGCTCCCATTGGACGGGCAGCGGCCCCGCCCGCCTCCCAAATGGGCAGGCTTCACCTGGCAGGCCGTCATCCCACCGGGCAAAAGCTGCGCCGGTTGGATTTGCGCCTGTAAAAGCGCCGGGAGGAGGCGGACAGGCTGTTTTGGGCTGGGTCGCGGCAAGGAAGGGCGAGCCTGTGCGGGCTGGGAAGCTGAAACGCCGCTTTTACTCAGGGGCCTAAGGAACTCTAGAATGGTGGGGCTGAGAGGGAACCCAAAGGCCATCTAGTCCAGCCCCACCGCAATGCAGCTGACGAATCCCTGGCAGGTGGCCTGGCCCTCCCGCCTCTCTCTTAGAAACCTCCGCCCCCTTCCCAGCAAGATAAAGGGGACACAGACCGAAAAAGGAAGCCACCCCAGGCACAGCCTCGAGGGAATCACTTTGCACGTGCTCAGGGGCACTCCTTTACCCTGATTTCACATGACACCCCCCACCAGCCAGCCTGTGTCCCCACCTGGCTCTGCCCCAGAGGGAGGTGTGGTGTCTTGAATGTGGGAAGAGAGCAGCAGGATCAGGCCCAAGATGCCCCCTCCCTCTCCCTCAGTGGCCAGGCAGGTGCCCCCGCATGCAGGACTCCCCTGCCCCCCCTCCACCGGTCCATCCCATAATGCCACCCTATTGGGTCAGTCCTTGCCTCTGCAAATATTTGGAATGGAGACACACGAACCCGTTGGTACTTTATTATTATGCAAGTAGAAAGGTGCTTTAGCCCCCAAAATCGCCCCTTTCCCTTGAGAGGTTGGGCGCCCTGCTCTCTATTGGCCTCAAGAAAAGCACCAGGGATTCATCCTGCACTCACAGGAGGAGGACCTGAGAGAGCAACAACAGCAACCCTCCTCACTGCTGATTTCCACCAACTGGAATTATTTATTATTATTTCCAAAGCTGTTTATTATTATTATTATTATTAAAGTTTGAAAAATGGAAGAAAAAGCCATCCACCCAGGGCCCCGATCCTGCAAGGGAGGTCGCTCGCTCCCACCTGGGAGAGGGAGAAGGAAGCAGAAGAGGAGGAGGCTGGGGGCAGGAGGGGGCTGGAGGCAGCCAAGGAAAGCGCCCCCCCCAGTTGTCCGTTGCCCCCTCTCAGTGGCGCAGGATGGCATAGGTGCTCTCCTCGCCCCTTCCTCCCTCGGGCATCTTCTTCTTGCCTCTGCCTCCGGCCAAGTTCAAGTCGGCGTACAGGAGGCCTTCGGAGTCTTTGGGGGCAAGCGGCGGTGGGGCGCGAGGAGGAGGCTGGGGGGAGGCGGGAGGGGGGGCTTTTGGACCTGGAAGAGGAGGAGGGAGGGGGGACAACGCAGGTTAGAAAGAGGAACAGAATATCACCCTTCTCCTCCTCCTCCTCCCTCCAGCGGCAGAGCAGCTCAGGCAGGCCCTGGGCAGAGGAGACGACTGCTCAGAGGAAAAGCCCAGCACCCTGTCCCCACAGTGGCCAATACCCCTAAGAACCTAGGAACCAAGGTAGACTGCCTCTGGGCATGGAGGTTCCACAAGAACATCAGAACAGCCTGGCTACCTGCACCAGGCCACAAGAGACCAGCCCATCTAGTCCAGCATCCAAAGGGAACCCTGCAAGCGGGGCCCGGCTACAAGAGCAACTCTCCCCTCCTGTGGCAGGGAGTTCCGTAGTTTAACTTCACGCTGCACGAAGGTGCAACTTCCTTTTATCTGCCCTGAATTTTCTGCTTCACGGTATGCCCAGAGTTACAGCATTATGAGATTCAGGTAGGTAGCCGTGCTGGTCTGAGGCAGTTGAAATAAATTAAAGAATTAAAGAACGTCTAGTAGCACCTTAAAGGTAAAGGGACCCCTGACCATTAGGTCCAGTCATGGCCAACTCTGGGGTTGTGGCGCTCATCTCGCTTTATTGGCCGAGAGAGCCGGCGTACAGCTTCTGGGTCATGTGGCCAGCAGGACTAAGCCGCTTCTGGCGAACCAGAGCAGCGCACGGAAACGCCCTTTACCTTCCCGCCGGAGCGGTACCTATTTATCTACTTCGCCAGAAGTGGCTTAATCATGCTGGCCACATGACCCAGAAGCTGTACGCCAGCTCCCTCGGCCACTACAGAGAGATGAGTGCCGCAACTCCAGAGTCGGCCGTGACTGGACCTAATGGTCAGGGGTCCCTTTACCCTTTATCTGCTTTTCCACCCCAGCTCACCCTCAATGGGAAACTCCTCGTATTCTCTCTCCTCTGGCGTCTCCTTGCTCTGGGGTGAAGCTCTCCTGCAAGAAAAGTTGTGGGTGGTCACATGGGTGCCCCCCTCAAAGCACCCTGGGGCTGTAGGGGGTGCCTTGCAAGAAGGATTGAATTCAAAAGACTAACTGATGTAAAAGTAAAAAGGCGGATTTTCACCACCAGGCTTAAAACGGTTTTTTATGCTTGTAACTACAGCAGCTGGAATTCCTTATACCCAGAAATGGAAAGATGAACAAATTCCCACCTAAGAAGAACGAATAAATAGTAAAGGAATGGGCTGCGTTGAATCAGAAAACGAACAGCTTAAAATAAGAGAACCAAATGATGATTGTTTTGTGGATGAAAGGAAGCCTTTTTCGGTCTATTTAGAGAAATGTTATAGAATGAGGAATTCGCAAGCAGGATTCGAACTGTGAGCAACAGATGGAATGAGAGATTATTGCATTGCTGTTATGATATAAGAGAGGGAGGACAGGGCTGCTGCAGGAATTTATGTATAGGTTGGGGGGGTTGCCCCTCCAGCAGATGTCATGCACATGCAGCCCACTACCAAAACCAGTACAATCACTTTTGTGACTTTTGTGACTTGTCCCCACAAAACACTTCGTCACAGTTTCTTCCTATCTGTTCAAAGGGCCTTTGCTGCACGATACCAAATGTAAGAATTCATTGATAAATGTATCTATGTACTGGCTCACTGGGAAAACTCCAGATCTGTGCGCTCAGCTCCTCAGCAGCCCCTCTGCCTGAGTTATAATCCCTGGCATCCTGATACCTGAGTGCCAGACAGGTAGCCATTCCAGAAATAACAAACCCAGATGAAGGCAAAAGGGTGTGATGAACTTGGCTGGGAAACAGGGAAATGTAAAGATCTCTTTTGTTACACTTGATGGGTGTTTGGTGGAGGGCAAGGGGAACCATGGGGCAGGGTCCAGGATGCTCAGATTACGGCCACCAGACCTCCCCTTTCATGATGTATGAGTGATGTAGTTTGGGGGGGGTGCAACATGGGGATGAGCAGCTAATAAAAGTTTGGGGTCTCTTTTGTTCGGGGCTTCCATCTTGTTCCACCTGGTGGCAGGTGGGAGTCCTGTCACAACAGTCTTCAATCAAGACCAAGCCGACTGGCTGCTGTTTCGCTCTGGGATTCCTGGCTGGGGTCCTTGTTTTTTGTCCAAGGGGGCCCTCAGATTTCTCCGTTAACAGGATGTCCTGCCCACTGGTCACCAGCCATGGCAGAGCCAATCTGGGGCCGCAGTCAGCCCCCCCCCCCCCCAGTTAGGAAGGAGACCAGCAGGAGGCAGGAAAGGCACTCACCTCCTTGGGGCACACTTCGGGCAGCAACCTGGGGAGGAACAGAGAGGAGGAAATGTCCTTCAGAGAGGGCAGCTCTTGGTGGGGGAGAGCCCTGGGGAATGGGGGGGGCAGCGGTTTGGCCCAGGCAGAGCCTCACAGGGCAGCAGGGCTGGGGTGCCCAGTGCCTCCGCAGGTGAGATGCAGGAGCCATCACCACACTGGGAAGAAGCCACACCTGGAGGACCAGGTCGGAGGGAGAGCCGGCCCCTGGCACAGCCACGGCCCTCTCCCTGCCCCCCCCAAACAGCCCCCGTACCTTTTCTCCAGGCGACGAACGCCAGCAGGCCCACAGCAACAGCGGCGGCAGCGGCTGCCCCTCCGGTCGCCAGACCCACGAGGTTGAAGCTGGGGGGGGTTGGCATTGGAGGACCTGGTTGTGGGGGGAGAGAAAGCAGGGGTTGAGGCAAAAGCAGGGGCACCCACAAGCACCCTCCCCACTGCAGTGGCACAAGGGTGTTTCTTCTGAGGAGGGGGGCCCACACCTAGCAGGCCCCAGGTGGAGACAGTTCCCTGCGCCCTGAGTTGGGCGTCAGCGTTAGGCCGAGAGAGGCAGACGCCCGAGAAGAGGCAACATCTTGCAGAAACAGAGAATCGTACGGTTGGAGGGGACCCCCAAAGGTCATCCAGACCAACCCGCTGCAGTGAAGGACTCGCAGCCAAAGGCCCTTTGACATGTGCTCATCTGACTTCAGTTTAAAAACCTCCAAGGAAGGCAGGGCTGAGGGCTCCTTTCTAGCAGATGGAAACCTTTAAGCACTGTACACCAACCGGATTGGGTGAAGGGCTGGATGTCCAAAGCTTTGGGAATGAAAGCTGATCATATTTTGCCTACAGTAGTAACTGGTTAAGGGATGCAGGTGGCGCTGTGGGTTAAACCACAGAGCCTAGGGCTTGCCGATCAGAAGGTCTGATCGGCGGTTCGAATCCCCACAGCTGGGTGAGCTCCCGTTGCTCGGTCCCTGCTCCTGCCAACCTAGCAGTTCGAAAGCACGTCAACGTGCAAGTAGATAAATAGGTACCGCTCCGGCGGGAAGGTAAACGGTGTTTCCGTGCGCTGCTCTGGTTCGCCAGAAGCGGCTTAGTCATGCTGGCCATATGACCCGGAAGCTGTACACTGGCTCCCTCGGCCAATAAAGCGAGATGAGCGCCGCAACCCCAGAGTCATGCGACTGGACCTCATGTTCAGGGGTCCCTTTACCTTTACCTTTAGTAACTGGTTGTGGCAGAGGATAATGTTAAGAAACCCACCTGCGGTTTTTCTCACCCTGGCACAGCTACTGGATTACAAACTTGCTTTTGGCTCTCATCTAACTGGCATGGAAGTACAGCAACTATAATCCATAGTCCTGGCGATGAAGTGTGGGGAGTCGTGGGGAGAATGGCTACTACCGATTTACCTTCTCTGGATAGACAAGAGGGAATTGAAGAAGGTATTTGCATCCCAATAGAAGTTACAGTCCAGACTCAAGAAGGGAAAATACTTAAGAGTTGTAGCTACCAAATGACAGACTATGTCTTAGGCCTTCCTTCCCCGCAGTATAAAAAGGTCATTTCTGTGGGTGCAAAGCAGAACGGTTTGCCAGTGGACTACCAAAAGAAATAATAAAGAAGCATTTTAGAATAAAATAAAATTAAAACCTCCAAGGAAGGAGAGACCTCATGAGTGAGTCTGTTCCACTGTCAATCTGCTCTTACTCTCAGGACGTTCTGCCTCATGTTTACTCCTGGATCGGGCCCTGTCCTCCGGAGCGGCACCAGGAAGCAGGCTTGCTCCACTTTCCACAGGGCAACCCTTCAGATGTTTGAAGGCGGCTGTGCTCTCATCCTCTTGTGTTATTCCTGCAGCCTGGGAGGAGCATCACTTGCGGAACTCCCTGCCTCAGGTGCTGAAATACCTTTGGGTACCCTGCGGCCCCTCAGCTGGGGGAGGGTGGAGACCCATTTTCTGCTCTGCCTCAGGCACCACGGCCACACCCCCCCCCATACTCCTTTGAACCAAGCAGAAAGGAGGGCCAGCCCTGGGGAGAAGGGGGGTGCTGCGGAGAAAGGTGTGGGGCAGAGGGCCAAGAGAGATCCAGGCACAGAGGGGTCCTCCTGAGGATGGGGCAGCTCACCTGTGACCGTGAGGTTTGTCCCCTCAATGTTTCGCCAATACTTCACACCTTCGTGAACTGTCTCTACTGAGACGCTGCAGAAATATAGATTGGAGTCCGACTCCCCCAGATTCTCAATCTGGATTGACGCATCGAGCCCCTTTGACAGGTCCCCGACCAGAGACACCCGCCCTGTGTAGTTCGGGCGGGTGTACCTGTGGGTGGGGTCGTGGGTGTGGTTGAAGAGGAACTCTCCGTGAAAGTTTCCTAAGCGCCAATACACCTCAGCCGTCTCTTGAGCCACCCAGGTGTAGTTGAAGGTGCAGGGCAGGGTGACGGACTCCCTTGGCCTGGCCGTGAGATGGCAAGGTTGCCAGATGTGGAATTCCTGGAAGCAAGTGGTACAATCTGCCAAGGAAGCAGAACGGAGAGAGAGAGAAAGAAAAACAGAAGAAAGGACTGTTATTTTAGTACTGGGGTTAACGGATAAAAGGAAATTTTTCTGGAGGCATAAATCCAAGTTTGGGAGCAAGTACTTTTTGACGAGACAGCCCCAGCAGAGATTTAACATCACAAAACAGGCAGCAGACGAATATAGGCTGTTTTTCCTTTAAAATATCTCCTTCTAAGTCTCTTCCCAAAGTTTCCCACCTCCCTTAGCATAAAAATAGACCACCTGTTTGGTAAGTTAAAAATGGTTTACTTACAAAGTCTTTAAAGGTCATTTTCATGTGTTTTCCCATACAGCAGCAAGAGAACACAGGCAGTGCAACTTAGTTTCAAAAAGGGTAATAGTTTCAAAATTATTTGTACAGAAACACAATGGTAAAAAGGGTAAAGGTGAAGGACCCCTGGATTGTTAAGTCCAGTTAAAGGTGCTCATCTCTGCTTTCAGGCCAAGGGAGCCAGCTCCTGCAGGGCACTTCTTGGCTTCTTATGGTTCCTAAAGGGAGCCTCCATGGGCAGAGCTAGTCTATCTTAAAACACTGGAGAATAAGAGTGGGAGAAAGTTTTGCTCTCCCCTACTGCCCAGGGCTTTCCTATGTTCTTATGCTCCTTCCCAAGGAGTTTTTGTGGGATAAATCCAGCCTTATATAACCAACCTGATTAACTGAAATTGAAATATTTGATTGTCACTTGTACAACTTGTATACAGTGAGATTACGCAAGCACCCCCCACTCAGCTCTCTTAGCCTTAATTCCCCTCATTTACTGACACACCAAACCCGAAAGTCCGTTGCCCTGTTGTTATCTTTTCATTCAGCAGCCTAACAGCCCACGGAGAGAAGCTGTTATTTACCCTGTTGGTGCGACTAATCCTGCTTCTATATCTTCTGCCCGAGGGTGCTTGCCTGGGGGTGAATAATCATCCCTGAGAATTTTCCTCACTCTCCTGAGGCAACGTTCTTCAGTGATGTCATCCAGTGGATTCACGGGACAGCCCATAATATCTCGTGCTGTATTCACCACCCTCTGTAGGCACTTCCTATCAGTTGATGTCAAACCAGCGTCCCACACCGTGATTAACCACCTGGGGTGTATTTATTTTCCAAGTAAGGTCTTCACTGAGATAAACTCCTAATAATTCAAAGAGGCTCTCTCCACACAGCGGGGCTAGTTCTCCTCTCTTCCTCCAAAAGTCCAACACCATCTCCTTTGTCTTGCTGATATTAAGGTGCAAGTTGTTCCCTAGGCACCATGGAGATATTTTTTGGACCTCCCCTCTATACACTGATTCGTCTCCACCTGTTATTAAACCCATTATGGTGGTGTCACCTGCAAACTTAATAATTGCAGTAGACGGGTCAGATGATGATCGTATGTATACAATGAATACAGGTAGGGACTTAGCACACATCCCTGTGGGGTGCCAGTGCTGATTTTTAAGGAATTAGATGTTACATGTCCAACCCTCACTGTTTGTGTCCAATCTATCAGAAAGTCTTTAATCCATTTTTAACTCTACTGCATGAAGAGGTTAAGATCATAGAGTAAGCTATCCTGACAGGTTAGCTAGGTCACATGCCCTCAACTTGGGAGGAAGAGTTATCAAACTCTTGGTTATTTCTCTCTCTTCTTTTCACCATGTGAACGTCCCAGTAAGGATGTTTGAGCTAGATGCCATGAGCTCAGACCTTGTGGAGTTAACCATCCACCTTTGTGTTTCTAGAGACGTGGGTGGCGCTGTGGGTTAAACCGCAGAGCCTAGGGCTTGCCAATCAGAAGGTTGGCAGTTCGAATCCCCGCGACGGGGTGAGCTCCCATTGCTCAGTCCCTGCTCCTGCCAACCTAGCAGTTCGAAAGCACGTCAAAGTGCAAGTAGATAAATAGGTACCGCTCCGGCGGGAAGGTAAACGGCGTTTCCGTGCGCTGCTCTGGTTTCACCAGAAGTGGCTTTGTCATGCTGGCCACATGACCCGGAATCTGCATGCCGGCTCCCTCGGCCAATAAAGCGAGATGAGCGCCGCAACCCCAGAGTCGGCCACGACTGGACCTAATGATCAGGGGTCCCTTTACCTTTACTTTTGGTGATAGAGCCACAGCAGAGATTTAAAATCACAAAACAGGCAATATAGGCTGTTTTACCTTTAACAAATCCCTTCCACATCGAAGGGTCGGGTTCCAAGCGCTTGCATCTCTGAAACGCCCCATTGCTCTCGCCAGCTGCCTCCCCGTGCAGCGATTTGGATGAGTCCGTACTCCCTGTTGCGGGTAAATAAGAATAACAATAATTCAAGAGGTGAAGCCACGGGTTCAAGTCCTACCCTCCAGGAGCAGGAGAAAACAAGGCTGCTCCCTCTTCCATGGGGAGATCTTGGGAGATGGCCAGTATCTCCGCCTCCTCTTTCCCACACCCAAAAAGGCAGAAGTTTGTGAGTTTCTGCTTTGGAAAGGAAGTAGCAAAAGCTCTTGGTGGTTTCAGGGAGAAGGAAATGGCATCACATGTCAGCGGGGGGGGGGGGGGGGCTCTGAGGGACACAACCGAAAGTGTCCTGTGACAGCAAATCAGGGGACTAATTTATCATTCAAGAACATAGACCAAGATCCCTGCAGGCTCAGACCAGGAGCCCATGTGGTCCAGCCTCCTGTCCTCACAGGGGCCAAGCAGATGCCCCAATAAGAAACCCACAAGCAGGATTCGGACACAAGAGCCGCTCTCCCCTCCTACAGTTTCCACCAACTGGCTTTCAGAAGCATCACTGCCTCTGACAAATGGAGGCAGACCAGGGCCATGGATATGTCTCGTCTTGCTTTGAAGCCATCCAAGTCAGTGGCCATCCCTGCCTCCGGTGGGAGGGAGTTCCACAGTCTAACTACCCGTATTTTTCGCTCCATAAGACGCACTTTTTTCTTCCTAAAAGGTAAGGGGAAATGTCTGTGCGTCTTATGGAGCGAATGCGTGGAGCCGAATTGCCCAGGGGAGAAAAGCAGAACATGTTTCTTTTTTAAAAAAGAGGGAAGTGGGTGTTAAAACAAAGCCGCTGATCATTTGCCAATTGGGAGGGAGATAAGGGACTCTAGCGATAAAGGAGGCTGCCTGGGAGGGGGGAGATAAAGACAGAAAACTTGCAAAGGGGGGAAACAGGAAGATTATATCAATGAGGAGAGAAATTAGAAGAAAAGGAGGAGCAAAAAACTGCTCCAGCTAAGGAAAAGACACTAAGGCAAACAAGAGGGAAAGGAGTGTTGAAAGGAAGCAGCTGATCGGTGGGATCGGGAGAGAGATAAGGGAGGCTAGAGGAAGCTGCCTGGGAGGGGGGAGGTAAAAGCCCACGGATCCTCAGGATTTTTGTATTGGGTCACCCCAAATTCACCATCAGATCACATAGCATCTCCATGGCTACAGCCTGCACCAAACACACACACACACACACACACACACACACACACACACACACACTGTTTCGTGGGGCCACAATGGCACAAAAATGTGGTTACAAAGCACGGATCCACATGGATCCTCAGGATTTTCGCATTGGGCTACCCCAAAATCACCGTCAAATCACACGCCTGTGGCCACAGAATGAACCACAAAAATCATACACCCACTGTTTTGTTCAGAATATTTTTTCCCTTGTTTTCCTCCTCTAAAAACTAGGTGCGTCTTATGGTGAGGTGAGTCTTATGGAGCGAAAAATATGGTATGTGCTGTGTGAAGAAGGACTGGATGGACCTCAAAGGTCTAGACTCGGTCTAGGGGAGGGCCTTGCTTTCCTAGGAGCCAGGATGGCCAATGGTCAGGGATGATGATGATGATGGGAATTGGAAGAGCAGCAAGATTTGGACTAGGACTTGCGACTCCCTCCCATGAAGCCAGCTTTGGAAATATGAGCCCCTAAAACCAACAAAGTCAAAGTCAAATGGAAAAGCCTCCCCATTGTCTTTTCCTTCACAAATCCTGTCTTAAGGGTATGTCAGTGTATGAATAGGGTGAGCCTGTGACCTGGCTCAGGAACTAAGCATTTGCCACCACGAAAGACTGGCCAGGCTCCCCAGGGTATCCAATCAAGTGAGCATTAACAGGAAACCTGCCAGACAGGAGATAAACAACAAACTTAGATTTCTGTTGTAGACTGCCCTTTCTGTGATGTATGTATGATGTTTCTGGGGGTGGTCTTGGACTCCAGGGCGGGCAATTAAAAATGTCTATATAAGGGGGGCCACACCTTGGTTCAGGGTCCTCCTCCTTCTCCTGCGTGTGAAGGGGGCACCCTGTTGCAACAGTTCAATAAAGATCAGGCTTACTAGCTGCTTTGCTTCTCAATATTCTCTGCTTGGCCTCTGTTCTTTTCTCCGACTGATGGAGAACCTGCAAAGGACTCTATAAGGGCTCTTGTGTCCCCCATAAGGGAAGAAGGGAAGATTTAAGTTTATTACACCTGCTTCCTTCAGCCACCGTGAGAACAGGATTCTGGAGTAGGTGGGCCGCTTTGGCCTGATCCAGGAGGGCTCCCCTTCTGTCCCCCCCCCCCCGGCTTCCTTCCTTCCTCCCTGCCGCTGCCTCGCCCTTTCACTTACCTCCGCCCAGGACCAGCAGGACCAGCAGCAGTCCCTGGTGGATCATATCCTTTGCTGCTGGGGGGTCTCTGGTGGCTTCAGGGAGCAGGAACAAGACCCCCCCCCGGAAGCCCGGCTGCAGTCGCAGGAGCCACACACGGCCAAATCCAGCAAGCCTCTTCTCCCTTGAGCGCTGGAGATTTGGGTGGCAGATTGCGCAACAGCAGAGCCCATCTGACAGGGAAGTCCTGTTGCCACAGTCAGCATATAGGCAACGGAGAAGGAGGAGGAAGTGGGGTGTCGCTCGCCTGAAAATCTGGGAGGCCTCTGAGCCCCCCAGCCCAGCAATGGATGAGGCCCCACCTTCCTGGGACTGGGGGCAAGGCTGCCCCACCAGACGGGCTCCTGCCTCCTTGGCCAAGGACATCCTCATTGGAGATGTTTAAGCAGAGGACGGAGGGCCACCTGCCTGGAATGCTTTCGCTGAGATTCCTGCACGGCAAGGGGGTTCAGCTAGATGACCGCTGGGGGTCCCTTTCGACTCTCCCGTTCTGTGGTTCCCTGCAGAGCTGGCTCTTATACCACAACACTGACTGATGTTGTTGCCCAGTGAAGGTGCCCCCTTTGCCCTGAGTCTGCGCGTGTGGGCATTTGGATTTCCGCAGCTAATGCTGCTTCATTTGAAACCGGATATTTCATTTTTCTTCTTCTTCTTGGGATTATTCCTTCATTTTTCTCTTAAAAGGTAAAGGGACCACTGACCATCAGGTCCAGTCGTGGCCGACTCTGGGGTTGCGGCGCTCATCTCGCTTTACTGGCCGAGGGAGCCGGCGTACAGCTTCCGGGTCATGTGGCCAGAATGACTAAGCCACTTCTGGTGAACCAGAGCAGCGCATGGAAACACCGTTTACCTTCCTGCCAGAGTGGTACCTATTTATCTGCTTGCACTTTGACGTGCTTTCGAACTGCTAGGTGGGCATGATACGGAAGGGGGGGCATGTCTTCTTCTTCACCTTCTTCTTCGCTACAATATATCCATTTATTTCCAATTGCCAATGTCAAAAGGGACTAAAATCTATAAAATTCATAGAAAATCAACGTGCCAATTTGCTCAATTTCTCTAGGACTCCATGACACCTCCCCTGTCCTCCATAATCCCTCAAGCAAGGTGTCAAGACCCTAATCCTGTCAAATCGCTCTGACAAGCCCTTCCTCCGGGCGATGCCAGGTGACAGACTATGCATACATGGACCATTGTCTTCTCAGGATGTGCTTATCTGCGCATATCTCCAGCTCTCCATATTCCCCCCTCCCTCCTCCATATTGCAAGGGATAATCTGGTGTAACCCAACCTCTTCCTAATGTATTCGTGATGTAATCTGTGTAACCCAACCTCTTCTTAATGTATTCATGATGTAACTGGGATGTATTTTGCACTGTATTCTGGGACATGGAGGGAAATTTCAAAAGTTCATGTCACCCCTTTCTCGCTGTTCAATCTCGCCTTGAACCTGTTGGGCAATAAACTCGGATCTCCTGGAACTTGCTCCTGTCTCCGGCTGAGCTCATTTTCTTCCGCAGGGACCCGCGGACTTAGTCCGACGAGCTGGGTGGCAGAGTAACCCCGCACCCAGATTTTACCGTAACAGGGCAGAAGCATGGACTGAGCAACGGGAGCTCACCCCGTCATGGGGATTCAAACCGCCGAGTTTCTGATCTGCAAGCCCTAGGCTCTGTGGTTTAACCCCCAGCGCCACGCACTTAGGCTGTTTTTATTTCTGTCCTGCAGGGAAAAGATCAGATTCTCAGAAGCGCTTTCAATCAAGAAAGAGATCACCCCTTCTTGCAAGAAACAGGCAAACAGGCACCTGCCGGACCCCCTGCGAGGCGCGAAGGGGATTCAGGGACACAGAACGGCACAGCTGGAAGGGAACCCCAAAAGCCATCTAGTCCAGCCCCCTGCAAATGCCAGAACCACAGCTCAAGAATCCTTCTTTGGCCTGATCCTGCCACAATGAGCCAACCCACGACACCCCCCCCCCCCTGTACCCTCCAGATATTGTTCTCAGGATCCCTTGCAATGCTTGCTGATGCCATCAAAATGCCCATCAGCTTTTAAGTATTTGCAATGCTACAGATGATGTTTCCGCTTCCTCCTTTGCAGTGACACAAGCAAAGTGCCGGGGGGGGGGGCAAGGAGGGGGCAGTCGAGGTGCCCCCAGTCGCCTGACTCACTGCCACAGAACCAGTCTCCTTCCTTCCTTCCTTCCTCTGAGGCAATGGTGCAACGGGACTTGAGCCCAGGGGGAGGAAAGGGGGAAGTTGAAGAGGGGTGGGGTGGGGTGGGAGGCCCCATGGCTCAGGCCCCCAGCTGGTGGGGGAGGGGGGGTAGAGTAGAATTACGAAACTTTGCCTGGCACCTCGTGCCATAACAGTGGAACCTGCAGACATTGAACGAAGCTGGATCTTGGAGGACTCAGGGCAGATGAAACAAAACCCTTCACGCAGTGCAGACTGTGGAACTCCCTTCCACCAGAGGCAGTGGTGGCCACCAGCTCAGATGGCTTTGAAAGAGGACTGGGCCAATTCGTGGATCACATTCACCCGGTGCTATACCAGCTGCACTAGCTCCCGGTGGAGTACAGGATCAGGTTTATGGTGCTGGTTTTAACCTTTAAAGCCCTACGCGGCCTAGGACCCTCGTACCTATGGGACCGCCTCTCCTGGTATGCCCCGTGGAGGACCTTACGGTCTGCAAACACTCTGAAGATCCCGGGCCCCAGGGAAATTAGACTAGCCTTGACCAGGGCCAGGGCCTTTTTGGCCGTGACCCCGATCTGGTGGAACGCTCTGTCCCAAGAGACTAGGGCCCTGCGGGACTTGACATCTTTCCGCAGGGCCTGCAAGATGGAGCTGTTCCACCAGGCCTTTGGCCAAGGCACAGTCTGACCCCCTCTCTCCTTCTGTAATCCTCATAGCACTCTAGCCCAATGGTTGCCATTAATTTGATTTTGAATTGATTTTAGAATGAATTGATTTTAGAAAGCTGCGTTACTTTTTATTGTTGTTAGCCTCTCTGAGCCCGGCTTTGGCTGGGGAGGGCGGGATATAAATAAAAATTGTTGTTGTTATTATTATTATTATTATTATTGAGTGGGAGGGGGCTATTGAGGGCTGCTAGCCAGTTGGCTCTGCTCTGCCACCACAGTCAGAGGCAGCAAGACTTCTGGATGCCACCTTCTGGAAACAGCAGGACAGGAGAGCTGGTCTTGTGCTCAGATCCTGCTTTTGTGGTTTTCCCATTGGGGCATCTGGGTGGCCACTGTGAGAACAGGATGCTGACCTAGACGGGCTCCCCTGAGCAGTGGCGTGGCACGGGTTGCCAGTGCCCTGGGCAAGGCAAGCATTGCGTCAACTAAAAGCAGGAACATTGGATACCCACCAGCCCAGGAGGTGACTCCAGGGTTTGCCACACGCCTCCGTCCAAGGACCATCCCAAGTTGGGCTTATGAAAGCTCGGAGGAGAGCCCAAACGTCGCCCTTCGCTTTGCCCAGGAAGCCTGAGAGGTCTCCAGACGAGGGCAAGGGCTGCTGCCACCACCTCCACTTCAGAGTTCAACCCCCCCCCAGCAGCATTTGTGGGAAGGTGGCCCCAGGGTGCCATCTTGCTCCCGAGCTGAGGAGTCAACCGACTCTGGGGTTTTGGCGCTCATCTCGCTTTACTGGCTGAGGGAGCCGGCGTCCAGCTTCCGGGTCATGTGGCCAGCAGGACTAAGCTGCTTCTGGCAAACCAGAGCAGCGCACGGAAACACCGTTGACCTTCCCACCAGAGCGGTACCTATTTATCTCCTTCACTTTGACGTGCTTTCGAACTGCTAGGTGGGCTGGAGCAGGGACCGAGCAACGGGAGCTCACCCCGTTGCGGGAATCGAACCGCCGACCTTCTGATCGGCAAGCCCTAGGCTCTGTGGTTTAACCCACAGCGCCACCCTTCTAATCCCTCTTAAAAAGAATAAACACAAGAATCTGACTAATGTTAATATAAAAGTAGTTCACTCACAGATTCATTCAGGTTGACAGACCTATCCCTGAAGGCAGGCTTGGGTTACATAAGAACCGGAACTATTCCATAAAGAAGTGAGTCCCAAGTGACTGCGACTAAGCAGCCGCTTCTCCAAACACACAGCAACATCCAAAATGGAGAAGAGACACGGATCCGAACATGGAGGCCATGGGCTCCTCCATACTAGAGCAACAGACCGCACCCTCTTCAAGTCTGTCCCAGCTCAGGAGGAAACAGGAAGTCTTCTCCTGAGTGGTGCAAAACATCCCCTCACACATCCACTGTAGGAATGTTGTGCTTGACTGCAGTTTTACATCCCTTTACACTCCCTGCACCCCATTGCGCCGCTCAAGCACGGGTCTGCCTACTTGAAAGGCAGAGCGGGCGCGACCTGGGAGCGTGTCCCTGCCATGGACGAGCCTCCGTCCCCGGCATTGTTTGTGACTTGCTCCTCCATAATTCGGACACTTGGCATCAATCAAGTGGCGCTCCTGGACCGACATATGCGAAGGGGCTGCAATCAGTCAGCTGCCGAAAGGACTGGGCTTGGCTCTTTGAAGGTATCTGAATATTTTTTCCCCTGAAGCTTGAGAATCGTGACAACAGCCTGGGAAGGAAGGGGAGGGCAAGGGGCTTGGTGCTTTCTTATGGGTTTCAAATTGTCTCTTTTCTTCGTGTCCTCCCCTGTAAAATGAAAGAGACGTGTGCAGCCGCTGTTGTGCTATTCTGTTCGTTACTTCGGAAAAGGGGGGGAGGCTTTTGATTTATGCTCAGTAAGGAACTTAACAAGTCTTTAATATGCCCTCCCCCCCCCCAACCGAGGCTGAATGGACTTTATTTAAAATTATTCCTGGACTGGACCAGGAGCGCTGATGGAGCAA
The DNA here is from genome assembly GCF_964106645.2 of Podarcis pityusensis. Classification (NCBI taxonomy): domain Eukaryota; kingdom Metazoa; phylum Chordata; class Lepidosauria; order Squamata; family Lacertidae; genus Podarcis; species Podarcis pityusensis. The sequence goes on along the minus strand of NC_138038.1, from coordinate 54,703,227 downwards.
CGTAGTGAAAAAAGAATGAACTGCCGCCGAACAGATCTGGCAAAGAGGCTGAAATTGAGAAAAAAATCTTGTTTCTAACTGTGTGCTGAGGAAGAACTCCAGAGCGGAATTTTAATGGCGGAGACTGGAGATGCATTCTGTGAGTTATTTATGGCTGCAGCTCGTTCGCTAGTCTGTAAACAGTGGAAGGAACAGAATGTGACCTTGTACCATCCAGGTAAACACAGCAAAGAACTGAATAATGGAAGATAGTACAGTGGCACCTCTGGTTATGTACTTAATTCGTTCCGGAGGTCTGTTCTTAACCTGAAACTGTTCTTAACCTGAAGCACCACTTTAGCTAATGGGGCCTCCTGCTGCCGCTGCGCCGCCGCTGCACAATTTCTGTTTTCATCCTGAAGCAAAGTTCTTAACCTGAAGCACTATTTCTGGGTTAGCGGAGTCTGTAACCTGAAGCGTATGTAACCTGAAGCATCTGTAACCTGAAGCGTATGTAACCCGAGGTACCACTGTAATGAACTCTCCCAGCACACCAGGTCTGGAACAACAATGTACATGAAGGACTTCACGCGTGAAAGGGATTACTTATTTTAAGATGTAACGGAGGTGCTGTTTGTAAGGTAGGAAAAGCAGCCAGCTGGAAGAATGTCTAACAGCAAGCGAAGGACGTCAACTGGACTCTAAATAAGAAATGATCAGCTAATGCGAGGAAATGATGATGATCATATGCTTGGAACCGGAGCGGGAAACCAGATTTTAAGGAATTGTATTAAATTGATTTGATTTGTAATAATTTGGAAAACTAATAAAAATCATTTGTGGGGGAAATTGCATCCCCTTGTCCTTGAACAGTTAAAGAAACTGTGATTCCCTTGCGCAACAGCGACCTGCTCGTCATCACCTTGTCCGTCAAACAGCAGGCAGTGGACACGGGCTAAGTCCTGTTTTGTGAATGGAAATAGTTTAATGAATGGAATAGCTTACCGTATTTGTGAATGGAATTCAAACCAAAGACCTCATGCACAGAGTGAACCGGAGTGGTTCTCTGAGCAACAGCAAGTGTCCTGGAATTTCGAAAGCCACATCAGCAAAATAAATATCAGGCTTACTAGCTGCCCTGCTTTCTATATACCTGGCTGCAGTTTCTTGCTTTGCTCCTGACCCACAAGTGGACCTTGCAGGACTGCAAGACCCTCGAGTGAGGCGTGGGCTGCAGCGGCGACCCCTATTTTTCTTTAACCCTTGGCTATCAGGAGACAGCTATTATTAATAATAATAAAATATATTTGATTCATTAATAAATGTATTTATTTGTTATTGTTAATTAAATTTATATACAGCCCACTATGAAAAGACCTTGTAGGCACCTTGTGGTTATCCAAGAGATCGATTTCTGAGACATTTATTCACACACGCCGGCAGAAATGGGTCGGTTTCTTTTGAGCGACAATCATGGCTTTGTGGCAGATGGAGCAGTTCTCTTGGCACAGGCTGGGAAAAACAACAACAGGAAAAGAATGAGTCAGATAAAATTGCTATAAATTGTTCTGATGATTCGGAGGTCTATTCTGAAATCAAGATAGATTTAGGTGTAGAGATTTAGGATGTGTAGAGATGCGAGGAGAGGATTGTAAATATCCAACATTACATTTGTTGCTGTGTCTGGCATCATCTCTCTCTCTTAACTCGCGGATGCTGGAAAATCTTAAAAAGGCGAAATATTTTTAGAATTGGAGCTGTCGGAGATGCACAAGGGAAACTGCATTTTAATGATCAGGAACTCTGCAAAGTCAAGTTTTTATATTGTGGATTTTAAGATTATGGGTGGATGTTCTGTATAATTTTATTAATACTCTTGCCGAATACAAATTTGACATGGCCTTTGGCTAGAACACTAAACCAGGGGTCAGCAAACTTTTTCAGCCGTGGGCCAGTCCACTGTCCCTCAGACCTTGTGGGACTATATTTTTGGGGGAAAATAATAATAATGAACAAATTCCTTTCTCCCCCAATAAATGTTTATTATTTTCTTTAAACATCCAGTTGTAATACACATATATCACATAATTACCTTAGCTCTGCCGAGCTTATGACTTCCCTCTACCCCTTCAATGAGTATCTTATATTTTCTTATATTGCGTATTCTATTTATTTAACTTTATATCTGCCATACGTTGTAAGAGTTATTCCAGTCCTGCCAGTGTTTTTAAGGCTTTACAATGATCTTTTATGTACACCATAAGTTTACTCCAACTTTCTTGAAACTTCTGTTCATCCTGGTCTCGAATTCTTCCTGTCAATCTGGCTAGTTCTGCATTACGCAGAATAATGAACGAATTCCTTTGCCCCACAAATAACCCAGAGATGCATTTTAAATAAAAGGGCACATTCTATTCATGTAAAAACATGCTGATTCCCGGACCGTCCGTGGGCCAGATTGAGAAGGCAATTGGGCCTGTTATGTACTGAAGTTCTCACCCTGGGCCAGCAGGGGGATACTGTAGATAGTTATGCAAATGAAGGGTTGAAAGTGACGTTCAGTGATTGGATAGTTTTAGAAAGTTGCTACAGTAACGTTGTACTGGAGCTCTATATAAGCAGGCTGACTGAGCTCCTCAGTTCAGTTCTGTTCTGGCCTCTGAATAAATAAGAGCTGTTTGAAGAATCACTGTGTCGTCTGATATGTTCACTCACAACTTAACAGGGCTGGATCCAGCCCCTGGGCCTTAGGTTGCCTACCCCTGCACTAAACTTATGAACTGAATGTTGAAATACAATTCTCCTCGCCCCCACCTCCCTCCGCTCATCTTCCTCTGCCTCCCCTCTCCTCCCCAAGCCAACATCTGGTGCTGGGAGCTTTTTCCTTTGGCCATAGAATCACAGTTGTAGAGTTGGAAGGGACCCCCAAAGGACATCCAGTCTGGCCCCCTGCCTTACAAGAATCTCAGCTGAAGAATCCCTGACAGAGGGTCACCGACCTCTGCTTAAAAACCTCCAAGGAAGGTCCTGTGCCTTTGATGTTTCACTGAGCAACCTGAAGCCGTCAGGGCTGGCATCTCACAGCCTGGTGGCCGTCCAGATGTTTTGGGCTGCCAATCCTATCAGCGCTAGCCAGCACATCTGTTACACTGTGGAACTCCCTGATGCGGGAGGCAGTGATGCCAACTGTTAACAGAGAAATCCGAGGGCCCCCTTGGACAAAAAACAAGGACCCCAGCCAGGAATACCAGAGCAAAACAGCAGCCAGTCAGCTTGGTCTTGATTGAAGACTGTCACGACAGGACTCCCACCTGCCACCAGGTGGAACAAGATGGAAGCCCCAAACAAAAGAGCCCCCAAACTTTTATTAGCTGCTCATCCCCATGTTACACCCCCCCAACTACATCACGGTTACATCACTCATACATCATGAAAGGGAAGGTCTGGTGGCAGGAATCTGAGCATCCTGGACCCTGCCCCGTGGTTCCCCTTGCCCTCCACCAAACACCCATCAAGTGGAATAAAAGAGACATTTACATTTCCCTGTTTCCCAGCCAAGTTCATCACACCCTTTTGTCTTCATCTGGGTTTGTTATTTCTGGAGTAGCTGAGCTCACAGGTCTAGATTTTCTAGTTTTCCCAGTGAGCCAGTACATAGAGACATCTATCAGTGAATTCTTACATTTGGTATCGTGCAGCAGAGGCCCTTTGAATAAGCAGGAAGAAACTGTGATGAAGTGTTTTGTGGGGACAAGTCCCAAGAGTCACAAAAGTGATTGTGCTTATTTTGGTAGTGGGCTGCATGTGCAGGATATCTGCTGGAGGGGCAAACACCCCCCCCCACAACCTGTACATAAATCCCTGCAACACCACCATCCTAGATGGCTTGGAAAGAGGAGAGGACAACCAGGCCAGGCTGAGCTCAAAGGCTGCCCCCCCCCCCCCCGTCCTCTCCTGGCTGCAGAAGGGCTGGCACAGAAACGCAGGAGGGGCTTCCCAGCTGCCGCCTCTGGAGGGCCAGATTGGAGGGAGAGACGGACCCTAGCGCAGTAACTGCCCCCTCCCTCCCTGCCCCACAACAGCCCCCCTACCTTTTCTCCATACAAGGAATGCCAGCAGCCCCAGAGGGATGGCACCTAGGAGGGTTCCCCTAATCACCAGACCTACAAGGCTGAAGTTGAAGCTGGGGGGGTCCGGCAGTGGAGGACCTGGGGGGCAGGAAGAAAGCAAGAGTTAGGCCGAGGAACAAGGCAGAGGCTGAGGACGGGCACACACTGCAGTGGCCTGGCACAAGGGCATTTCTTTCAAGGAGGCGGGGGGCACCCACAGGAGCCCACAAGCCGTTTCATGCACCCTCAAGGGCCTCCTGATCTAGGCGCCTGCCATTTGCAATTGCACCTCCTCAGCATTGAGGAGAGAGCAGCGCCTCGTTGAAATATAAAACTGCATGTATGGAAGGGACCTCCAAGGTCATCCAGCCCAACCCCCTGCCATACAGGAATCACAGCTGAAGACTCGTTGACAGGTGGCCATCCAAGGAAAAGGCTCCAAGGAAGGAGAGGGCACCACCTCACGGGGAGACCATTCCTCTGTGTTGTTGTTTTTTGAGACCGTTCCTCTGTTGAACAAGCTCTTACCCTGGTAAAATTCTTCCTAATGTTTAGTCAAAATCTCCTTTCTTGCAATGTGGATCCGTTGGTTCAGGTGCTGCCCTCTGGAGCAGCAGGAAGCAAGCTGGCTCCATCTTCTCTCTGGGAAGATGTATCTAATGTGTTTTCTGTGGTGTGGTATTTTTGCTGTCTAGGGTGGTGGTGGTGGGGAGGCACTTGTGGGTCTACCTGCCTCGGGTGGTCACTTTGGGTCCTCCGCAGCCCTTTGTCTGGGAGATAGTGGATCCCCATTTTCTGCTCTGCCTCAGGCTCCACTGCCATCCCCCGGGGTCCCCTTTGAACCAAGCAGAATGGAGTGCCAACCCTGGGGAGAAGGTGGCTGCTGTGGGCAATTGCTGTGGGCTGAGGCAGCGTTCGAAATTAGCCAGGCGCCAGGCACATTTTGTGACTGCGGATTGTCAGAATGTGAGCACTTTGAGAAGTCTTGTCACCATGAATGGTGACTGAGGTTCAAGAATAACATTGCCGCCACCGGGAAAAGGCCTTCGACAATGTCTCATGGACCTTTATGACAAAGATCCTAGATTATATGTACATTGGATTGGCCTTTACAAATGGTGTTCAAGCAATTATATTATGAAGCAACCTGTCTAAGCTGGATGAAGGAGTGGGTCAAATTGAAGGATGCAAATGTACTGGGCTTAGAAGGAGCTGATTTGCTCTATGGATGGCATGTGTACCTCCGGTATAAGAAAACTAGGGTGTGCAAGGGATTTTTGAATCACATGATTAGAAGGAGTCTATGTAAGGTTTGGATGAGACGTAAAGGTATTTTGGAAAGAAAGACTCCCGGTTGGATCTCACCGGTGGCAGCGGTTACAGTGAAAAAGCTAAACGTGGACAGAATATGGGGAAAGTACAAAGATCTCCTTGGATACAAAGATGACAACATAAAATTAAAAGATAGGGAGGAGGTGTCTAATTGGATACACGACTCATTTCAATACTTCCAGATAAAGGAGAAGCTTTAAAAAGACAAAGAGGATTTGTGCAAGAAGGATCAGAATTTGAAAGGGTGATTTTGGGGCCCAATAAAAAACTAATCTCTAAAATATATAAACTACTGCTAGAGTGGGAGACTAAAGACAAACTCATTAAGGAGGCAATGATAAAATGGGCTATTGATATGGGGCGTAATATCAGAATTGATGAGAGGGGAAAATTATGGACTCTTTCGGCATGTTATCAAATAAGAGAAAATAGGTATAAAATGCAGTATAGATGGTATTTGACACCGGTTAAATTGGCTTAAATGTACAAAAGAAATTAAAAAAATGTGTTGGAAATGTCTTGAAGCAGAGGGTTCCTTTATTCATTTATGGTGGAACTGCAAACAGGCCAAAGACTTTGGGGAGGTGGTGTACAATGAGTTAAAGAAAATCTTTAAATTTACCTTCCCCAAGAAACGGGAAGCATTTCTTCTAGGTATACTTGGGAATGAATTACCAAAGAAAGCCCACAACCTATTTTTATATGCGACAAGGATAGAATATGCAAGAGAGTGGAAACCAAGAGAATACCTAGGGGTATATTTGCAAAAAAATGGACCTCAAATATAAATTCCCAGTAGGGGGTACTTTGTGACCAACAGTTGTTAATATGAAAGATACGGGAGTGTGGAAAATAGGGCGAAGGAATAATTAATGTATTTGCAGCTAAGCAAGATGTAAAAAGAACAGTCACGGAACGCTGGGTGGGAAGTCAAACAGAACTATTGTATAAGAAGGGGACACAAGTGCAATTGCTAAACTGAAAAACTCAAAAATAAGCATCATTTTTAAAAATGTGCCAGCTCACCTGTGACCGTGAGGTTTGTCCCCTCAATGTTTCGCCAATACTTCACACCTTCATGAACTGTCTCTACCGAGACGCTGCAGAAATATAGATTGGAGTCCGACTCCCCCAGATTCTCAATCTGGATTGACGCATCGAGCCCCTTTGACAGGTCCCCGACCAGAGACACCCGCCCTGTGTAGTTCAGGTGGGTGTACCTGTGGGTGGGGTTGTGGGTGTGGTTGAAGAGGAGCTCTCCATGAAAGTTTCCTAAGTGCCAATACACCTCGGCCGTCTCTTGAGCCTCCCAGGTGTAGTTGAAGGTGCAGGGCAGGGTGACGGATTCCTTTGTCCTGGCTGTGAGATGGCAAGGTTGCCAGATGTGGAATTCCAGGAAGGCCAAGGAAGCAGAACGGAGAGAGAAAGAAAGAAAAACAGAAGAAAAGACTGTTTATTTTAGTATTGGGGTTAACGGATAAAAGGAAAATTATCTGGAGGCATAAATCCAAGTTTGGGTAAAAGTACTTTTGGTGATGGGGACGCAGGTGGCGCTGTAGGTTAAACCACAGATCCTAGGACTTGCCGATCGGAAGGTCGGTGGTTCGAATCCCCATAATGGGGTGAGCTCCTGTTTCTCAGTCCCTGCTCGTGCCAACCTAGCAGTTCAAAAGCACGTCAAAGTGCAAGTAGATAAATAGGTACCGCTCCGGCGGGAAGGTGAATGGCGTTTCCGTGCGCTGCTCTGGTTCGCCAGAAGCGGCTTAGTCCTGCTGGCCACATGACCCGAATCCCTTGGCCAGTAAAGCGAGATGAGCGCCGCAACCCCAGAGTCGGCCACGACTGGACCTAATGGTCAGGGCTCCCTTTACCTTTACTTTTGGTGATAGAGCCACAGCAGAGATTTAAAATCACAAAACAGGCAATATAGGCTGTTTTACCTTTAACAAATCCGTTCCACCTCGAAGGGTCGGGTTCCAAGTGCTTGCATCTCTGAAATGCCCCATTGCTCTCGCCAGCTGCCGCCCCACGTGGCGATTTGGATGAGTCCGTACTCCCTGTTGCGGGTAAATAAGAATAAGAATAATTCAAGAGGTGAAGCCACGGGTTCGAGTCCTGCCCTCCAGGAGCAAGAGAAAAGAAGCCTGCTCCCTCTTCCATGGGGAAATCTTGGGAGATGGCCAATATCTCCGCCTCCACTTTCCCAGGCTAAACAGACCCAAAAAGGCAGAAGTTTGTGGGTTTCTGCTTTGAAAAGGAAGTAGCAAAAGCTCTTGGTGGTTTCAGGGAGAAGGAAATGGCATCACATGTCAGCGGGGGGGGGGGACTCTGAGGGACACAACCGAAAGTGTCCTGTGATGGCAAATCAGGGGACTAATTTATCATTTAAGAGAAGAAGAAGAGGAGTTTGGATTTGATATCCTGCTTTATCACTACCCGAAGGAGTCTCAAAGTGGCTCACATTCTCCTTTCCCTTCCTCCCCCACAACAAACACTCTGTGAGGTGAGTGGGGCTGAGAGACTTCAAGGAAGTGTGACTAGCCCAAGGTCACCCAGTAGCTGCATGTGGAGGAGCGGGGAAGCGAACCTCGTTCACCAGATTACGAGACTACTACACCACACTGGCTCCTGAGCATATACCAAGAGCCCTGCAGGCTTAGACCAGGGGCCCAGCTAGTCCAGCCTTCTGTCCTCACAGGGGCCGAGCCAGGCATAGGCAAACCCGGCCCTCCAGATGTTGTGGGACTACAATTCCCACCATCCCTGACCACTGGTCCTGCTAGCTAGGGATGATGGGAGTCGTAGTCCCAAAACATCCGGAGGGCCGAGTTTGCCTATGCCTGGGCCAAGCAGATGCCCCAAAGGGAAACCCGCAAGCAGGATTCGAACACAAGATCCGCTCTCTCCTCCTGCGGTTTCCACCAATTTTCAGCATTCCCCCAAACAACCAAGCGGCCAATCGCCACTTAAAACTCAGGCTTGGAAGGGGCTGATTTGCTCTATGGATGCCATGTGTACCTCTGGTATAAGATAACTAGGGTGCGCAAGGGTTTTTGAATCACATGATTAGAAGGAGCCAATCACCGCTTACAATCTCAGGCTCGCACCCAAAAAACATTCGCACGTCCCCCCTCAGCACTACCCGTGTATAAGACGAGCCTAAATTTTAAACCTCATTTTGGGGTCAAAAAAGCTCGTCTTATACACGGAAAAATGCGGTATGCTTTATTCAGTCGCTTCGAGAACAGACAAAGAATTGCAGCCTTTACTGCATGATGGAGTTTCTCCCTCGGGCTCCTCCTCCTTTCCCCCTCCCCAACAGAACCGGCCCAAACGTTGTCACGTCCCGGGGGACAGAAGCTTCCACACTGTCTATTGAAGTGTTCCCTAACTGCTCTCCCCCTCCCTTAATTCTCCCAATTCAACATAGCTTGGCTGCTTGCCCCTCTCTGCCTGGTTATCTCCCTCATAGTTTGGCTTGTTATGGAAAAAATTCTGGGGTGAGAGACCACTCAATAGCCCAGCTTGTCTCGGGTCCATGTGGCCAGTGAAAGAAGGAAGTTCCAGCCAAGTAATTTGGAGCAAAAGAGCGGTCAGTAGACCATGGTCCTTATTGCTGCGCAACAGGTCCCCCCAGGAATAAGAACCCTGAGCATGGGGTGACGTCCTCTTTTAAAACTTCCCTCTTTCCCCCAGAATACACTTTGAGGGGCATCGTGGATACATCATCAGTACATCACTAGCATGTCACAAATGGGGAGGGGTCTAGAAGGGTGACGCAAGTTCAACATGAGATCACTTTATCAGACACCTTTCCCAACACCCCTTAAGTATCCATCACTGGAAGAAAAATAAAACTCTTGACATCTCCTTGCCCTCAGGGCTTGTCTGAAGATGGGCTTTCAGAACACCTGACTTGCTCAACTGCCTCTGCAGATGTCTGTGGTTGCCCCTGTTGCAGGAATTTATGTATAGATTGGGGGCGTGGGGGTTGCCCCTCCAGCAGATATCAGGCACCTGCAGCCCACTACCAAAACCAGCACAATCCCTTTTGTGACTTTTGTGACTTGTCCCCACAAAACACTTCATCACAGTTTCTTCCTGTCTATTCAAAGGGCCTCTGCGGCACGATACCAAATGTAAGAATTCAGTGATAAATGTATCTATATACTGGCTCCCTGGGAAAACTTCAGAAATTCCTATAGACCTGTGAGCTCAGCTCCTCAGCAGCCCCTCTGCCTGAGTGATAATCCCTGGCCTCCTGATACCTGAGTGCCAGACAGGTAGCCATTCCAGAAATAGCAAACCCAGATGAAGACAAAAGGGTGGGATGAACTTGGCTGGGAAACAGGGAAATGTAAATATCTCTTTTGTTTCACTTGATGGGTGTTTGGCGGAGGGCAAGGGGAACCATGGGGCAGGGTCCAGGATGCTCAGATTCCTGCCACCAGACCTCCCCTTTCATGATGTAACCGTGATGTACGAGTGATGTAGTTTGGGGGGGTGTAACATGGGGATTAACTAATAAAAGTTGGGGTCTTCTTTTGTTTGGGGCTTACATCTTGTTCCACCTTGTGGCAGGTGGGAGTCCTGTCGCGACAGACTTCAATCAAGACCAAGCCTACTGGCTGCTGTTTTGCTCTGGTATTCCTGGCTGGTATCCTTGTTTTTGGCCAAGGGAGTCCTCAGATTTCTCCGTTAACACCCCCCTGGTCACTCCCTGGGTGGGGGGCCATGTCTGTGCTCTCACACTTGGGGAATTAAGGCGGGGTGCCCTGTTCATGGAGGGACGTGGAGCCCAAACCCACCTTTCTTTAAGGGTCAAAATGGCGTTGGAATGAGGAGTGTCGGTTAAAGTATGGATTTTCTATGAATTTTAAAGATGTGGCCGCCCCCATGTCATTTCCGTAACACCATCTTTTTATTATTTATACCCCACCCATCACTGATGGGGTCGCATTATGGAACCTCCAGGGCCAGAGGAAGTCTATCTAGCTTCCTAGGTTCTGAGGGGGATTTGGCCACCGTGAGAACAGGATTCTGGACTAGGTGGATGACTTTGGCCTGATCCAGAAGGGCTCCCCACCAGAGCTTCTTTCCTTCCTCTGCCTCGCCCTTTCACTCACCTCCACCCAGGACCAGCAGGAGCAGCAACAGCCCCTGGCGGATCATATCCTTTGCTGCTGGGGGGTCTCTGGTGGCTTCAGGGATCAGAGCAAAGCCCGGCTGCAGCCACAAGAGCCACACACAACCACATCCAGTAAGCCTCTCTCCCCTGAGTGCTGGAGATTCGGGTGGAAGATTGAGCAATGGCGAAGCACATACAGCCACAGCCACAGAAAGGAGGAGGAAGTGAGGTGTCAGTCGTGTGAAAATTGTGCTGGCCTCTGAGCACAGGCAGACAGAGACCCCCACCCCACCCCAGCCATGGAAGAGGCACCCACTTTTATAGGACTGGGAGTAAGCCGGCCCCACCAGGTGGGCTTCTGCCTCCTGGAGGAATTGGCTAAGGACCTCCCCCCATGGGAGTGGTCCTCCCAGTTGTTATAGAAAAACCCTGCTCCTTTGTCCCTTATGGGGAACCCAAGAACCCATATAGAGTCCTTATGTAGGTTCTCCATCGGTTGGAGAAAATAGCAGAGGCCAACCATAGAATACTGAGAAGCAAAGCAGCTAGTAAGCCTGATCTTTATTGATCTGTTGCAACAGGGTGCCCCCTTCACACGCAGGAAAGGAGGAGGACCCCGAACCAAGGTGTGCCTGCCCTTATATAGACATTTTAAATTGCCTGCCCTGGAGTCCAAGACCACCCCCAGAAACATCATACATACATCACAGAAGGGGCGGTCTACGGCAGAAATCTGAGTGGTTTGTTTACCTCCTGTCTGGCAGGTTACCTGTTAATGCTTACTTGATTGGATACCCTGGGGAGCCTGGCCAGTCTTTTGCAATGATAAATACTTTGTTCCTGAGCCAGGTCACAGGCTCACCCTATTCATACAGAGACATACCCTTAAGGCAGGATTTGTGCAGGAAAAGACAATGGGGAGGCTTTTCCATTTTCCTGGGACCTTAAAATTATTATAACGCCAGCCGTAGCTGGGAAAATGTGCTCCTAGCCACAGAGGGTTCTTGAGCATGACAGAGAGGGGTCCAGGAGCACCGCAAAAACCTGCTCTTTCCGGGGGGGGGGTACCCTGCCCCAGCCAGCCACTCTCCAGCCTCCGCCAACCACAAAGCCAACAGCCTCCCAGGTTCAAACTCTGTTAATTTCTACTCTTTACACAAGTGCAGCTGTGCTTTTACAGATCCTGCTGGGTTTAGAAGACTTTATTAAAGCAGAATATAAAATTTGAAGTTCAGCAATTCACCAGCAGCACTTGAAAGCAGCAAAGAAGTTCCAGAAGCTAAAAGCTTCACAGCTAAGTTCCTGGTGCCCAGCAAAGAGAGGTTTTGTAAATGTTTATAGCTTCCCTTTTCCATTTGTGGCATCCAAGAAGAGAACGCTCTTCCTCGGAAGGTCCCAGGACCTAGACTTGACAATCAACAGCCTTTCCTTGGACCTTGTCGGGACAGAAATTCCACCCATGCGCAACCGGACTCGTCACGTGTGGCTCTTTCCCCCTTTTGTTCCCCACCTTTCACTTCTCATTGGCTGCTGAAACCGTCAACTCCATTTTACGTACACGTTATAAAGTGAAATTTCAAGAAACGTCTGCAGAAATTGTAGTGATCAGGTGGGATTGCTATGAGGAATTATGAAATATGAAGCAAGCCATTGTGTCTGCGATGAAAGCATGGCGTTGACTGGGTTTGATTCATTGACAATAGTTCCTGATCGAATCCCACAGGCCTCTCCACCTCTGCCATTTGCTTTCTCTACGCCTGACAGGCACGTATAAGCATTCTGAAACACAGGCCAGTTGCTTCATCAGGCATCCTCAGTACATAAAGACAGTAGGTAGCTTCTTTGATGTACCTTTCCTTGGTTTTGTTAATCTTTAGATAGATCTTAAGGGCCAGGAAGAGAGTTCACAAGGAAATGGTAAATACTCTTTCCTTGCCTGTTTATGACCTCTGGGGTTTCCTAAAAGCATTCCTCCTTGCTTCCTATTTTATTTACTCTGAACTACTATGCATGCTCAAGTAGGAAATCATTTCTTTGTAGTTAACAGGATTTCTTCTGATCTGACTTTGTCCTACGAGGGGTTTTCTGAAATGCTCAGAGGAAATCTGATTGGTTCTTACAGACACTGTGCAAAAAATTCTTTTGTGAATAAAACGACCTGGGCCGAGGGGTGGAGAAGGAATTATTATTATACGCACTCCTCCCAGAGTCTTGCTGGTCAAGCCTCGTGTGTATTCTATTAATCAGGGTCCAATCCTTCCTTGCTTTGGGAACGCAACAGAAATCAATGACAACAAGCAGCACGGCTTCTTCTTGAGCAGAAGGACAGCGGTCCTTGCGTGTGTGCCTACAGGTCTCTGCCGTGGCACAGAAAAGCCTCGCTTCACATGCCCCTGTCACTGCCGGGATCGGATTGCAGCCATCAGCAGTCTTACTCTCCTGTAAGCGCCATGGATCTGGGCCCGAAACCGTGTTGTTGGGATACTGCCGGGGAGACGGGGGCATCAGGCAGGCCCCCAGCTTGCTCCGGACGATCACCGGTCTCCCGTGAAACAGCATGAGTCAGCCAGCGACACGAGCCTCAGATACGCTTAGAGACTTTTGCACACTCTGTCAGCAGAGTGTGTAAACCATCACACAGCAGATGAGGCGGACAGAGGCAGATGTAAGCATTATTTACAGCATTTATTCAGCATAGTTCAGGAACAAAGGAAAACATGTCTGCATCCCTTCGTCTCCGGCAAAAGAGCAGTATAGCAAAAGCAATACACAACGGAAGTTCCCAGCAGACTGTGCTGGACGTAAACAGGCATGTGATACACGGATATCATGCCTGTACCCTTTTAAGGTGGAATGGAACTATATCCTAACACGCCCACCCCTGGGCGGGCGCCCAATGCACTCCCTGGCGCCCACAAAGGGCTCCTCGGCCGAGCTCACAGAGCCAGGAGGTCGGAGCTGGTGGAGGTCTCCACGAGGATGGAGCCTGGGGGACAGGCAGGGGGTCCCCCTTGCAGCTGCAGCACCTGCCCACTGCCGGCATCCGGGGGTGTCTCCGCAGCCAAGACTTTGACGTACCCCAGCCGGGTGCTGCGCAGGAACCGCCTGGCCCACACCTGTGGAGCAGGGAACAAAAGGAGAGGAGTGTGAGCTGGTAGATTAAGAAAAGTTATGGAAAACAGATTTGTAATTTACAGCGTGTTGTGAATTGAAAGAAAACTACCTCCACATACATAACCCTCTGGCTTGGTAAATACTATCTTTCCTTGCCATCCTTCCTTTCCTGTTTACTGCCTGTTTATGACCTCTAGGGTTTGCTAAATGCATTCCTCCTTGATTCCTGTTTTATTTACCCAAAATGTATGCATGCTCAAATTAGTTCTTTGTAGTTTTAACTTGGTAGGTTTTTTTTTTTTTTAATGCTCAGAGGACATCTGACTGGTTCTTACAAGCGCTGTGTTAAAAGTTCTTTTGTTAATAAAAGGGACCTGGGCCCGGGTGTGGCAGATTATTATTCACACTGCCTCCCAGAGTCTTGCTGGCCAAGCCTCGTGTGTATTGTATTAACCCGGGTCCAATCCTTCCTTTGCCTTCAGAACGTAACAGGTGGGAGATCATGTTGCTGCCCGTGTGTCCCGTCCCCCCCAATTCCACTCACCTCGATGCGGATGGGCTTCTGCGGGCGCCGGCGGCAGAAGACGGCCTTGAAGTTGAAGTCTGGGCAGGAGGTGGCCTTGTGGAGGCAGGATCGCACCGTCTGGCCTTCGGAGCAGACCTTCACGTAGACATCTGGGGCTGGAGAGAGAGAGGGAGGGGGACACACCCCAGTCACTTGCCCCCAGGCCTCTTGTGGGACCCCTCGCCCAGGGCCCAGGCCTTCCTCAAGAGCCCCTCCCTCACCAGCAACCCCCCTGGGCAAAGGTAGACTATCCCTGAATGTGGAGGCTCTGCAACACAGCTCACAGCAGCTGGCAGGCCTCTCCTGCCGCCTCCCCCTTGAATTCACCCTGTGCCTTTTGGCAAGGCATTTGGGAGAGGGGAGTGTCTTTCTGCAGAATCATAGAAGTGCAGAGTTGGGAGGGACCCTCAGGGGTCATCTAGCCCAACCCGCTGCAATGCAGGAGTCGTCGCAAGCTCACCTTTGCTGGAGTTGGGGAGTGCCAGCCCCACGGCCCGATGGACACAAACGGAGGTGATGAGCTGGTGGGATCCGGAGCAGCAGCTGCAGCGTGGAGGTGGGGGGTCATTGCGGTTGACAGCCCTGGGGGGCAGAGAGGGAGGGAAAGAAGTGTATTTTTATTCTAATATAATAATAATAATAATAATAATAATAATAATAATAATAATAAATTTTATTTATACCCCGCCCACCCCGGCCAGAGCCAGGCTAAGGGCGGCTAACACCAATAAAATTACAGTGAAAACATAATAGAAAAAACAACCAATTTAAAATACAGGTTAAAATGCAATTTAAATATGGGGGGGAAATAGCCTTACAGGAACATAGATCAGTATGGGGCTCCTAGGGGTCATCCAGTCCACCCCCTGCCATCCCTGCTTAGGGCCCCTTCGTCCAAAGCCCACCCACCCGCTAACTCCCCTGTGAACTGCAGTTTGCCAACAATGCCGGGAACCAGGGGTCTGCGAGGGGCACGTGAGCTCCCAGGAATCGTTTTTGGGGGTGGTGGGTGTTTTAAAATTAAATACACAGCGAAGGAGAGAACACCCCCTGGAGGAGAGACACCACCCTCTGTCTTTATGTTATCAGACAATCCGCTCCATCTGTAGCGAGGGAAAGGCACTCTGCCCATGCCCAGAGGAACACTTGTCACCATCGTGAAATCTCAAGTTGCCAAGCTGAAAGGGGCTGCTGCGAAGAGGCCCGTTAGGCGAGGCGAATGCACTCTGCAGATGCTCAGAGGGAGAGGGAGGCTGGGGTTCGAGGGGCCGCGCTCACCGCAGCCTGGCCGGGCGCTCGCTGTAGATGCGCAGGAGGAAGGCACTGCTTTGGCCGGGGTCGAAGGTCGTGGGCAGGAGGGCGTAGCGGCCCCCAGGCACCTCTGCCCGGAGCAAGACGCTGCGGGAGTTGATGTAGGTGGAGCCGGCCATGCGGGGCGGGATGCGATGCAGGCGCCAGGTCCGGTTCTGCTCCACCTGCGAGGAAGGGAATTACATGGAACGGGGAGGGGACCCCAGAGGTCATCCAGCCCAACCCCGGAAAGGCAGGAATCGCCGCTCAAGAATTGCCAGGGGGTGGCCAGCCGGTCTCTGCTCAAAAGTCTCCGTTGGGGCAGATGAGTCCTGGGGGTCCCTTCCGACTCTGCAGGTCAAATTGCAGCGCCAAGGCCCCCCTCCTCAGCCACTCCCCTGCCAAGTCAGGCAAGGCCCCCCCCAGGGCGGTTCATTAAAAGCTCTGTTTTGAAAATGCCTTCTCCAAAGGTCTGATCTTACTACACTAGAGATTATCTAGCTATATCTGAAATTTCACGCATATCAGTTAATATCTTGACCCTCCTCTATGAAAATAGCTGTTTACTTGGCCATTTTCCCAAGTCATGAAGGCTGAAATTTCAATTCAGCGGAGCAGGGTCAAGATATTAACTGATATGCGTGAAATTTCAGATATAGCTAGATAATCCCTAGTGTAGCAAGATGATGATGATGATGATGATGATTTTATTTATATCCCATCTTCCCCAGGCAAAGCTGGGCTAAGACCTTTGGAGCAGGCATTTAAAAAAAAAAAAGTTTTTTATGACCTGCCCTACTCCCCACACCCAGAGCTTCCTGCACCCCTAAGCCCCCCCCCCGAACGAGGTGCTTGAACTCACGCTGAAGAGCTCGAAGCCAATGGGGAGGTTGTGCCCCCCGGAGCCAGACCCCCGGAGCTGACGGGTGTCTTCCTGCTGCAACGAGATCAGGACCGAGTCTCGAACCCCAGACACGTCGAAGAAGAACTGGGGGGAGAAGAGAGAAAAGGTCAGCCTATTGTTTTGACTGTTTATATGGTATATATATCTGTTAATATGTATACACACACACACACACACACACACACACACACACATATATGTATACGTGTGTGTGTGTGTGTGTGTGTGTGTTTGTTTGTTCTGGTTCTTATTTTTATTATGTACTGTACAGTGGTACCTGTGGTTGTGGACATGATCCGTTTTGGGGTTGCGGTTCGCACCGTAACCAGAGCAGCACTTCTGCGCATCTGCAAAGCGCGATAGAGTGCTTCTGCACATGCGCGAACCACGCAGAAGGCTTGTGCACGCACACACAGCGAAACCCAGAAATAAACACTTCCGGGTTGAAAAAAATGCAACATGAAGCATTCGCAAGAAGAGGTATGACTGTATAGGCCAGAATATAAGCCTCACCTTTTCCCCCCCAAATTCCGACCCTGAAAAGTGTGGGTTAAATTCGCGACCTTACAAAAATGTGCTTTTATGATATCACTGCTGAAACAGACAGACGGTAAAACGGAACAGGTGTGAGTGCCTGCAGAATTTTAAGGCAGCGGCTTATATTCGGGTATTGTCTCTTTTTCTCCGCCCCCCCCCTTGAATTTTAAAGGTGTGGCTTATATTCGGGTGCAGCTTATATTCGGGCCAATACGGTATTTTGTGTTTTTTATCTTGCGTTTTTATGCTGTGCACCTCCCTGAGATCTACAGATGGAGGGCAGTATACAGATTTAATAAATCAATAAATTTACATAATCGAACTGCAGAATTGGGAGCCATCCCCAGTGGTCATCTAGTCCAACCCGCCTTGCAATGCCGGAATCGCAGCAAAAATGGAAAAGCAAGGGCATTTAAAGCAAAAGAAATAAAACGCTAAAAAGAGGAGAACTCAGCCTCTCGCCCTTATTCTCAGCTTGCAAACAACCGAAACTGATGAGGTTTTCGAAATATGGGGTCCCAGAACGTCCATTGCTTTCCCCCAATCACCTGGGGGTTCTCCAGGAAGGTGTCCCTGTGGTTGAGGCAGCCCCCTGCCCGCCTCTTCTGGGGGTCCCACTCCCCAAACTGCAGACCCTCCACCCAGCTCCGCCGGCAGCTCAGCCTCGCCGTGTTCATGCGGCGGCAGATGACAACGTCTGTGAAATGGGCGCAGAAGTCCTCAAAGCTCATCCTGCCAGGAAAGTCAGGGAGACAGGGAAGAAGAGTCAGGCAGGGACTGGCGAGGTCGGAAATATTCTCCTTCAACCTTCCGGTGCGTGTGTGTGGCTTGTCTCACTTACTCGAGCCGCCTGGAGCTCCTTAGACGCACTCTCTCAATGAGCCAAAGAGAGCGAAAGATTATGAAACATTGGGGTGTGTAGACTTTGCAGCTTATTTTTTAGCTGCAATTTAGTGAATATTGCTTCAGAGATTATAAACGCCTTATTGGTTTGCTAATCAGATGGTGTGCCATGCTCCAATTGTGACATCCAGCTATATTTTAGTTTGCTGGTTTGCTAATATAGTGTTTTATCGGTTGCAATTACTGACGTTGTGCATTTATTTGTTGCTTGTGAGCTGCTCTGGGACTCATTTGAACCGGAACAGAAATACTATCCGTCAGTCAATCAATCCATCAATCCATCAGCTGTCAGAGTCTGGTCTTGGCAGGCTGGGAGTGGGGCTGCAGGGGCTGCCCCACGGAGAGGGAAAGAGGGGTCAGCCTGCCTTGGGGTCTTTCCACATCCTAGAGCAGGCATAGGCAAACTCTGGCCCTCCAGATGTTAGGGACTACAATTCCCATCATCCCTGACCACTGGTCCTGTTAGCTAGGGATGATGGGAATTGTAGTCCCAAACATCTGGAGGGCCGGAGTTTGCCTCTGCCTGTCCTAGAAACCTGCAGCTGACCCCTGAAATGGAGTCTTGCAGGATCGGACCCTGAGGGGCACCACAATCACAGAGAGACCAATGGAGACCCCCCCCCCAAAAAGCCCCAACTTACCAGAATTCGCCATCATCCCGGACGGTTACCCCCATTTGCTTCCGGTTTCGCTGGCTCACCTTCTGCCATTCTGGGGACCTTTGAAGGGGGGGGAGGTTTGAAGTGAGACAGGTCAAAAGCCTCTGCCCCTCGAGCAGGACCCTCTCTAACAGCCCCCCAGAGCCCACCCGGTCTCCTTTCCCCTCCAGGGGGACCCCGCCACATTGCATTGCATGGGGTTGGGCTGGATGACCTTTGGGTTCCCCTTCCCACTCTACATTCTAAGATTTGCTGGAGGTTTTTAAGCAGAGATCAGGCAACCATCTCTTTAGGGATTCTTCAACTGCGATTCTTGCATTGTGGGGGTTGGACTAGATGACCGCTGGTGCCCCCTTCTTTCTCTACAGGCCCATTATTCTGTGACTAAGGGGGCTGGCTGCTCCCCCTAGATTCTTGCATTGTGGGGGTTGGACTAGATGACTGCTGGGATCCCCTCCTATCTTTACAGGTCCATAATTCTATGATGAAGGGGCCTGACTGCTCCCCCCAGACTCTTGCATTGTGGGGGTTGGACTAGATGACCACCGGGATCCCCTCCTATCTCTACAGGTCCATAATTCTGCGACTAAGGGGGCTGGCTGCTCCCCCAGAGTCATTCATTGTGGGGGTTGGACTAGATGACCACTGGGGTCCCCCTACCTCCACAGATCCATAAGTCTTCAACTAAGGGGGCTGACTTCTCCCCTAGATTCCTGCATTGAGGGGTTGGAGTAGATGACCACTGGTGCCCCCTCCTATCTCTACAGGTCCATAATTCTGTGGCTAAGGGGGCTGACTTCTCCCCCCCCCGGGCCCCTTCCACCCACCCCAATGCAGCCTTCCCGCCCCCCCTTACTTGTCGCTCCAGGCCCCGTTCCATTCCACCGTCCCCCAGGGGTTCCGCATGCGAATCAGCTGCAGCTTCTTGACCTTGAAGAGCTCCAGCAGGTTCCTCCTGCGCAGGTGGACGGTCCTGACTGCTGTGACCCCGTAGGCGTGGCCCCTGACCAGGCCGCAGGGCAGCTCAGCCTCAGGCCCCTCGCCAGGGAGGGACTATGGGGGGGACACACAACACACAAAGATTCAGAGAACGGCCGTGCCAGACTAAGAACGCCCTGTCTTGCAGGAAGGTTAAGGCTTCCTGGGAAACGATAGACAATGAAACGAAAAAGATGTTCAAAATAACATTCGTAAATGTTATTTCTCTTGGGAATTATAGCGACAGAACTACCTAAATTGTATAGAAACTTAATTCATGTCTGCAACTACAGCAGCAAGAATGTTACTTTCTAGCATATGGGGTGGTCTTGCAGTAAAGTTAAAGCTTACTGGGGAACGATATACAATGAATTGAAAAAGATGTTTAAAGTAGCATTTGTTAAAAAACAAACAAAACCCAGAAGCTTTTCATCTGGGAATTATAGGGGTGGAACTACCTAAATTGTACAGAAACTTATTCATGTCTGCTACTACAGCGGCAAGAATGTTATTTGCCCAAAAAGGGAAAGGAGAATTCCCAGCAAAAGGAAGAATGGATACAAAAATATGCAGAAATGGCAAAACTTACTGGAAGAATAAGAAATCCAGATAACGAACTTTTTTATAAAAGAGTGGAAATGGTTTATTGAATTATTTACAGGTAAATTGCAAACAGATTAAAAAAAACACTGGTAGGATTATTGTAATAACCTGCATTTACGTAAGAGTAAATATTGGAAGAAGATAAACGAGCGAGTTAAGTGAATTTGGATATGCAGAAGATATTAAAAAAATTAATTTAAGGAGCCGCAGAAAGAGGGGAAGGAAGTCAAGTTCTGAAATGTCAAAAGGATTGTAAAATCAGTGAAATGTATATATCTGAAAAGTAGAAATAAAAATTGGGGGGAGAGACAAAGAACGCCGGCCAACCAGACCACAACTGAGGCACACAGACACCCCCAGTTTATTACTGATTTCTTATTTATTTATTGCAAGCCTTTGCAGCAGCAGCAGGTCAGAACTTCTCCCCTGCTTCTCTTTTAACTTATAATGGCCAGTTTAATCTTTATTTAATTTATTTATTGCACTGATATCCCAACCCTTTCCCTCTCTCTCTCTCCCCTTCCTCATTCAACCCTCAACAACAGCCCTGCGAGGAAAGCCAAGAGACAGAGTCTGGCTTTCAGGGTCACACCAAGCGAGAATTGGGATTATTCGAACGCTGGTCTCTTTCAGCGCTCTAACCACTGCGCCGCGCTGCCTCTCCTTCACCTCGGCCTCTTTTCTCACCCGGATGGAGCAGCTGACGAGAGCCGCTCGGGCGTGGGCTTTCTTCAGCTGCTGGAAGAGCTCCTTCCGCTTCTCGGGGTCCGTGCCGAAGCCCCCCTCGTCCAGCGCCAGGGGCTCCGAAATGCCCCCCGAAAAGTCCACCAGCGCCTCGGCCGTGTTGCCGCCCTCCAGGGCCTCGTAGCACCCATTCAGCCTGGGGAGGAGAGGGGAAAGAGGGTGGGTGGGCTGGAATGCGCAGTGGTTAGTGGGGAGGGGGACCCCCCCAATGCTGAAGTTGGGGCTGGGGTGGGCTGGTCACTCCCCAATGACCGGTCTTTTGGGCAAAGGAACAAGGCCCATCCTCAGAGCAGGTGCTCTAACCATTCGACCACACAGCCCTGGGGGGGGGGGGGATTACAGCCAGCCAGCTGCCCCAATGGAGAGTCTGTCAGGAGGAGGGTCTGAGAATCCCAGCCGCCCTCCCCACACTTGCGAAGCCCACTATTGACATTTATTAAGACTAAAAGCAGACTTTAAATTAACTTCCTTTTCCTTCGGTGAGGGAACCCCTATTTGGGGCCTTCTCTGACTTTTCTAGCCCACATAAGACCAGTCTGGAGAGTTGGCCTTGGTGAAGATTTGCTGTTTTCTCCCCGCAAACAGTTTTCGATCTGGGCTTCCACTGAAATGAGGCTGGATTTCAATGTTGTATTTTAATCTTGTTTTTAAGTTGTATTTTAATCCATTGTTTTTATACTGGGTGTTAGCTGCCCTGTGGCCGGTCTCGGTCGGGGAGGGCGGGGTATAAATAAAATTAAATAATAATAAATAATAATATCTGGCAAAAAATAATGGTTGATAGAAAATAGAATAGCTGGATATTAATTTGAACGAATATATTAGTATATTTAGCTGGCAGACAGAGAATCAGAAGCTATTTCATCTTTTTCTATTTTTTCTTTCCTTTTACTTTCCCCCTTCTCCTGTTTGTTTTTCTAGATTATATTTTTTTAAAGTACTCTGGAATATTATAAAAAGAGCCACATGAGATCTGACGGCTGTCCGTCAGGGGTTCTTGAGCCGCGATTCCTGCATTGCAACTGCGGAACTCCCTGCTACAGGAGCCAACCTGGATGCCTTTAAAAAAGGATCACACAAATTCATGGAGGAGGAGAGGGCTATCGATTATTGCTCTGCGTTCACAGGCAGTCAATGCTTCTGAACCCCAGTTGCAGGAAATCGTGGGATGGGGGAGTGCTCTTGTGTTCGAATCCTGACCGCAGGCTTCCCCACTGGGGCACCCACTTGGCCACTGTGAGAAGAGGGCTAGATGGGCCCCCATTGGCTCGATCCAGCAGCCATGTGAAGGAGTAAGTCTGCCTGGTGATAACAGAGACATGGAGACAGCTCCCTGATTGGTCAAGCTCTCTCAAGGGAGCGATAATTAATGGCCTACTAACAGGAATGTGTTAGTTCAGGGTTCAGTGGTTCAGTGTGTCAGTGAGTGTAGGAGTTGTGAGTCGTGTCAGAGAGAGCTAGCAAAAGGTCCGTGTTCTGTTCCTGTAAATAGGTAAAGGTCAAGGGACCCCTGACCGTTAGGTCCAGTCATGGATGACTCTGGGGTTGCTTTATTGGCCGAGGGAGCCGGCGTACAGCTTCCGGGTCATGTGGCCAGCATGTCTAAGCCGCTTCTGGCGAACCAGAGCAGCGCACGGAAACGCCGTTTACCTTCCCGCCAGAGCGGTACCTATTTTTTTAAATAATGGATTCGAACCGCCAACCTTCTGATTGGCAAGCCCTAGGCTCTGTGGTTTAACCCACAGCACCATCCGCATCCCGGTGTTCCTGTAAATAGTCTGCTGTATATAATAAACACCTAACTACAAGTTCCTGGTTCCTGCTTCGTCTATCCTGTCTGCAGCCAAGTCGCCATTTGCTTCTGTGGATTCTGCGCTTACTCTGCTAGGTCTGGCTAAGGTCCTGCAACGAGTTGGAAAGTTGAGAAACGCCAATAGGTTTTGCCAATATATCTCGCTCCCTAGGATCCTGGGGTCCTTCCGCTATTTTGAGGCCAGGATGCTAAACCAGGTGGCCTGATCCAGTAGCAGGTCTCTCCTTACGCCCTTGAGAAGACCCCCCCATTTCCCCCCGCCATTTTGCCCCACCCACTTGGCGTAGGCCTTCTCCAGGAGGGCGCTCCAGAACTCGCGGGGCTCGGCCGAGCGGCAGAAGAGGAGCTGTCCCTGGCGGCAGGGCAGCCGGTCGTCCACCACAACCTCCGTCCAGCTGCCCCAGCGCCAGAAGCGGAAGCGGAAGATGCCGCCGTAGGCGTGGGGCCGGGCAGGGTCCCAATCCTGCTCCCGGGGGTTGGGGATGACCTGAGGGAAGAGAAGCAGGAAGGGCTTTGGACTCAGGCAGGAGGAAAAAGGCCGAGATACAAAACGAGTGGATCAGGGGAATGCTGAAGACATAGTTTATCTTGATTTCAGGAAGGCTTTTGACAAAGTGGCCAGGATTTTCTCGCGAGGAAGCTGGTAAAATGGGGGGGGGGCGATGAGGCAGCTGTTAGGTGGATTTGTAGCTGGCTGACTGTCCGAACCCTTAATGGATCCTTGCCACTTTGCACATGCCCAGAGGCACTCAAAGAAGCCAGCGTCAAGGCTAGGTTCTGGGTTTGTTTGTTTTTTTAAAAAAGAGAGACTTTTTCTCTCTTTATTTTTTATTCTTTTTTCTTTTCTTCTCTTTTTTTATATATGTGTGCTTATCTGAAATATATATGTATGTATTTGCAATATTTAGCTTATATTTTGTAATAATTATGTTAAAGAAATTAATTTTAAAAAATAAAAAGAGAAGAACTGGATTCTGCTTGGGCGCAGCAGGCCTGGCACCCTGGCACCCCTCAGAGGGCATCTCTCTTTCGGGCACTCTGCACATGACCAGAGGCACCCTGGCCTGAACCAACCAGCCCCGGTTCACATCATGGCTAGATCCCACATGCAAACAAGAGAGAGGCTGGTGTCTGCTTGGGCAGAGAGGGGGCAGGGAAGGGGGGAAGGGGGTGGGCAAAGGAGGGGCCCCTACCTTCTTCCAGATGCTGGGCTCACTGGCCAGGCAGGAGGCGGCCGCCACAAACCAGCAGTTCCCGAGGCTGCCCTGGTGCAGGTCCCTGGGGCTGATGCCGTCCACAAAGAGCCGGGGGTCAGCGCACAGCTCCTGCCGAAGGGAGGGAGAGAGGCCCCAAACGCCCCCCATTATAGGGCAGGACCTGGCAGAGCCAAGGGGCTTCTCCCCACCCACCTCCCCCTGAGAAGCAGCCCTGCCAGGTCTGCGGCTGAGAGCAGAAGCCAGAGGCAGCATCGCATAGAATCATAGCGCTGGAAGGGGCACCCAGAGGCACCTAGTCCAACCCTGGCAATGTGGGAAATGACGCTCCTGCCTTTCGCGCTTTATATAAAATAATAATAATAATAATAATAATAATAATAATAATAATAATAATTTATTATTTATACCCCGCCCATCTGGCTGGGTTTCCCTAGCCACTCTGGGCGGATTCCAACAAAATAATAAAATACAGTAATACATCAAACATTAAAAGCTTCCCTAAACAGGGCTGCCTTCAGATGTCTTCTAAAAGTCTGGTAGTTCTTGTTCTCTTTGACATCTGAAGGGAGGGCGTTCCACAGGGCGGGCGCCACCACCGAGAAGGCCCTCTGCCTGGTTCCCTGTAACTTGGCTTCTCGCAGGGAGGGAACCGCCAGAAGACCCTCGGAGCTGGACCTCAGTGTCTGGGCAGAACGATGGGGGTGGAGACGCTCCTTCAGGGATACTGGGCCTTTGAGGCCATTTAGGGCTTTCAAGGTCAGCACCAACACTTTGAATTGTGCTCAGAAACGTACTGGGAGCCAGTGTAGGTGTTATGTGGTCTTGGCAGCTGCTCCCAGTCCCCAGTCTAGCTGCTGCATTCTGGATTAACTGCAGTTTCTAGGTCACCTTCAAAGGTAGCCCCACGTAGAGCGCATGGCAGTAGTCCAAGCGGGAGATGACTAGAGCATGCACCACTCTGGTGAGAAAGTCCACGGGCAGGGAGGGTCTCATCCTGTGCACCAGATGGAGCTGGTAGACAGCTGCCCAGGACACAGAGTTGACCTGCACCTCCATGGACAGCTGTGAGTCCAAAATGACTCCCCGGCTGCACACCTGGTCCTTCAGGGGCACAGCTGCCCCATTTAGAACCAGGGAGTCCCCCACATCTGCCCAGGCCCCCACTCTCTCCCACCCCTTTGGGGTCAAGGACACACCCTGCTCGTGGAGGGGACCCCAAGTCTATGGGGATCTGCTGAGCTGAAGTCCTTTGGGTACAGTAGGATTCACCAACCCCACCCCAAAACCCCGTATTTATGTATTCATTTAATTCCCACCCCACTTTTTCCTCCTAATACAGGGATAGCTCAATTGGCAGACTCCTTAATCTCAAGGTTGTGGGTTCGAGCCCCACGTCGGGCAAAAGATTCCTGCATTGCACACAGGGTTGGACTAGAGGGCCTCTGAGGGTCCCTTGAGACTCTGCAATTCCATGATTCAAGGGGGGGGCTCCCCTTCTCAATAATCCCTGCGAGGTAGGCCAGGCGGGGACCGGCCCCCAAGGGAGCTTCACGAGGGCCGAGTGGGGGAATGTGAACCCTGGCCTCTCCAGCGCTCTAACCACTAGGCGCCCCTGTCTCCTGCTCACCCCGGGGCGCTTCCAGGAGACTCCCTGCAGAGGGTCTCTGCGGTAGAAGAGGGAGGCGTTTGTGGCCGGGAACTCGGGGTCCTCAAAGAGGATCTGCTGCTGCCGGCAGCGCTTCTTCAGGTGTTGGTAGCGCTGTCCCCGGAAGAACTCCAGCCTGGAAGGCATGGCGACCTAGAGAGGAAGCAATGCGGGGGGGGGGGGACATAGGGCAGGGGGCTCCAGCCCTTGGAGGAGGGACGAGGGACCCCGGGTCAGAATTATGGGGGTAGGGGGGAAAGGGAACAAAAAGACAGGTTAGGAGGCAGATTTGCATAGCTGGCATTCGACTGACATTGGAGTGAGACTGAGTTGAGAAGCAAGACTAAGAGCACCTATTGATCTAGGAATGTATTAGATAATATGTAAAGAAATATACAATAATAAGAGTACATTCTCTTAGGACTAGCCGCCTGAGAAACAGTTTCTACCCAAATGCAATTCTGGTTTTAAACCCAGTATAAGGAGTGTCTATAGGAGTATATTGAATTTTAAAATGGGGTTTCAGAGTTTTTAGGGGTTTTTGAATGTCTTATGTAGATTTTTCAGTTTCATTGTTCTGTATGGGACAATGACAATAAAGATATCGTATTGTATCGTACATTCATTTGCAAAAAAGGAATATACAACGGGAAAGACAGGAAGTCTAGTGTGTAGGTATGTATATGATTTGGGGGGGAATTGGTTTTTGTTTTTTCTCTTTCTTTTTTTGTTTTTCATTTTCTTTCTAGGTACATAAAATTTGTATATAATTTTTGTATACACGTTGGAAATTATATTACACTAAGTCCTGTAATGTAATAGGACAACGTTTACCGATGTAATATAAGAATGTTAACAAATAAATAAAATGCAAATTCAAAAAGAAGAAGAAGCAGCCCCCAAAGCGACAGAATAAAAAAGGAAGAAGAAAAAATAGGAGGCAGATTTGACTTTTATTCTTTTGAAATCTAATCACGGAATTGGCGAGTGGGAAGGGAGACCCCTAAAGGTCATCCATCCCAACCCGCAACACAGGAATCAACGCAGCCTGTCAATTCCTTAAAAATTCCTGAGAGTTTGCCTTTCGCGGGTCAACGGGGGGGGGGGCTTATAGGGCAGGGAGGGAAGGCCCCACACAATGCCCCCTCCTCTCCTACTGTGAGCTCATCGCTGCCGCCTCACAATGGCTTCTCCTCCCTGCCCCCCCCCACTGGCTGGTTTCTTGGTCCTCAGTCTGCAATGGCTGCCCACCTCCTGCCATGTCTTCCAAGCACAGCTCCTGCCAGGAGGTTGGGGACTTGGCCATCAAGTTTCTGGGCGGCCTGGTCTTGCTCTGCGTAGCCAACAACGTCATTGCTCTGGTGAGAACGGTAGAAAGGTGTTGGGGGGAGGAAGAATGCCTGCTAGGCCAGAGCCCTGGGACGCGGGTGGCGCTGAGGGTTAAACCACAGAGCCTTGGACTTGCAGATCAGAAGGTTGGCAGTTCGAATCCCCACGACGGGCTGAGCTCCCGTTGCTCGGTCCCTGCTCCTGCCAACCTAGCAGTTCGAAAGCACGTCCAAATGCAAGTAGATAAATAGGTACCGCTCCGGCGGGAAGGTAAACGGCGTTTCCGTGCGCTGCTCTGGTTCGCCAGAAGCGGCTTAGTCCTGCTGGCCACATGACCTGGAAGCTGTACGCCGGCTCCCTTGGCCAATAAAGCGAGATGAGCGCCGCAACCCCAGAGTCGGCTGCAACTGGACCTAATGGTCAGGGGTCCCTTTACCTTTACCTTTAACATGGGGATTAGCAGCTAATAAAAGTTTGGGTTCTCTTTTGTTCGGGGCTTCCACCTTGTTCCACCTTGTGGCAGGTGGGAGTCCTGTCGTGACAGTCTTCAATCAAGACCAAGCCGACTGGCTGCTGTTTTGCTCTGGTATTCCTGGCTGGGGTTCTTGTTTTTTTGTCCAAGGGAGCCCTCAGATTTCTCTGTTAACACCCCCAAATATTAAGTCTCCAGCTGCCAACAGTGGCCAGCTAGGGGTGCCGGAATCCACCCCTGACCTCCTCCCTCTGGCTCTGGGGCAGGAAATTCAAGAATTGTAGACCTGTAGATTTGGGAGGGACCCATAAGGGTCATCTAGACCAACCCCCTGAAATGCAGGAATGACCCAAGCCCAAATGGCCCACCTGAAGCTGGGACTGGTTTTTGGAGGAGGGCACCTGATGCCCCGCTCACTGGACCTGCTGACCTCATACAAGCCAGCAGGGAAGGGCTGAGCGATCAGCTCTGTGGGGCAGGGAATGCTTTCCTCTGTGAAGGAGTGTTCCCAGACCCGGTCTCAAATCTTCCATTCTTGGGCAAGGTGATTGGGGGGCGGGGTTGCTGAACGACTCCAGGCACGCCTGGAGGATGCAGACCATTTGGATCCCTTCCAGTCAGGATTCAGGCCTCATCACGGGACTGGAACCACTTTGGTCGGGAGAAGTGAGGTTACAGGGAACCAGGCAGAGGGCCTGGTTTTTTCTTGGTGGTGGCGCCCGCCCTGTGGAACGGCCACATAAACAACAATCTGACTTTCAGAAGACACCTGAAGGCAGCCCTGTTTAGGGAAGTTTTTAATGTTTGGTCTTTTATCGCTATTATTATTCTGTTGGCAGCCGCCCAAAATGGCTGGGGAAACCCAGCCAGATGGGCGGGATATATGGTTGCACTACCTTCAGATAAACGAGACATTTAAACAGGACAGGAAAATAGGTTTCCAGACGGAGAGGTCAAAATTAGAAACAGAACTGTTAGAACCCAACACTAAGAATCTGTCGAGAATGTATAATCTGCTGTTGAAATGGAACACACAGGATGAAACGGTGAAATCAGCTATGATAAAATGGGCACAAGATATTGGTCATAACATTATGTTTGCTGGCTGGGAACAGTTGTGGACCACCGGTACTAAATTTACGGCATGTAATGCCTTAAGAGAAAACATTATGAAAATGATGTATAGGTGGTACATGACCCCAGTCAAGCTTGCAAAAATTTATCATTTGCCCAATAACAAATGTTGGAAATGTAACGAGACTGAAGGTACTTTTTATCACCTTTGGTGGACCTGCCCGAGGATAAAAGCTTTTTGGGAAATGATCTATAATGAAATTAAGAAGGTTCTTAAATGGACCTTCCCTAAAAAACCTGAGGCTTTTCTCCTGGGCATCGTCGGCCAATTGGTGAGAAGGAAGGACAGGACGTTTTTTATGTATGCGACCACAGCAGCAAGGATTCTTCTAGCAAAGTATTGGAAGACACAACAACTACCCACACTGGAAGAATGGCAGACGAAGGTGATCGACTACATGGGACTGGCGGAGTTGACTGGCAGAATCCGTGACCGGGGGAAAGAGACAGTGGAAGAAGATTGGAAGAAATTCAAAGTTTATCTTAGAACTTGTTGTAAAATTCAGGAATGTTAAAATGTCAAGGGGTTGGGAAACAGAGAATTGCAGCTGTAATTAACAATATTAGAAGAACTTAAAAGAAATTGAATTGAATAATTAGTTGTGAGGAGTTGCTGAAGAAATATAAAACAAGGATGCAGAAAAGGGGAGGTATGGGGAAGTCCGGAAAGAAAGGTTTATGAAAAAATGGCTATGAAATTATACATGTTTATATGTTTGTATGTTGGTGTATTGTGTATTGTTTGTTTTTTTATTTTGTGTTTGGAAAATTAATAAAAATTTATTTAAAAAAAAAAAAGATGGGCGGGATATAAATAAATTATTATTATTATTATTATTATTATTATTATTATTTCTCCCCCCTCCCCAGCTCTGCCTGCCTCCGCCGCCCTTCAGCAGCAAAGAGGTTCCCCGGAGCAAGCACAAGAGAGAGAAGCAGGAAAGGGAGGAGCAGGAGGCGAAGGAGGGGCTGGAGCCGACAAGCAGCCGAGGTCGGGGAGTCATTTTTGTGGGATGAGAAAACTTGGGGAGCCACCAGAGGCGGGGGGGGGGGCAGGAACAATGCAGGGGCAGCCTTGGACCAAGATCCCCATCCACATCCTGGCCGCCTCCTCTGAGAGTGAGGTGGCCACCTCAGGCGACTGATCTTGGGGTGTTGAGAAAATGCATTTGAATAGTTGCATTTGAACGGTAAGGGAAAGAGAGAGTAAAACCCCTGCTTGCAGGATTCTCTACCTCAGATGATGATGATGATGATGATGATATTTAATTTATATCCCGCCCTCCCCAGCCGAAGCCGGGCTCAGAGCAGCTAACAACAGTAACAGTAACACAGTTTACATAAAATCACAATCAATTAATTGAAATGCATTCTAATATCAATTCATTCTAAAATCAATTCAGAGTCAAATTAATGGCAACCATTGGGCTAGAGTTCTGTGGGGATTACCAAAGGAGGGGGTCAGACTGTGCCCTGGCCAAAGGCCTGGTGGAACAGCTCTGTCTTGCAGGCCCTGCGGAAAGATGTCAAGTCCCGCAGGGCCCTGGTCTCTTGTGACAGAGCGTTCCACCAGATTGGGGTCAGTACTGAAAAGGCCCTGGCCCTAGCTGAGGCCAGCCTAACCTCCCTGTGGACCTCCAAGATTGGTTGACTTTGGCTGCTATGCAGAGAGAGAGAGAGAGAGTCTTTGCTGTTGTGCTTGAGGCAGGAAAACTCTGGAGCTCGCGGGACCAACCACACACACACACACACACACACACACACACACACACAGCGCCCCTGCCGCCTCAGAGCACCTTCCTGCTAATGCTCCCTGGAGAGGCTTCCCTTACACGAAATCTATAATTCAGTGTGGCAGCACATACAACTTTGGAACTCCCTACTGTTTGACACCAGGCAGGAACCTTCAACGGCACTGCTTCCGGCGCCAGGGGCTTAGAAATCGCATTCTTTCCTGTGCGCATTAAAGTCAGGTTACAAATTATTCCCCGTTTCCCCGGGTAACGGTATATTTTCCTGGTATACCGCTCGATGGTGTTGCTGTCGCCGTTTCCTACAAGTAGGCGGTGCAAAAAAATAAAAAAAAATCTCATGCAATGAAAATCTCCCGTCGGGTGGGCCGGTGTGACTTTGGGTACTGGAACGGCCGAGTGCCTCTGGCGCACGGAAAGGTCCGCAGATAGGGGTGCGCCTAAATTGGGACGGGGGCACAGAGAGGGAGCAGCAATTTGGGGACCCTCCTCCTTCGGGCCTCACCATCTTCATTCTCTCTCTCTCTCTCTCTCTCTCTCTCTCTCTCTCCCTCTCTCTCTCTCCGCACCCCAATTTGCAGAAGGCGGACGCCCCAAGAGCGCGCGCAGCACCCACCGCGCCTCCTCTCGTCCAGAGGCGGCTCCCCGGACGCACAGACACAGCTCCAGCGGAGTGAGCCGTCGGGGCTCCAGGCGGGACGGGACCGACGGGAAGCGCCCCGAGCCGTCGAGCAGTGCCCGGCGGCGGGAGCAGCAGCAGCAACCCGAGGACTTGGAGGACCCGTCGGGGCGGCGCCGGCGCTCGGGTCAGCAGGTGCCGAGCCGCTCGCCGTCCCCTCGGGAGCGCCGCCTGCGCGCCCCCTGCCCCTCCAAGATCCTGATCCTGCGCACGGACTCCAAGGGCGAAGTGCCCAAAGGGAGCTGCGGCGGCGCCCCTCGAGGGCAGGTGGTCTACGACGCGCGCTGGCTCCCCTGCGTCCTGGGCGAGGGCGGACAGGCGACGCTGTTGCCCCAGCAGCTCCGGGAGCTGTGCAACCGGACGCCCCCCATCAGGCGGCCAGGGGGGGTCTCGCCCGCCCGAGTCAGTAAAGAAGTCGCGAAGTGAGCCCCAGACGTGTCCGCGTGTTTGTGGGGAGCGGAGGCTGCTGCCGCCGTGCGCCAGGGTACTCGCGCGCCCTGGGAGGTTCGCCTCCGAAAAACGGCCTTGGTGCGGGGCTAGGAAGGGATCCGTGGGAAAGGCAAGCCGGATCCTGCCCCTCTCCGACGGGAGGCGGTGAGGGGCACCGTGCGTCGCAGGGGGCTGGACTACTAGAGGACCCTTGCCAGCCAAAAGTGGTGGCACTCGCCATCTCCGGAGGCAGCGAGGGCGTCCAACCTGTGGCGCTTCAAAATCAACCCTGGAATTACAGAGCTGCAAGGCTCCTCCAGGGGCCATCTAGTCCAACCCCATGCAATGCAGGAATCCCTGGCCACCCAAACCCTTGTTTAAGAACCCAGGAAGGAGAGGCCACCACCTTCTGTCAATCTGGCCCTCAGAAAGTTCTTCCAGAGGCACCCCTTTCTCGCTTCTGCCCCAGGCTCTTTTTGGCGTTGGTGCTTTCACACAACCCCTTTTCCCAGGCCTTGCGCTCTGCCTCTGGTCCCACCCAAGGGACTTCTCCTCATCCCCTCCCCTCCCAACAGGTGGGCAAAGGTGAGGCCTCTTACCTGCTTCCTCCCGGCGGGTCCAGCGCAGCTTCCTCTTTGCGGGAGGCGCAGGCTGGAGCTTGCAGAGTGGGGCAGGCCCACATCCAGACCTACCAGGGAGCCCCACGGGAAGCTGGCAGAACCGGTTGGGGAGCCAGGATCCCCCACGCCCTGGACTGGCGTGCCAAGAAAGCGCCAGGATGCAGCAAAAGCAAGGGCTTCATATGCACACGGCAGCAGCAGATGGAGAACTGGGGGCCCTGCAGTGTCGCCCACACCAGCGAGATTCTCCAAGCAGATGTTACAAAGAACTTTCTGAAGGTAGGAGAGAGGGCCGGGCGCCCTCAGAAAAAGGGGGGCTCTCCTTCCTTGGAGGTTTCTCAGCAGAGAACCCCTGTTGGGGATTCCCGTGCTGCAATTCCTGTGTTATTATTTTGGGGTTGGGCTGGATGACCCTCGGGGTCCCTTTCCAAGTCTAGGACTCTCTGATGGGAGCTGCATCTGCCGCACTCACAGCTGCCTGCTTTGGGCGAGGCCTTCCCTGCCAAGCCCAGCTGGCCGTCACAATCCCCCGGGCCTTTCAAGAGGAAGGGGGTTCCTTTTACTGTGTCCTAGATTTGGGGGGGGGGGGAATCCCACAAGGGAACAGGGCGAACACCACTCTCACAGACAGGTAGAAGAGTCGGGTTTATTGGAACTTAAAAGAGGATCTATTTACAGTTCTGCGACACAGATGAAAGGACAGAGGGGGCTTTTCTACAACACGAAACGTGGGACCCCCCCAATGTTCACAAACACACACACACCCCAATTTGGCCCTGCTGCTCGCAGGAAGAAAAAACATCACAGAGTCTCGATTCCTTCTCCTCTGCCCCCCAAGTTGCTCCAAAAGTGGGGAGGGAATAGACTTAACGTCAGGCAGAGGCTGTTGAGATGCCACCGTCGCCCCCCTTCCTTGGCACGCGGTGGGCAAGGGGAGGTGCTGTGTTGTGTGCGGCCCCCCAGCCGTCTTGCGATCCAGGGACGTGCCCGGCCTCCCTCACAGGGAGGGCGTCTGCGGGGACTCTGGCACCAGGCCCTGCGCCCCGTTGGCCTTGGCCAGGAAGGCGGTGGCGGCGGAGGTGCTGGCACTGCTCCCGGGGGGCGGGGGGCTTTCGCCCTGCTCCTGCTTGATGCCCCCCGCCAGGGCCAAGCCGCCGGCCCCCGAGGAGGAAGGCGAGAGCTGGGCGGCCCCCGCTCCTTTGCCCTCGGCGGCGGCGGGCAGCGAGACCACGATGTACTTCTGGACGCTGCCGGAGACGGGGGGGCTGGGAGCGGCCTGCCCGCCGGAGACCAGCTTGACCAGGGGCTGGGTGCTGGGCACGGTGGTGGTGACGGGGGAGGTGGAGGTGCAGGCGGGCCCCCCGCTGAGCGTGATCACCTGCTGCGAGGTGGGCGTCCCGGAGGCCGAGGAGGACATGACGATGAACTTGGTGGGCGGCGGGGAGGGCTGGGTGGGGGTGGCCGGCCGGGCAGAGACCAGCGTCTGCATGGGGAGGGCAAGGGAGCCGGGCATCTTGATGATGCTGGGGGCCCGCGAGGCGCTGCCGGAGCCCCCCTGGGGGGCCTGGGACAGGGTCAGCGTGGGGCGAGGCTGCGGAGAGAAAGAGACAGAGAGGATCACGGGGGGGTTAGATTTTCCCTCCCAGGTTCATTTTAATCTTGTTTTTTAAACTGTATTTCAATCAATTGTTTTAAAGCTGGTGTTTGGCTGGGGAGGAATAATAATAATAATAATAATAATAATAATAATAATAATAATACAGTGGTACCTTGGGTGACATACGCTTCAGGTTACATACACTTCAGGTTACACATTCTGCTAACCCAGAAATAGTGCTTCAGGTTAAGAACTTTGCTTCAGGATGAGAACAGAAATCGTGTAGCGGCAGCAGGAGGCCCCATTAGCTAAAGTGGTGCTTAAGGTTAAGATCAGTTTCAGGTTAAGAACGGACCTCCAGAACGAATTAAGTACTTAACCCGAGGTACCACTGTAATATTATTTTTTTATTTATACCCTGCCCATCTGGCTGGGTTTCCCCAGCCACTCTGGGTAGCTTCCAACAAAATGTTAAAATACAATAGCCCTTCAGATATGAAAAGCTTCCCTCAACAGGGCTGCCTTCAGATGTCTCCTAAAAGTCTGGTAGGTGTTTTTTCCCATCTGGTGGGAGGGAGTTCCACAGGGCAGGCACCACTACCGAGTGTGAGTTCTTTCAGCGGCGGGGCAAATGCACTCTACACATGCACAGATGGCACCCAGTCTTCTTAATGCATCCTAGGCGTGCACACCACAGACCCCAGGCCCTTGTTCCAGGCCCTTATAATAATAATAATAATAATAATAATAATAATAATAATAATAATTTATTATTTATACCCGCCCATCTGGCTGGGTCCCCCCAGCCACTCTGGGCGGCTTCCAACAAAACACTAAAATACAATAACCTATTAAACATTAAAAGCTTCCCTAAACAGGGCTGCCTCTTTAAATAAAATTTAAATATTTAAAATTTATTTGAATAAAATTAATAAAATTTATTATTATTATTATTAAGGGAGAGGGGACCCGCAGCCCTGGGTGGGGCCGCCCAGGGCGAGACCCGGAGCCCGTGGGTGCTTGGGGGTGGGGGTTCTGCCCCCCCTTGGGGGTGGGGGTTCTGCCCCCCCTTACCTGGGTGATGGTGAGGGTCGTGCGGTTCACCTGTTGCGCCTGCATGGCTGCCTGGGCACGTGCCTTGACCACGTGGGTGCACAGGAGGGTGCCCAGCGCCCCGTACTCCGCCCGGTAGGCCTCCTGGTTGTCGGGCTGGGGGCGCAGCTTCGCCAGGACCGGAGCACAGTGTTTCTGCGGTGGGGGGAGGACATAGGAGAAACTTAAAAAGAGCCGTGGGGGGAGAGGACCACCCAAGCCCAGCATCCCGCCCTCGCCCGGGAATTGAGAAAGACTGCCCCTGGATGTGGAAGTTCCATCAGAAGAGCAGAAGAGCCCCGAAGCTGGTCGGGCAAAAAGGGGACCCGCCTATTCCACCGTCCTGCCCTCACAGACGCCAACTAGGTGCCCTTGGCAAGCCCGCAAGCAGGATTCAAGCGCAAGGAAGTTGCACAGGAGGAGAGTGATGCACTGCCCAGACCGTGCGCTCAGAAATATTTTTCTGAATTTCCCACCCACGTTCTTCTCCTTGCTGCATGCAGTAACGCGTGAATCTGACCTTTGAAGTTTGTAAGTAAAGCATTTAAACTTCCTAACGGTGTGGTCTGTTCGTTGCCAGAGGGGCAGAGAAGGGCAGTGGACTAAATGGGATGTTTAAAGGATCTAACTGCCTATATAGGGGACAGCTAAATTGGCAGAGCATGAGACTCTTAATCTCAGGGTTGTGGGTTCAAAAGATTCTCGCGTTGCAGGGGGTTGGACTAGATGACCCTTGGTGTCCCTTCCAACCAATTCTACTGTATTCCTCATGCTTCATCACTGTGCTGCATAATTCTGTGACCTTAATACTTTTCTGGGAGCTCCCCTCTTGCTGGAGAGATTTGTCCAGCCCCAAACCTTGGATCTAGGGCTCCAGCCGATCAATTACCCCACATGGGGGACCTATATTTTCCTCCCCACAGCTTCTCCATGTGCTTGGGACCAGCTCTTTCTCTGTACGCATGCAAGCCATTCGGAAGCAGCCACCCCCACTCCCCCCGCCGGCTGCCCCCTTACCAAGAGGAGGCTCTGGACGTGGTCGGCCCCGATCTTGTCAATGTTGCTGACGACCGGCCCCTCGAGGACGGAGCGGACCCTCTCCCCCTCCACCTGCAGCCGGGGCAGGATGAGGGTCTTGATCACCTGGGGAGGCAGGAGGAGAGAGAGTGAGGCCCAGCGCCTGCCCCCGGGATGCCCCTGCCATACCCACAGCTGGGTCCGAGGCTACTCACGTCGTGCCCCAGCTCAGCCAGCCCTGCGATGGAGCCGTAGCGTGTGGTCCAGGGGGTCTTCTCGTCCACCCAGCTCTAGTGGGGGAAGGAGAGAGAGAGAGAGGAGTCAGGGGTAGGGGAGGGGACTCCCTAAGTGCATATTTTGATCTGATTTCTTCCCGCAGGGCCTGTAAGACAGAGTTGTCCTGCCTGGCCTTTGGCTTGAAATCAATTTGATCCCCTTCCCCTCTATCCTTTTTCCTTTCCTGTGATGGAACTCCTACTTGGGGACTTCCCTGGCTTTTTTCTGGCCCATGTAGGACCAGTCTGGAAGGGATGCGGGTGGCGCTGTGGGTTAAACCACAGAGCCTAGGGCTTGCCGATCAGAAGGTCGGCGGTTTGGATCCCCGCAATGACGGGGTGAGCTCCCGTTGCTCGGTCCCTGCTCCTGCCAACCTAGCAGTTTGAAAGCTCATCAAAGTGCAAGTAGATAAATAGGTACCGCTCAGGCGGGAAGGTAAATGGCATTTCCGTGCGCTGCTCTGGTTCGCCAGAAGCGGCTTAGTCCTGCTGGCCACATGACCTGGAAGCTGTACGCCGGCTCCCTCGGCCAATAAAGCGAGATGAGCGCCGCAACCCCAGAGTCAGCCGCAACTGGACCTAATGGTCAGGGGTCGCTTTACCTTTAGGACCAGTCTGCACAGTTAGCCTTGGTAAAGACTTGAGGTTTTCATCCTCCAAAAAGTTTTTGAGTTCCTGCTGAAATGAGGCTGCATTTTAATGTTGTGTTTTAATCTTGTTTTTAAGTTGTATTTTAATCAATTGTTTTTATATCTGGTGTTAGCCGCCCTGAGCCCGGTCTTGGCTGGGGAGGGCGGGTTATAAATAAAAATTATTATTATTTATTATATGAACAGGAGGAGAGCCTGGCTGGTGGATCGGGCCAAACAGGGCTCATTTGGCATCACAGCGGCCAAAAAGTTGCCTATTATAGGAAAGCTGCAAGCACGATCCGAACCCAAGAGTTCTCTCCCCTCCTGCGTTTTCCAGCAAGTGGGATTCAGAAGCATCGCTGTTATTAT
Organism: Podarcis pityusensis; assembly: GCF_964106645.2. Lineage (NCBI taxonomy): Eukaryota > Metazoa > Chordata > Lepidosauria > Squamata > Lacertidae > Podarcis > Podarcis pityusensis. Next base: position 54,666,311 of record NC_138038.1, on the reverse strand, counting down.
TATTATTATTATTATTATTATTTATGACATACCCCGCCCATCTGGCCGGGCCTCCCTAGCCACTCTGGGCAGCTCCCAACAGAATATTAAAAACACCATAAAACATAAAAGACTTCCCTAAACAGGGCTGCCTTCAGATGTCTTCTAAAAGTCAGATAGTTCTTTATCTCCTTGACATCTGATGGGAGGGCGCCACCACCAAGAAGGCCCTCTGCCTGGTTCCCTGTAACTTGGCTTCTCGCAGTGAGGGAACCGCCAGAAGGCTCTTGGAGCTGGACCTCAGCGTCCAGGCAGAATGATGGAGGTGGAGATGCTCCTTCAGGTATACTGGGCCTTTGAGGCCGTTTAGGGCTTTCAAGCTCAGCACCAACACTTTGAATTGTGCCCAGAAATGTCCTGGGAGCCCTCGAAACCCTGCCCTCCGCCATGAATTCCCCCAACCCTCTTTTAAAGCCACCCTAGATGGTGCCCATCGCTGCCTGCGGTGGCAGGGAGTTCCGCAGTCCAACTCAACCTCCCCACGCTCAGCTCCATCGGAGGCCTGCGTGTTCCGGCGTTAAAATGCACCTTGGTGAAGGTCTTGGTGATGCGCGACTGAATGTTGTTTGTGGTGGTGCTGAAGTTCTTGCAGATCTGGGCGATGAGCCGGGCGGCAAAGTCCCGCAGCGCCCAGTGGTTGTCCACGTCCGGCCGAAGACACAGCTGGCGGCTGACGATGCAGGTCATGACGGCCGGGATCAGTTCGTGGAGCTGCCAGGGGGTGGGGAAGAAAAGATGCCCATGGCGTTAAGGTCAGTGCCGGCTCCCGATTCACTTTGGGGCACCCCAGGAAACACCCCCCCCCCAGGGCTGGACAAGGACACAGCTGGTGGCTGACGATGCAGGTCATGACGGCCGGGATCAGTTCGTGTGTGGGTTAGGGTAATTTTCGCCTTGATCGGATCCTCAACTAATCTTACGTAACACACCTGCTTCTGTACTTTGTCGAGAACAGGCGTCCGGCCTGCCTAGTTGCTCTGCTGGGATTTCTAGCTGAGAAAAGGAACGCTCTGCTGAGCCATTTGTGACAGTTCTTGTTTAAAAAACACCAAGGCAAATACAGTGGTACCTTGGTTTAAGAATGGACTTCCGGAACGGATTAAGTTCGTAAACCAAGGTACCACTGTATACCAAAGCGTTTGGATGAGGCACGCTCGATATAGTCTTCTACACTTATTTAATAAGTTCAGGCTTTTTCTCCCCCGCCCTCCGGTTCAGCGGCACCATGTGGCCCATGGTCCATGTCTGTGGTTTATCCTGCTTACTTTGATGCCCTAAGAACAGGCTTATTTTGCTTAATGGTCCCTCCATGCCAGAAAGAGAGAGAGAGAGAGAGAGAGAGAGAGAGAGAGAGAAGAGAGAGAGGCTCACGTATTTCTCCAGGTAGAGGGTGGGGTTGTCCATCAAGGCCTTCACCATCCGCATCAGGTAGATCAGCAGAGCCAGGTTATTCTGTACCACGTTTACCCGCACCTGGAGAGAGGGAGGGAATGGGACGTCAGGTGAGAGGCTCCAGATCAGATTGGGAAAGGCAGCCGGTGGCTACAGAGATATACGCTCTCTAGGCATCTTTTACCGTATGTGGTGGACATGTGCATTGGTAAAGGCTTTCTGGGAAATGGTATACGGTGTATAATGAACTAAAGAAAATGCTTAAAAATACATTTGTCAAAAAGCCAGAAGCCTTTTTACTAGGTATAACAGAGTCTCCAAAAGAAGATAAAAGACTTTTTATGTATGCAATGGTGGCAGCGAGAATGCTTCTAGCCCAGAGATGGAAGGAAGGACTGGATAAGATATAAGGACTTATTGGAAAATAAAACTCCAAGGTGGCTGCCACCGATGGAAGCGAAAGCTCAGAAAAAACTCAATATGGAGGCCAAATGGCCGAAATATTGGGAAATTTTGGAACAAGATGGAGATAGACTGAAATTGCAGAGTTTTGAAAAACTAAAAAACAAAGTGCGAGACTGGCTTCATTATTATCAGATAATGGAGGCATACAATTTGGACAAGAAAATCGGCTTCCAGGTGGAAAAATCAAAATTAGAAACAGAATTGTTAGAACCCAAAACTAAGATTTTGTCAAAGATGTATAACTTGCTGTTGAAATGGAATACTCAGGATGAAACGGTGAAATCTGCTATGATTAAATGGGCACAAGATGTTGGACATAATATAATGATGGCTGACTGGGAACAGTTATGGACCACAAGTATGAAGTTTACGGCATGCAATGCCTTAAGAGAGAATATTATGAAAATGATATACAGGTGGTACATGACCCCAGTCAAGCTTGCAAAAATCTACCATTTGCCCAATAATAAATGTTGGAAATGTAAGGAAACTGAAGGTACATTCTTTCACCTATGGTGGACATGCCCAAGGATTAAGGCTTTCTGGGAGATGATTTATAATGAATTAAAAAAGGTATTTAAATATACCTTCTTGAAGAAACCAGAGGCCTTTCTCCTGGGCATAGTCGGCCAATCGGTGTTAAAGAAGGACAGAACTTTTTTTATGTATGCTACAACAGCAGCAAGAATACTTATTGCAAAGTATTGGAAGACACAAGACTCTGGAAGAATGGCAGATGAAAATGATGGACTATATGGAATTGGCAGAAATGACTGGCAGAATCCGAGACCAGGGAGAAGAGTCGGTGGAAGAAGATTAGAAAAAATTTAAAGACTATTTACAGAAATATTGCAAAATTAACGAATGTTAGAATGATGTTGGATTGAAGTTAAGTGGTTTCTAGCCGTAATGGTATAAAAGAATATGAAAAAATTGGATTCTTAACAGGTAAATTAAAGCTATAATATATTAAGATTAAAGATCAGGATAAAATAAGGAGGAAAAGGAATTGCTGAACTAATAAATTGAACTGGAATACAAAAAGGGGAGGTATGAGGAGGTCCGGGAAACAAGTAAATGAAAGATAAGTGACGAAAAGATGGAATTGTTTTTAACTATTTTTTATTTTGTATTATTTCCTTTTTCTTTTTCATTTTGTAATATTGTGAAAACTTTAATAAATATTTATTAAAAAAAAAAAAACAGAGATGGAAGGAAGGAGAAGTACCAATAAAAGAAGAATGGCAGACGAAACTGATGGAATAGGCAGAGATGGCGAGACTGATGGGGAAGATCTGAAACCAGGAAGCTCAAGTGTTTTCTAAAGACTGGAGTAAATTTGTAATTTGTTTAAAAGACCACTGTAAACAGTTAAAATCTTTGGCAGGGATGTAAGGACACTTGTAATGTGGAACTATTTATGGTACCTATGGTTATATAATGGATGGGTAACAGTACAAGATGCAGCAATTTAAACATGGAACTCATGAAGGGAGGGAGGGAAGGAGGTCTGGAGGTTCGAAAGAACCTTGTATTTTAATGTTTGAAATCGTTTTGTTTCATATGCATAAAAACGCAATTTTAAAAAATATTTTTTTAAAAAATGTGCCCTCGAATGCAGGGCTTTTTTGGCGCCTGACCCGGAGGCCGCAGAAGGCGTGGGCTGCTGCAGCACAATTGCTGACAGGAGCAAGGAGGCTTTGCCTGCAGAGAGTGCCTTTGCTGCTGAGGGGCCTGATCCGACACAGGGCCAGCTTCAAGGTGCTGTTGCTACTATCAGGATAAAAGGTAAAGGTAAAGGGACCCCTGACCATTAGGTCCAGTCATGGCTGACTCTGGGGTTGCGGCGCTCATCTCGCTTTACTGGCCGAGGGAGCCGGCGTACAGCTTCCGGGTCATGTGGCCAGCATGACTAAGCCGCTTCTGGCGAACCAGAGCAGCGCACAGAAACGCAGTTTACCTTCCCGCCAGAGCGGTACCTACTTATCTACTTGCACTTTGACGTGCTTTCAAACTGCTAGATTGGCAGGAGCAGGGACTGAGCAACGGGAGCTCACCCCGTCATTGCAGGGATTCGAACCGCCAACCTTCTGATCGGCAAGCCCTAGGCTGTGTGGTTTAACCCACAGCGCCACCCGCATCCCCTAAGCACTCCCTCCTGCCAGAGCGGTACCTATTTATCTACTTGCACTTTGACGTGCTTTCGAACTGCTAGGTTGGCAGGAGCAGGGACTGAGCAACGGGAGCTCACCCCGTCATTGCAGGGATGCAAACCGCTGACCTTCTGATCGGCAAGTCCTAGGCTGTGTGGTTTAACCCACCTCCCTCACTATCAGGATACAAAGCCCTTAAAAAGCTCGAGACCCATTTACCTGCATGATCGCCTAACTCCACAAGTGCCCAACTCAACAGCAGGAGGGGCGCCGCCACAGGTGCCGTGCGACACCCATTCCACATTTGCAAGAACTCGATCGTTTAGTGTGGCGGCGCCTGGACTCTGGAACTCCCTGCCTCTTGAGATCAAGCAAAGGCACCCTCGCTGTACTCTTTTCGGCGCCTACTGAGAACATGCTTCGCTTAGGCAAGCCTGTCCGGATGCTTAGGAAGCGGGTGCGAGTTTTCATCTGGTTTTGAAAGACTTTTCTAAAATCCTCCCCGCCCTTTGCACACAAACCCCTTACCCCTTCGGAGATGAACGTGCTGAAGCGTGGCAGCATCTGGTAGAGGCCGGGGTCCGTGGCGATGCTCTGAAGAGCCTCCTAAAGAAAAAAAGGCATAACGTCAGGAATCAGGGAGGGCGTCGCAGCTGGATCAGGCCACTGGCATCCTGTTCTCACAGTGGCCGACCCAACGCCCCCAAGGAGGATGCGAGGGCAGCGGCCACCTCCCACTCTTGTTCTCTGCCATTCTGAGGTAGACTGGCTTTGTCCATGGAGGCTCCACGTGGGAATCGTAGGAAACCTGGCCAGCATCCTGGTCTCATAACCAGACACCCCAAAGGGAACTCCACAAGCAGGATCCGAGCAACAGAGCAATAGTCTCCTATCCTGTGGTTTCCAGCCACCGGCCTCGAAAAGTGTTGGACTCCACGTCCCATGATGCATCAGCGCTGGGCATACTGGCTCCTGGGCGTTGTAGTTCAAGTCACCAGCAGGAGGGCTCCAGGGTGGGATTAAAGTGGTACCTTGTTTTGGGTCCGGGATCCGTTCAGGAAAACTGGACGCTCGACAAAGCGCTATTTTGCGTGAGCGGCAAACCCGGAAGTAACCCATCCTGGTACTTCCAGGTTTGCCACGGACGTTCCACGAAATGGATGCTAAGTGGGGCGGACTCACAAAGAGGTACTACTGTATAAACTGGCCACACAAGCCCCTCACTGTCCCTTGTCCAAGGCACTGCGGTGATGGAGGGAGAGCTAAGAAGATTCAGGACAAATAAAAGCACTTCTTGAAAGACCTGCATTGGCTCCCAGTACATTTCCGAGCACAATTCAAAGTGTTGGTGCTGACCTTGAAAGCCCTAAACGGCCTCAAAGGCCCAGTCTATCTGAAGGAGCGTCTCCACCCCCATCGTTCTGCCCGGACACGGAGGTCCAGCTCCGAGGGCCTTCTGGTGGTTCCCTCCCTGCGAGAAGCCAAGTTACAGGGAACCAGGCAGAGGGCCTTCTCAGTGGTGGCGCCTGCCCTGTGGAACGCCCTCCCATCAGATGTCAAAGAGAAAAACAACCACCAGACTTTTAGAAGACATCTGAAGGCAGCCCTGTTTAGGGAAGCTTTTAATGTTTGATATATTACCGTATTTTAATATTGTGTTGGAAGCCACCCAGAGTGGCTGGGGAAACCCAGCCAGATGGGTAGGGTATAAATAAATTTATTATTATTACAGTATTAATTATTATTATTAATTATTATTATTGTTGTTGTTGTTTTTATTATTGTTGCAGCGCAGGGTTAAGCTGCGGAACTCCCTGCCACAGCAGGCTGGGACGGCCACCAACCTGGCTTTAAAAGAGGATTAGGCAAATTAATGAAGGAGTGAGGGCTCTGCCACAACAGCAGACGCGATGAATCCCAGTTGCTGGCAACAACAGGAGAGGAGAGGATGCACGTGCTCAGATCCTGCTGCCTGTGTCCCATAACGGGCACCTGGCTGGCCACTGCAAGAAGAGGGTTCTGGGCCAGATGGGCAACCGCTGGCCTGATCCTGCTGCCAGGCTCTTCCTGTACCCTAAGCCAGCTGATTCAGAGCCAGCTTTCCTCTGGGCAGGAGCAGGTCCCCAACTCCTGCGACTGCTGCCATGTGCAGGGGGCTGGACTAGCAGATCTCGGGGGTCCTTTCCATGGTTTCTCACCGCCCGCTTTGCCTCGCAGGAGCCCACGCAGGCCTCCGTGATCTCCTTGTAGTACAGCTGCTGCTCAACAGAGAGCTCATGGATGCTCCGGGGCTTCAGCTTCAGGGGGGTGCCCTCCAAAAGGGGGCCTTTCTTCTCTTTGCCTGGCAGGGAGGGAAGGAAGGCAGGGTCACGGAGGGGCAGCAAAGGGTTTGGCGGCTGGCAGAGGTCCAAATGACCAGCTGGAGATCTGTGGGCGCCAGGTTGGTTGACAACGGATGTCTCCATCTGGCTGACCCCTCCAGCTTCCTTACGCAGGTCAACAAAGTTTAGGCAACACGACCACCATATAGATACGTAATAGGCAATCTTTACAGAATTCCTTCAAACAATAACAAGTTCAAAATGAACTCTTAGACTCAAAGTCTCTGAAAGTCTTTAAAATCCTGAGGATCCATGTGGATCTGTGCTTTGTAACCACGTTTTTGTGCCATTGCGGCCCCACGCAACAGTGGATGCGTGATTTTTTTGCTGGAGGCTGTAGCCATGGACATGCTATGTGATCTGATGGTGAATTTGGGGTGACCCAGTGCAAAAATCCTGAGGATCCATGGGCTTTTACCTCCCCCTCCCAGGCAGCCTCCGCTAGTGTCCCTTATTTCTCTCCCGATAGCATAGATCAGCTGTTTCCTTTCAACACTCCTTTCCCTCTTGTTTGCCTTAGTGTCTTTTCCTTAGCTGGAGCAGTTTTTTGCTCCCCCTTTTCTTCTAATTTCTCTCCTCGTTGCATTAATCTTCCTGTATTCTCTCCTTGCAAGTTTGCTGTCTTTACCTCCCCACTCCCAGGCAGCCTCCTTTATCTCTAGCATCGGCAAACAATCAACGGCTTTGTTTCAACACCCCCTTCCCTCTTTCAAAAAAAGAGAGCATGATCTGCTTTTCACCCCTGGGCAATTCGGCTCCAGGGACCACGCATTCGCTCCATAAGACGCACAGACATTTCCCCTTACTTTTAGGAAGAAAAAAGTGTGTCTTATGGAGTGAAAAATACGGTGCCTTGCCCAGTCCACATTTTAGCAGCTTCTCTGCTAGAATATCACAGGGGGCTGTGACAAGAGCCTTCCTGAAATCAAGATACACTACATCCACAGCGTTCCCCTGATCCACCAAGCTGGTAACTCCATCAAAAAAATAAATGGGCAAACATTTATCAAACTACAGAGCTCTGCTTCCCTGCCTGACCTTTGCCATCGGGGGCCGTGGTGGTCTGCCCTTTGCCCCTGAGGGCGCCGTCCTCCTCCTGTCCTGGTTTCGTTGCCTTGAGAGGCTCAGTGGCCTCTGTTTTCTGCTGCTCCTTCGGGGCTGGAGAGGAAGGGAAAAAGATGGATGGCGGTCAGGGTCTGCTGCTTCTCTGTGCAAATGAAGTTTCGTTTATTGACTTCCTAACGTGCACCGAACAGAGAGAATGCTCCTATCAACCAACAAAAATACAGGATTGCAGCGGCGAGATTTGTTACATGCACAAAGATGGAAAGATCCTAGAATCTGGCTGAAATGGCAGAGCAAGCATGCTTAATTAGAGAAAAATCATGGAAATCAGGACTGGAAACTTCTCATGGACTTTTCGCGTGAAAACGAACTTACAATATTGGGATTTGAAGACTGAAAAAATACTGGTTTACAAAAGATTGGGTTTTAATGGGTGAATAGTATATTTAGCTGCAGGACAGAGAACCATAAATCCTTTTATCTTTCTTTAATCCCTTCTCTCCTGTTCTTTTGCTTTCTCTCTCTCTTTCAGTCTCTTGTTTCCCTTTGCTTCTTTCTGCCTTTGTTCTTCCCTTATATTAAGTAGCTGTTTTAATTTCAGTATATTATCAAAATATCCTTTGTAACGGGTATGAACTTTTGTCCTTTTTTAAAGTATCAATAAATAAAAAGGAACAAACAAACAAAATTAAAGGATAAACAAAACTGTAAAAATGGGTACATGTATTGAGCCCAGTTGCAAAGATCTGCAAAATAGTGAGAGTCCAAGTTAAAGACTATTATTTTTATCAGAGTATAAAGTCTCTTTCCAGGTCTGCCGGGTTTGGGACGAGCCTTGTCTTCAAAAAGGACCGTTCTGTCGTATATGTCATAAACATGGGCAACCCTCGTTAATTAACGGTCGTAAAAGAGCACTAATCCAGCCCTGCAGAAAGTAACATGGAAAGGGAAACTATCCATAACGAATTGAAAAAAATGTTTAATAGTACTTTCCCAAAAAACCCAGAGTCCTTTCTGCTGGGGATAATTCAGACTGAAATTCCCAGGTGTCAAAAAAGACTATTTACGCATGCCACTACTGCGGCCCGTGTTTTGTTAGCCTAAAAATGGAAAACGAGCAAGGACCCAGCCAAAGAAGAATGGCAACTCAAGTTGACAGAATATGCGCAACTCGCAGAATTAACATATGGAATAAGAGAAGAAGAACATCATATTGGAACAAGATTGGAAAATGTTTATTGAATATATGGGAAATAATTGTGTACAGCTGAAAATGCCGACAGCATCAAGATAAATTCAACTGTGTAAATAAGTTTTGATGGATGTAATAATGGAATACCGGATGGTATAGTTTTTGTAAAATACGCAGAGATTTATGATATGTAAAATGACCCATGGAAAGAGAAGAACGGAAGTCATTGGCAAAGGGCCTTCTCAGTGGTGGCTCCCGCCCTGTGGAACGCCCTCCCATCAGACGTCAAGGGAATAAACAACTACCTGACATTCAGAAGACATCTGAAGGCAGCCCTGTTTGGGGAAGTTTTTAAATGTTTGACATTTTAGTCTGTTTTTAATGTTCTGTTGGAAGCTACCCAGAGTGGCTGGGGAAACCCAGCAAGCTGGGCGGGTTAGAAATAATGAATTATTATTAAATTATTATCATTATTGATATCTTAAGGATGTAAAAATGAGCATTTTAAATTGAAAAACAGAAAATGCAATTAAAATTACATACATAGAAAGAAAAGGAAGTAACACTGAAAGTGCCCCACCAGATTTGCGGCATCAACTGAAGCGGGCGACTCACCTGGGGGTGGGTTTTCAGGGATGGCGGGCTGGACCCCCTCAATGCTCAGCCAGTGGGCTACGAGAGAGGGGAAAAGAAACATCAGAGCGAAAGAGAGAGGCAAACCTCCAAACGCTTCTGCTAAGCTGCCGACCCACAAGCTTGAGGATCCTAGCACGGATCTCAAGCGTCGCTTCTCCTAGACGCTTGGAAAACACCTCTTCAAAGATAGCTGCATTGCAGAGGGTTGGACTGGATGACCCTTGGGGTACTTTCGAAGTCTACAATTCTAAGGTCCCTCACACCAGGGCCAGAAGGGACTGCCAAGGGTCAAGAATAATAATAATAAAAAAAATTATTTCTACCCTGCCCTTCCTGGTTCAAAAACTGGGCTCAGGGCAGCTAGCAACAAATTTAAAACAATTATAAAAGCAGCATAAAATACAGTATAAAAACATGAATAACAACAAGGATTATGATAACAAGGATGGCAATATCCTTGTGAACTCTCTTCCTGGCCCTTAAGATCTATCTAAAGATGAACTACATCAAAGTAAGCTACTATCTTCATGTACGGAGGATGTCCGGTGAAGCCAGTGGCCTGTGTACGTGACTTGCCAAGCAAGAGAAATAGGACAGGGATACAGAGGCGTGGATTAATCAGAAATTATATCCAAATGGCTCAAACCCAGTCAAGGCAATGCTTTCATTGCTGGCACAAATGGCTTGCTCCATATTTTTTATAATTCCTCCTAGCAATCCCACCTGATCGCTACAGTGGAGGGCAGTGACTAGCCATTCATAATAATAATAATAATACGTTTTATTTATACCCCGCCCTCCCCAGTCAAGGCCGGGCTCATGGCAGCTAACAACCAATAATAAAAACAAGATTAAAATACAACATTAAAACGTTGTGGCTGGTTGCCCTCCATCGCCCTCTCCTCCTGCATGAACGTTGCTTTGCCAACAGCCGGCACCCACCTTCCCCGGAGCCCACCCTCGATTTGAGCGCCACACAGCCCCTGGGCTCCCACCCCCACCTCACCTTTGAGGCAGACGTCGAGGGGCACGCGAGGCAAGGGGGTGTTGATGATGTCGCTCAGGTCGACCTCTTTCTCCTCGTAGAAGTGCAGCTCGCGCCCCCCGCCGCTGGCGTAGCGGAAGGGGATGAACTCCTGGGCGTGGAAGCCGTACAGCGGCTGTGGCAGCAACAGAGAAAGGAAGCGGGTCAAGGGGTCACCCCGGATAAGGCCCTGCTGCCTCCCTCACTGAATCCAACTCAAAACAACCGGCTGCCACCCAGCCCCGACTCAGCTGGTAGAGCAGGAGACTCAATCTCAGGGTCGAGGGTTCAAGCACCACGTTGGGCAAAATATTCCTGCATTGCAGGGGGTTGGACTAGATGACCCTCAGGTTCCCTCCCAACTTTGCAATTCTATGAATCCAGGATCACTCATTTATTTTTAGTTCTTTCCTATGACACGGACCAGGAGAAAAAGCAAATAATGATGGGAAAGTACTGTTAAGTTCAGCACAAGGAGCTTTCGAGAATGAAACGGATGCAATTGTACCTGGGGCATGAAAACACAACTGACACAATGAAAGAGGCAGGAAAATAAAGAAAAGGCTCATCTATTTACAGATGCTGCCAAATGTAAGGAATTTGGCACCCATGTGGCTGCGATGCCATACAGGTGAAACTCGAAAGATTAGAATATCGTAGAAAATTACTTTTTGAGGCTTCCCCTCCTTATGGAGGGTCTCAGTGATGGCTTTCTGCACAACTGTCAGGTCAGCAGCCTTCCCGTGATTGTGCTTCCTACTGGACCAGACTGAGAGACCATTTAAAGGCTCAGGAACCCATTGCAGGTGTTATGGATTGAATAGCTACTGCACCTTTTCACAATATTCTAATTTTCTGAGATTGTTAATTTGGGGTTTTCAACAGCTGTACGCCATGATCATCACAATTGTAACAAATCAAAGCTTGACGTATCTTGCTTTGCATGTCATGAGTCTCTCTCATAAATTAGTTTCACCTTTTAAGTTGAATTACCGAAATAAATGAACTTTCCCACGATATTCTACTTTTTCGAGTTTCACCTGTATGTTTAATAAAAAATAAACCCCAAATAGAGATGAGATCACCCCTTAGCCACTAGGCCAATTTCTCTGAGGCAGCAATGAACACAGAATCACAGAAGTGTTGGAAGGGACCCCATGAGTCATCTAGTCCAACCCCCTGCAAGGCAGGAACATGCAGCTCAAGAAGATGGCACAAACACCCCCAGCCCTGCCGAAATTGCCTGCCCCACCCAAAAACTCACCTCCACATTCTTCAGTTTGAGGGCCAAGTCAATGTCTCCCGTGGTGAGCGTCCGGCGTTTGCCCATGCGCATGAACTTCAAGGCATCCTGAGCGGGTGGAAGTCGCAGAAGGAAAAAGAGAGACGGGGCAAAGGGTTGGGTGCGCCTCAGAGGGGAGGCCAAAGCTCCTGCTCCCTCTTCCCCTACCTCCCCACCTCCCCAAACCCTGCAGGGCAACCGCCTGCCAATCAACCGATGTCACACTGACGCTTTCTGGGCCCTGCACAGTTGGAAGTCAAGCAGGGCGAGCGGAGATGAATCTCACAGCCCCACAAACCTTTGGGGTCCCCCGAATCTTTACGTGAACATGAGAAGAGCATATACTGCCTCCAAACTTGGCGTCAGAGCGTAGCCATCGTGGCTGGTAGCCCTTCAAGGCCCTCTTCTCTGTCATCTTTCAAAAGCAACACGATGGCCAGAAACAATCACAATGTGAAAAACTTTAGGGAATAATTCTAAACATCCAAACTAACAAGCTGAAGTCTCTGCAAGTCCTTAAATGAATCACGGTGCCAGACTTTACCCGGCAGAAAGCAAGCTGTGAACAGCTTTGTATAATCAGCAAATGTCCGATTCTGATGTCCAACTCTGAACTCTGCAACAGTGTTTCCGGATAACAACTACTGCTTCGTTGAATTCTTTTTTAAATTTTCAAAGATCTTTATTGCAACTTAACATATATACATAATAACCAAAATTCCCAATGATTCCCTCACATAAAATATAATATCTAAATAACAACAGATGCATAATTATGCACTTAATTATAAAACCCACCCATCCCCACCCTCTACTTCCCTCCACAGCAATTTGACTTCTTTATATTTCTTTCTACCTTTCCCCACCTTGCATTCTATAATAAGTTATTTTTGTTAAATTCTGATTTTTCCTTCTTTCTTTATTGGTTTTGTTATTGCTTACATTTTTTACTCTAAGCCTATTAACATGTCATTTTCAGAACAATATTTTGACATGCTTCGTTGAATTCTTCATCAGCCAATTAGTTCAACACTCGTAAGTAGAAAGATATGTAATTTCATCATTAACCAATCTTTTTTTTGAATAGATATAATATACATGAGAATGAAAAATACTCCGGAACAGGGCTCAAGCATGATGAAGAATTCAACAAAACAGGACTCGCAGGGACTTCATTTTCTTAGTTTTGATGTTTTGAATTATTCCATAAAGTTTTTCACATTGTAATTGTTTCTGGCCATCGTGTTGCTTCTGATATTGCTGATTCATATTTTGCAGCACAGGGATTTGTTTGTTTGTTTGTTTGCTCATCCTCTTTCAAAGCTAGCCTTGGTGAAGACCTGATGTTTTCATCCCCAAAAAGTTTTTGATTTGAGTTTCTATTGAAATGAGGCTGCATTTTAATGTTTTAATGTTGTATTTTAATCTTGTTTTTAAGTTGTATTTCAATCAATCGGTTGTTAGCCGCCCTGAGCCCAGTCTTGGCTGGGGAGGGCAGGGTATACATTATTATTGTTATTATAAAGCTATCTGAGTTGGTGGCCAGTCTTGCCTCCTGTGGAAGGGAGTTCCGCAGTTGAACTCCGTGCTCCGGGAAGAAGTACCGACCTGAGCAATCTCCTTGATGCGATAGCTGACTTCGTCCGCCAGCATCTGGCAGGTCTCCTCAGGGACCTGCCCAATGCCCATCGACTCGGCCATGACCTTCATGGACTCAGTGGGCAGCTGCATGTTGCTCAGCTTCATCTTCTTCTCTTCCGCCATCTTGGCTCAACGGCTGCCCCTGCGGGTGGAAAGACCACAAAGATCTGCTCACTCACTCCAGGCAGCCTTCTGCCTCAACCCTCTCAGCCCCCAACATTGGCCGACCCATAGCGAAGCCTTTTTGGTGGTGGCTCCCCGTTGGCGTAACGCCCTCCCTGGAGATGTGCTGCTGCGTCCCCTATTACTGCTTTGCCAACTGATTTTCATGGAGATTTCTGTGGACACGTAAGGAGCACATGCTAAGAAACAAAACCGACATAACAAAACCTAACTGTGAACTCAGTATTATTTGTTGGAGCACGGAAAAGAAACAGAGGCAGCTGAGGAAAGCCAAGGAGGTAAGATATGGAGATGGGAATCTGGGTAACAAATGGAAGTAGTTTTACGCATTGCAGGCCAGAGACCCCCAATGCTGAACTGCAATGTAGTCATACCTCGGGTTACAGACGCTTCAGGTTGCGTTTTTTTGGGTTGTGGACCGCCGAAACCCAGAAGTACCGGAATGGGTTACTTCCGGGTTTTGGCGGTCATGCATGGGCAGAAGTGATAAATCACGCTTTGTGCATGCACAGAAGCACTGAACTGCAACCTGCCCGTGTGCAGACGCGCTGCTGCGGGTTGCGAGCGTGCATCCCACACGGATCACGTTCGCACCCTGAGCATCCACTTGCCCACAATCTCTCCCTGACTAGGGAAGTTTTAAATGTTTGACGTTTTATCGTGTTTTTGAGATTCTGTTGGGAAACCTAGTGAGATGGGCAGGGTATGAATAATAAATTATTACAGTGGTACCTCTGGTTACATACTTAATTCGTTCTGGAGGTCCGTTCTTAACCTGAAACTGTTCTTAACCTGAAGCACCACTTTAGCTAATGGGGCCTCCTGCTGCCGCTGTGCTGCCAGAGCCCGATTTCTGTTCTCATCCTGAAGCAAAGTTCTTAACCTGAAGCACTATTTCTGGGTTAGCGGAGTCTGTAACCTGAAGCGTCTGTAACCTGAGGTACCACTGTATTATTATTAGGGACTTTTGGAAGGAAATCTAAAGATGGCTGAATGATGCTCTTCCAGGCAACCCAGAAACCAGTGCTTTTACGGTTTTTAAACTATTACAGTGGTACCTCTGGTTATGTACTTAATTCGTTCCGGAGGTCCGTTCTTAACCTGAAACTGTTCTTAACCTGAAGCACCACTTTAGCTAATGGGGCCTCCTGCTGCCGCTGTGCTGCCAGAGCCCGATTTCTGTTCTCATCCTGAAGCAAAGTTCTTAACCTGAAGCACTATTTCTGGGTTAGCGGAGTCTGTAACCTGAAGCGTCTGTAACCTGAGGTACCACTGTATTATTATTAGGGACTTTTGGAAGGAAATCTAAAGATGGCTGAATGATGCTCTTCCAGGCAACCCAGAAACCAGTGCTTTTACGGTTTTTAAACTATTACAGTGGTACCTCTGGTTATGTACTTAATTCGTTCCGGAGGTCCGTTCTTAACCTGAAACTGTTCTTAACCTGAAGCACCACTTTAGCTAATGGGGCCTCCCGCTGCTGCCGCTGGAGCACAATTTCTGTTCCCATCCTGAAGCAAAGTTCTTAACCTGAAGCACTATTTCTGGGTTAGCGGAGTCTGTCACCTGAAGCGTATGTAACCCGAGGTCCCACTGTGCTGTTGTTAATAGGGGGGTTTCCTGCCTGCCCCCCCGGGCTCCTTCAGGCGGCAGAACAGAAGCAGAATAGCCTCGGGAGAGGATGAGGAAATGGGCGCCCAGGGGGCAAATGCAGCTGAATGCCAGAAGCGGGAGCCGGACGGGCTCCGCCTTCGGCGCCGGGACCAGCGGGGGAAGCAGGGACGGGGCAGCGGCCGGACGCCCAGCCGGGGCGAGGCTGCCCGGGGGACCCCCCGGGGCCATCTAGTCCAGCCCCGCTCGCCATGCAAGAAGCAGCTCGCCCGCCCGCCCGCTGCCCCCGGAGGAGCGGCCCCCGGGGCACGTGCAGAGCGCAGCCGGCGGCGCGCCACTTACCGACGGCGGAGGCCTCCCTGGCTACGGCCGCCAATACGGTACCGCCGCCTCCCGCGGCGCCCCTACATCCGCATATACGGTAGCCCACTCCGGGTGGCGTCATCCGATGGCGCCCCTGCTCCGCGACGGGGAGACCCAAGCCCCGCCCACAGCCCCGACCGGAAATGCCCAAAGGGAGCCGCTGAAGGAGGAGGTGGGCGGAGCTTCCTTTTCGCCCCGGCGCCTGGTTGGTGGGGGTGGTTTTTTTTATCCACACGCGCATGCGCACTCCTCCTCCTCCTCCTCCTCTCAGGATTGGCGAAGAGTACAGAGGAGGAGGTGCTAGAGCGGCGCCTGCGTGTGCGCGCGTACTTCCGGTCCGGGGACGGTGCGTGCAGCGGACGTGACGTCACGCGGTGGGAAATAGCAAATTACAGGTGTATTTCCTTCTGTCACTGCTGCTTGCAATTGAATGGTTCCTTTTTTCCCTATTTTCGTTTTTTTTCTAGCGGTTCTCGTTTTGGGTTTTTTGGGAAAAGGTGGTTTTACAGGTATGAATAAATTATTTATTTCTTAAATTCTCCTGCCTCTCTCCAGGGTGGTTTACGGTATAAAAAAGTGGGGGGGGGGAATGCGTAAGGAGACAGACGCCGGCGGGTCAGCCAAGGCCTGGCGGAAGGGGAAGGAAGGCGCCCGGGGAGCCTCCCTGGGGAGAGCAGCATCCCACGGACGGGGAGCCACCGCAGAGAAGGCCCCGCTCTCGCGCTGCCAGGGAGGGAGGTGAGCGCCACAGCCGCCTTCTCCCCAGCCCGGATTCCCGGCATGTGGCTCTCAGGGCACCTTTCCTGCCCCCAAAAGTCAAGGGAGGAAAGGGCCATTGCAGTGGCACCTCTTACCAGCCCCAGCCTACCTTCTCTTCCTCTGTCTGATCCTCTTGGATGAGCCTGATGGGTTTTGGATTCAGGGGAGCTCGGTGGAGGCCGTGGGGAGGCTAGGGGGCCACACCTGCACGCGCCTGGTCCGTTGTCCCGGGCCAGGTGGGCGGGGGGTTCTCCTTTCTACTGGCATCATTTCACCCCTGATGTTGCCATGGATGGTGCTGTGTCCTCATTTCCCCGGGGGTTTGGGGGGCCACTAGCAACGCTAGTGTATTTTAATTAATTGATCTCTGTTTTTATGCATATTGTGTTGTTTTTATGATGTTAGCCGCTCTGAGCCCGGCCTCAGCTGGGGAGGGCAGGATACAAATAATAATAAAAAAATATTATTATTATTTCCCTGTCTGATCCTTTCCTGGCAAAGGGCAGCCTCAGAAATCTCTGCCAGGTTGGCAAGCAGAGCCAAAGTTGCCCCAGCCCCTGGTCAAGGATCCCTATGTCACAGGCAGTTGGGCTAGATCAGGGGTAGGCATCCTAAGGCCCTTGGGCCAGATGCAGCCCAATTGCCTTCTAAATCCGGCCCACAGACAGTCCAGGAATCAGAGTATTTTTACATGAGTAGAATGTGTCCTTTTATTTAAAATGCATCTCTGGGTTATTTGTGGGGATAGAAATTCGTTCATTTCCCCCCCAAAAATATAGTCCGGCCCCCCACAAGGTCTGAGGGACGGTGGAGCGGCCCACAGCTGAAAAAGGTTGCTGCCCCTGGGTTAGATGAACTTTGGGGGGACCCTTCCAACTCTTCCTTATCCTGTTTCTTAAAGGTCTTCAGGATCTGCTTTGCCAGGACCTGCCGGGCGTTTTGCCCTCAAGCCGTCCCTCCACCAGACAGAAAGAAAGGACCCCCCGGACCCTTTCCCCTCCGATCTCCCTCTCAATGGCTCTCTGCTCCCCGGCCTCCACCTCTTCGAAGCCACGGACAGCCCCCTTCCCCGCACGGCTGATCCCCGGCTCCCCCTACTCGGTGCTGGTCCTCCAGGAGGGCTTTTCGGAGGAGCTTTGCGACGGCAGCACCCGAGCGGACGGGACCGTCTCCCTGGTCTTGGGTCCCCAGCTCACCCTGGTGGACACAGGGGGTCCCTGGAGCCGTGAGCGGCTGCTGGCGGGGCTGGCCGAGCAGGGCGTGTCCCCTCGAGACGTCCGCCACGTGGTCTGCACCCACGGCCACTCGGACCACGTGGGCAACCTCAACCTCTTCCCCGAGGCCCTGCTGGTCGTGGGCACGGACGTCAGCCGGCCTGATGGACGTTACCTCCCCACGGATCTGCGCCGGGGGCTCCCCTACCCACTCCACGCGGGGCACCTGGAGGTGCTGCCCACCCCCGGCCACACGGGGAACGACGTCAGCCTGCTGGTCCGCGGCACTTCCCTGGGGGACGTCCTGGTGGCCGGGGACCTGTTTGAGCGTGAGGGAGACGAAGGAGAGTGGCAGCCGCTTAGCGAGGACCCTGCGCGGCAGGCAGGGAGCAGGGCCCGTGCCCTGGGCATGGCGGACCTCATCGTGCCAGGGCATGGGGGACCCTTCCAAGTCTTCAGGGAAGGAGTTGGGTCTCGAGGGGAGGGTCTGGGTGGACTCTACAGCCCTAGCCAAGAACTGCAGAGCTGCTCTGCATCCCCCAACAAAAATGGTGACCAAGAAGATGAAGGGTTTGGAAACTAAGCCTTGTGAGGAGTGGTTGAGGGAGCTGGAGATGTTTAGCCTGCGAAAGAGGAGAGGAGATATGAGAGGCAACTTAAAATATCTCAAGGGCTGCCCCATGGAAGAAGGTGTCAGCGTCTTTTCTGTCGCTCCAGAGGGTAGGACTCGAACCGATGGCTTCAAGCTCCGAGAAAGGAGATCCCGACTCAGCGTCAAGAAGAATTTTCTGATGGTGAGAACAGTTTGACAGTGGAAACTTGGGGGGGGGGGTGGAACATTCTCCTTCATTGGGGGGTGTTAAGCAGAGGTTAGATGGCCGTCTGCCATGGATGCTTTAGCTGAGATTCCTGCGTTAGGTTTCTAGATGACCCTGGGAGTCCCTTCCAATTCTACAATTCTATGAAATAAATAAATATTTTCAAGTACCTGAATTCCAATTAATTCTGGGCTTTTAACCCTTATACTAAGGGACATGGGTGGCGCTGTGGGTTAAACCACAGAGCCTAGGACTTGCCGATCAGAAGGTCGACGGTTTGAATCCCTGCAATGGGGTGAGCTCCCATTGCTCAGTCCCTGCTCCTGCCAACCTAGCAGTTCGAAAGCACATCAAAGTGCAAGTAGATAAATAGGTACCACTCCGGCGGGAAGGTAAACGGCGTTTCCGTGCGCTGCTCTGGTTCGCGGCTTAGTCCTGCTGGCCACATGACCCGGAAGCTGTACGCCGTCTCCCTCGGCTAGGAAAGCGAGATGAGCGCCACAACCCCAGAGTCGGTCGCGACTGGACCAAATGGTCAGGGTCTCTTTGCCTTTACCTAGCCCTTGTACTAATTGCGCCCAGAAACACATTGACAGTGGCCACAGAAGACCCTCCTCCCTCTGTTTAGTGACCCTGGTGGACTTTTTTTTTTTTTTTACACTCCCCTGCCAGATGCGCCTTGGCTAGCTTGCTCGAGCCTCTTCTGGCTCTTCTTCCTTTGCTTCCTGTTTGTATCCCCTTAGTGGTCTGGAGGTGGTGGGCAGGATGCAGGATCCCTGTGTTGCAGGAGGTTGTACTAGATGTGGGAACGTTTATATAATTTAGCAGAGTTTAAACGGTCCCCTGTTTGAGTTTATGCAGCGTCAAGCGGGTTGCTAACTCATTTGAGTCCTATCAATACCTTCCTGCTTGATAACCCTTTTCTGTAACTCTTAAAGAAAACACACATGAATCTGAATCGTATTAACATAAACTGCTTTATTATCAGATTCATTCAGGTTTTACAGAGTTGTTCCTGAAGGCAGGCTTAGGTGACATAACAGATAAACTATATACTAGATAGTCGTGAGTCATGAGAAGGCTGTATACTAGATAGTCTTGAGTATATAGTATATATAAACTATATACTAGATAGTCGTGAGTCATGAGAAGGTTACCAGTTAACGCTCCTTGCAGCAACCAACCAACTGACAAAACTGCCTGCCACGCAGAGGCAGTTAGTCCTCTCAGAAAGTTGGACTTGACTGACAGATCTGTATATCCCACACTAGATAGCCCTCAGGGGTTTTCCCAACTCTGCAATGATTCATGCGTTCGTTACTTCAAGGCTGGGCTACTGCAGTGCGCTCACTGTGGGGCTTCCCTCACTCTTGATCTGGAAGCTGCCGCTGATGCAGGACGCTGAAGCACGATTGCTGACGGGACGGAGGCCTTGTCAGTGCACAACACCTGTGCCAGAAATCTGAACTGGCTCCCGGTTTGCTACTGGGCCAAGTTCAAGGCATTACTATTAGTACACAAAAAGCCCTTAACAACCTGGGAGCAGTTTACTTGCAAGACTGACGGCTCCGGTTGGAGGAGTTGGCACAATACCCCTTCCACATTTGTAAGAAGCGGGTCATTTACACTCTGGAACTCCCTGCCTCTTGAATGATATCAAGCAGGAACTTCCTCTGTTCTTTCTCAAAAAACTTCCTTGTTTAGACAAGCCGTCCCAGATGCTTAGAAAGTGTTCAGTCTTTTAACTTTGGGTACGTTAAAGTCTTGAAAATGTTTCTTGGTCGTTTTATCTTTTTGTGAAACTGCTGTGAGAGGTCTTTCTCTTTTTTTACAGTAATGCGGGATGTAGGTTTTAGGAGAGAAATGCGGCTCTGTCATTCTGTGACCTCGAAAGGGGGCAGCTTCTACTTCCTTTTAAGCAGCGGTCAGGTGGCCATCGCATCAGCTGCGACTCCTGCACTTGCGGGGGGTTGGACTGGATGACCCCTGGAGGTCCCTTCCTCCTCTATGCCTCTCTGACTCATCCTTTGGATGGAGAGGGCTCTGCCCACGCCAGGAACCCCTTGCCCCCAGTGCCACTATCTGCTCACGCCACTTGCTGGACGGCATCCGAGGGGACAAAGGTGGCATTTACGAGCCAATTGCGCTGAGAAAGTCCAAAGACTTTCCCCACTTCCTCCTCTTGAGTCTACTGGGTGCCACCCCCACCCCCCGCCACCCCCCGGGCGTATAAGGCTGCCTCCTGCCCCGCAGAGCCCCATTTCGGCGTTGCCATGTGCACGGGGGCCTGTTCCCGCGTGCTAGGGGCTGCCCTCTGGCCTTTCGCTCTCCTGTGCATTGTGTGCAACATCGTCCTTGCCTTCCCGGACTGGAAGACCCAGTATGTCCACCACTGGGGAGAGTACCTGACCCCCGAAATCCTCTACCTGGGCGGGATCATCGGAGGGGGCATCATGGTAAGGTTCCACGGCAAGAGGGAGCCGCTCTTAGGAATCCTGTACGGTCTTTGCAACAGAAGGAATAATCTGGCAGAGGATATTGGGGGGGGGGGGCGGCTGTGCCAAAACCCGACTCTTTCTCTCCTACTCCCCCCCCCTTCAACTCCCTCTGGGACACTAGCAGGATGAACGGCCCTTAAGGGAAGGATCCTGCGCAGTTTCGCCTCCTAAGGTGTTTTCATTTTGCTCGCAAGCTGCCTTGAGAGGTTTTGAGAATCGTGGCATGAGGGACCCAAAGGTCATCCAGCCCAACCCCGGGCAAGGCAGGGGTTGCGGCTACCACATCTCGGTGGAGAATTGCCTTTAGTGGGTTTTGCGACCACCTCATGACTGTGTGTGTGTATGTGTGTGATAAGTAGAGTAAAGCTGGGAAACAGATTAAGAATTCCCCTTGTGGTGGGTGGGTGGGTGAGGACTAAGGGAGCGGGCATGATCTGTCTCCTGCAGGAATGGGATCTGAATGCCAGGCTGGCTGCCCTGCTTCAGAATGGGGGGAGGATGTTGTGGTTATGGGGAAGCAGGAGACTGGGGGGAGGGGGTTGTATCTGTGTGTTTCGGGGGGGGGGACATTTTGATCACGTTTCTTGAGCTGACGGGTCTTCTCCCCTCCCCAGGTGATGGTTCCAGCCGTCCACATCCAGGCCACCGGGCGCAAAGGCTGCTGTGGGAACCGCTGCGGGGTGAGATGTGGGGCAGAAACTTCTGCTTTTCCCCACCCCCTTGTTTGTTTGCACATGCCAGCGTGGAGCAGGGGCGGGCAAAGTGCCACAAACTCCCAGGCAAAACCTCATAAAACTGTAGAGCGGGAAGGAACCCACGGGTCGTCCAGTCCAGGCCCCCTGCAGTGCCGTGAAACGTCCCCTTTCTCCATTCTCGCCTCGGCACCCTTCCCATTCTGCGCTCTCATGCTGTTATTTCAAAGCCCCCTCCCCAAATAAATATATATATTACTGCATGCCACCCCAGTCTCCGAGCAGCGCGAGATTCCAGGCGCTTCCGTCCGTGTTTCCTTTTGGGAATGAGGCACATCTGACACTATGGCGGTCATTTCTTCTCTGTTCATTGCTATGGACTCGGCTGCCCGTCTCCAGGCACCAAGATCTCCTGCAAGGGATTCCCACACGGTGGGGCTGATGTTGCCAGTCTTCATGTCACGTTTGCAGACAGCTTTGTAGTGCAGAGTTGGTCTGCCAAGGGGCTTCGTACCAGAAACCAGCTCCCCGTAGAGAATATCTTTGCTGGATCCTGCCCTCTTCCATGGATATGGCCAAGCCAGTGTCCGTGAGACAGGAGTGCGAACATGCTGGGAACGCTTGCTAAATCCTAGCCCCTACTGGAACCAGGAATTTAGGGGGTGAAACTCATAACAATATTAGCCCTATACGGCCCAGGACCCTCGTACCTACGGGACCGCCTCTCCTGGTCTGCCCCATGGAGGACCTTACTGTCCTCAAATAAAAACACCTTGGGGGTCCCGGGCCACAGGGAGGTCAGGCTGGCCTCGACCAGAGCCAGGGCTTTTTTGGCCGTGGCCCCGATCTGGTGGAACGCTCCATCACAAGAGACCAGGGCCCTGCGGGACTTGACATCTTTCCACAAGGCCTGCAAGACAGAGCTGTTCCACCAGGCCTTTGGCCAGGGCACAGTCTGACTCCCTCCCTCGGCAATCTTCGCGGAGCTCTAGCCCAATGGTTGCCATTAATTTGATTCTGAATTGATTTTAAATGAATTGATTTTAGAATGCATTTCAATTGATCGATTGTGGTTTTATGTGAACTGTGTTGCTTTTATTGTTGTTGGCCGCTCTGAGCCCGGCTTTGGCTGGGGAGGGCGGGATATAAATAGAATTATTTTATTATTATTCAATATCAGGGGGAACTGGTGCTCCACCCAGAACCAAGTCCTACCTTCAGGGCTCTAGTTTCCCTGGGCTGGCCACTAACCCCCGCCCCACATTTCCTCCCCAGATGTGCCTCTCAATCATCTTTGCAGCTGTGGGGGCCTTGGGAGGCATTTACGCCGTCGCCACCTCCTCTCTGGGCCTTGTTCACGGGCCCATGTGTCAGTACCCCCTGGCCAACGGGACGCTGGAGTGGGGCCGCCCCTTTGAGAGCAGCTTGGAGGACTTCAGGTGAGTCAGGGGTCTGGAGGGTCTTGTGGGGAGCGGCTTCAGCTAGCTCCAGTTTTGGCACATGGGAGACCCTTCAGAGCAGGCACGGCGGTGTTTCTGATTTATTTTAAAGGAGACATTACTCGCGCCGGGCGTCTCAAGTGGCAGGGAGTTCCAGGGGCTGTGCAAACCAGGCTCCCTTTGAAGGAAAGAGCTCTGGAGGCACAAAGCCATTTTTTGTTGGCATTTGATTTATGTACAGCGTTGCTGGAGGCAAAGAGAGGCTGTTCCTTCAAGATCAGCTTTGCTGACTTAAAGCTCCTTTTGTCTCTTCCTAACCCAGGGACGCGGGTGGCGCTGTGGGTTAAACCACAGAGCCTAGGACTTGCCGATCAGAAGGTCGGTGGTTTGAATCCCCGCAATGACGGGGTGAGCTCCCGTTGCTCAGTCCCTGCTCCTGCCAACCTAGCAGTTCCAAAGCACGTCCAAGTGCACGTAGATAAATAGGTACCACTCCGGCGGGAAGGTAAACGGCGTTTCCGTGCACTGCTCTGGTTTGCCAGAAGCGGCTTAGTCATGCTGGGCACATGACCCGGAAGCTGTACACCGGCTCCCTCGGCCAGTAAAGCGAGATGAGTGCTGCAACCCCAGAGTCGGCCACGACTGGATCTAATGGTCAGGGGTCCCTTTACCTTTAACCCGGGGTGGAGCCCTGCCATGGCCCTCCTTGTTTTCCCCCATCCTAAGTCTGGGTCCCACCTGGTCCAGCATCCCGTTTGTTCTCGCAGGTGATCCGCAATCAGGATTCGAACACAAGACCAACTCTTCCCCTCCTGCGGTTTCCAGAAGCTTAACCCCCTAGGGGCTAGCAGCCCTCCATAGCCCTCTCCTCCTCCCTGAATCTTTCTCACCGTCCAGTTAGGGGGCCCTCACTGCCCTCATTCAGGGGGGAAGAAAGGGGTCCGGGGCTTGTGCGAGGGAGACAGTTGTGAGCGTGACAAGGCTGCCCATCTCTTCTCCGCCCCCTTCTCTTCCAGCGAGAAAAACTACCTCTTTGACACGAGCTTGTGGGACGTCTGCCGGGACCCCCCCGGCGTCACCCGCTTCAACGTCATCCTCTTCTCCATCATCCTGGCCTCCGGCCTGGTGGAGTTCTGCCTCTGCGCCCTCCAGATCCTCAACGGGCTCTTTGGCTGCGTTTGCGGAACCTGCAACGAGGAGGAAAAGGTGGGTTCGCTGCAACCCCCCAAAAGGCAGCTGCCTCCCTAGCCCAACCTGGGGGGGGGGGGAGCCCAGTCGCAAGCAGCCCTGTGGAGGAAGCCCCGCTGAGCTCCTGGAACCACAGAACTGTCGAGCTGGAGGGGAACCCAAAGGTCCTCTAGCCCAACCCCCCGTTATGGAGGGGGGGTAGTTATCGGTCTGTACTTGTTCTTCTTTCTGGTATTTTGTGCTTGTGTGTTTATGTCGTCAGCCGCAACCCTGAGATCTACAGGTGAAGGGTGGTATGCAAAGTTAGTTAATTAATATCCAGCTAATAATAAAACAATTACCGTACTTTTCCGTGTGTAAGACCAGGGGTTTTTTTTTATTTAAAAATTACGTTCAAAATTGTGGGTCGTCTTATACATGGATACAATCTTCCCCCCCGTTTTCTCTATTTGGAGTCCCCAAAAATAGGGAGCGTCTTATACATGGGGGCGTGTTACACATGGAAAAATACGGTATATTATTATTATTTACTCAGTGGGATTGCGGCTCCCTGTGAGCAGAGGCCTTGCAGGAAGGCGGACTGGGGGAGACGCAGGAGGAGCTCCTGCAGCCCCCCTTTCTCTGGAGGAGGAGGCAGCAATGGGGCATGTCTGGGGCAGACCCCCTCTTTTCTGGGGGCCTCCTGGGTGCCCTCCTTGCTTCCAACTCCTGCTGCTGCTGCTGCTGCCCTAACCAACGTGTCCCAGTGACGAGATGGAGAGCTTAAAGTGAGGGCGGGGCGGAGTCCGCGATTCCTGCCTTTCAGCGGGTTGGGCTAGATGACCTTTGGGGTCCCCGCCAACTCCACAAGATCCATAGCTGTGCCTTGGCCCCCATTGGCCAGCTAGAGAGGGGTGCCCCTGTGGTCCTTCAAAGGGACGGTGCCGCTGAGCTGGACTGGGCCCAGTTTGCAAAGCCAGCATTGGCAAGGGAAGCCTGGGGCCTGCCCCGCTCCCCACAGAAAGCCGCTTCCTCCGCCCCACATTCACGCTCTGCCTTGTTTTTGTCTTTCCAGGAAACCTACCACTGATCCCTCGCTGGCTTCCCGACCTCCCCCTCTACTGTCCCGTGATTTATATTTAGTTGAGATTCCTGCATTGCAGCGGGTTGGGCTGGATGACCCCCGGGGGTCCCAACATGACGATTCTGTGATTCTTTCACTGCAATCCGGTGCTTCTGTGTCGAAGCGAGAGGAGCACCTTTGCCCTCCGTCTCTCTCTCTCTCTGCCTTCCGAATCAGAGCAGCCACAATAAACCGTTTTTTTCCGCCTCCAAGTCCTCTTGCGTCACTGGCCTCTTTCCATCTGCTCTGAGATAGAGCCCAAGCAAAGGTTGATGATAAGAGGGGCTGGGCTGGGCCAGCGTGGGCAGGAAGAAGTCATGGGGTCTCTCCGTCACCAGGGTCCCCCGCCCCACCCAACGCCCACCCCACGGCGAGGCAGGAAGTGGGGAGAGTCAGCTGGTCCTTGTGGGTGGCAGATGAAGGGTGAGGTTTCCCCACAAAATCCGGGTCTCTGGGCTGCGAGGTCCTTTGTGCACAGTTTCCCCGGACGCAGGTAAAAGAGAGAGAGGGGCAGACCCCCTTCCCTAGGCCCTGGGGGCAGCCCTGACCCTGCAGTGTGGGCTTGGGGGGCTTTGGCAGATGAGCTGGGCACACTTTGGGGTCTCCTGGAGGGTCTAGGGTGGCTAGGCAGGGTGGTGGGTGGCCCCCTATCTCATACCCCCTATAGGGTGGGCCCCCGCTTTTTGAGCCCCGACCCCAGAAAAGCCCCCCGGTCTATAATGAATTTAAGAAAATATTAAAATATACCTTCCCCAAAAAGCTGGAGGCTCTTTTACTCGGCTCGATGGGAAAGGAGATTAAGATAAAAAATGATTTACGCCCCAGCTGCCGCAAGGACTTTGTCGGCCCAAAATTGGAAATCGAAATAAGTTTGGAGCGGCAGGCGAAAATGACTGAATACGCAGAGTTAGCCAAACCGACCGGAAGAATTCGGGATCAGGACGATCAGAGATTCCAAGGAAATTGGAGTAAATTTACTCTATGCTTAAAGGGTAGTTGTATAAAACTAAAGGCACCAGCAGGACTGAAGGAACTCCTGCAATGTAGAGGATAGGGAATGAAAAGATAAAATAGGCGAATGGATGGGATATGGGATACCAACTAAAAGGAGGGAAGTCATGGGTGTGTGTTGACGAAATGTAATAAAAGAATATGTAAAGAAAATAATAAAAATTAATTGCCCCCAGATTTCCTGCCCCATCCTTCCCCCGCTTGCTCCTTCCTCCAGTTTGCACTAGGGCAAGAAAAGAGACAGGATTTCCTGAATCCCACCGCAGAGCTTGGGTGCTGAGCTCAGGGTGCCAGCAGGGCCCAGGGAGGGGGGCGTGGGTGGGGCGTGGGGGGCACAACGGCAGGGCTCGGCCACAACTGAGGAAGGGATAATTACGGCGGGAGTTCCTCTGAGCATGCCAAGAGTATCATTCCGTTGAAGCCTATCCTCTCCCCCACGCTTTGCAACATCTACATGCAGCCGCTGGGAGAGATCATCAGGGGGTTTGCGCTGGGTGTCCATCAATATACAGATCATACCCAGTTCTACCTCTCTTTTAAATCAGAACCAGTGAAGGCAGTGAAGGTCCTAAGTGAGTGTCTGGAGGCGGTTGGAGGATGGATGGCGGCTAATGCATTGAGGTTGAATCCTGACAAGACAGAAGTACTGTTTTGAGGGACGGGGTGGGCTGGTGTGGAGGACTCCCTGGTCCTGAATGAGGTAACTGTGCCCCTCCCCTGAAGGACCAGGTGCGCAGCCTGGGAGTCATTTTGGACTCACAGCTGTCCATGGAGGTGCAGGTCAAGTTTGTATCCAGGGCAGCTGTCTACCAACTCCACCTGGTACACAGACTGAGACCTTCCCTGCCCGCGGACTGTCTGGCCAGAGTGGTGCATGCTCTGGTTATCTCGTGCTTGGACTAGTGCCATGTGCTCTATGTGGGGCTACCTTTGAAGGTGACCCAGAAACAACAACTAATCCAGAATGCGGCAGCCAGACTGGTGACTGGGAGCAGCCGCCGAGACCACATAACACCGGTCCTGAAAGACCTACACTGGCTCCCAGTACATTTCCGAGCACAATTCAAAGTGTTGGTGCTGACCTTGAAAGTTCTAAATGGCCCCAAAGGCCCAGGAGACCTGAAGGAGCGTCTCCACCCCCATCGTTCTGCCCGGACACTGAGGTCCAGCTCCGAGGACCTTCTGGCTGTTCCCTCATTGCAGGAAGTTAGGTCACAGGGAACTAGGCAGAGGGCCTTCTCGGTGGTGGCACCCGCCCTGTGGAACGCCCTCCCATCAGATGTCAAAGAGAAAAATAACTACCACACTTTTAGAAGACATCTGAAGGCAGCCCTGTTCAGGGAAGCTTTTAATGTTATATAGATTATTGTATTTTAGTGTTCTGTTGGAAGTCGCCCAGAGTGGCTGGGGAAACCCAGCTAGAAGGGTAGTGTATAAATAATAAATTATTATTATTATTATTATTATTATTATTATTATTATTATTATGGCCTGGAACAAGGGCCTGGGATCTGTGGTGTGCATGCCTAGGATGCATTAGGAAGACTGGGTCCATCTGTGCATGTGCAGAGTGTACCCTCCTCGCCCCTGACCAAGCCCCACTGTCTGTGCATCGGAAGTGCTCCGGTGCAAATTGTGCCCCCCCAGCACCCATGAGCCCCACTCCAAGGTGGGGCGCACATTTGGCCCTAGGGCCGGCAACTGGCAATGCCAGGCTCACCTGCCCTCCCTTCCCTTGAATGCAGGCAGGGTGTCGGGGCCTGATCCTGCAAGGGCAAAAGCACAATCATCTCTTTCCCAGGTGCAGGTGAGGCCAGGCCACACCTGGTCCCAGCAGCCCCTAAGAGAGAAGCAAAGGCTACTTAAAGCTTGGAGGGGGGAGATGCTCCTGTTCCTTCCACCTGCTTGGTTTTATTTCCTAGGCTCACAGCTTCCGTTGGCACCATGGCCGAGGAGACACCGCTGCTGGAGGGCAGCCGTTCGGCCCTCTTGACGGCCACAGAGGAGTCCACGCTCCACTCCGTCCTGATGGGTGAGTCGCTGCCTCTTCCCTTCCCAAATTTGCCAATTGTCGAGTTGGAAGGGTCCCCCCAGCGGTCATCCAGCCCGCCCCCTGTGATGCGTCTGTGAGCAGTGACCATCATGCGAGGTCCTTCTCCCTGGACCCTGCTCCCCGCTGTGAACAGAGAAATCTGACGGCTCCCTTGGACAAAAAAGCAAGGACCCCGGCCAGGAATACCAGAGCAAAACAGCAGCCAGTAGGCTTGGTCTTGATTGAAGACTGTCGCAACAGGACTCCCACCTGCCACCAGGTGGAACAAGATGGAAGCCCCATACTGTTGTAAACAAAAATCTGCCCTTTTTCCCTTATGGGGTATCCAAGAGCCCATATAGAGTCCTGACGTAGGTTCTCTATTGGTAGTAGAAGATAACAGAGGCCAACCAGAGAATATTGAGAAGCAAAGCAGCTAGTAAGCCTGATCTTTATTGAACTGTTGCAACAGGGTCCTCACTCCCCACACGAAGGAGGGAGGAGGAACCCAGAACAATGGCATGCAAGGCCTTATATAGACTTTTGAAATTGCCACCCTGTAGATCAAGACCACCCCCAGGAACATCATACCTACATCACAGAAAGGGTGGTCTACAGCAGAAATCTGAGTGCCTTGT
This sequence comes from Podarcis pityusensis, assembly GCF_964106645.2. Classification (NCBI taxonomy): domain Eukaryota; kingdom Metazoa; phylum Chordata; class Lepidosauria; order Squamata; family Lacertidae; genus Podarcis; species Podarcis pityusensis. Next base: position 54,637,493 of record NC_138038.1, on the reverse strand, counting down.
TTACCTCCTGTCTGCCAGGTTACCTGTTTAATGGTCACTTGATTGGATTGCCTGGGGAGCCTGGCCAGTCTTTTGTAATGATAAATACTTAGTTCCTGAGCCAGGTCACAGACTCACATCCTATTCATACACAGACATACCCTTAAGACAGGATTTGTGAGGAAAGAGACAATGGGGAGGTTTCCCACTTTGACCTTGCAGAGAAAACATTTGCTCAGTTTGGGAATCAAAATGGTTCCAGGTCGGTCTTCCTGTGCTGATCTATGTATGTGCTTGGTTGGTACACTTATGAACATTTAACATATATCTAAGACCTCAGAATTCCTATCACAACTCCCACCTGCCACCAGGTGGAACAAGATGGAAGCCCCCAACAAAAGAGAACCCAAACTTTGATTAGCTGCTAAAGACATCGTTTACCTGGCGATACTGCAACCAATCCGTCATTAAATCTCTTATTTCAGATTTTTTTCTTCCTTTCAGTTCTGGTGAAGATCCTGTTCGCTGCCCCAACCATTGCTGGGATTGTTGTAGGTGAGTCCGGAAAAATAATGTTCAATGCTCTCCTTGCGCAGAGACTCGATCTCTGTCTGCCTGTCTGTCTCTGCACCTGTGGATTAATAATAATAAATAATAATAACATTTTATTTATACCCCGCCCTCCCCAGCCAAGACCAGGCTCAGGGCGGCTAACACCAAATATAAAAACAATTGATTGAAGCACAGCTTAAAAAACAAGATTAAAATACAACATTAAAACATTAAAATGCATTAACCCGGATTAACCTGCTAATGCATTGCTACTGACTAGACCAGTGATTCCCCAAGTTTTTTTTGAGTCCTTGCCTCCCCTTAGTTCTAGAAACTCACCCCAACATCCCCAAACCATGCGCACAAAAGCATTATTGAGAATAGCTGCTTGCACGACCCACTAAAAGAAGGCGATATTAACCCGATCCGATTCAGCTAGAGAGCATTGCAGGGCGAGCGAATTTGCAGCACAAAGCGTTTATACCTAATTGTTCACAATCTTGGGGTCCTGAGTTCGAGTCCTGCCTTGGGCAAAAGATTCCTGCATTGCAGGCACGGGTTGGGCTAGATGACCCCTGGGTTCCCTTCCAGTTCTGCAGTTCCACGATTTGGCCTCTCTCTCCCTGGAGAAGCCAGACTTGGAGATTTCCTTGTTTGGGGAACAGGCTGCTTTTAAAGAAAGGGCTGGAGCTGTGCTGTTTTTATTGTCATTATCTATTATGTTTTAAACAGATTTTGTGCACGGGTATAGATATATTTCTACCAGTGTTTAATGGTGGTTTTTTCTACAGTCCGTATTGTTTTTCCGCAATGTGCAAAAACCTTCATCAGGAAATCAATAGCTATCTTGCAATCTGTGACGGCTCAGAATTGCAAGTACAGATGCAGCCAAAGGAAACGGCCTTGAAAGCGATAAGAGCAGAAAAACCTTGAGCTCAAAGCGAGGGAAGTGTTTCGCACCCACCTCAGCTCAGGGAAGCTCTGGGCAGCAGCCAGTGTTGCTAAGAGGCTCATCCAGAAACACTCGCTGTGCTGGGCTTGAGGCCTGGTTTGTGGCCAGACTAGGGAGGGAACACCAGGGGTCATCTAGTCCAACCCCCTGCAATAAAGGAATCCCAACTTTAAAAATCCCTGATCGGTGGCTGTTCAGCTAGTTGGTTGGGGTTTTGCATGTGGCCTGCATAGCTCTCTCCCAACTCTGATTATTTGGCAAACATCCTGGAGCCGGGTGCGAGTCTTCCTGCTGCTGCTGCTGCCATAATAGGATTGTATTTGCTTTATTTATGCTCAAGACGGGATACGAGGTTCTCTACCCTCCTCTTTTAATCCCCACAACCACCCTGCGAGGCAGACCACCACCCCAATGTCACACCTAGCGAGCTACGTGGCTGAGCAGAGGGATTCGAACCCTGGTCTCTTCAAGGTCCTAGTCAGGCGCTCCAACCACTAAGCCATGCTGCCTCTTGGGGCTGCCATTTGGGACGGGGCGCCGCCTCCTGGCTCCCCACCGTGGCAATGGGCTGCACTCGAAGGGCAGTCGGCAGCTGTGATTCCTTGGACGGGGGGGGTCTCTCCCAAGTCTGAGCACTGGGAAGCAGCAGTGGCAGTGGGGTCCACATCTGCGGCTAATAATAATAATAATAATAATATTTTATTTATACCCTGCCCTTCCCGGTTCAAAAACTGGGCTCAGGGCAGCTAACAACAAATTTAAAACACTTAATTATAAAAGCAGCATAAAATACAGTATAAAAACATGAATAACCATAAAATATTTCATAATCAGTTTAGGGGAAATAAGTATTAGATAATCCCCAGGGCTAGCTGGCTGAATTGGTCCTATTTGGGCCAGTGAGGAGGCCAGGGGAGAATTAGCTTTGGGATCCCAGAGCGGGTGATCTTCATAAAAGGGGAGGGAAGGGAAATAGAAGATCAGGCTGAATTCAAATTAAATGCCAGGCGGAATAGCTCTGTCTTACAGGCCTGACGGAAGAAGGTTAAATCCTGCAGGGCCCTGGTCTCCTGGGACAGAGCATTCCACCAGGTCGGAGCCACCACTGAGAAGGCCCTGGCCCTGGTGGAGGATAATCTGACTTCCTTAGGGACCTCTAAACTATGATTATTCATGGACCTCAAGGTCCTTTGCAGGGCAGACCAGGAGAGGCTGCCCCGTAGGGGGAGAGTCCGGGGTCCCGGGTGCTGAGCCTCTCCCGCTGTGCCTCCACCTGCAGGAGCAGTCTACCTGGGCCAGTGCCCCCAGCAGCCTCTCATCCCCATCTACCTGATCGTCCTGAGTGCGGTCGTCCTCCTCCTGCTGCTGCTCAGCTGCCTGCCCTGCGGAGATGGCACAGACCGACCCAACCCCTGGGCACAGCGCTTCCGGGCCGCCTGCTGCCTCTTCCTCTGCATCTGGTTCCTGGCAGGTGAGTCTCCCCCCACCTGTCTCTTCCCCACATACCTGGTGGGAACTGCTGCCCTGCAGAAGGGGGTATTTATGAGGTGGAAGTCGGCGGGTGGGTGGGCTGCCCTTTCCCCAGAAAAGCAGAGGTCACTAAGCAGAGGTCTGCCGGGATGCCTAAGCTGCGATTCCCGCATCCTGGAGGGTTGGGATGGATGGCCTTTGGGTGCCCCTTCTGACTCCATGAACCATTCAGAACAGGGGTCCTCAGAAAGGGGGTTCAGAAGAGGGTTCAATGGAACTCCCGCAAATGAATTGTGGGTTTGCCTCAGATGGGCAGGCAGGAGATGCAGGTCAGCAACGGGACCCCTCCCCATCCCTTGTTCACCCCCTAACAAAATCTCCAGGGGGAGAGGGGGAGAGGCAGGAAAGGCCCTTATTTTCCCGCTGTAATAAACGAAAATCTGCCCTCACAAGAGCCCTTATAGAGTCCTTTGCAGCTTCTCCATCGGGAGGAGAAAATAACGGAGGCCAAGCAGAGAATATTGAGAAGCAAAGCAGCTAGTAAGCCTGATCTTTATTAACCGTTGCAACAGGGTGATCCCCTCACACGCAGGAGGAGGAGGAGGAGCCCAGCCATGCGCGCAAGCCTTTATATAGACATTTTAAATTGCCCGCCCTGGAGTCCAAGACCACCCCCAGAAACATCACACCTACATCACAGAAAAGGTGGTCTACATAGCCTATGAGATGGCTATGAAAGCTGCTAAGAAATCTTACTTTGCAGCTTCCATTGCATCTGCTAGCTCTCGCCCGGCACAACTTTTTAGAATAATTAGGTCAATAACGTCCTTAGGAGGACAACCAAATTTAAGCACAAATTCGACCCACAGCTGTGAGGCATTCGCGAGCTTTTTTGCGGAGAAAGTCCTGTTGCTCCGCCGTGACCTCCCTGCCAATTTAGATACAGTGACTGAACTGGAGGCCCCTCGACTGACTTCAGGTCCAGTGTTGGACCATTTCAATCGGATACTCCCTACTGATGTGGATAGATTCCTCCAAGTTGGTAGGCCCACCACCTGCCTCCTTGATCCGTGCCCGTCTTGGCTGATTAGGGAGTGTCCAGATGTTGCGCGGACCCCCCTGGTTGAAATTATCAATTTGTCCCTTGACACGGGGACATTCCCAGGGGAACTGAAGGAAGCAATGGTGTGTCCACTCTTAAAGAAAACTTCATTAGATCCCTTAGACCTATCCAATTACCGCCCAGTTTCAAATCTTCCATACCTGGGTAAGGTAATTGAGAGAGCGGTTGCTGAACAGCTTGGTAGGTTTCTGAAGGAAACATCGGCATTAGATCCATTTCAGTCCGGTTTCCGTCCTGGTTCTGGGACGGAGACGGCTCTGGTTGCCCTAACAGATGATCTCCGTAGACAACTGGATCAAGGTGGGTCAGGACTGCTGATCCTTTTAGATTTGTCAGCAGCCTTTGACATGGTCGATCATGATCTTCTGGACCACCGCCTCGCAGACGAGGGGATACAGGGCATAGCCCGTAACTGGTTGCGCTCTTTTGTCTCTGGTCGGGGACAGAGGGTGGCACTAGGGAGGGAAATGTCATCGCGCCACTCCTTGGTGTGTGGAGTGCCGCAGGGCGCAATTCTCTCCCCGATGCTTTTTAACATCTTTATGCGCCCCCTTGCCCAGATTATCCGGAGCTTTGGGCTGGGCTGTCACCAATATGCTGACGACACTCAGCTCTATCTGCTGATGGATGGCCACACCGACTCGGCCCCGAACACACTGACCAGATGCTTGGAAGCTGTGGCTGGATGGTTTCATGGGAGCAGATTGAAACTAAATCCTTCAAAGACAGAGGTCCTATGGCTGGGTCGGGATGGCATGGGGATGAGGGACCAACTCCCTTCTCTTGCGGGGGCCCAATTAGTGCCATTGCCTTCCGTTAAGAGTTTGGGTGCAACCTTCGACGCTTCCCTTTCCATGGAGGCGCAGGTTACAGCAACAGCCAAGGCGACATTTTTCCACCTTCGCCGCATCAAGCAGTTGGTCCCTTACCTTTCCCGCCCCGACCTGGCCACAGTGATCCATGCGACGGTCATCTCCAGGCTTGACTACTGTAATTCGCTCTACGCGGGGCTGCCCTTGAAGCTGCCCCAGAAACTCCAGCGGGTGCAGAATGCTGCAGCGAGGCTCCTCACAGGGTCTCTGCCATGGGAGCATATTCACCCAGTGCTTTTCTAGTCGCACTGGCTCCCAGTGGAGTACAGGGTCAGGTTCAAGGTGCTGGTTTTGACCTTTCAAGCCCTTCACGGCCTAGGACCCTCGTACCTACGGGACCGCCTCTCCCGGTCTGCCCCACGGAGAGCCTCAAGGTCCATAAATAGCAACACCCTAGAGGTCCCGGGCCCTAAGGAAGTTAGATTGGCTTCAACCAGAGCCAGGGCCTTTTCAACGCTGGCTCCGGCCTGGTGGAACGCTCTGCCTCATGAGACCAAGGCCCTGCAGGATCTGATTTCTTTCCGCAGGGCCTGTAAGACAGAGTTGTTCCGCCTGGTCTTTGGCTTGGAGCCAATTTGATTCCCTCCCTCCCTCTCTTTCTTTTTTATTTTCCTTCTCCTCCTGCGATGAGGCTACATTTTAATATTTTAATGTTCCATTATTTTAATGTTGTATTTTATTTTTGTTTTTAAGTTGTAATCATTCATCTTGTTTTTATTATTGCTTGTAAGCCGCTCTGAGCCCGGCCTTGACTGGGGAGGGCGGGGTATAAATAAAAAATTATTATTATTATTATTATTATTATTATTATTATTACAACAGAAATCTGCGTGCGTTGTTTATGTCTGGCAGGTTACCTGTTAATGTGCACTTGATTGGATACCCTGGGGAGCCTGGCCAGTCTTTTGTAATGACAAATACTTCGTTCCTGAGCCAGGTCACAGGCTCACCCTATTCATACACAGACATACCCTTAAAAACAGGATTTCTGAAGGAAAAGACAATGGGGAGGCTTTTCCATTTTTCTTCGACCTTGCAGAGAAATCATTTGGTCCGTTTGGGAATCAAAAATGGTTCCAGGTCGGTCTTCCTGTGCTGATCTATGTACGTGCTTGGTTGGTACACTTAGGAACATTGAACATATACCTAAGACCTCAAAATTTCCATTACACCGTTCTCCCTACAGGCAACGTGTGGGTCTACACCATCTTCCCCCCCAACTACGACCCGGCCGGCCACCCCGCCTTCTGCCAGCGCACCGTCTTCCTCTTCGCCTTCGCCGTCACCACCGCCGTCTACGTGGTGCTGGCCGTGGCACTGCTCTTCGCCCTCTGCGTCCTCCTGGGCCTCTTCATCTTCGACGCCGTCCGGCCGCGCGGGGGGTGTGGCACTTGGCAGGGCCCTTGACAGCCCTTGGGGGGGTCTTTTCTTTGGGGGTGTACATTTTTTGCTATTAAAGCTGCCGTTGCATAATTTCCCCCTTCTCTTAACCTCTGGGGGAGGGAGGGGGCCAAGGCAGCTCAGCAATGGGAACTACCCAGGCAGGCAGCCATGGCACAGGTGTGTTTTTCAGAGGGGGGGGGGTACAGGCTGGTTCGCGCCAGACCCCAACTAGAATCTGGTGTGGGTGCCACGGTTTAAGGAGATTGACAAGCTGGAATGGGAGGGTGACTGAGATTATCAAGGGTCTGGAAGCCAAGCCTGATGAGGAACGGTTGAAGGAGTTGGGGATATTTAGCCTGGAAAAGAGGAGACTGAGAGGAGATCAGAGAGCCATCTTCAAATACCTCAAGGGCTGTCCCATGGAAGAGAGAACATGTTGCTTCCCAAAAGCAAGGAAGGATTGGACTCTGATTAATAAAATACACACGAGGCTTGACCAGCAAGACTCTGGGAGGAAGCGCATATCGCCACCCACTCGTCCAGGCTGTTTTATTAACAAAAGAACCCTTTACAGTGTTCGTAAGAAACAATCAGATTTCCTCTGAGCATTGTTAACGGAAAAATCCGAGGGCTCCCTTGGACAAAAACAAAGACACCAACCAGGATAACTTGGAGCAAAACAGCAGCCTGTAGGCTTGGCCTTTATTGAACTGTTGCAACAGGGTGCTCCCCTCACTTGCAGGAGAGAGGAGGGACCCAGAAAAAAATGGTGTGCAAGGCCTTATAAACACTTTTGAAATTCCCACCCTGTAGATCAAGACCACCCCCAGAAACATCATGCATACATTACAGAAAGGAGGGGTTGAGGGAGGAGTTGTGGTGGTAACCTGAGTGTCCTGTCACCTGGCTGGTTCCCCCTTTCCCCCTCCCCATGAGTACTTTCCAGGTGACAGAGGGGGGTTTGAAGTTTCCTGCCCCCAGAGGGAAGATCTGATCATTGTCCTTTGTTCCAGTCCGTGCTGAATCTGTTAAGTTGGGGGCGAACATATCAGACGACACAGCGATTCTTCCAAAGCAGCTCTTTATTTGTAAGCTGGAACAGAACAGAACTGAAGGCCTCAGTCAGCCTGCTTATATAGAGCTCCAGTACCTTGTGACTGTAACAACTTTCTAAAACTATCCAATCACTGAACGTCACTTTCAATCCTTCATTTGCATAACTATCTACAGTATCCCCCTGCTGGCCTAGGGTGAGAATTTCAGTACATAACACCCCACCCCACCAAGATAAGGAGTTAGTTACAATCGTAATGGTTTCCTTATATACAGCACTACACGTAATGGTTCAATTAGGCACAAAAGCATATCGGTTACATTTCCCCTACTTAGACCAACAGTGATACATGTCCAACAACATAGTCCTTTAAATAAGTTGGGCGCTTGGAAACTCTGTCAGACCGCCGGGGGACTGGTAGCCAAGTCTGGGGGCCCACCCAATTCTTGCTGAGGCTGTGGTGCGACCCTAGGTGGCGTTGAAACCAAGTCCCCTGGATCCGCTGCTGTGGGTGGAACCTCCACAAGTGGAGTTGGCAGAATGTCAGGCACGGCAGTGGTCTGAGTCTGTGGTAAGTCTGGCAGACCCTCTGAAGTGGCTTGGTTCGGCTCCACGCCCGCAGTCTGCAAAAGAGGTGTAGGTGGAGCCTCGCCATCTGTAAGTGTCTCTTCCGGAGCCACAAGCGCAGTTGGGGGCACCACGGTAGTGTCCAAGTCCCCAGCCCTGCGCCTAAGCTGGTCTATGTGCCGGCGCCACAAGCGTCCGTCTTCGAGTGCCACCTGGTACGAGCGAGGTCCAGTGACTCCCACTACTGTGGCTGGCACCCAAGGAATGTCCCCCACATAGTTCCGGGCAAAGACCTGGTTTCCTGGAACAAATGACTGTGGCGCGTTGGCACAGCCTGGGGGTTCGGCCACGGCAAAGTCCGGGTGCCGCCGGTCGAGCGGAGACCTGAGGCGGCCCATAAGCAGTTCGTCAGGACTCCGCCCTGTGGCCGCATGAGGGGTGATGTGTTGCACGAACAAGTATTCGGCAACCCACTCGTGCCAGTCTCCCCGGTCCAGGCGCCCCAGTGCCTCTTTTGCTGAGCGCACCATTCTCTCCACTTGCCCGTTGCTAGATGGATGAAATGGTGCTGTTAGGGCATGGCGGATACCCAGTCCCAAAAGAGACCGCTCAAAAGTGCCTGACGTGAACTGTGGTCCGTTGTCGGAGACAAGGACATCAGGACACCCATGCGTCGCAAAGAGGCCTTGCAGCACCCAGATGATGGCCTCGGTAGTAGTGGAGGGCATCAGGGCCACCTCCAGCCATTTGGAATAGGCATCCACCACTACCATAAAGGTCCGGCCGTGAAAGGGGCCAGCCGGATCGATGTGCACCCTCGACCAGGGTGTCTTGAGCGTCTCCCAGGTGTGTCCCTTGGCTGCCGGTGGTGCAGGCCTCGATTCTTGGCACGCTTGACAGGCGGACACCCAGGCAGTGATGGCATCGTCCATGTTAGGCCACCAGACGTAACACCGAGCCAACGCCTTCATTTTGACGATTCCCGGGTGGCCAACATGCAGAGCCTCCAGGACACGTTGACGGAGTCCTTGGGGAATCACGACGCGGTCTCCCCACAGCAGACAGCCGCGATGAGCCGAGAGTTCATGTAGTCTGGTTGCGAAGGGCTGGAACTCCGATGCAAAAGGCCCTTGTGGCCACCCCCTCCACACCCAGTTGAGCAAACGGCTGATGGTGCGATCCTGGGCAGATGTGGAGGCCACAGTGGCAGCCGATACAGGCGCTGCCGGAAGATCCTCAATCAGGAGGAGCGATGAAGCAGGAGCCGGGTCTTCTACAAACGCTGGAAGAGGGTAACGGCTGAGGGCGTCGGCATGGCCCATCGATTTCCCCAGGCGATGGACGAGCCGGTAGTGGTAGGCAGCCAGGAAAACAGTCCATTGCAGCATGTGCGGCGAGAGGACTGGTGGAGTTGGTCGATCACCGGCGATCCCAGGAGCGGCTTGTGGTCGGTGATGAGGTCAAAAGTCCAGCCGTAGAGGTATTCATGGAACCTCTTCACTCCAACCACAAGTGCCGGTGCCTGCTTGTCGAGCTGGCTGTAATTCCGTTCCGTCGGAGATAACGTCCTGGAAAAGTAGGCAAGCGGTGCTTCTCTTCCGTCTGGAAAACGGTGACTAAGGACAGCGCCGATGCCAAAAGGTGAGGCGTCGCAGGCAAGGACCAGTGGCCTGGATTCACTGTACTGTACCAGCACACGGTCCAATGAAAGGAGCGCCTTGACCGCGTTGAAGGCCGCCGTCTCCCGATGACCCCAGGACCAAGGCGTCTTTGTGCTGAGGAGTCGGTGAAGAGGCTCAGCCACCGTGGCTTTGTGGGGCAGGAACATGCTATAAAAGTTCAGCAGCCCCAGGAACGCCTGCAACTCCGTCTTGTTCTTTGGGATGGGGGCCTGCTGGATAGCGTGGATCTTGGATGTGGTCGGGTGAAGGCCGGAGGCGTCGATAAGATAGCCCAGGAACTCCACCTGTGGAACGGCGATCTGGCACTTCCCCCTCTTTACCTTGAGCCCAGCCTCCTGGAACCTGGTCAGCACGGCGCGGAGGCGTTCGAACAGCTGCTGGTGTGAGTCTGCGGACACCAAGACGTCATCAAAATATGGTACCACGCCCGGAAGCCCTTGCAGGAGACGCTCCATAAGGCTTTGGAAGATGCCGGGAGCCACACTCACCCCGAACTGCAACCGGTGGCAACGGAATGCCCCTCGGTGGGTGACGATCGTCTGGGCTTCAGCAGTGGCATCATCGACGGGCAGTTGTTGATAGGCTTGGGCAAGGTCCAGCTTAGCGAAGACCTTACCCTCACCCAGGGAATGCAGCAGGTGTTGGACAACAGGAACCGGATAAGCGTGCTGCTGAAGTGCCTTGTTGATAGTGCACTTGTAGTCAGCGCAGATTCTCACCGACTCGTCTGGCTTGACAGGCGTGACGATGGGGGTTTCCCACTTGGCGTGGTCAACTGGCTCCAAAACTCCTTGGGCGATCAGCTTGTCCAGTTCTTCGTCCACCTTAGCCTTGAGAGCAAAGGGAACCCGGCGTGGCTTTAGCTTGATGGGGGCAACTTGTGGATCAAGGCTAAAGGAGATGGGCGTACCTGTATATTGCCCCAAAGTGCCGTCAAAAACCTCGGCAAAGTCTTTGATCAGACCCTCAGTCTCTGCGTTAGAGATGCAGTTGATGCCGGTGACTTCCAGGCCGAGGGCATCAAACCAGTCTAGCCCTAGGAGGCTTGGCCGCTGACCTTCGACCACCACTAGTTGGAGCAGGCCCGAAAAATCCTTGAAGGTGATCCGGAACCGGCCAACGCCTACCACGGGAATGTCGTTTCCCTGGTAGTCTCTCAGGTGTACGCGGTGAGAGTCGAGTTGCCTTTTGGACACTCTGGGTACCAGTCTTTTGATGGTGCTCCAAGACACGATGGACAGGGCAGACCCGGTGTCAATCTCCATGTCACATGGAGCTCCTTCAATGAGCACCGTGACGTTCAGCTTGCGTCGTGTAGGCGAGTCGGTTTGGCCAATCGTGGTTCCAGACGGGCAGCGGCAGTTGGTGAGAGCAAAACAGCTTTCCTTGGCGGACTGGAGTGAAGACTTGGACTTGCAAGTCGGTGAAGGGGGGGTGTCAGACGGAGCCGATCGGCAGACCTTAGCGATGTGGCCCCTTCTGGAACACTTCCGACAGATGGCGTCTCTGAATCGACACTTGGCACGGGAATGGTTGCCTCCGCAGCCGGCACATTCCGGTTGGCCCTTGGACTTCTGTTGGAACTTCCTGCGCTCCCGCTTTGTCTGGTGCATGTCATCGTCTTCACTGGAGGATGCCTCATCACTGCCGGCCTCTTCGTGATGCACTGGAACTGGCTTCCTAGCAAGACGTGGGCTGCTGGCCTTGCAGATCTCCTGGGTGGAGCGTTCGGCAGCTTCTGAGGCCATGGCCTCCTCAATGGCTTTCTGCAGCGTGAGGTCTGGCTTGGCAAGGAGACGCCATTGCAGACGGTTGTCCCGGACCCCGAAGACGATTCGATCCATCACAGCATTGTCTAAGTCTTGGAACTCGCAGTGCATTGCAGCCTGTCGCAGGGCGGTGGTGTAGTTGCTGATTGACTCCCCCTCTGCCTGGTTCCGGTGGTAAAACGCATGGCGGGCAGCAATCTTGGACGGCTTTGGTGCGTAGTGGTTGCGGAGCTTCTCTTGGATCGCGTCCCACGGTGTTGCCTGGACTGCTTCAGGCGCAACCAATGCTCGGGCCGTCTCAAACACCTCGGACCCACAAAGGCTGAGGAAAAGGCCACGCTTACGCTCCTGTGATACTTGCGTCAGCTCGTTGGCTTGGAGGTAGCATTCGAACCGAGCGAGGTAGGAGTCCCATGATTCAGAGGCTGGCGCAAACGGCGGTAGAGGCACAAGTGAAGCCATGATTCCGATGCCGGCGTGAAGGGCGATGGATGGAACACCGTGCTCTAGCCAGAACAGTCAGCTCTGAATTGGTTCTGTTCAGTGATTTCGCTCAGTGATTTTGCTCAGTGATTCAGCTCAGTTCAGAGGATGGCCGCGTCTGGCTGTGCTCTGATGTCCATCGATCCCACCTTCGTCGCCAGGGTTAAGTTGTGGGCGAACATATCAGACGACACAGCGATTCTTTCAAAGCAGCTCTTTATTTGTAAGCTGGAACAGAACAGAACTGAAGGCCTCAGTCAGCCTGCTTATATAGAGCTCCAGTACCTTGTTACTGTAACAACTTTCTAAAACTATCCAATCACTGAATGTCACTTTCGATCCTTCATTTGCATACAAACTATCCAATCACTGAACATCACTTTCAATCCTTCATTTGCATAACTATCTACAGCATCCCCCCTGCTGGCCCAGGGTGAGAACTTCAGTACATAACAGAATCCACTCCCATATGCAAGTTCTTTGTGATCTTGATGGTCTGTCTAGGACCATCAGGGTTGGCACAGCAACTGAGCAGGGCTCCTGTGTATGTACTGGGATGCTCAAGGGATTATGGCTGCCCTGTATCAAACCTTCCCCATTTTGTAGTCCTTCCTTCATGGAGTAAAATAAAAGTGGAACAGTGCAAATCCGATGTATAGTTGATTTTCTATGAATTTATAACAGAAGCGTAGCGTATGTAGTGTGTGAGTGTGAGTGTGTGTGAAGTTTTTACAAACTGAATGATGGGGGGGGGGTTACCTGCGACAGGGTGGAGACGCTCCTTCAGGTCTACTGGGCCTTTGAGGCCATTTAGGGCTTTCAAGGTCAGCATTAACCCTTTGAATTGTGCTTGGAAACGTACTGGGAGCCAGTGTAGGTCTTTCAAGACCGGTGTTATGTGGTCTTGGCGGCCACTCCCAGTCACCAGTCTAGCTGCCGCTTTCTGGATTAGTTGTAGTTTCCGGGTCACCTTCAAAGGTAGCCCCACGTAGAGCGCATTGCCGTAGTCCAAGCGGGAGATAACTAGAGCATGCACCACTCTGGAGAGACAGTCTGCGGGCAGGTAGGGTCTCATCCTGCGTACCAGATGGAGCTGGTCCTTGAGAATAAGCCCAATTACACATAAACAGGGTCAGTTTGGCTTTAGGTCTTTATCTTTGCTCCTTTCAGGGTGTGTGGCAAAGGCCTCTGGGCATGCTGAGAGGTACTCTGCTTTTAAAAACTTTTTAATACATGCAGAGAGCATTTTGCTCAGGGCCCTTCTCTTTCCCCAGCGAAATGCAAAGCTTGCCAGCAAAACTCCATAAAGGGAGCCCACTGACTGAATTCCTATATTAGATGTTCTAACCTACTTTTTGGTATGAGTAATTCACAACCGACCACTTCATTTATCAGTGAAATGCTTGTTTTATGGGGACTTCCGGGTTAGCGCCATCGGCGAATGGCGGAGTTCCTCCGACCGGAGGAACTGGCTCCGTGGAAACTGGGTCTTCCCGCCGCGGCAAAGGTGGGGACCCGCTAGAAATCCCAGGCGGAGGAAGCCTGGGAACGTGGGGTTTGGCAGGGCACCAGGAGTGCCTCCCCTACTCACGGGGAACCCCATTTCGGGGTTCCGGAGTGAAGTGGGGTGAGCGGCGCAGTGCTGCGAACTGATTGCTACTTTCACGGAGTGAAGCCGCACAGCCATTGCCAGAGAGCGCTGACTTTTTCCTGTGGACAATTGGATTTAAAACAAGTACCCGTGAGTAGAAACGGAAAATTGGATTAAGAAATACCCTAATTTGGCACCGAAGCGGGAAGGTTCAAACAGGAAGTCCGCCTTCCGCTTTTTGTACATAGACTGAAGCAAAAACCTTGTAAGCTAAAGTCTGGAAAGTCGTTAAAAAAGTCTAAATTTCCTTCATTTATAACCACTAAAACCCCCTTGGAAGCAGGAGAAAAGGGGGGGGGAATCTTTGTTTAAGCCTGCAGGAGAGGGAGTGAAGAAAGATAAGTTTCCACCGTCTCAAACCTGGGAACGGGGGGTCAGAGACAGAAATTGTTGGAGAGGTTCACTGACTGTGAATGGAATACTTTGACAGATAGCTAAAGAAGAGAAATAAACTGATTCCAATGTTGCCTTTTGCATTCTAAAGAAACAAAATATCTGAAATATGAAAGTAATTTTCCTTTGTTGGACTTGCCTTAAAAAGATGGATACAAATAGAAATTGTCTCCTCTAGAGGGAGCTTGTTAAATTGTTGCTGCAGTCTACTTGAGGACTCTACAGCTGTGAGATTAAGATCGTGGGACCAGTCCTTTTGACCTCGAATAAAAATGAGCTGGGAGGAAGTTTTGGTGCTTGCTTTATGCAAGACAAGTGCCTTGTTGGAACAGATGCATGAGAAGATGGATTTGATGAATGAGAAAACGGATTTGATGACTGTTGTGGTCAATAACTGTGGACAAACAGGGAATACTGATACAGAAACCATTCAGGGACCAACTCAGGAACCTGTATTGATTGGGCAAGTGCAAGTGCAGAAGATAATGGAGGAGGTTGCGGTTGCACTTCAAATAATACAAATGGAGAGACCCGAAGCACCTGCAGGACCATAAGCCGCTGTTTTTGAAGATTGAAGTTGGAGTGGGGCAGGGGGAGTCTGGAGCTGAGGAGGTTCTTAACTTCGGAGGGACTTTGAAATATGCTCTTAAATATTTTTTGGATTACATTGATGACTGTGGGGAGTGGGACTGTGGGGAATGGGCTGGTTTGATGAAGGGAGATGGAGATAACTTTGGGCTGGAACCTCCCAGAGACCTACTCCTCAATGAGAAAGGAAAGAAATTAAGAAAGAGACCAACAAAAGACAAGGAAAAGTGCAGGTATAAACAAGAAGAAGAAGATCTGCAGAAGGGACATGGAAGAGACTTAAGAGCCTTGGACATAAGATTACCAGGTTGATGGACTAGATGGAATGGACAGTAAGGACTGACATGACCCGAGACCAGGAAGAAGAGACGCTGGATGAAGATTGGAAGAAAATTTATAAAGAAAAATTTTTATTTAGGGAATTAGCCTAAAATTAATGAATATTAGGGAAAATGTTGGAATGAAACTATATGGCTTTAGTAGAAATGATATAAGGAGTTATGTATAATTGAGTATTAAGTTTCAAGCTCTAAGGTATTTTATGGTAAGTTAAGGTTAAATAAATTAAGGTAATTTGAATAACAGAATATGGGGAAAGATGGAAAGGATTTGTTGAGTTAATTAATAGGTTAAATTGTTAAGATAAATTATTCAATAAAAATTGAGAAAGATGGAAAGAATTTGCTGAAAATAACTAATTAAACTAGAATACAAAAAGGGAGGTGTGAGGAGGTCAATGAAACAAGCAAATGGAAGTTAAAGATATGTAACATGGATTTGTGTCTTTTTTTAATCTTTTTGCTGTATTGTTGTATTGGTTTTTATGCTTTGTTTTTTTCCCTTCCTTTTTATGTATTGTAGTGTTGTTTCCTATTGTTTCTTTTTTTCTGTAATTCTGAAACTTTTAATAAATATTATTTTTTTTAAAAAAAAAGAAATGCTTGTTTTATGTTTAGGAAATACAACCGGACAGCTGCCGCTATTCAATGTACAGTGATACCTTGGGTTAAGTACTTAATTCGTTCCGGAGGTCCGTACTTAACCTGCAACTGTTCTTAACCTGAAGCACCACTTTAGCTAATGGAGCCTCCTGCTGCCGCTGCGCCGCTGGAGCACCATTTCTGTTCTCATCCTGAAGCAAAGTTCTTAACCTGAAGCACTATTTCTGGGTTAGCAGCGTGTGTAACCTGAAGCGTCTGTAACCTGAAGCACATGTAACCCGAGGTACCACTGTATCGTTCTTCTTACTAAGGTGCAGGAAGAAAATAGAGAAAGTATGTTGGTATCAGTGGATGTGAAAAATAAGCCTGTTTGGCTGACTTTGGTTAAACAGAGCTGTTACGGTAAAATCTGGGTGCAGGGCTGCTCTGCCACCCAGCTCGTCGGACTAAGTCCGCGGGTCCCTGCGGAGGAAAATGAGCTCAGCCGGAGACAGGAGCAAGCAGGAGAAGATCCAAGTTTATTGCGCAACAGGTTCAAGACGAGATTGAACAGCGGGGAAGGGGTGACATGAACTTTTAAAACTTCCCTCCATGTCCCAGAATACAGTGCAAAATACATCACAGTTACATCATGAATACATTAAGAAGAGGTTGGGTTACACCGGATTAACATATAGAAGAGGGAGGGGGAGTATGCAGAGCTGGAGATATGCGCAGATAAGCACTTCCTGAGAAGACAATGGTCCATGTATGCATAGTCTGCCACCTGGCATTGCCCAGAGGAAAGGCTTGGCAGAGCGATTTGACAGGATTAGGGTCTTCCTGAGTACGTGACACCTCGCTCGAGAGATCATGGAGGCAGGGGAGATGTCGTGGAGTCCTGAAGAGACTGTGCCGATCGGCACCAAAAGCAAGGAAATCGGAGTTGTGGTTGATTTTATACGAATTTCCAAAGATTTTAGTCCTTTTTAGTCCATTTTTATATTGGTGATTGAAGTCGGAAACAAAATAGATACATTGGAGCAAGATTTGACACTTTTATGAGTTCACAAGTGTCAGGGGTTCAGGAGCAGAGGCAAGGGCAAGGGAGGAAACAGAGAGCGAGGGAGAGGAGGCAGAAGAAAAGATGAGTGATGACGACGACCCGAGATCTCCGAGTCTTTCCAGTGAATCAGAAGATTCACAGAAAGGAGCACCAGTGGCCAGGGCAAGGGGGGAGCCTAGGGGGACACCCCAGGAAGATAGAGCCAGAGGGGACTCAGAGGGGAGCAGTTGGAAATCGGGACCAGCGTCACCGCCAGAGAGCAGGGAAGAAGAAGGGCACCAGGGATCAAGCGCTGGCAGCTCACAACAGGGGGGAGGGCACGAGTCAGGAGTGGCCACACCTCCATCGGGGAGCGAAGAAACGGTCAGACGGAAGGTGGAAGGTTTGGCGCGCGCGCCAAGTTCAAATGCACAGGAAGGTGGCGCAGTAGGCAGCCCGGAAAGGGAGCCAGGTCCTAAAGCCCGGCGCAAGGAGACAGGAGGGTCCGGGGGGTCGGCGTCAGAAGAATCCCGGAAGGAAGAGACCCCGGGGGGCAGAGGGACCCAGAGAAGAACAGTCAGGCGGAAAAGGTGGAGCAGGGCTAGGATATTAAGTTGGTGTACAAGGGGCGGAGACTCAGACGGAGCTTCGCCGATCTAACCATGAGACGTAGAGTTGCACGCAGCAGATTGAGAATGGAAACTGTAACTCAATAAAGACTTTTATTTAATGATCGCTGGCTAGCGTGATCCTCTGTGAGCTAGGATCTGGAAGCAGCTCTGACAGTAAGCTCCGTCCCCAAATTGTGGGCATCTACAGCCTCGCGGAGAGGAGAGAAAGCGGGTGCCTACTAGCGAGCTCACGAACGGCAGACAACATGACGGCCGAACAGCAGATAGCGGAACTCAGAGAAGCAGTGACACGACTGAATGCCGAGGCTCTTGCATCCAGGAAGAGAGAGGAGGACGCAGCTGCCGCCTACAGGGATCTCCAGGTCAGGTTGGAAGTGCTTACGAAGCAAGGGCAACTGACACCCAAACCGGAGGGGATTGGGTTGGGGAGACGAACAGGCGGTCTGGTCTCTCACTTCGATGGGAATTTGCAACAGTACCCCAACTTTAGAGCAGATGTAATGTGTGCACTGCAACTGCTGAACAACGACTTTAGAGATGAGCAAGAGAAGGTGGGATTCATCATGTCCCATTTGCATGGAGATGCTAAAGCATGGCTGCGCAATTTGTGGAGAGATAAGGATCCGGCGCTCCAAAATGCGGATGCCTTTATTAAAGCGATGGATGGGTGCTTTTTATCAAGCATAGACGTGGATCTTGCTCGGAAGCAGATACATGGACTGAAGCAAGGGAGGGCCAGCGTAAGGCAGTACCATGCCCGCTTTTTCGCTTTGGTCAGTGCCCTGGAATGGGACAGAGATTCGGCTCCAGTAAGAGACCTGTTTTGGGAGGGATTGCACAGCTCGGTTAAAGATGAAATTGCGAGGGGGGAGAGACCCCGGACCACGCAGGAGATCGTTCAGAGGGCGCTGGCGGTGGGGGTGCGGCTGGAAGAACGTCCGTGGAGCAGGGACGAAGGGCGTGGGGGGCGCGAACCAGCCAGGGGCTCCTCCTTCCTTCCCAGAGAAGCAGCGCGTGCGCAATTCACGCCTCCGCCAGGAGGAGGAGCGGAACCTATGGAGGTTGGAGGTGCAAGGGCTCAGTCAGCAGCCAGAGCCCTAGCACCGGCAGCAGTGAAAGCGAAGCCTCCTAGAGGGAACAGGAAGTGTTACATCTGCGATGATCCACAGCATATGGCGAAAGAGTGTCCCCAGAGGCTCCACAAGCACACTGCAGCCTCAGCAATGGTAACTGCAGCAACGCAGCAAGGAGAACCACAGCAGGGAAACGACGGAGTCTGGCTGGAGGAAGAGGCACTGGGGCCCAGCCAGACGTGTCTGTGAAGCAGTCCCCAGAGATTTTACAGCCCATGGACCCCCTCCCGCCCAAACCAGTAGTGAAGCTCACCGCATCTCTCCAGCTGCCCAATGGAATCACCATGGACGTGCCAATCACCATTGACTCAGGAAGCAATGCGGACTTTATAGGGCAGGACTTTGTCGACCGGCACGCCATACAGTTGCTGCCTGCCACGCTGCCCCTGCAGGTTGTCACGGTGGATGGCAGGGAGCTGCTAGGGGGGCAAGTGGTGAAGCAGACGCCACCAATGGTGATGCGACTTGGGAATCACAGGGAAATCATCAGCTTCAACGTCACTCAACTATCGGACACGCCCATTGTATTGGGCATGAGTTGGCTGGACAAGCACAGCCCGACGCTGGCTTGGTACCAGAGGCAGCTGACCTTCGGCTCTTCCTTTTGCGCTGAACACTGCATCGTGCCCCGGCAGGAAGGAGAGGAAGAGGAGTCACAGCTGCAGCTAGGCACGCTGCAAGCGGTCCCCCACAAGTACGCAGAATTTTTGGAGGTTTTCTGCGAGAAGGAGGCAGACAGGCTACCCCCCCACAGACCATATGACTGCAAAATTGACCTGCTGCCGGGGGCGGCGCTGCCCAAAGGGAAGCTGTATTCCATGTCTGAGGACGAACTGCAGGAACTCAAAGAGTTCATAGATCATAATTTGGAGCGCGGTTTCATCCGGGAGTCCAAGGCAGCGGGGGGCAGTCCTGTATTCTTTGTTAAGAAGCGGGACACGCCCCAAAAAAGACTTGTAGTGGACTATCGCACCTTGAACAGTGTGACCAAGCCATCGGACTTCCCCATGCCCCGAATCGACGACCTCCTCGCAAAGGTACGCAAGGGCAGCGTGTTCACCAAGTTGGACCTGCGAGGGGCGTACAACCTCATTCGCATGCGGGAAGGAGATGAGTGGAAGACAGCCATGTTCACGCCCCTGGGCACCTACGAATATAGAGTTATGCCGTTTGGATTGCAAAATGGCTCCCACGTTTTTCAAGCTTTCATGCATCACGTGTTGGCGGGGCTCCTCTACAAGACGTGCGTCTGTTTCTTGGATGACATCCTGATCTTTTCGGAATCGCAGCAGGAGCATGACAGGCACGTCAAGGAAGTGCTGAGCAGGCTACAGCAGCATAGGCTTTACGCCAAGCTGGAGAAGTGCCAATTCGACGTGACGGAGGTGGATTTCCTGGGCTACAAGTTGTCTGACAAGGGGCTCGCCATGGACAGCGCCAAGGTTCGAGCAGTGTTGGATTGGAAAAGCCCACGCAACCGGAAGGAGGTCCAACGGTTTGTCGGCTTCGCGAACTTCTATCGCAAGTTTATCAAAGGCTTTGCCATGCAGACAGCGGCCATCACGGACACGCTCAGCTCCAAGAAGAAGAAGTTCATCTGGACAGAGCAGGCGGAGCAGTCCTTTCAGGCACTCAAGAGTCTCTTCGCGTCGGAAGAGCAGCTGCTTCATGTCAACCCCAGCAGGCCGATGAGGGTGGAGACAGACGCTTCGGACAGAGCCGTGGGAGCAGTCCTGCTGCAGAAAGACCCGCAGGGGGCTTGGAGGCCGGGAGCGTTTTACTCCAGGAAGCTCAGCAAGTCTGAACGGAACTACACCATCTGGGACAGGGAGTTGCTGGCCATTCATGCAGCATTCAAAGCGTGGAGGCACTTCCTGATCGGCGCCAAGCACACGGTGCAGGTCTGCACGGACCACAAGAATCTGGAGCACTGGCGCACGGCACAGTTCCTGAACCAGAGGCAGATACGTTGGGCTGAGTTCTTTGCGAACTTCGACTTCCGAATAGAGTATGTCCCGGGGGACACCAACATCATGGCGGATGCTCTCTCCCGTAAGCCACAGTATCTGGAGGAGGCAACGCCAGCGGCCGCCATGCACATCTTCGCACCGACAGTGTGGGCGTGCGCTGCGGCAACAGTTGACCTGGAGGCGGTGCGACGAGCGTTGCAGGATGACTCCTTCGCGCAAGCAAAGATGGCAGAGGTGCACAGGGGCACGGCAGCGACCGACGAGTTCCAGCTGCGAGATGGATTGCTCATCCGTAAAGGGGCCATCTACGTGCCGGGAGACGAACTTCGCGCCAAGGTACTGCAGCAGCTGCACGACGCGCCCACTGCCGGGCACTTTGGCAAGGAGAAGACGGTGGAATTAGTCGCCAGAGACTTCTGGTGGCCCGGAATGAGAGGGGAAGTCGCGGACTACGTGGCGAGGTGTGACACCTGCCAGAGGGCCAAACCAGTGCACAGACCGCCGGCCGGACTGCTGGAACCGCTGCAAACTCCGTTCGAACCATGGGAGAGAGTGGCCCTGGACTTTGTCACGGATCTGCCCAGCTCGAGGGGCAAGACGGCTGTGCTGGTGGTGGTGGACTTGTTCTCCAAGATGGCACATTTCATTCCGTGTGCGAAGGTGGCCACGGCGGAACAAACCGCCAAACTGTTCATAGACCACGTGTTCAAGGTTCACGGTCTGCCGCGGTCTATTCTGTCCGACCGAGGGCGACAGTTCATCTCGAACTTCTGGCAGAAGCTGATGGGCTTCCTGAACGTCAAGATCAACCTGGCGTCGGCTAGACACCCGCAGACCAACGGGCAAGCGGAGCGAATCAATGCCATCATGCAGCAGTACCTGAGATGTTATGCGAATCAACAGCCTGCGACGTGGGTGGATTACCTGCCTCTCGCCGAGTTCGCCTACAACAACACGAAGCACGTGTCCACGGGGGTCACGCCGTTCTTCGCCAACAACGGGAGGCACCCCAGAACCTTCCCGGGACTGGAAAGAATGGGGGAGGGGGAGCCGCAGACAGCAGATGCGTTCGCGTCGGAGTTGCAGGAGGTCCACGATCAGCTGCGGCGGCACCTGGAGCTGGCTAAACACGCATACAAGGTACAAGCGGACAAACACAGAAGGGTTGGCGAAGAGATCCATGTGGGAGACTGGGTCTGGTTAGCAGCCCACGCAGTGCCGGCCAGGTCGTTGGCGAAGAAGAAACTAGGGCATAAACAACTGGGGCCCTACCAAGTCGAAGAGCAGGTCAACACGGTGGCTTTCAGGCTGGCGCTTCCAGAGGGTTCCAGGATGCATCCGGTGTTCCACAGATCGGTGCTCACTCCCTACAAGGCACCTCACAGGTTTCAGGAACCAGGAACGGCACCGAGTCCGCTCCGAGAGAGAACCGGGCAAGGGGGAGTGGCACAGGAGGAGCGCATCAACGAAGTCACGGAGATTTTGGACTCCAGATGGGGGGAAGAGGGGGTAGAATACTTTCTCGCCAAGGAGGGCACCCCGGCCAGTGCCAACAGCTGGGTGCCGGGCTACGCTTTAGACGAACCTCTGCTCAAAGAAGAGTTTCATGCCCTCTTCCCACATACGCCCATGCCAGCAGACTTTTTAGACGACTGGCTTTTCACGCCCACGCTTTCAGCCAGCACGTTCCGGGGGTTCGACTCGGACGAGGAACCGACACGAGACGCCCGTTCCCCGGAGGGGTCACCCTCGGGATCTGCTTCAGAACCCTCGTATTGGTGGGATGATCGACCAGAGGAGCAGTTCCGCAGAAAGTGGCTGGAGGGTCCAGGACGAGCAACGTCTCCAGAAGGAAGCGAGGGAGAGACGGACATGGACGTTTTCGGGGACGACCCGGGTTTCGAGCACGGCGGCACAGAGATGGAAGCGGAGGTGACCGTCGTCGACGAGAGCAGGGAGGAAGAACCGGAAGACTTCAGATGGAGGCCCGCCACGGGGAGCGAACTGTATCCGACATTCGTCCCCCGGACACGGCAGCACCCAGCTCCCGCACCGGAAGGAGGGGAGGGGGGAAGAGGGGGCTTCGAGGGGGGGATGGATGTCAGGGGTTCAGGAGCAGAGGCAAGGGCAAGGGAGGAAACAGAGAGCGAGGGGGAGGAGGCAGAAGAAAAGATGAGTGATGACGACGACCCGAGATCTCCGAGTCTTTCCAGTGAATCAGAAGATTCACAGAAAGGAGCACCAGTGGCCAGGGCAAGGGGGGAGCCTAGGGGGACACCCCAGGAAGATAGAGCCAGAGGGGACTCAGAGGGGAGCAGTTGGAAATCGGGACCAGCGTCACCGCCAGAGAGCAGGGAAGAAGAAGGGCGCCAGGGATCAAGCGCTGGCAGCTCACAACAGGGGGGAGGGCATGAGTCAGGAGTGGCCACACCTCCATCGGGGAGCGAAGAAACGGTCAGACGGAAGGTGGAAGGTTTGGCGCGCGCGCCAAGTTCAAATGCACAGGAAGGTGGCGCAGTAGGCAGCCCGGAAAGGGAGCCAGGTCCTAAAGCCCGGCGCAAGGAGACAGGAGGGTCCGGGGGGTCGGCGTCAGAAGAATCCCGGAAGGAAGAGACCCCGGGGGGCAGAGGGACCCAGAGAAGAACAGTCAGGCGGAAAAGGTGGAGCAGGGCTAGGATATTAAGTTGGTGTACAAGGGGCGGAGACTCAGACGGAGCTTCGCCGATCTAACCATGAGACGTAGAGTTGCACGCAGCAGATTGAGAATGGAAACTGTAACTCAATAAAGACTTTTATTTAATGATCGCTGGCTAGCGTGATCCTCTGTGAGCTAGGATCTGGAAGCAGCTCTGACAAGTTTCGGTTCCATTGTTCTCCCAGCAGGGAGCCATCAGCAGCTTGTCAAGAGGTTAAATGAGGGGTGCAGGAGCTCGCTGAACTAGCTCTGCAAAGCGAATGCGTGGTTCTGATTGGGTAGAACGCAACCATTGAAAGGAATAGGGAATACAGCTTCGTACGGTCAGCCCATAGTAAAGCTAGAGCGGGAAAGAGGCATAAGAATTTGGGCTTATTTCGCCCGTGTAGGAAAGGGAAAAAGCACTTTATTTATGGGGCTTGGGGTAGAGTGTGTAACGGTGTGGGGGTTGAGGGGTCCACGTGGGGCTGGGTGCCCTTGAGGTCATCGCCTCGGACCCTCTGGTGACCGGCGGAAGGGTGTAGGAAGGCATGCCCCCCCCCTTCCGTATCAAGAGCACACATACAAGATATTCCCTTTGGGCTTTCCCCATTTCCTTCCTCCTTGCGAGGAATATTTGAGGTCAATTTGGGAGAGTCGAAATGGCTTCAGGATTGCTCTCCTGTTCTATTTCAGACACCTGGTTTATATACATATGTATGTGTTTGCCTTTTACTTTATGAGCATTTATATTTGAGACCTTAGAATTCTTACAACAGTACCCTCACCTTGAAACCCTAAAAGTGGCAGGTGGCTGCCCCCCCCCCGCTCAGCCTCTCCTACAACCGCCCCCCCTCCATGGCAGCCATTTTGTGACCGGCACACATGGCACCCCCCCACCCCCCGGGGGACCTGCCTGGACCCCACCTCACCAGCCGGGAGCATATGGGGCAATGGCCCTGAGAGGGGAGGAAGAGACTTGCTAGGATAGACCGGGCCCAACAAAAGCAGCTTCCCATGAGGTCAACACTGTAACAGGGAACACTGGCGCCTCATGAATCCTGAGGTACGGGCCGAAGATAACCCCCCGGGCATGGCTAGAAATATACCCCCCATGACCATTTGCTAATCCCATAGCTGCTAGACAGTATCCCATCCCACGCCTAGCGGCAGAAGGGGTCCGGTTCCAGATTCTTCTTTGCTTTCCCCTTCGTTAACAAACAAACACAGTGCACCCCCACTGTCCCAGAAACTGGATAATCCTTTGCTGAATGGTTGGCAATACTTTGTTGTTGTTGTTTTTTAAATGATATTTATTAGAGTTTCAGAAAAGATTACAAAAATAAGAAAAAGAAAGAAAAAAAAAGAAAAGAAAAAATACAAAATACAAAAGAATAAAAACATTTAAAAACAAATCAATCTTTCCATGTCTTGCCTTTCGTTTACTTGTTTCCCTGACCTCCTCACACCTCCCTTTTGTATTCCAGTTCAGTTAGTTAATTCAGCAAATCCTTTCCCTCTTTGTTTTTATCTTAATCCTTTAACTTAATATATCATAACTTTAGATTCTCACCTGTTAACAATCCATTTTTACATACTCCTTTGTAACATTGCTGCTAAAACCACTTAACTTCATTCCGACATCATTCTAACATTCATTAATTTTGCAGTATTTCTGTAAATAGTCTTTAAATTTCTTCCAATCTTCTTCCACCGACTCTTCTCCCTGGTCTCGGATTCTGCCCGTCATTTCCGCCAGTTCCATATAGTCCATCACCTTCATCTGCCATTCTTCCAGAGTGGGTAGATCTTGTGTCTTCCAGTACTTTGCAATAAGTATTCTTGCTGCTGCTGTTGCATACATAAAGAAAGTTCTGTCCTTCTTTGGCACCAATTGGCCAACTATGCCCAGGAGAAAGGCCTCTGGTTTCTTCAGAAAGGTATATTTCAATACCTTTTTTAATTCATTATAAATCATCTCCCAGAAAGCCTTAATCCTTGGGCACGTCCACCATAGGTGAAAGAATGTACCTTCAATTTCCTTACATTTCCAACATTTATTATCGGGCAAATGGTAGATTTTTGCAAGCTTGACTGGGGTCATGTACCACCTGTATATCATTTTCATAATATTCTCTCTTAAGGCATTGCATGCCGTAAACTTCATACCTGTGGTCCATAACTGTTCCCAGTCAGCCATCATTATATTATGTCCAACATCTTGTGCCCATTTAATTACAGCAGATTTCACCGTTTCATCCTGAGTATTCCATTTCAACAGCAAGTTATACATTTTTGACAAAATATTGGTTTTGGGTTCTAACAGTTCTGGTTCCAATTTTGATTTTTCCACCTGGAAGCCAATTTTCTTGTCCAAATTGTATGCCTCCATTATCTGATAATAATGAAGCCAATCTCGCACTTTATTTTTTAGTTTTTCAAAACTCTGCAATTTCAATCTGTCTCCCTCTTGTTCCAAAATTTCCCAATATTTCGGCCATTTGGCCTCCATATTGAGCTTTTACTGAGCTTTCGCTTCCATCGGTGACAACCACCTTGGGGTTTTATTTTCAAGTAAGTCCTTGTATCTTATCCAGACATTAAACAATGCTTTCCTGACAATATGATTTTTAAATGCTTTATGTGCTTTGACCTTATCATACCATAAATATGCATGCCATCCAAATACATTATTAAAGCCTTCTAAATCCAAAATGTCAGTGTTTTCAAGAAGCAACCATTCTTTCAGCCAGCAAAAAGCTGCTGATTCATAATAAAGTTTAAGGTCTGGCAGGGCAAATCCACCTCTTTCCTTTGCATCCGTTAGTATTTTAAATTTTATTCTAGGCTTCTTGCCCTGCCAGACAGATCTAGAAATATCTCTCTGCCACTTCTTGAAGCAATCCATTTTGTCCAAAATTTGCAATGTTTGAAATAGGAATAACATTCTAGGCAATACATTCATTTTTATCACAGCAATATGGCCTAGCAGTGAAAGCTTCAAATTTGACCAGATTTCTAAATCTTTTTTCACTTCAGTCCAGCATTTTTCATAATTGTCTTTAAATAAATTCCCATTTTTAGCTGTCATGTTAATCCCCAGGTATTTCACTTTCTTAACCACTGTTAAACCTGTCTCATTCTGAAACCTCTCTCTCTGTCTCTGTTAAGTTTTTCTCTAAGACCTTTCATAGAATCATAGAATCATAGAGTTGGAAGAGACCACAAGGGCCATCGAGTCCAACCCCCTGCCAAGCAGGAAACACCATCAGAGCACTCCTGACATATGGTTGTCAAGCCTCTGCTTAAAGACCTCCAAAGTAGGAGACTCCACCACACTCCTTGGCAGCAAATTCCACTGTCGAACAGCTCTTACTGTCAGGAAGTTCTTCCTAATGTTTAGGTGGAATCTTCTTTCTTGTAGTTTGGATCCATTGCTCCGTGTCCGCTTCTCTGGAGCAGCAGAAAACAACCTTTCTCCCTCCTCTATGTGACATCCTTTTATATATTTGAACATGGCTATCATATCACCCCTTAACCTCCTCTTCTCCAGGCTAAACATGCCCAGCTCTCTTAGCCGTTCCTCATAAGGCATCGTTTCCAGGCCTTTGACCATTTTGGTTGCCCTCCTCTGGACACGTTCCAGTTTGTCAGTGTCCTTCTTGAACTGTGGTGCCCAGAACTGGACACAGTACTCCAGGTGAGGTCTGACCAGAGCAGAATACAGTGGCACTATTACTTCCCTTGATCTAGATGCTATACTCCTATTGATGCAGCCCAGAATTGCATTGGCTTTTTTAGCTGCCGCGTCACACTGTTGGCTCATGTCAAGTTTGTGGTCAACCAAGACTCCTAGATCCTTTTCACATGTACTGCTCTCAAGCCAGGTGTCCCCCATCTTGTATTTGTGCCTCTCATTTTTTTTGCCCAAGTGCAATACTTTACATTTCTCCCTGTTAAAATTCATCTTGTTTGTTTTGGCCCAGTTCTCTAATCTGTCAAGGTCGTTTTGAAGTGTGATCCTGTCCTCTGGGGTGTTAGCCACCCCTCCCAGTTTGGTGTCATCTGCAAATTTGATCAGGATGCCCTTGAGTCCATCATCCAAGTCGTTGATAAAGATGTTGAATAAGACCGGGCCCAAGACAGAACCCTGTGGCACCCCACTAGTCACTCTTCTCCAGGATGAAGAGGAACCATTGATGAGCACCCTTTGGGTTCGGTCAGTCAGCCAGTTACAAATCCACTGAGTGGTAGCATAGTCAAGACCACATTTTACCAGCTTCTTTACAAGAATATCATGAGGCACCTTGTCAAATGCCTTGCTGAAATCAAGGTAGGCTACATCCACTGCATTCCCTTCATCTACCAGGCTTGTAATTCTGTCAAAAACGAGATCAGGTTAGTCTGACATGACTTATTTTTCAGAAATCCATGCTGACTATTGGTGATCACAGCATTCCTTTCTAGGTGCTCACAGACTGTTTGCTTAATGATCTGCTCCAGAATCTTCCCTGGTATTGATGTCAGACTGACTGGGCAGTAATTATTTGGGTCCTCTCTTTTCCCCTTTTTGAAAATAGGGACAACATTTGCCCTCCTCCAGTCTGTCGGGACTTCACCCGTTCTCCAGGAATTCTCAAAGATGACTGCCAGTGGTTCTGAGATCACATCTGCCAGTTCTTTTAATACTCTTGGATGCAGTTCATCTGGCCCTGGAGACTTGAATACATCTAAACTAGCCAAGTATTCTTGTACTATCTCCTTAGTTATTCTGGGCTGTGTTTCCTTTGCTGAATCATTTGCTCCAAATTCTTCAGGTCGGGCATTGTTTTCTTTATCGGAGAAGACTGAGGCAAAGAAGGCATTGAGGAGTTCAGCTCTTTCTGTGTCCCCTGTTTGCATTTCACCATCTTCTCCTCTGAGTGACCCCACTGTTTCTTTGTTCTTCCTTTTGCTACGGACATACCCATAAAAGCCTTTTTTGTTGCTTTTAACCTCTCTAGCAAGCCTGAGTTCATTCTGTGCTTTAGCTTTTCTGACTTTGTGTCTACACGTGCTGGCTATTTGTTTGAATTCCTCTTTGGTGGTTTCTCCCCTTTTCCATTTTTTGTACACATCCTTTTTTAATCTTAACTCAGTTAAAAGTTCTTTAGATAGCCACCCTGGCTTCTTTAGGCACCTTCCATGTTTCCGTCTCATTGGTATTGCCTGACGTTGTGCTTTTAGTATCTCCCTCTTAACAAACTCCCAGCCATCATGAACTCCCTTTCCTTTTAGTATTACTGTCCATGGGATCTCACCCAGCACTTCCCTAAGTTTTATGAAGTCGGCTTTCTTAAAGTCAAGAAATTGAGTCCTAGTATGCTTGGCTGCTCCTTTCCGCTGTATAAGTAAACTTCAGAAGAGCATGATCACTCGCGCCTAATGATCCTTCCACTTCTACCCCACTAACCAGGTCATCAACATTGGTTAGGACCAGATCTAAAATGGCTGTTCCTCTTGTTGCTTCTCCCACTTTCTGGACAATGAAGTTGTCTGCAAGGCCAGTGAGGAATCTGTTTGACCTTATGCTCTTGGCTGAGTTTGACATCCAACAAATATCCGGGTAATTGAAGTCCCCCATTACTACTATCTCCCTTCCTTTTGCATGCTTGGCCATCTGTTCCAGGAAGGCATCATCTTTGTTTTTAACTTATTTAGTTTAAATCCTGCAACCTGACCAAATTCTTGAATCAGTTCCAAAACTCTTTTGGTACTAGATTCTGGCTCCTGTAAAGTCAATAATAAGTCATCTGCAAATGCTCTCAGTTTGTACTGTTTGGCTCCGACCTGTATGCCTTTAACCATTTGGTCCCTTCTAATCATATTCAACAGGACCGATATAAAAAGCAGTGGGGAGATTGGGCAACCTTGTCGTGTCCCTTTTTCTATCTTAAATTCCTCCATCACCACGTTATTAACAATTAATTTAGCTTTTTGTTCTGAATAAATTGCACTTATACCATTTCCAAAACCTTGACCTACCCCCATCCCCTGTAGATTCTTCTTCATAAAACTCCAAGAAATATTGTCAAAAGCTTTCTCCACGTCCACAAATATCAAAACTGCCTTGGTATTAATATTCACTTGCTAGGATAGACCGGGCCCAACAAAAGCAGGTTCCCATGAGGTCAACACTGTAACAGGGAACACTGGCGCCTCATGAATCCGTAGATAACCCCCCGGGCATGGCTAGAAATATACCCCCCATGTTCGTGAAACCCAAACCATTTGCTAATCCCATAGCTGCTAGACAGTATCCCATCCCACGCCTAGCGGCAGAAGGGGTCCGGTTCCAGATTCTTCTTTGCTTTCCCCTTCGTTAACAAACAAACACAGTGCACCCCCACTGTCCCAGAAACTGGATGATCCTTTGCTGAATGGTTGGCAATACTTTGTCTCAAGTAATCATTTTGTGTGGGAAGACTACGGCCCTGATGCAACAATGGTTGTTCAGCATACGGAATAAGGTTTCTCCAAATGATTCAATCTCATCTGTTCTTGCTAAAGGCTGTTGCAGCAACAGCACAGGACGGTTTGTATCTTAAGACTGTTTCTCAATTCATGCAAGTAGTAGGACATCAGTTTTGCATGCTTATCTCTTGGCTGCTATGTCACATCCTGAACTGCTGGTCATACTGCCTGGAGCTAATTAGGAGCTACAGTCCCAACAACATAAACCCAGAAGACCAAAGTTTACCCACCCCATGCTCTAAGCAAGGACCTCAATAGTAACTTCTTTAAAAAAAAGCAAGCAAAAGTTTCCTGGGAACTGAAATATACTCAGAGTCGCAAAGTGATTTCATGCTCTTTATTCAGCTCATAGTGGTGAGGAGGAATGAATGAATGTCCCCTCACAGTATCTGCTTTATATACATTATTTACACAATGGGCTGCACATGATTGGCTAATTCTGGAATTCTACTGTAAGCCAATCAGGTTGTGGATTCACTTCTATCTGGAGCAGGATTGGGTGGTTCCTGCCAACCAATCATACTGCTGCATTGTTCTAGGACCAATCAGACTGCTGCATTCTGAATCCTATTGTTCTAGGACCAATCAGACTGCTGCCTTTTGGATCCTATTGTTCTAGGACCAATCAGACTGCTACAGTTTGGATCCTATTCAACTCAGTACATAACACCCCTCCCCTCTAAGTTCCAGTCCTGCCCGGGAGGTCGCATTCATAGTCCTCAAGGTATGCCGGCGGCCTACGTGTGCGTTGTGGCCTGGGGTGTTCCCTGGTCCGGGCTCCGGGTTCTGGCTCGTGTTCCAAGGATGCTGGCTGTGATGCGGCTGTTTGGTCTGGTGCAACCGGCTCGCTCAGTCGTGGTTCTGGTTCCGGTGTCCTTTCGGCCTCACGGGTCCTCTCTGTATTTACTGATTCTGCCTCTCCTGCTGGCCCCTCCTGCTCTATGAGCCTCACTGCCCCGCTGTTCCCTTGGGACTCCTCTGACCTGTCCTCCTCCTGGTTTTCTCCCGGGAATCGTCGCCGTATCTGGTCGCAGTGGCGGCGCCAGCATTGCCCCCCATCCGTTAGCACCTCGTACGACACGGGGCCAGTGACCCTGGTGATTGTGGCGGGTACCCATGCTGGGCCTGCCCCAAAATTCTTTGCGTACACTGGGTCCTGGGCCTCGAAGGTCCGGGGGTTCCTGCCTTCCCCCACCACTACCTCATCCTGAGCTCTATCGGGGTGAAGGCGGTCCAATCTGATTGCAAGGCGCCGACCCATTAGTAGTTCAGCGGGGCTCCGGCCAGTCGTTGAGCTGGGGGTGCTGTGCTGTGCTAGAAGGAATGTGGCAAGGCGGTACTCCCAGTCCCCTTGCGTCATGCGGCGAAGGGTGTCCTTGGTGGTCCGCACCATGCGTTCTGCTTGGCCATTGGTGGCAGGGTGGAACGGCGCCGAACGGATGTGGCGGATGGCGTTCTGCGCTGTGAAGGTTTGGAATTCTCCTGACGTAAATGCAGTCCCGTTGTCTGAGACGAGAGTGTCAGGGAGCCCATGGGTTGCAAACAGCCTGCGTAGTACCCGGATGGCTGCGGACGTGGAAGTGGACGGTACCAGTGCGACTTCCAGCCATTTGGTGTAGGAGTCCACCACTATGAAGAATGTTTTCCCCTGAAAGGGGCCAGCGAAATCCACATGCAGGCGTGACCATGGTGCTCGGGCGGACTCCCAGGACTGGACTGGGGCCCTTGGGGGGTCTGGGCGGGATTCTTGGCAGGCCTGGCAGTGTTTGACCCAGGCCTCTATCTCTCCATCGATCCCCGGCCACCACACATAACTCCTGGCAAGGGCCTTCATTCTTACTACCCCTGGATGTGTCTCGTGTAGGGCTGTGAGGACCCTTTTGCAGAGGGGCTGGGGAACAACGACTCTGCTTCCCCATAACAGGCACCCCTTGTGGGCCGACAGTTCATGTTTGCGGGTTGTGTAGCCGGCGAATTCTGGCCCGGGGCTGCTGCTGGGCCATCCCCTCCACACCCAGTCCAGGACCCGGGAGATGACCCTATCTTTCTTGGAATGGTGTGCAACTTCTTGTGCCTGAATGGGGCGGTCGGGAAGCAGCTCCAGGCTCATAACCTCTTGTGCAGGTGCTGGGTCAGGGCCTGTTTCCGGTAGTGGTAGCCTGCTGAGGGCGTCCGCATGGCCCATCGCCTTCCCAGGTCGGTGAATCAGTGCATACTGGTAGCTGGCAAGGAAAATTGACCACCTGAGGACGCGAGGAGACAGCACTTGGGGGGTCTGCTTTTCGGGGGCAAACAAGCCAAGCAACGGCTTGTGGTCAGTCACCACGGTGAAGGGCCGCCCGTACAAGAAATCATGGAATTTTTTTACTCCCTTTACGATTGCCAGACCCTCCTTGTCGATTTGCGAGTAGTTCCGCTCGGTTGTGTTGAGTGTCTGGGAAAAGTACGCCACCGGTACCTCTCTTCCATCCGGGAGTTGGTGCCCCAGGACAGCTCCAATGCCATAGGGTGAGGCGTCGCATGCTAGCACCACCGGCAGCCTCTCGTCGAAGTGTGCCAAGACCGAGTTTGAGACAAGCAAGTCCTTGACTGCCTGGAATGCGGCCTCCTGGCGCTGGCCCCACACCCAAGGGGCCCGCTTGTCCAGGAGTCTGTGTAGGGGCTCCGCTACCGCCGCCTTGTGGGGAAGGAAGGAATGGTAAAAGTTCAATAGTCCCAAGAAGGCCTGAAGTTCAGTCTTGCTCTTGGGCGCTGGGGCATCACAAATGGCCCGTACCTTGTCCCCAGTCGGGTGGACCCCTTCTGCGTCCACCATAAATCCCAGAAAGTCCATCTGAGGCACTCCTAGTAGACATTTTTCCCGCTTCACCTTGAGACCCGCCGTCTGGAAACGGTGCAGAACGGTGCGGAGGCGGTCCTCAAACTCCTCTGGTGTGGGGCCGGCAATCAACACATCATCGAAGAAGGGGGTGACGCCAGGAATCCCTTTAAGGAGAGAGTCCATTATATTCTGGAATATGCCTGGTGCCACGCTGACACCGAATTGCAGCCGCTTTACCCTGAACGCTCCTCTGTGCGTCACAATCGTCTGTGCCTCTGCTGTGGCCTCATCTACTGGCAGCTGTTGATATGCTTGGGCCAAGTCCAGCTTGCCAAAAATTTTCGACCCAGCCAGGGTGGCAAGGACATGGCTGACCACTGGCACTGGGTATGCGTGGGCCGTGAGGGCCTTGTTTATGGTACATTTGTAGTCTGCGCAGATGCGGACCGAACCATTAGGCTTGACGGGTGTGACGATTGGGGTTTCCCAGGGAGCATTAGGCACCGGCTCCAGCACTCCTTGCTCTACGAGTCGGTCCAATTCCTCGTCTATACGGGGTTTCAAGGCGAACGGGACCCGGCGGGCCTTGAGCCTGACCGGTCGTACTGCGGGGTCAAGCTGTAGCGCAATGGGGGGGCCCGTATACTGTCCCAATTTCCCATCGAAAACCCCTGGAAATTCCTTGCATATGGCGTCCACGTCCACTTGTAAGCTAGTGTGGTTCACCCCGGTGACAGCTAGCCCCAGTGGTCCAAACCATGCCAATCCCAGTAAGCTAATGTAGGGGCCCTTGACCACAAGCAAGTCCAGTTGCCGCGTCCGCCCTCGGTATTGCACCCTGAAGGTCCCCACCCCCATTGTGGGGACCTTACGTTTCTGGAAGTCCCGGAGGGTGAATGGGGCCGGCCTGAGTTTGGGACCCCCAGTGGGACACAGTTTCCTTAAGGTCCTTGCCGAGATTATGGATAGAGTTGAACCCGTGTCAAGCTCCATGCGGCATGGGGCCCCCTCTATCTGTACCTCTACATAAATTTTCTCTACGTTGGGGTGGGGCAACTGGTATACCTGGAAGTCCGTGAGCTCCGTCGAGTTGCCTTGGTGCGTTGGGCCCCGGGACCTGGGGCTCTTGGATTGGTCATCTGATGCCTGGTGTCGGGTGGGCCGAGCCCGACACACCCGGGCGATGTGTCCCGATTTTCTGCACTGCCTGCACTCTGCGTTGCGGAAACGGCAGGTCCTCCTCTCGTGACTCTCCCCGCAGCTTGCGCAGTTCCCTCCTTCTCGTCGAGGCAGCTGTGGTCTGTGCGCTGCTTGAGTGCGCTGCTGTACTCGGTGCACCTCCTCCCTGTCGGATCCTGAGTCGTCGGTGAGGTCTTCATGGTGGACCCTCGGTTGGGATGGCAGGCTCGGCCGTGCCTCTTGGGTCGACCTCTCGGCAGCTTCTGTTGCCAGGGCCTCCTCCAGAGCGACCTGGAACGTTAGGTCCTTCTTAGCGTAGAGGCGTCGTTGCAGCTTCTCATCCTTCAGGCCACCGACGAGGCGGTCACGAAGCATGTTCTCCAGCTCTGAGAAGTTGCAGAACCGGGCGGCTTGGCGGAGAGAGGTCACAAACCCAGTTATGGTTTCCCCAGGGGCTTGCCGCTTTGCGTAGAAGGCATTTCGACGAGCCACCACTGAGGGCTGCGGCGAAAAGTGCCCCTTCAGCTGTTCCATTATTGTTTTGTATGGAACAGTAGCGACGTCTTCAGGCGCAAGGAGAGCCCGGGCGATTTCAAACGTCTCCTCTCCGCAGACGCTGAAGAATATCGCCCTCTTCTTGGCGTCTTCTTCGTCGGTGACCCCTTTGGCTTCTAGGAGGAAGGTGAAACGGGAGGCGTACGCTTCCCAGTCTCCAGATGCTGGGTTGAATGGCGAGAAGCTGCTGTTGGCTGCCATTCTGAGTTCCTTGTGCCCCGGAGCTGAAGCCTGGATACACGGTGCGAGGCAGCGGTGCGGCAGTTGGCGGTGCTGCGGTGCTGTGTGTGGCAGTCAGCTCAGCGGGATCCCATCCTCGTCGCCAGTGAAATATACTCAGAGTCGCAAAGTGATTTCATGCTCTTTATTCAGCTCATAGTGGTGAGGAGGAATGAATGAATGTCCCCTCACAGTATCTGCTTTATATACATTATTTACACAATGGGCTGCACATGATTGGCTAATTCTGGAATTCTACTGTAAGCCAATCAGGTTGTGGATTCACTTCTATCTGGAGCAGGATTGGGTGGTTCCTGCCAACCAATCATACTGCTGCATTGTTCTAGGACCAATCAGACTGCTGCATTCTGAATCCTATTGTTCTAGGACCAATCAGACTGCTGCCTTTTGGATCCTATTGTTCTAGGACCAATCAGACTGCTACAGTTTGGATCCTATTCAACTCAGTACATAACAGGAACTTTGTCAAAGTTTTATTTTCAGCTGCTGTTTCGCTCTGGAAGGGACACGGCATGCTCACATCAAAAAGCTGCTCCAACATGAGATTTTGAAACCTTGCCAGTCACAATGGAACACCCAGTTGCTCCTGCAAGAACGAGACTTGCGCCACTCTTTCAGGGGAGGGTATTTGTGTGGGACATTCAATCAGGGAAATACGCCCCAGCCCGATTCGTTATCTTGCCACCTGGTAGAGCTCCACCCGGAGCCTCCAGGAATCACCTAAAGCCTCCCCCTGGCCCAAAGAACCTACTAGGTAATAGATAAATAGATCCCTGAGCCCAAGTGGTGCAGGTAGGGCTGTGGGCGACTATGGCTTTGGCCATGAGGGTATTTTTACTGCCTCTGGCCGTCAGCGTGCCCACACCCCTTCAGGTGACCAAGCAGCTAATGCGGCAGTGGGGTGCCCACAACACGAATAATAAATGGCTGAAATGGGGGCTTATTCTGCAAACTGAACCAATTGCACGGTCTGCACTCTGGGACCTACTTTGGGGAGGAATGCCCCTCCTCCCTGTGCCTTGGAATGAGTCCTCAGTTACGGCCCCAATTTTTGGCTTCCGCCCTCTGGGAAACAATTCTTTTTTATGGAACCATTCTGTCCCTTTCCAGGTTCACCGAATTCCTGGATGGCTCTGTGTGAACCAGTCTGAGGGCACCAGTAACAATCTGACGTATGTGGGGACCTCCTGTTGCAATCGCACCTTCCCAGCCCAGACAACCGTGACTGAGTCCGCACTAGGAACTCTTTCTGGCTGTACTCTAACTACGTGCCTGACGCACTTGGCAGGCCTTCAGAAGGGGGAGGTAGTGTCTCTGCTCAAGGACATGATGTGTATTGGGTGTGTGGAAAGCTGGCTTATCATATCCTGCCAAAGGGATGGTATGGAGTGTGCTTCCCAGCCTCTTTAATTCCTCCCATGTGGATTTATGAGCCAATTGCCACTGCACCCCGTCGGAGGAGACGCTCGGTTGACCTAGTAGCATTTGCAGGAGGCAGCTCCCAAAATTGGGGTAAGGATCAGTGGCCTCCAGAAATCACCCATTACGATTGTGCTGGTCCCGGGGGTAAGGTACCGTGAGTGTAGCAGAGTCCACACGAAGAGGGGTGAGGTCCGATGCAGAGAGCCGGGCGGGGAACAGGAACGCTGGAACAGAAGGCCGAGCAGGGAACAGGAGTACCGGATAGTCAGGAACAGGAAGCCGAGCAGGGATCAGGAACACAGGAAGGTCCGAAGCCAACAACGACGTTGCTCCCGCAACCTGGGGCCGGGCTGACTGGGCTTTTATCCTCTTCTAAGGCCAGGGGCGGTCCCGGTCCCCAGGAGCCCCGCCTCCTCTGGCCTTAAGGCGAGCACTCCTCCTGGGGGCAACCAGTTCCCTTCGCCTCTCTGCCCTAAGCCTCTGCAGATCAGGAGAGGCCGAAGGGTTACTGGGCCCTGGAGGAGGCTCACCTGTGGCCACTGAGTCATCAAGCCCCTCTGGGGCCAGAAGGGCTTCACCTGGGGCCAGCTCCTGATGCACTGCCACAGGTGCAGGCTCTTCAGCATCTAGGCCTTGCCCCAGTTCAGCCGGCCCTGGAGGCGGGGACTCCTGTGCAGGCTGGGATTCCTCTGTTTCATCCTCCGAATCGGAATCCCAGGCCATCACACCATCCCCCCTCCCAGGCCCCCCCCTCAACCGAGGGTCCGGACCCGGCTTGCCGGGGTACGTCGCATGGAACTCTCGGAGGCAGGCAGGTGCGTGGACATTGGCCGCTGGTTCCCAGGAACGGTCCTCCGGTCCGTACCCCTTCCAGTCAATGAGATACTGCAGCTTTCCCCTGCGGTATCGGGAGTCCAGGATGCGTTCCACCTCGTACTCAGGCTCTCCCCGAACCAACACTGGCTGCGGTCGGGGACGGTTCGGGTGGAACTCGTCGGGTGGGGCCACCGGACTCAAAAGGGACCTGTGGAAGACCGGGTGAACCTTCAGGGTTGCGGGTAACCGGAGACGGAATGCCACAGGAGAGATTTGGTCTACGATAGGGAACGGGCCGGTGAAGCGGGCGTCCAACTTCCGTGAAGGTCGAGAGGGGTGGAGGTGGCGAGTGGAGAGCCAAACCAGGTCACCGACGCGAAGTTCCGGCCCCACCTGGCGGCGGCGGTCGGCCTGGGCTTTGTACGCTTCCTTGGCCTGGTGCAGTTGCTCCACCAAAAGCTGTTGCTGGGACTGGAGCTCTTGAAGCCACTCCGTCACCGCCGGGACCGCGGATGCCGGCAGCACCTCTGGAAACAGCCGTGGATGATAACCATAACTGGCCTGGAACGGGGTCTGCTGGGTGGACGCATTCACCGCGTTGTTATAGGCGAACTCCGCCAATGCCAGGTGGTCGACCCAGTCATCCTGCTGGTAGCTGCAGTAACACCGGAGGTACTGCTCCAGCACCGCGTTCGCCCGTTCCGTCTGGCCATCGGTCTGTGGGTGGTAGGCTGACGAGAGGCAGACCTCTGTCCCAAGGGTCTGGTGTAATGCTCGCCAGAACCGGGATGTGAACTGAACGCCCCGGTCGGACACCACGCGCTCAGGTAGTCCATGCAGGCGGAAGACATGCTGAAGGTACAGCTGAGCAGTTTCCTTGGCTGTGGGTACAGATGGACAGGGAGCGCAGTGCACCATCTTGGTGAAATGGTCGGAGAAAACCAGAAGGCAGGTACAGCCACGAGACGAGGGTAAGTCCACTACAAAGTCCAACGAAACTGTGTGCCAAGGGCGCGGTGGAACTGGCAATGGCTGAAGTAGGCCGGGGGGTCGCCCGGTAGGTCCCTTGGCGCGCCGGCAGACATCACAACCAGCAACGTAGCGAGCCACGTCAGCCTTCAGGCGGGGCCACCAAAACTCACGACTGACCAGATGGGTGGTCCGATACCGTCCAAAGTGCCCCGCTGCTGGGGCATCATGGGCCATCCGGAGAACCTCCAGCCGCAGTGGCCCTGGCGGGATGTACAGACGACCGTGGTGCAGCAGGAGGCCCTGATGCAGGACCAGCCCCGGATACTGTGGGCTGGACCCTTCAGCCAGCTCCCGGAGTCGTTCCTGGGCCCAAGCGTCGACCCGCTGCTGTTCCCGCACCCGAACCTGCAGTGGCTGCGCCTCCTGGGTGGCCAGGAATGCGGCCGGAGGTAGGATCGTGGTGGGTTCTGCTTGCTGTACCGTGTCTGCGTTGTCTTCAGGTTTCCGGGACAGGGCATCCGCCTTCAGATTCTGAGAGCTAGGGATGTAGCGGATCCGAAACTGGAACCGGGAAAAGAACAACGCCCACCGGATCTGTCTTTGGTTCAGCTTGCGGGTGGTCTGGAGGTACTCCAGGTTCCGGTGGTCGGTTCTCACCTCCACCGGATGTCGTGCCCCCTCAAGATGGTGGCGCCAGACCTCAAAGGCTACCTTGATGGCCAGTAGTTCCCGCTCCCACACAGTATAGTTACGCTCCGCTGGTAGGAGCTGGCGGGAATAGAAGGCACAGGGTAAGAGTGGCGCTTCAGGACCAATCTGTTGAGACAAGACGGCACCGAGAGCCGTACTGGAGGCGTCGGTCTCCACCACAAAGGGTCGAGAGGGGTCAGGATGTTGTAAGATTGGTGCCCTCTGGAAACAGGCCTTCAACCCCTGAAACGCCTCCTCTGCCTCCTTGTCCCAGGAAAACGGCGTCTTTGGGCGCAGTAGCCGGGTCAACGGGGTGGTGCGATGAGCATAATCAGCGATGAAGGTCCGGTAGTAATTGGCGAACCCCAGGAAACGTTGTAGGTCCTTGCGGTTCCGGGGTGCCGCCCATTCTTGAACCGCTGTCACCTTCCCCGGGTCCATTTGCACCCCATCCGGAGAGAGCCGGTGACCAAGGAAGTCCACAGTCCGCTGATGGAACTCGCACTTGCTGAGCTTTGCGTACAAACGGTGCTCACGCAAGCGCTGCAGCACGGTCCGGACATGTCCCTCATGGCGAGCCGGGTCACGGGAGTAAATCAGTATGTCATCCAAATACACCACCACGTACTTGTCTAACAAGTCCTGAAACACGTGGTTGATGTAGCGTTGGAACACAGCAGGCGCGTTGCACAACCCGAAAGGCATAACCAAATATTCGAACTGCCCGTACCGGGTCCCAAACGCTGTCTTCCACTCATCCCCGGCTCGGATCCGAATCAAGTTGTAGGCCCCCCGGAGGTCCAGCTTGGTGAACACCTGTGCCCCTTGCACCCGCTCCAGCAGCTCCGAGATAAGGGGCAAGGGGTATCGGTCTGGGACGGTAATTTTGTTCAGGGCTCGGTAATCATGGCAAGGGCGGAGTTCCCCACATTTCTTCTTAACGAAAAGCACTGGTGCCGCGGTAGGCGAGGTGGAAGGCCTAATGAACCCACGCTCCAGGTTCTTGCGCAAGAAGTCCTGCAAAGCCTCGCGCTCTGGCTCTGTTAGAGAATATAAGCGACTCACTGGTAAAGGCGCTCCGGGTTGGAGGTCTATGCCGCAGTCAAAAGGCCGATGCGGCGGCAGCTGGTCTGCCCCCCGTTCCTCGAACACGTCCTGGTAGTCCTGATACACGGCTGGGAGCGTGGGTGCTGCCTCCTCTGAGGGCGCGGCCGCCAGCGTCCCGGATTGAGCATGGGAACATGGGTCTGGGAAGTGCACGGTCCGTTTGACCCAGTGAATCTGAACGTTGTGGGCTTCCAGCCAGTCCATCCCGAGCACCAGGGGGAAGCGGGGCATAGAGGCAATGTCCAAAGTTCGCAACTCCCGGTGCTGCTGGAAACACAGGACCAGGGGCTGGGTCTCCTGAGTAACGGCACCTGAACACAGAAGTCGTCCGTCAATCGCTTCCACCTGGACCGGTACTGGCTTGTTCCGAAGTGGCACCTGATGATGGGCGGCAAAAGCAGCGTCCATATAAGAGCGGGTTGCCCCTGAATCTACCAAAGCATGGGTGAGGATCCAGGGCCCACCTGGAGGGTATAAACGTACCGAAACCATAAGATGTTGCAAGTCCATTGATGCAGGCCCATTCTGCGCGGTTTGGGACCCCCGGTAGCTAGGGCCATCAGCTACTGGGGTTGGCGGTTTCCCTGCGGCTGGCGTTTCTCAGGGCAAGACCGAGCGAAGTGTCCACTTCCGCCACAGTAAAGACAGAGATTTCCCTCCCGACGCCGCGCCTTCTCTGCGGGGGAAAGGCGTGGCCGCACTGCCCCGAGCTGCATAGGCTCCTCCGTTAAATCAGTTGTGACCGTGGGGCTGCCGGAAAAAGCTGGTGCCGTGAACTGGAAGTGTCGGCGACCCCGGGCCTGACGACGATCCTCCAACCGGTCGTCTATTTGTAGACTCCGTTGAATGAGAGTGTCTAGCGTGGTGGGGCGTTCCATTGTGGCCAACTGGTCCAGTACCTCGTCCGAAAGCCCTTCGAGATACTGGTCCCGCAGTGCCGAATCATTCCAGGTCAAGTCCTGTGCCAACAGCCGAAACTCCGTGGTATATGCGGCCACCGTGGACTTGCCCTGTTTCAAACGCCGAATCGCCCGGTTGGCTTGACTCCCTTTCTGGGGGTTGCCGAACGCGGCCTCCAAACGATTGCAAAACCCCGTATAGTCTGCCAGCAAGGGGGAGTCTTGCCTGAGTAGCGGCAACGCCCACTTGGCCGCCTGGTCCTTTAACAAACTAATCAAAAAGTGCACCTTGGTGCGGTCGTCAGGAAAGTTCCGGGCTCGCCCCTGAATATACAGCTTGGCCTGGGCCAGGAACATGGGAAAGCTGGCCGGGGCTCCATCAAATTTCTCAGGCAAAGCCACTGGGTACTTGCCAGGAGCCGGGGCGTCGGCCCCAGGAGCCGGTAGGGCTTCCAAGCGTTGCTGAAGTGCCACAACCGCGTCACTGAGCTGCTGCACGGTGTGAGTCAAGGCCTGGTTCTCCTGGGCCAAAGCCACCAGTGTAGCCGCCTGGTCAGCCATGGCCTCTGGCTCTTCCCGAACGCACCCCTACGAAGGGGGAGTGCGGGTGAGGCGGGAGCAAACTGTGCTGGTCCCGGGGGTAAGGTACCGTGAGTGTAGCAGAGTCCACACGAAGAGGGGTGAGGTCCGATGCAGAGAGCCGGGCGGGGAACAGGAACGCTGGAACAGAAGGCCGAGCAGGGAACAGGAGTACCGGATAGTCAGGAACAGGAAGCCGAGCAGGGATCAGGAACACAGGAAGGTCCGAAGCCAACAACGACGTTGCTCCCGCAACCTGGGGCCGGGCTGACTGGGCTTTTATCCTCTTCTAAGGCCAGGGGCGGTCCCGGTCCCCAGGAGCCCCGCCTCCTCTGGCCTTAAGGCGAGCACTCCTCCTGGGGGCAACCAGTTCCCTTCGCCTCTCTGCCCTAAGCCTCTGCAGATCAGGAGAGGCCGAAGGGTTACTGGGCCCTGGAGGAGGCTCACCTGTGGCCACTGAGTCATCAAGCCCCTCTGGGGCCAGAAGGGCTTCACCTGGGGCCAGCTCCTGATGCACTGCCACAGGTGCAGGCTCTTCAGCATCTAGGCCTTGCCCCAGTTCAGCCGGCCCTGGAGGCGGGGACTCCTGTGCAGGCTGGGATTCCTCTGTTTCATCCTCCGAATCGGAATCCCAGGCCATCACAACGATCCAGCCTCATGGAATCGGGAAGAAAAATCACAGGGGCAAGGGGGCCAATTTATAATTTAAACCGCATAATAAGACTCCAAGCGGTAGTAGAGATTGTCGCCAATGCCACAACCACAGCCCTCCGGTTAATCGCCACCCAGTCCTTCAGCTCCGCTTAGGGCTGGACTTTCTCCTGGTGCGACAGGGCGGATTTTGTGTTGCGTTAAATTTGACAGGAGGGGCCTGTTGCTTTAACATCTCTGTGTGAGATTTTGACCAGCTTCGGCCCATCTGAAGCTGATACAGGCTCGTCTTATCTTGAGCACAAGCAGAGTAGTCCACACAGCAGAAGGATAAGCAGTATGTGCCACATTCTTAACTTTATTTCCACTCTATGCTGAGAGAATACAAACATGCATCTTGCCTCTGTGAGAGCAGAGAAGCAACTGTCTCTCTAACAAAGAAACCGAGAGAACACTGAAAAACAGGAAACCAGTGTACGTCACATCCAGTCTCCCATTCCCGTGGGAATCCAACAGTAACTCTGACTGTGGAATGCAAAACAATGTCTTGTGACTGCAGTTGCTGCTCAGTGAGGGAAATAGAAACCAACACTCTGACCATGGCGAAGCTATTCGAAATTTGGCAGCAGAAATTGAAAAAGTGGCCCATGTCCCTGTCCTGACTTGGAACGGATGGGACATGTTCTGGTGGACTGATTGACTTCCAAACCTAGAGGACTTTTAATGATGTTACTAGGCCCATTGATAATTTTGCTTCTTTTCTGCTCCTGTGTACCTTGCTTCTTGCAATGCTTGCAAAATATGATGCATAAAATGGTGTCACGAATGGTTCGGCCCCAGATTATAGCACTAGCCCAAGAATATCAGCCAGTGCCTCCATGGGGCGGAAGGCTGTCCAAAATAAAAAGGGGGGGGAATGAAGGGACAGGATATCCAAATCCTGACTGTGTGGTCACCCCAATTAGTGTGTAGTCACCCCAACTAGGCCTCAAGACTTCCCTAGGCCTCAAGACTTCCCAAATTCTTTCTTTGAGGATGCAAACCTAAAATGCATTAGCTCTGCTGTATAACACAAAGCTTAACACAAAGTAGCTGAAAGGAACAAAGCTTTCTCCTCTTCTCAGTAAAAGATGACCTAGCCGCCAGCAGCGCATCCAGCTGATCAGCCTTCTCGCAACTTTCTTGGCTCGCTGACAGGAGCAATGCACACCCGACCCGTGGGAAAGGCCTGAAAGGCTACAACCCAATGCAAAAATCCTGAGGATCCATGTGGATCTGTGCTTTGTAACCACGTTTTTGCCGCATTGCGGCCCCACAGAACAGTGGGTGCGTGATTTTTGGGGTGCAGGCTGTAGTCATGGACATGCTATGTGATCTGGTGGTGAATTTGGGGTGACCCAATGCTAAAATCCTGAGGATCCATGGGCTTTTACCTCCCCCCTCCCAGGCAGCCTCCGCTAGCGTCCCTTATCTCGCTCCCGATCGCTTGCCGATCAGCGGCTTTGTTTCAACACCCCCTTCCCTCTTTCAAAAAAAGAAGCATGATCTGCTTTTTGCCCCGGGCATTTCGGCTCCAGGGACCACACATTCGCTCCGTAAGACGCACAGACATTTCCCCTTACTTTTTAGGAAGAAAAAAGTGCGTCTTATGGAGCGAAAAATACGGTAGGTGGAAATCAGTCTTCCCCCTCCCCCCCCCTTCCTTAAAAACCCTGCTCTTCCTGGCTGGG
This sequence comes from Podarcis pityusensis, assembly GCF_964106645.2. Lineage (NCBI taxonomy): Eukaryota > Metazoa > Chordata > Lepidosauria > Squamata > Lacertidae > Podarcis > Podarcis pityusensis. Next base: position 54,594,427 of record NC_138038.1, on the reverse strand, counting down.
GTCTCTTTCCTCTCTCTCCCCACCCCCAGCCAACCCACCTCCCCATTCCTGGGTTATGGGTTCGAGCCCCACGCTGAGCCAAATATTCCTGCATTGCACGGGGGGGGTAGACTAATGACCCGCCCCTTCCAGCTCTGCTATTCTATTATTGTATATATGGGCAACTTATGAACACTGATAGGATTGTAGAGCTGGAAGGGAACCCGGGGGGGGGTCATCTAGTCCACCCCACCCCCCCGCAATGCAGGATTCGTCGGAAGAATCAGGAGCCAGGAAGAATCAAATTTCAATAAAGAATGGGGAGAGTTTAAAATGCATTTGAAAAAAATTATTGTAAACAACAACAATCCCTCGTAGTTTTGACTGAAAACATGTAGTAAAAATTTGAATCATGGATTGGAGTAAGGACTTATAATAACTGGAGTCAGTGAGGAGATGCAGAACAAAAATTATAACCTAAGGGTCCACAAGGGGGGGGGATTCAAAGAAATATGATGTTTGCATTTTGATTCTTTGTAAAATTGAAAATGAAAAAATGAAAAAGAGGAACCTTTGGCCCAGCATGGGCTCGAACCCGCGACCTTGAGATTAAGAGTTTCCTGCCATACCCTCCAAGTGTCTTGATTTTCCAGGGACAGTCCCAGAATTTCGAAGGCCCTCCACGCTTCTGATGTTTATTTGTGAATTTTAATTGTGGATGTTCATGTTTTCATTGGATTGTTTTGATTTTTTGATATATATATTTTGTAAACCACTGTTTTACCTTCCTAATGTGCCATTAGATTATAAACTACGTCTTATACAACCAAAAATAATATTGGGCTCCGATACAGCAGTATAGAAAGGGATGATCTACAAGGACGTGTTGCTGGAGGTGCCAAAACGAGAATGCCTCTTTGAAGCGTCTGCTTATGCAATGTCTGAGGCTTACAGATTTCTGGAGGAAAGTATTTGGATATATAAATGCTAATTTGTAGAGAGGCTGCCCTGCCCTGAGGCAGGAAGCAATGTCGTTGCCAGAGAAAGGTTTGCGTAATTTCTACCTCTGCCCCCCCCCCCCGCTCAAGTCATATTGGACCTCACTGCCTGCCTGGCAGGAGACGGAGGAGGAGGAGGGGGCAACCTTTGAACTGCACCCAGCACCCCCACCCACAGGGTGCTTCAGAAACCCTGTGATTTCGCACCCTGTCTTTCTTCCAGGGGCACCTAAAGGCCATCAGGAGGAGCTGCGCTTGGTCCCTTTGAAAGGTAGGCAGCTGCAACTGCGGATCCTCAGAGCACTCTTCACCTGCTCAGAGGCACTCTTTCTTCCCTAGAGCTACAGTGCCCCCAAAGCTGCGATTCCTGCCTTGCAAGGGGTTGGGCTGGATGACCCCTGGGGGTCCCTTCCAACTATACCACTTTATGGTTCTACCGTAAGTCCCACTGTTTTTGAAATGCATCTGTTGTTTTGAAAACGGTTCTTCCCTGCTTTTTATTGCATTTTATGCTGCTCTGAGCCCGGCTTTGGCTGGGGAGGGTGGGAAATAAATAAAATTTGATGATGATTGTGATGGGACGATGAGCTGCTTGTGTGTAAAATCCTAGTCCCTCAGAGTTTGGTCAAGTTTGCAAACCTCTGTCTGTAACGGAGCCCCTTAAACATGGCTCCGTCAGTCGCTGGCAGATTCCGACAGTGGTTGCTTTCGGAATCGCTTCCAACATAAAAGCTCCTTAACGGAAACACGTCTTCTGGACTCTCTGCGTGACAGTTTCCGGCGAGGAGTGGGTGTCCCTACAGGAGGTCCTGAAACCTCCCCACTGTTTTCGCTGGAAGTGTCTCTGAGCCATCCCTCCAGCTCACTTTCCCTCAGCTCAGCTCCTCTCCCCCTACTGGTTCCCTCTTCAGCTGCTGAGTCTCTCCCAACCTGTGTGAGCCCTTTCACTTCCCTTCCTTCCGATGGCAGTTCCCTGACATCCACCTCCCCTCCAGGGCCCCCTTCATCCCCTCTCGCCCCCTCCTCTACGGGCGGTGAGGAGGCAAAACCCCGGAATGAACTTCCTTCATCTTCCGATGTCCCGAACACTTCTCTCCACCTGTTGCGGTTCCTGGTCTCGAAGTACTCCTCCTCCTCAGAGTCCATCTCCCCTTCCCCTTCCGAGTCCGAGAATCCTTCCAACTCCTCCTCCTCATCGGTGGTCCCAAAGTATTCCCTCCGGAACCTCTCCACAGGCTGAGGTTTCCTTGGGAACCTTTGATGGAACGTTTCTATCAATACCTCGTCATTGATATCTTCTGCCATTACCCAAGTGTTTTCTGACTCCGGTTCTCCTTCCCACGCTACCAAATACTCCACCTGATCCCCCTTCCACCTGGCGTCGAGGATTTCTGCCACATGGCTGCTGCATTCCCTTTCTTCTATGACCGGTCCCCGAGTGGCCATCCCTTCTCGTCCCCCCTCATACGGTGACAGTAACGACCTGTGAAATACTGGGTGCAGTTTCATGTGGTTGGGTAACCGGAGCCTGAAAGCCACTGGGTTGACCTGTTGAATGACCTCAAAGGGACCCAATCTCCTGGGTCTTAATTTCTTACAACCTCCTTTGAACGGCAACCCTTGGGTTGACAGCCACACCCTATCTCCCACCCTTATGGTTTCACCTTCCCTTCGGTTCTTGTCTGCCTGCCTCTTGTATTCTTCCTTCGCCCTTTCTAAGTTGAGTTGGAGCTGACGATGGATTGCTTCCATTTCTTCTACAAAATGCTCGGCTGCCGGGACGCTCCATCTCTCCCCTTCTCCCCCTGGGAAACCCCTGGGATGACACCCATAATTAGCCAAGAAGGGGCTCATCCCTGTGGACACATTCTCGGCATTGTTGTAGGCAAATTCCGCCAGCGCCAACTTTTCTACCCAGTCATTCTCTCTGTCATTGACATAACACCTCAGGTATTGCTGGAGGACACCGTTTGCTCTTTCCGCCTGCCCGTTGGTTTCAGGGTGCCGGGCAGTCGAAAAGTTGACCTCCACCTGCAGTAAGCTCATGAGCTTCCTCCAGATCCTGGAAGTAAATTGTTTTCCTCGGTCTGAGACCACCCTCAATGGCACCCCGTGCAACCTAAAAATGTGTTCTACAAATAACTTCGCTGTCTCTTCCGCCGTGACTGCATGCGAGCAGGCTACAAAGTGGCACATCTTTGTTAGTAGGTCTACCACCACCATGATGGCTGTTTTCCCCTTGGACTTCGGCAGATCAGTCATAAAATCTATCGACACTGCCTCCCAAGGTCGTTCTGGGGTTGGTAAGGGTTCTAATAGCCCCGCCGGTGCCCGCCTCTCCCCTTTGGCTCGCTGGCATTGCTCACACCCTCTTACATACTCCCGTACATCTTCCCTCACCTTAGGCCACCAAAATTCCCTGGTGACCAACCACATGGTTTTGTGTTGTCCAAAATGCCCCGCCGTGGGGCTGTCGTGCAACTGCTTGAGTACCCTCCCCCTTAAGTCTCCTTCAGGGATATACAGTGCCCCTTTGTAATACAAAGCTCCATTTCTTTCCTCGAAACCCCCTGGTTCCTCTCCCTCACCCCTAAGACCTCTGAGCTTATTCTGGGCGTATTCATCATTCTCTGTTTCCTCTACCAGTTCTCTTTGTCCCACCAATGCCGCCCCACACACCCAGCGGTCCTCTGGAATGACATGTCTCTCTTCGGGTGCTCCCTCCCCCTCCAAATATTCAGGTTTGCGTGAGAGAGCGTCCGCCCTAATGTTCTCTGGGCCTGGCACGTAACAAATCTCAAAGTTAAATTTGGAGAACTCCTGGGCCCATCTCACTTGCCGTTGGTTGAGCACTCGTGCCGTCCTCCAATACTCTAGGTTCTTGTGGTCAGTGCACACTTGCACCTTATGTTGTGCGCCAATTAGCAGGTGCCTCCATCTCCGGAACGCCTCATGAATGGCTAGTAGTTCTCGGTCATACACCGTGTAGTTCCTCTCGGATTTGTTCAGCTTTCGCGAAAAAAAGGCACACGGTCTCCACTTTGACTCCTCCTTCCCTGGCTGCAGAAGCACCGCCCCAATCGCTCTGTCTGATGCGTCAGTTTCCACTCTCATCGGTTTTTGTAAATCCACATGCAGGAGTTGTTGTTCCGAGGCGAAGGCCCTTTTTAGTTCCTCAAATGCTCGCTCCGCCTCCTCAGTCCAAACGAACTTCTTCTTACTGCTGAGACAGTCCGTAATGGGCGCCGTCAGGTGGGCAAAGTTTCGGATGAACTTACGATAGAAGTTCCCAAATCCTAGGAACCTCTGCACATCCTTCCTTGTTTTGGGTGTTTTCCATTCCAGCACCGCCTGGACCTTGCCGGGATCCATGGCCAATCCCTTGTCTGACAGGCGATACCCCAGGAATTCCACCTCCTTGGTATGAAACTGACACTTCTCCAGTTTCACCCACAGCTGGTTGGCTTGCAGCCTGCTCAACACTTCTCTGACGTCTCTCACATGCTGCTCCTCATTCTCAGAATACACCAACACGTCGTCTAAGAAGGCCACACAATTCTTGTAAAGCAAAGGCCCCAGGACGTGGTTCATAAACGATTGAAAGCACGCGGAGCCTCCTTGTAGGCCGAAGGGCATAACTAAATATTCAAATGCCCCCAAAGGGGTGAACATGGTGGTTTTCCATTCATCCCCCTTCCTTATTCGTATCAGGTTGTACGCCCCCCTTAGGTCCAGTTTAGTAAAAATCTTTCCCTTCCTGACCCTTGTCAAAATGTCGTCAATCCTGGGCATAGGGAAAGCCACTGGTTCTGACACTGCATTTAAGGCCCTGAAGTCACACACAAGCCTCGGCTTGTTCGTGTTTTTTTTATCCACAAAAAACACTGGGCTGCCCCCCACCGCCCTGGACTCTCTGATGAACCCTCTCTTCAGGTTCTTGTCAATGAACTCTCTTAGCTCCTGCATCTCTCTGTCTGACATGGCGTACAGCTTGCCTACAGGGAGCTGTGCCCCAGGGAGTAAATTGATTTGACAGTCAAAGGGTCTATGCGGGGGTAGTTGGTCAGCTTCCCTTTCGCTGAAGACGTCGCGGAGATCTGCGTATTGTCGTGGTACCTTCACGTTCTCCGTTACTTCAGTCCCTGCTAGGGTGGCTTGGGCCCCTGCCAAACCCTTTCCCTCTTTGCAGTGTTCTAAGCAATGTGCCTGACCAAAAGAAACCACTCTCTGACGCCAGCCCACCAGCGGATCATGTAACGCTAGCCAGCTCATCCCCAATATAATGGGAGCTCCTCCCAAGGTGGCCACATTAAACGCTATCAGTTCGGTGTGCCTTGCCACCTTCATTATCATTGGGACGGTCTGCAAGCTGACTTCTCCTCCCAACAGCTCCCTGCCATCGATCGTGGTCACCTGCAGGGGGTTGCTTAAAGGGATCGTCTGTATCTGGTGTTCAGCTGCAAACTCTTTGCTCATGAAATTGCAGGAGCTGCCTGAGTCCAACAGCGCCTTTATCTTTAGAGGGTGTCCGTTTGGCAGCTCTAGCGCCACTTCTATCACTAGGGCGGGTTTAGGAGGTTCTGGCGTGGGCACTTTCACTGCTCTTTGGCCTGGCTGCTGTGCCCCGACGGTGGCAGCCAGGCGTTGGCTTTTACTTGCTTCGGTATTTCTTCCTCTCTTCCCTCCACAGCTCCTACCATCCCTTGCCATTCCTTCCTCTGGGGGCAGACTCTGGCAAAGTGACCTGGCTGTTGGCAGAGATAGCATTTCCGGGCGCCTTTTCCCTCCTTCTTTCCCCCCTCACTGGGCTTTGAAACTGCGCGCGCGCGCGCTGTTCCGATTTCCATCGGCTCTGCCGGCGGGAAAGTTGGCTCTGGAATGTCTGGAATGCGGAACTCCTTCCAACGTTCCCCCTTCCCTTCCCGCCTCTCCAATGCTCTCGCCTCCTGGCGCGCTCCTATGGTCAGCGCTGATTTGGTCAGCTGGTCCATAGACTCCGCCCTGGGCGCCCGGGAAAGTTCGTCTTTCACAGCCGAAGAAAGCCCTTCTTCAAAGAGCATTTGAATGGGTTCCGCCGATAGATCCCACCCCAATTTATGGATCAACATGGTGAACTCAGTCCAGTACTCACGGACAGATCGGCTCCCCTGTTTGCAAGCCATTAACTGTCTGCGCACCACTCCCTGTTCAATATCGCTGGAAAACATCAGATCCATGGCGCGAAAGAACTTCATCGTGTCCTTTAGGACGTCACTATTCGCTGCCATCAGGGGTCTAACCCAGTCTCTCGCCCCCTTTTCAAGATGCCCAATCACGAAAGCCACTCGTGATTCCTCGTCAGGGAATTCATCAAACTGCAGATTGAGGGCATATTGCATCTCTGTCCGAAAGCCATGATAGTCTTTGGGCTCCCCCCCAAACTTCTGCACCAATCCTGGTACCTTTCTGACGAGCTGGGTGTCTTTCCCCTTTTTGTCTGCATCCTGAGCCCTCCTCTCCTCAAGCCTCGCCGTCTGCAGCGCTAGCTGGACCTCCAACACCCGGTACCTTTCTTCCAGGCTTGGACCCGCTCCAGCTCCTGCTTCTCCGGTTCCGGCTGGGTTGCTCATGATGCCTTCTCCTGCACAAGCTGCTCACGGAGACTGTCGGAATGCTGTGATGGGACGATGAGCTGCTTGTGTGTAAAATCCTAGTCCCTCAGAGTTTGGTCAAGTTTGCAAACCTCTGTCTGTAACGGAGCCCCTTAAACATGGCTCCGTCAGTCGCTGGCAGATTCCGACAGTGGTTGCTTTCGGAATCGCTTCCAACATAAAAGCTCCTTAACGGAAACACGTCTTCTGGACTCTCTGCGTGACAGTTTCCGGCGAGGAGTGGGTGTCCCTACAGGAGGTCCTGAAACCTCCCCACTGTTTTCGCTGGAAGTGTCTCTGAGCCATCCCTCCAGCTCACTTTCCCTCAGCTCAGCTCCTCTCCCCCTACTGGTTCCCTCTTCAGCTGCTGAGTCTCTCCCAACCTGTGTGAGCCCTTTCACTTCCCTTCCTTCCGATGGCAGTTCCCTGACAATGATGATGATGATGATGATGATGATCTCCTCGAGAGCAGCTTCCTCCGTTCTCCGTGGTTTGGAGAAGGGAGGCAGGCAGATGGGGCAATTGATCCTGGCACCCCAACCTTTGTCTTGTGGGCCAAGAGGGCGGGGCAGCCCTGGGATGAGGGCCAAGGGGAGGGAGCCGAGGGCCAGCCAGGCAGGTTCCAGGCAGGGCTGGGAGTCAAAAGAAAGGAATTTGACGCGCCTTGTCTCCTTTCGGAGGAGAGCTCAGCCAGGTCCCCTTTGCCTCACCTGGGTGCCAGCAGCGTCCTTATTGCAGGCCCACCTGGGGACCAAAGTGCAGGCGGCAGAGAGAGACTTGTGCATTGCAGCCGCGGGCTTCTCCTGGACAAGTGAGCCTCTTTCCTCCTCCTCCTCCTTCTTCCACCTCCTGCTGCCCCCTTCCCGAGGGCACGGCTGAAGGGGAGCAGGTGGGCTTTGGGATGCAGGTCAGAGGCCACCTGTGCTGAACACACCTGCGTCTTCACGCTCTCCCTTCTGCCAAGGCAGGGGCCCCTCCTGGCTGGAGTCCTGCTGCACATCCCCCCCCCACAACTCCCCCCCCCCGTGGATTTTCTCCCCAGGATCTCTTCCTCTTCCTCTTCCTGAGACCCAGGGTCAGAAGATGGCGCTGCAGAAGCATCTGGAGGCTCTTAGCGTCTTCCAGTGGGTCCTCACCTTCTTCTTCTTTGGTAAGTTGGGAGCTGGGTGGGTGGGAGAGGGGCAGGGGGTGCTCAGGGAAGAGGGGCAGCTTGGCCTCCTTCTCTTCCTGGGGCCATGGCCCTTGGGAGGTCCTCTGGCAGGCCAGGCCCCTGTAATAAACTTAAATCTGCCCTTATTTCCTTATGGGGGACACAAGAGCCCATATAGAGTCCTTTGCAGGTTCTCCATCAGTCGGAGAAAAGAACAGAGGCCAAGTAGAGAATATTGAGAAGCAAAGCAGCTAGTAAGCCTGATCTTTATTGAACTGTTGCAACAGGGTGCCCCCTTCACACGCAGGAGAGAGGAGGAGTACCCCGAACCAAGGTGTGCCCGCCTTTATATAGACATTTTAAATTGGCCGCCCTGGAGTCCAAGACCACCCCCAGATACATCATGCCTACATCACAGAAAGGGCGGTCTACAGCAGAAATCTAAGTTTGTTGTTTACCTCCTGTCTGGCAGGTTACCTGTTAATGCTCACTTGATTGGATACCCTGGGGAGCCTGGCCATTCTTTTGCAATGATAAATACTTAGTTCCTGGGCCAGGTCACAGGCTCACACCCTATTCAAACACAGACATACCCTTAAGACAGGATTTGTGAAGGAAAAGACAATGGGGAGGTTTTTCCATCTTCCTTCGACCTTGCAGAGAAATCGTTTGGTCAGTTTGGGGGTCAAAACGGTTTCCGGGATGTTTTCCTGTGCAGCTTCAGACATGTGATTCATATATTTATGTACGTGTTTGATTGGTACATTTATGAACATTTATTATATATATAAGACCTTAATTTTTTTTTATTTCACATCCTTCCCCCAAAAGCCAAACCCCCTATTTTTTTCAAAGCACCTTTCCGCCAGGTGAGTCTGGACTAGGGAGTCAGCACCGCAGGGGGTTGGGCTAGATGGCCCTGGGGTGCCCCTTCCAACCTAAAATGTCCTTCTAGGTTTAGGGGGGCTTCAGATCACACCCTCGGGGGTCCCGTGAAATCGGGGTTGTGGTCCCAGGCAGGGCCTCTGAATCCCAGTGAGGGGGGAGCGCTGCTCTTGCGCTCAGAGTTGGGTGATAAATCGATATATCATCCAAAACCGGTTTGAAGTCCACATTGTGATATTAGTTTTTTAAAAAAAATTAATTTATTTGGTTTTTCAAATCAGAATTTTGCAATGACATATGCAGCATACAACATAAAAACAAGAATCCACAGAATCTCCAGGACTTCTTCCCTCCCCCCCCCCCAGGTGCCTTCTTCTCCGTTCTCCTGGCCTACCTGCTCTTCACCTCCTTCTGGCCTATCAGCGCCCTGTATTTCGCCTGGTGGATCTTTGACTGGGATACGCCACAGAGAGGTGAGTTCGATTCTCCCCAACCAGGGTCGGATTGGGGTTTGATGAGGCCCTAAGCTACTGAAGGTGATGGGGCCCTTTATATGTCCACAACAATTTGTCACTGTTTTTTGTGTTGAATATATGCTATAAGGTAATTGATGGACCTCATAGGTATCTAAAGCCATGCAAACAGTCCATGCAGATCGTAAGGTAAAGGGACCCCTGACCATTAGGTCCAGTCGTGGCCGATTCTGGGGTTGTGGCGCTCATCTCGCTTTACTGGCCGAGGGAGCCGGCGTACAGCTTCCGGGTCATGTGGCCAGCATGACTAAGCCGCGAACCAGAGCAGCGCACGGAAACGCCGTTTACCTTCCCGCCGGAGTGGTACCTATTTATCTACTTGCACTTTGACGTGCTTTCGAACTGCTAGGTTGGCAGGAGCAGGGACCGAGCAACAGGAGCTCACCCCGTCGCGGGTATTCGAACCGCCGACCTTCTGATTGGCAAGCCCTAGGCTCTGTGGTGTAACCCACAGCGCCACCCGCGTCCCAGATGCAGATCGTAGGTACCCTATATATAGAAATGAGCAAACCAGGGATAATTAAGGGAACAGGCTAGCAGGCGGGGCCCGTGACTTACATCACAGGAGCCTACACAACACAAAACACTGTTCCTGTAGGTAGGTTTTATTTTATTTGTTTTTTATCTTATATTTCGGATATGTACATCCAGGTTTTTTTCCTTTAAATCTTTTTGGGGCCCCCAAGGGAGTGGGGCCCTAAGCTAGAGCTTGTTTAGCTTATAGGTAAATCCGGCACTGCCCCCAACCCTACCCGGAGGTCAGGTGAAAGGCGCCTCTCCTTGTCTGAGAAGGGTGCCGAGCCCCACACCCAGACCCACACAGCTGGAGCTGCTGCCTCGCCCTGCCCCTCCTCCTGCAGCTCACCCCCTTCCACTGGGGCAGCTTGCAACCATCCCAAACCTGTTTTCCTCACTGCTATTTACTATTAGCTACTGTATTTTTCACCCCATAGGACGCACCGGCCCATAGGATGCACCTAGGTTTTTTGGGGGGGGGGAAATAAAGGGGGAAAAATTATTTCCCCCCCAGGCGCTTGTGGGGCCGGCAGCGGGGAGAAGCGCTCTTCTCCCTGCCGCCAGCCTACAGACCAGGTCCGGGGACAGCGGGAAGGCGAGCCCCCGCGAGCTTGCGGGGCTGGCAGCGGGGAGAAGCACGCGTCTCCCCGCCGCCAGCCTCCAAACCACGTCGCTGCGCCTCCCTGCTGTCCCCTGAGCTTGTGGGGCTGGCTGGGGCTCTCCAGGCTTCAGCGAAAGCCTGCATTGGCCCCATAGGACGCACACACATTTCCCCTTCATTTTTGGAGGGGAAAAAGTGCATCCTATAGGGCGAAAAATACGGTATTTTCCAAGACAGTTTCCAATAGATGACACAATGGCAGAAGGCATTTCATTTCTCTCTCTCTCTCTCTCTCTCTCTCTCTGTATGGAGGGCAGAAAAACCAGCTGCATTTATTTATGTATTTATCATTACTTATTAAATTTTGCTATAAAAACACACACGAAATCCTGTAATTGACACGAATCAAAAGAACCCTCCCCAAAATATAACGTAAAATCAGAGTTGGAAGGGACCCCAAGGATCATTTGCTCCTCATTATTGATTGATTGATTGATTGATTGATTATAATTTTATTTATACCCTGCCCATCTGGTTGGGCTGCCCCAGCCACTCTGGGCAGCTTCCAACACACACACACACACAATAAAAATAAAACATCAAGTATTAATAGTAACAATCAGATCCTATAAAAAAGTCAGAATAACATACCAAGTAAAGCAATATGAGACCAAATTGCAAACATGCGCTGGATTATGGAGAAAGCTAGAGAGTTCCAGGAAGACATCTACTTCTGCTTCATTGGCTATGCAAAAGCCTTTGACTGTGTCGACCACAGCAAACTATGGCAAGTTCTTAAAGAAATGGGAGTGCCTGATCACCTCATCTGTCTCCTGAGAAATCTCTATGTGGGACAAGAAGCTACAGTTAGAACTGGATATGGAACAACTGATTGGTTCAAAATTGGGAAAGGAGTACGGCAAGGCTGTATATTGTCTCCCTGCTTATTTAACTTATATGCAGAATTCATCATGTGAAAGGCTGGGCTGGATGAATCCCAAGCCGGAATTAAGATTGCCGGAAGAAATATCAACAACCTCAGATATGCAGATGATACAACCTTGATGGCAGAAAGTGAGGAGGAATTAAAGAACCTTTTAATGAGGGTGAAAGAGGAGAGTGCAAAATATGGTCTGAAGCTCAACATCAAAAAAACGAAGATCATGGCCACTGGTCCCATCACCTCCTGGCAAATAGAAGGGAAAGAAATGGAGGCAATGAGAGATTTTACTTTCTTGGGCTCCATGATCACTGCAGATGGTGACAGCAGTCACGAAATTAAAAGACGCCTGCTCCTTGGGAGAAAGGCGATGACAAACCTAGACAGCATCTTGAAAAGCAGAGACATCACCTTGCCAACAAAGGTCCGTCTAGTTAAAGCTCTGGTTTTCCCAGTAGTGATGTATGGAAGTGAGAGCTGGACCATAAAGAAGGCTGATCGCCGAAGAATGGATGCTTTTGAATTATGGTGCTGGTGGAGACTCTTGAGAGTCCCATGGACTGCAAGAAGATCAAACCTCTCCATTCTTAAGGAAATCAGCCCTGAGTGCTCACTGGAAGGACAGATCCTGAAGCTGCGGCTCCAAGACTTTGGCCACCTCATGAGAAGAGAAGACTCCCTGGAAAAGACCCTGATGTTGGGAAAGATGGAGGGCACAAGGAGAAGGGGACAACAGAGGACGAGATGGTGGGACAGTGTTCTCGAAGCTACCAGCATGAGTCTGACCAAACTGCGGGAGGCAGTGGAAGACAGGAGTGCCTGGCATGCTCTGGTCCAGGGGGTCACAAAGAGGCGGACACAACTAAACGACTAAACAACAACAAAGCAATATGCAATAATACATTAAAATCCAATAATAAACACTAAAATTAAGCTTCAGTAAGTCATAACTAAATAAATGAATTTTTAAGCAGAGGTTGGGTGGTCACCTGCCAGGGATGCCTCAGCTGCGATTCCTGCATTGCAGGGAGTTGGGCTGGATGACCCCTGGGGGTCCCCTTCCAACCCCACAGTTCTCTGACTCCGTCCCCTGCCTGAACCCTTGCCTTTGCAGGTGGGCGCCGCAGCGACTGGGTGAGGCGCTGGAGAGTCTGGGAGCTCTACCGGGATTATTTCCCCATCAAGGTATGAGAAGGGGGCTGGCAGGGTCTCTGGAACCCCTGGAGACCAGATCACGGAGAAGGAGGAGGTGGTGGCTGTCAAAGGCTGCAGGCCATGGAATCTGCGCATGCCCACCAATGGAAAGCGGGGCACGCCTCTGATTGTGACATTCAGGTGTGAGAAGGGGGCTGGCAGGGCGACGGAGGGTCTGCCTTCCTCCGAAGGATGCCCAGGGTCTCTGGAACCCCTGGAGACCAGATCACAGAGAAGGAGGAGGCGGCGGCCGTCAAAGGCTGCTGGCCATGGAATCTGCACACTGACATTCAGCTGGGGGTCCAAATGCCAAAGGCCTCGCCCCTCTTGCCTTGCAGCTGGTGAAGACGGCCGAGCTGCCCCCGACGCGGAACTACGTCCTGGGCTCCCACCCCCACTGCATCCTCTGCACGGGGGCCTTTTCCGCCTTTTGCACCGAGGCCACGGGCTTTTCCCGCACCTTCCCTGGCCTCCGTCCCAGCCTGGCCGCCCTCGCAGGGATGTTTTGCATACCCGTCTTCCGGGAGTACATGATGAGCTCAGGTGAGGCCAACGGGGGGAGGAATGGTGGGGGTGGGGAAGTGGGGTGATCCCTCCCCTAAGGACCATTCAAGAACCCTGCCTGGCCCATCCAATGGGAGGAACCACCCCAGTCTCAGGAATGCCTTCCCAGTGCCCCTGGGAATAGAATTCCCCAGCAAGAATGTCTGTTTTTCCTGCAATTTCCTGTGCAAATGAAAAGGGGCCTTTGTTTGTGCAAATGATGATGGTGATGATGATAATTATTATTATTATTATTATTACAGTGGTGCCCCGCAAGACGAATGCCTCACAAGACGGAAAACCCGCTAGACGAAAGGGTTTTCCGTTTTTGAGTTGCTTCGCAGGACGAATTTCCCTATGGGCTTGCTTCGCAAGACGAAAATGTCTTTCGAGTCTTGAGATTTTTTTTTCGCTTTTCCCCCCCTTTATCTAAGCCGCTAAGCCTTTAATAGCCTTTTAGCAGCTAATCCGCTAAGCCGATAAGCCTTTAATAGCCGCTAAACCGCTAATAGCGCTAATCCGTTAAGCCGCTAATAGGGTTGCTTCGCAAGACGAAAAAACGCTAGACGAAGACACTCGCGGAACGGATTAATTTCGTCTTGCGAGGCACCACTGTATTATTATTATTATTATTATTATTATTATTATTATTTATACCCCTCCCATCTGGCTGAGTTTTCCCAGCCACTCTGGGCGGCTTCCAACAGAATATTAAAAACACGATAAAACACCAAACATTAAAAACTTCCCTAAACCTTCAGATGTCTCCTAAAAGTCAGATACCGTAGATACCATATAAGACGACTTTTTAATCCTGGAAAATTCCCTAAAAAGTCAGAGGTCGTCTTATACGCTGGGTATGGGTTCGCTGGGCAGCGGCAGCGGGTGGCAGGCTCTGCGCCGGGAGGAAGCTGCCCAGCAATGCTAAGCCGGTTTTGCTGGGCGGCTTCCTCCCGGTGTGGAGTGGCCAATTTAGGGGGTCATCTTATATGCCCAGTTGCCTAATACGCCGTAATCTACGGTAATTGTTTTTCTCTTTGACATCTGATGGGAGGTTGTTCCACAGGGTGGGCGCCACTACTGAGAAGGCCCTCTGCCCTGTAGCTTCACTTCTCGCAGGGTGGGAACCGCCAGAAGGCCCTTGGCTCTGGACCTCAGTATCCAGGCTGAACGATGGGGGTGGAGAAGCTCCTTCAGGTATACAGGACCGAGGCCATTTAGGGGTTTCAAGGTCAGCACCAACACTTTGAATTGTGCTCAGAAACATACTGGGAGCCAATGTAAGTCTTTCAGGACTGGTGTTATGTGTTCTCCCAGTCCCCAGTCTAGCTGCCGCATTCTGGATTAGTTGTAGTTTCTAGGTCACCTTCAAAGGTAGCCCCACATAGAGCGCATTGCAGTAGTCCAAGCGGGAGATAACTAGAGCATGCACCACTCAGGCCAGGCAGTTTGCGGGCAGGGAGGGTCTCATCCTGCATCCCAGATGGAGCTGGTAGAAAGCCGCCCTGGACACAGAACTGACCTGTGCCTCCATGGACAGCTGTGAGTCCAAAATGACTCCCAGGCTGCGCACCTGGTCCTTTGGGGCCACAGTTGTCCTATTCAGGACCAAGGAGTCCCCCACACCTGCCTGCCGCCTTTGCCCCCCAAAACAGTACTTCTGTCTTGTCAGGATTCAACCTCAATCGGTTAGCCTCCGTCTCTCCTGCAACGGAGGATGCGCTGATCCTTTGCCAGCGATCCTTTTGCCCTTTAACCAACTCACAGAATTTCAGAGTTGTAGGAGAGTCGCGAGGGTCCTCTAGTCCAACCCTCTGCAAAGCAGGGAACCCCTGGAGATGTTTCACACCCACAAGCACCTTTGCTTCCTCCCACTTCCAGGGTTGGTCCCAGTCAACAAAAGGTCCCTTGACTTCCTCCTGAGTGGCCCCCCCGGACACGCGGTGGTCATTGTGGTGGGGGGCACGTCCGAGACGCTGGACACCGCCCCCGGAGAGCAGCGCGTCCGCCTTCAGGGGAGGAAGGGCTTCGTGCGCCTGGCGTTGCAACACGGGTAGGGGCACCAAGGGGGCAAGGGGGGGTCCGGGGGGTGTTGGGCGCAGGTCAGCAATATCTCGGGCCTAGTGAGCATGGCATTGTCCCAATGAAGCAATTGCGAGGACTGAAGGTCCATGCCCATCCTTGCTGTATAATTTTTTATTACATTTTCCCTCCGTTTTCAGCTTTACTAAGCCGTCTGGACACTCTGACGTACATTTTGGAAACGTATGTCTAAATGTTTAGTTCTGGACTTGAACTGTCCAGACTCTGCCAACTTCAAACAGGGTTGATTGTCTTCCCAAACGGTGATGGGCAAGCAACACTCCCCACAGATCTCTTGGACCAAACACTTGTAGAACTCCAGTTCCCTCCAAAGCTCTGACAACGCGCTGAATTCATTTTTAAAAAAATAATATTTCTTGCTTTTATACCTTACAAAAAGAAAAAAAAGAGAAAAGAAAAAAGAAAGAAGAAAAAAAAGGAAAAGAGAAAACAATACAATATATAAACAATACAGAACGCAACATTAACATTAACACATTAAACAAAACAAAAGCAAAAACAATTCAAAAAACACACATCATACCATCTCAATAGCCTCTCTTTCATTCCCTTGTTTCATCGACCTCCTCTCACCTCCCTTTTTGTATTCCATTTCTATTAATTGTTTCAGCAAATCCTTTCCATCTTTCTCTATTTTCTGTCATATAATTATCTTAACATATTTTAACCTTATTTTCCATTAATACTATAATACTTATTTATACTTAATTCCTTAAAATATCTCTACTAAAGCCGTATAATTCCCTTCCAACATTTTTCTAACACTCATTAATTTTACATTATTTCCATATATAGATTTTAAACTTTTTCCAATATTCTTCCACCGTCTCTTCTCCCTGGTCTCGGGTTCTGCCAGTCATTTCCGTCAATTCCAAATAGCCCATCAACCTGGTGATCTTCTGTCCGAGGCTCTTAACTCTTTTCCAAGTCCCTTCTGCAGGTCTTCTTCATGTTTATACATGCACTTTACTTTGTCTTCTCCTGATCTTGTTCTTATTTTCCTTCCTTTGATGCTGAAAAGTAGATCTCCGGGAAATTCCCATCAGCCAAATCTCCATAGTTAGAACTGAAATTCAAAAGATATTTCCAGTCGTGTTTCAAAGTTCCTCCAAGTCTGGCAGTCCCCACAACTCCAGTCTCCTTCTGACCCAAGTCCAGGTCCCAAAGGTCAATTTCCAGTCCAAGCGGGGCTCCAATCCTAAAAGTCTGACTTTCTCTAAATTCAGTCTTGGAAGGCATCAACTTATAATCATCAAATTGCAACTGTAAGGCTGGAGCTCTCTCCCTCACCACTTGTGCCGCTTTAGGTTCCACAGCAAAAACTTTCTCCCCCGCCTTCTCCTCAATTTGCCATGTCAAAATAGATCCCTGTATCGATTCCTGAATAATTTCTGTATTAATATTGACTTTTTGTGCCAAATTAGTCACTTTTTGTTCCAAGTTATCAATTTTTATAGTCCTCGCACCCGTCTTCTTATAAAGCTGTTCCAGTGAATCATTAATCTTACAAAATGCAACCACTAAGGCTTCTTCTGTCAACATTCTTAACGATTCAAGGTCAATCCCAGATTCTCACAGTTTTATCTTGCAGGTGGAAAATTCCCCCAGCTCAGCTCTTGTAACAATTTCAAAGGCTTCCTCTAGGGGAAAACAATTTCTATTTGTATCAATCCTTTTAAGCACAGTTCAAACAATAAAGTTAGTTTCAATTTTCAGTTACTTTTACTCCTTTTTAAACGCAGAAGGAGACAATGGAAATAATATATTTCTCTTCTTTAACTTACTGTCAGCAGACAATCTATTCACAGTCAATGAGCATATCCGAAACTTCAATCTTTACTAGCAGCCCGTTTCCAGGTTCAGAGCGGTGGTAATTTGACTTTCTCCACTCTCTCCTGCAGGCTTGCGCGATCTTAAATTACCCCCCTCTTCTCCTGCTTCCAAGGGGGGTTTGATGGTTTAACCGATGGAAGTTTAATCCTTTATGTGAGACTTTCCAAGGCTTTAGCTTGCAGCCTCTTTGCTTCAATCTATTTACAAAAGGGGGAGGCGGACTTCCTGTTTGAAACCTCCCCGTTTCGGTGCCAAATTAAGACATTTAAAAATCCAATTTTCCGTTCTACTCACGGGTAGTTGTTTTAAGATCAAATTGTCCACAGGAAAAAGTCAGCGCTCTCCTGCAACAGCAATGCGGCTTCACTCCGTGAAAGAAGCAGTCGATTCGAAGCACCGCGCCACTCACCCCACGTCGCTCCGGATCCCCGAAACCGGGTTTCCCCGCGAGTATGGGAGGCGCAAAAGGTGCCAGCCGAATCCCACGTCCACAAGCTTCTCCCGCCTGTGGTTTTTAGTGGGTCTCCGCCTTCGCCATGGCTGCCAGACCCTGATTTCCACGGAGCGGATTCCTCCCGATCAGAGGAATTCCTCCATTGCCGGAGGCGCTAACCCGGAAGTCCGACAACGCGCTGAATTCAGCTTCTGTAGAGGAAAGCGCAATGAGACTTTGCTTTCGGGACTTCCGCCCAACTAGAGATTCTCCAAACTTCACTACCAACCCAGACCCTGATTTCCTGTCCCCAAGATTTGCCCAATCGCTGTCAGTCCAGCATGTGAGCTGTGCCTCACCCTCAGCTGACAGTTTGAGGCAGAAATCTTTGGGATCTTGCAGAGACCGCAGCACTTGATGCCATTCCAGGCAGTCACACTTGGCTTTGTAGCTTCCCTGCTGAGCAGATTTGTAGCAAATGCTATGTCTGGTCTGCTCCATTGGGAAACTCCCTAGAGCTGACTGAAAGATCTCAGCGTTCTCAAACTCAGAACGTTCCCCGAGCTGACTGTCTTTCACGTAGCTCATTTCCATGGGTGTTCTGACCCCTGCACACTCAGCCATCTTGAACTTCTCAAGCAACTGTTCAATCTTGCCGTTCTGACTGAGCAAGAAACTTCCGTGCTCGGTTCTATCTACCTGGACGCCTAGGTACACCTTTACCGGTCCTAGGTTCTTGAGTTTAAAATGATTTCCAAGCTCTTTGGCAAAACCTTGCACCTGTTTACCTGTCTTAGCCACATGTATGGTGTCATCAACAAACACCAACACTAGCTCCTGTGTCTCTCCTGACCCCTTCAGGTTGTTGTTGTTGTTGTTTAGTTGTGTCCGCCTCTTCATGACCCCCTGGACCAGAGCACGCCAGGCACTCCTGTCTTCCACTGCCTCCCGCAGTTTGGTCAAACTCATGCTGGTAGCTTCCAGAACACTGTCCCACCATCTCGTCCTCTGTTGTCCCCTTCTCCTTGTGCCCTCCCTCTTTCCCAACATCAGGGTCTTTTCCAGGGAGTCTTCTCTTCTCATGAGGTGGCCAAAGTATTGGAGCCTCAGCTTCACAATCTGTCCTTCCAGTGAGCACTCAGGGCTGATTTCCTCCAGCACCATAATTCAAAAGCATCAATTCTTCAGCGATCAGCCTTCTTTATGGTCCAGCTCTCACTTCCATACATCACTACTGGGAAAATCATAGCTTTAACTATACGGACCTTTGTTGGCAAGGTGATGTCTCTGCTTTTTAAGATGCTGTCTAGGTTTGTTACTGCTTTTCTCCCAATACCCCTTCAGGTACAGGCAGCTATCTGCAAGACTCTTCCGGAAACTCATACTTTCCAAAGTTTCATTCAGACACAAATTCCAGTTTCTGGCCGATTGCTTGAGGCCATAGATGGATTTGTGTAACTTCCGCACTACATCTGGCTTATTGCCCTTGAACCCTGGAGGAGGTAGCATGTACAGATCCTCCTTCAGATCCGAGTTCAAATAAGCAACATCCACATCAAAATGATGTAACTGAAAACCCCTTTAGGCAGCAACTGCTAGTAGCAAGCACAGAGTTTCACTCCTAGAAGATGGAGCATACACTTCAGTGTAATGCAGCCCTTTTCTCTGTGTGAAACCTCTAGCTACTAGCCTAGCTTTGTACTGTGGTGCTCCTGTTGTTATGGGTTTAATTCTGTAAACCCAATGACAGCTCATGGCCTGTTTACCTGCTGGCAGTGTTGTGGTGGAGAACACACCTAGAGACTTCATTGAGTTCAACTCGTTCTCCATTGCCTCATGCCATTTCCTGGCTTCTGCCTGAGGCAACTGTTGCACTTCCTCAAAACTTTCTGGTTCGCATTGAGCCAAACCAACCCACACGCTAGTGACTAAGAACCTTTTGGGCGGTTTCCCTTTCGTAGTGCGTGTAGAACGCCTTGGCACTACGTCAGATGCCCCCTCTCACCCTGAGGTACTGGGACCAGCACGTGTGTCCTTGTCCTCAGAAGACTCCCCCTCTGACTTACTGCGTCTTCTGAACTTAGCTGGACTGGTAGGAACTGGAGATGGCCATTCCTCTCCTGCTCCTGGTCAGGGACCTGATCCTCAGCAGGTTCAGTTACTAACTCTCCCTCTTCAGCAGAGTCAAGCAAACTCTGAGAGAATATCAGGATCCCCATGGATGCCTGTCCACCCACTTTGCTCACAAAACTCAGCACTCCTGCTTAGTAGAACTCATGACTGATTGCCCTCTGGATAAGCAAATCTCCACCCCTTTGTCCCTGGCTCATTCCCACAAAAGATCATTTTCTGGGACCTGGGGCCACCCTTCCTGCATTAGCTTTCAGCACAAGAACCAAAGCCTCATACCCAAACACACGAAAGAAATGTACCTTTGGTGTCTTACCATGCAAGAGAAAATAGGGTGCGCCGGCTACAACAGAGTTGTAGAAACGATTCAGAGTGAAATTCTCCGTTTTCCAAGCTTCTGCCCAGAAACGTTGTGGTAAGCCTGAGTCAAAAAGCATCGCTTCCACCGCTTCCTGGAGCGTTCTGTTCCGCCTTTCTGCCACTCCGTTTTCCTGTGGTGAGTGCAGAACCGTCAACCTGTGACGTATCCCTTTCTGGCAAAAGTAATTCTGCAACGCAGTGAACTCCCCACCGCGGTCTGATTGGAAACTGGAAACCCTCAGTGAGAATTGGAGTTCCACTGCAGTGACCCACTCCCTCAGCATGGTGGCAGCTTCACCCTTGTCCTTCAGAGGTATCACCCAGCTGTTTCTGGAGTAATCATCTGTCAAGGTTAAAACATATTTAGCCCCACCCAGACTTGCAACAGGCATAGAGCCACAAATATCTACATGAACCAACTCAAAAGGTTTCTTGGTTACGCTGTCAGACCTAGGATAACTGCACGTTTTTACCTTTGCCTTCTTGCATGCTCTGCAATCCAGGATCTTAGCACATGACTTCATTTTGCATCCCTCAGTGCACCCTGGTATTTTTCTCACATATCCCCAATTGCAGTGGGACATCCTCCTGTGCCACAAATGATGACACATATAGTCATAGAATCATAGAATCATAGAATCATAGAGCTGGAAGAGACCACAAGGGCCATCGAGTCCAACCCCCTGCCAAGCAGGAAACCCCATCAGAGCACTCCTGACATATGGTTGTCAAGCCTCTGCTTAAAGACCTCCAAAGAAGGAGACTCCACCACACTCCTTGGCAGCAAATTCCACTGTCGAACAGCTCTTACTGTCAGGAAGTTCTTCCTAATGTTTAGGTGGAATCTTCTTTCTTGTAGTTTGGATCCATTGCTCCGTGTCCGCTAGTGAGTGGGAACATTTGCACACTGTGCTTGTGCTGACCCAGTGTTACCCTTACCTGCTTGAGATGTTTCCAGAATAGCCTGTTATGACATTCAGCACTGACCAACTGGTTCCCACCCCGGAACTAGAGCATACATTATTCTCAAAGCAAACCTTAAACCCATCTCTAACTAAAGAAGACACAGACCATAGACAGCATTTCATCCCTAGGACCACAAATGCTTCCAGTTCAGCCTGCAAAAAAGGAACAAAAACAGAGCCAACAGTTGTCAGCTATCTCTTGGATCCATCGGCAAGCGTGACTGTTTTTCCTTTGGAAACAGCTCTGCAGTTCCGCATTTGGCCACCAGATGGCGGCAGATGATGACTGGCTCCGCTGTCGATCACCCAGCGCTGTATGTTGCTCTGGTCGCTGTCCTTCACTGTTGCTATGGAAACTGCCAAATGACGTGACGTTGCATCTCTCTCAGTTCCCCTGGGACTTTCCTTGCGTTCCCACGCCGGACCGTTCCCCTAATCTGGTTGCCCGGGGCAACGGCCCTGGAGGCATTCTGTGCAGCTTCCTTGGGACTGTTTACGCAGGTGAGTTTCCGAGCCACAACAACAACGTCTCGTAGCAAAAGCCTTCACGGTGTCCTCTTTCACTGCCCCCCACTCTTGCAAGCAGGACTGCCTGGGCCAGCGCGTGCCCCTCTCTCTGCCGATGTTCCTCCTCATCGCATAGGCGACCCGAGACAAACTGCAACGTTAGGTCGGCAGGGGGCATGGCTTCTAGAGTTAGGCACAAATTGTCATAACTCTTGTCTAGTGAGCTCAGAAGAATGTGAACATTCAAATCTTCTGGAAAATTCACTTTTAACTGTCTCAGTCAGTTAAACACAGCCACCATTTTTGTCACATGTTCTCTGATGCTGTCCCCCAAACGTAGCCTCAGCTCAAACAAACTTCTGGTGACATTGATTTTGGCTCCTGCTGTGGTTCTGTGATGGACCCTCTCAAGAACCTGCCTAATCGCCTGGGCGGCTGACTCCATAACCTGTGAGTTATGAGCCATAACTTTTTCTGTTGAATGTCTGTTTAGACTGCGAACAGCTGAAGTGCTTTGGCGTCCAGCACTCTTCCGATGCGCCGCTCTGCTCCTCCTGGCTTCAGCAGAGTATAACAGATAGCAAGTGTGTGTGTAGGAATCAGAGGCATGCAGAGAAACCCTCGTACGCAGCTCCTTCTAATCTAAGAAACGTCTCTCCCTCTCTCAAAACAGAAAGTAAATCAGCTCACATAACAAAGCATAAAACCCAGTATGTGAACACTTCCCCCCCAAAAGACAGGACGTAACTTCCCGAGCTATTAACCCTATAAGCTCTGGGTCTCCTCACACCTTCTTCCTCCTCTTCCTCCTTGCAGGGCTGACCTGGTGCCCGTTTACACCTTTGGGGAGAGTGACATTTACCGACTGATCCAATTCCCCGAGGGCAGCTTCGTTCGCCGCCTCCAGCTCGGTTTCAAGCAGCTGACCGGCTTGGCCCCTAGCCTCTTCAGCGGGAGGGGCCTCTTCTCCAGCACCTCTTGGGGGATCCAGCCTATGGCTGCCCCCATCACGGTGGTGGGTAAGGACCTACAAGGCTCCCCGTTCCTTCCTTAACCTTCGCCCTGCACCCCAAAATCCCCCCAAATCACCAACCTGATTGCAAAGAGCCACAAACTCTTCAGCATCGTACAAAACAGCATGTTCTGGTGCATCTCCCTTTCGCCCCCTCCTAGAACTGAATCGGAGACCTGTGGAGTTGAATGGGACCCCCAAGGGTCATCTAGCCCAACCCCTCTGCAATGCAGAAATCAAACGAGCTGCCTCGTTTTATGGGGCTTGCTATAGAGGGAGCTGCCATTGTGTGCGTGCGTGCACACACACCCCGACTTCCTTCTCCCCTTCCTTGGAGGTTTCTAAGCAGAGGTTGGGTGGCCACAAATCAAGGGGTTGGGCCAAATGACCTTTGGGGTCCCCTCCATTCCCGCACTTAAGCCACCCCTGAAACCCAAGCCAGGGTGGAAAGCTGCTGGGGTGGGGAGGCCCTGGCTGTCATGGGGTGGGGGCGAGGGGCAGAGCAGACCCCCCAACCGCCCATGCTTCTTCTCCTTCCTGCAGTGGGGAAGCCTATCCCGGTCCCGCTCCGCCCGCGCCCCACCGAGGACGAGGTGAACAGCTTCCACGCTCTCTACGTCGAGGCCCTGAAGGAGCTCTTTGACGCCCATAAAGAATCCTGCGGCCTCCCGGCCTCCCAGCAGCTCCTCATCACCTAGACGGACCCAGAGTTGACCCGAAGCAGCATCAGGGGACGCAAGGTTGTGATGGGGGGAGACACACAGGAGACTTTGTTCCTCCCATCCCCGTCTGTATACACCGTTTCCAATAAAAGGCGCCGTGCCTGATGTCTGATCTTGGGTCCTTGGTGCCCGAACCCCCTTTTTGTGCTCGCCTGCGGAGCCCAAGGCTGGTTGTCTCATTCACACGTGCATTATGAAGGCAAGGTCTGCAGGGCCCGGCAGCCAGAGAAGCAGGCCGTGGCCCTGTTAGAATACCTGCTCCATGACTGCGGTCATGGGATTGTTGTCTTTCACATATGTTTTGACTCCACAGAGTGGGAAGTGACGGAGACAGGATGTTTGTGTTCTGTGAAGTGGGACTATTGTCCTTTGTTCTTTTTCTCTTTGCTGTCTGATGCTGGAGAGAGAGGGAGCCATGTTGCAGTGCTCCGTGTGTGTTTATATGTAAATAAAGTAGATTAGCCAAAATGCTGAGTTCTGTTACGCATGATGTACATACTCTGCAGATCCCTAAGTGTGCCCTTGTCGGTTGGCATCGGTCCGGGCTGAAGAAAGCTTTTGAAGCTCCCAAACGATCGATCAGGAGGGAGAGAACATACCAGTCGGGCATGTTTCTCTGCCAGGGTCCTACTCGGGTGTAGGCCGAGCTCCTGACAGGCCCTGGATCCATGGCGCTGGCTTGAGGGGGCTGCCCACATGCCCTCCGGGTGAGCAGCTAGGAGCTTGCCTGTCTGCAAGAGAAAAGATCATTTGGACATGCAGGCCTAGCTCTTACTCAGAAAATGGGGGCTGTTACGGAAATTACGGGGGGGGCACATCTTTAAAGTTGTTAAATATTACAAATATTATGCCTGAATGTATCTTTTCAACTTGACAGCTCAGGGAAGTTACCTAGCTTTAAAATAATATAAAATCATCTCCTTTCCCAGTTTCCTCCATTCCAAAGCTATTTTCCCCTTGCAAAAGGACTCCAGGAAGTTCTCAGAGGTGACAATTGCTGGGCTCATTGTTAGCCAAGGGAAGCCAAATCTCATCACCTGACTCGCCTCAGCCTCCAGACATGCAAAGGAACTTCTATTGTACTTTTGTCTATGCTAATCTTATACCTGAGTCTTGCCTTGCAATGTCTGCTTATGCTAATCTGGTACCAAGGACTTGTCTGGGCACGTTTGCCAAGGTTAACCCCTCCCCTTTTGTGACATGTCAGTGATGTAGCAATGATGCTGTACGAACTGTATTCTGGGATGTGGTGGGAAAGTTTTAAACGTCTTTGTCACCCCATCCTCGGGCTTCAAAATTTGCTCTTTGAACCTACTGCGCAATAAACTTTGGTCTACAGCTATTTGCTCTGGTTGGCTGGACTCCTTCCTTTATTTCCCAGGGACCCGCGGGCTCTGCCCGACCAGCTGGGGGACTGAGCAGCCTCGCACCCAGATTTTTCCTTAACAGGGGCCCTGCTCTTTGGCCAGGAAAAAGAGGGAGGGTAAGCTGGGCTTACTGCCAACCTAGCAGTTCGAAAGCACATCAAAGTGCAAGTAGATAAAGGTACCACTCTGGCGGGAAGGTAAACGGCGTTTCCATGCGCTGCTCTGGTTCGCCAGAAGCGGCTTAGTCCTGCTGGCCACATGACCCGGAAGCTGTACGCCGGCTCCCTCGGCCAGTAAAGCGAGATGAGCGCCGCAACCCCAGAGTCGTCCGTGACTGGGCCTAATGGTCAGGGGTCCCTTTACCTTTAAGCTGGGCTTGGGGATCAGTTTTCCCAAGGGGCTAGAGGACTCTTCTCTGACTGCAGGAGCAACTCGGGACATGACCGGGTCGGGTGGAGGCAGGGCAGGGGGTGCCAGGAGTCTCAGGCCAAAGGGGGGTGGGAGAGAGGGCCCGCGGTTCAGCATTCCCCTTTGCCCACCCATCGTGTGCACTCTGTGTATGCCCCAAGGCAACTCCCAGTTTGCACCCTGGTTTTGAGTGGAAATCTGGGTACTGTTATCCCCAGAGGTCCTCACGCAAGTCAGAGAAGTAAATGCCAGCAAAAAGCGGCTATTCAGCCCCATCGTCCTTTCGTGGTTGCCAAGGTGACTTGAAATCTGGGTATCCCTAGTTGCAGTGCGCCCCGCGAGGTCCTTTCACCAGTCAGGATAAATCAAGAAACCACAGCCAGGTATAGGAAAGCAAGAAGCAGCTATTAAGCCTTGTCTTTATCATGGAACTTTGAAGTGTCAGGCATAGCCCTATTGGCTTTAGCCCAAACGTAGCAGAGTTTTCCTGCACAGCGAGGAAGCTAGTTGCGGCGGTAATGACTAGTCAGCTAGACTCAGCATAACTATTTACAGGATTTATTAAAAGGAGAAAATAAAACCAGCAGAGTTTCTGCATACAAATCAAAGCAAAATAAATCCTTTCTCTCTCTCTCTCTACCATACACAGCACTTCTCCTCCTAACACACCTCACATCACACTGTGCTAGCATTCCTAGATAACAGAGTTGAGTGCTGGTCGTTAACCAATCAGAGTAAGTAGTTTCTAGGTCAAGCAGACCTTGGCTTTCTGCCAAGAGTAAATTGACACTGCCTTGAGTTAATTGTGTGAAGCCAGAATCTGTAAGTTTCCCATAAGAATCAATTAACAGAAACTGAACACCCCCTCACAGATTCTGCTGAACAATTAACATTAAATACACCTATGTAGGAGATTATTTTTCCAGCAAACCTAAACCTTTGCACATTCGCTTGTTCTTTACCTTTGCCAATGGTTTAGTTAACACATCTGCTACATTTTCTTCACTTGATACATAAGTACATGTGATTATATTGTCTTGTACACAGCAACGTACATTTTGGTATTTTACAGAGATATGTTTGGAACGTGATTTGAAACCCTCTGTTTTACTTAAGGTTATACAAGCTTGATTATCAATGTAAACTCGTACTGGTTCTCCACAATTTACATTTAAATCTGCTAACAAATGCTTGAAATAAATCACCTCGTTGCACAATTCACTCAATGCGGCGTACTCCGATTCCGTTGATGACACACTTACAACGTCTTGCTTGCGTGACCGCCAGCTGATTAAAGCTCCACCAACCATTATGACTAGTCCTGTGACAGATTTTCTATCTGGCAAATTTCCCCAGTCACTATCACAGTAGCAACTCAACATTTCGTCCTCTGAAGAATTTAATTGTAACATATAGCCAATTGTCTGTTTGAGGTATCTCAGAACTTGTTTTACCCCTTTCCAGGCATTTAGTGTGGGTTTTGAGACTAATCTACTTAATATGCCTACTGCGTAGCTAATATCAGGTCTGGACCACTGTGCTAGATACAATAAACTTCCAATTACAGAGTGATATACATCAGGATGTTCAAACTCAGGACCCTCATCTATATGAAGTGTTTTTATGAAACCTGGATCCATAGGCACCGCTGCCCCTTTGCAATCCTGCATCCTGTATGTAGTCAGTAGTTGTTTAACTTTGTTCTGCTGGCTAATTAGGCAGCTGCCATCTTGGGCCCAGCACACTTCCAACCCTAGATATGTCCTAACCGGGCCTAAGTCCTTCACTTTGAACTTACTGGACAATTGCTTGGCAAACCTTTTAGTTTGTTTATCTGTTTTGCAGGCATACAATACATCATCTACATAAATCAGACAAAACTCTTGATCACTGCCTGTACCACGTACATAAACACAATTGTCAGCTGTACTCTGCTTGAAACCAAATGACACTAAGGCCTCATGGAAACACTTGTTCCAAGATCTTGCAGCCTGTTTGAGACCATATAGAGCTTTGTTTAATTTTAACACTCTATTGGAACCTGTCTCATAACCAGGCGGTTCGGCTAGATACAGGTCTTCTGATATTGATGCATGTAAATATGCAGTCTGGGTATCAAAATGGTTTAACAGGAGTTTTCTCTTTGCTCCAAGCGTTAAAATCAGCCTTACACTGTCCCCCTTAGCAGTAGGGGAAAAAATTTCGTCATAATCTTTTCCAGGCCTCTGAGAATATCCTTGAGCCACTAAACGAGCTTTGTATTTGTACTCTCCTGTCACCAGAGGTTTAAGTTTGTACACCCACCTGCAGCCTACAATCTTTGCCCCCTCAGGCGCTGCTACTGGTGTAAAAACCTTGTGCTCATTCAGAGAGGACATCTCTTCCTCCATTGCCTGTTTCCAGAGCTCTGCCTCCTCTTTTGGTAACTTTAACACCTCCTGAAAACTCTTGGGCTCTGCAATTACACTAAACACATTTGCAGTATCTGGAGAAAAACGCACCGGAGGCACTCCTTTGTTTTGTCTTTTAGATCTTCTGGGAGAAAATTTTTCTTCTGACCCACTTTCCTCCTCAGAACTACGACCTCTCTTTTGTTGCTTAGCAACTGGTCTCTGGCTAATTCCACTTTCTTGAGAGCTCTTATCTGAACTTTCCTCCCCCTCAGACTCTGATTCTCTGTGTCTACCTTCAGAGTCATGAAGCTCCTGGGAAGGTTCAAACCAAACCTCAGTATTGGCATGTAGTCTCTCCCAGCCACTATGTTCACAAAAACTGGCATTCCTGGAGATCACAATGCCATTTGTCCCTTCAGCAAAGCGGAAACCTTTTCCCAGCTCCTGGTAACCCACAAACACTAACTGTTTGGTCTTAGGATCTCCCTTCTTTCTCATTTGTTTCGGAATTAATACCCAGGCTTTTGATCCAAACACATGCAAATGGTCAATTTTAGGTTTTTTCTGAAACAATTTAAAGTACGGAGTTGTACCTATTGTTTGATGAAAGAGCCTATTTTGGAGATAACACGCGGTGAGCATGCTCTCCCCCCAATAAGACATGGGCAAATCAGCATCATCAAGCATGGCAAACATCATATCTTGTAAAGATCTGTTTTTTCGCTCTGCAACGCCATTCTCCTCTGGGGAAAAAACGTTCGTTTTCCTATGCCCAATGCCACGCTTTTGTAACCAATCTCTAAAGGCATTTGACATAAATTCGCCACCTCTGTCCGTCTGAATCCTTCTGAGTTTAATGGACAGAAATCTTTCCACAGATGCCACCCAGCCTTTAAACTTAGTGAACACGTCACCCTTATTCTTCATGGGAAAAACCCAAGAGTAACGCGTGGCGTCATCCACAATTGTTAGTGAAAAGCGCGCTCCACCCCTGCTTACAGCAAATGGACCAATTACGTCCATGTGAACCAGCTGTAGCGGTGACTCACTAACTCTGTCACTTCTGGGGTAAGAGACTCTGTGGGTTTTAACCTTTTTTCAAACATTACAATCAAGGTACTTGTTACAACTCTTTAAATTACCCCCATCAGCCAATTCAGACATTTTTAGTACACTTTTCCAGCAAGCATGCCCCATTTTCCTATGCAATAAGTGCACACAGTTGTCATGTATAGCTTTGTTATTCACTGCAGGCTGAGATTTACTGACTACTGCTGCAACTTGAGATCCTGCTTTAAGCCAAAACAAGCCTCCCTCTGACTTAGCAGTGCCTAAAATCTCACCAGCCTTCTTAATCATGCAACTGTCTCCTTCAAAATACACTTTAAACCCAGCTTTTAGCAAACAATCTACAGACATCAGATTGCTCCTTAATGACGGCACACAAAGTACATTTTGCAGGCATTCACGAAGACAAGGAACAAAAACTGCACCCCCCGAAATCACTTCGGAAGTACTTCCGTCTGCTAGAGCCACCTGGCTGCGCTGTGCTGAGTTCTTGGAAACAAACAAGTCATCTGAGTTCACGATGTGGCGAGATGCTCCCGAATCGACCACCCAGACCGCTTGTTTCTCATCAGCAATCTTGACCTCGCCAGTCACCAGCTGAGCCGACTGTTTTCGTTTGAAGAATTTCTTTTTACGCTGCTGCTGCTGCTGCTGCTGATCTCGTCTCTGCTCCTGCACCGGCAACTGAGACTTGACCAACTCCGGACATTGTCGTTTTAGATGCGCTGAAGACCCACATCGGAAACAACGCCTAACAGCAAACGCTGACTCCTCACCAGTACGCTGCTTTTGCTTCACCTCTGGCACGGCATGAGAACTCCTTCCAAACCGCCCGCCAGTAGAAGTCTCTGCAGCCAACGACCTTTCTTGCCTCTTCTGCCATTCTTCAATCAAACGCCCAGTAACGTAACTGACGGATAAATCACGCTCCTGTATGCCTTCTAGAGACAAAACTAAATTATCCCAGCTTTCCGGGAGAGAACTCAAAATAATAGCCACCTTCTCCTGCTGGTCTAACGCACAGTCTCTTTCCTGTAGCGCAGCAAACTTTAACTGTAAACTGTGTAGGTGTTCCTGCATTGTAACCCCAGGCTGTAACATTGCCTTGTACAATGCCTTGCAAATGAACAGCTTGGAAACCGCTGTCTCACGCACATGGAGTTCTTTAAGTGCTTGCCACACACCTCTAGCTGTCTTGATTCCCCTCACATACGGCAACTGGGAATCTTCCAGCCCCAAGACAATTGTGGCCCTTGCTCTTTGGTCTTTATCGAGGTCTTCATCATCAGGCTTCGCAGGAAACTTACTCACCACTTGCCAGAGACGATCCCTCTGCAGCACTGCCTGCATGCGTTCCGACCACAGCAAGTAATTGGAGTCATTCAGACGCTCAAAAACCATCTGAACTGGTTGTGAGGCCATCTTGAGAGCGATGTCCCTGGAACCCGGAACCAGCTACTCACGACCACCGAGAGAGAAAACAGGAACCACAGCACCCAGCAGTCACACGCTGCAGCTGTTGTCCTTGTGTCCACTGCGTCACCAGCTCACAACAGTCAGGAACCAGCCAGGAACAACAACCTCTGGAACTACTGGAACCAACGCCGTTGATGCTGACACCACCGCAACTCAGGCTGGCTGCACTGGGCCCATAACCTCATGGAACTTTGAAGTGTCAGGCATAGCCCTATTGGCTTTAGCCCAAACGTAGCAGAGTTTTCCTGCACAGCGAGGAAGCTAGTTGCGGCGGTAATGACTAGTCAGCTAGACTCAGCATAACTATTTACAGGATTTATTAAAAGGAGAAAATAAAACCAGCAGAGTTTCTGCATACAAATCAAAGCAAAATAAATCCTTTCTCTCTCTCTCTCTACCATACACAGCACTTCTCCTCCTAACACACCTCACATCACACTGTGCTAGCATTCCTAGATAACAGAGTTGAGTGCTGGTCGTTAACCAATCAGAGTAAGTAGTTTCTAGGTCAAGCAGACCTTGGCTTTCTGCCAAGAGTAAATTGACACTGCCTTGAGTTAATTGTGTGAAGCCAGAATCTGTAAGTTTCCCATAAGAATCAATTAACAGAAACTGAACACTTTATTGTTGCGATAAGCTTTCAACCTCTAAGCCAGGAAAGAATAAGCCCCAAACAAAGGCATGTAACTCCTTTTAGAAGTTACATTTCCCCTCCACAATTCATTTCAGAGAAGCTTCATTCAAATCTCATGCCCTGCCATAAAACAGGTGGAGTGAGAGACAGTCCTTTGAGTCCATGACCTGTCACCTGTCAGTCAAGGTGTCAGTGTATTGTCTGCCTTTTCCTCTCGGAGCAAATATTTTACGTTCCTTTTGGCATTACAGTTACGTCAGCTCAGTTCTGCTCATCCAGTCTCTTGCGCCAATATTGTGAGAAGAAGAAGAAGAAGAGTTTGGATTTGATATCCCGCCTTTCACTCCCTTTAAGGAGTCTCAAAGTGGCTCACATTCTCCTTTCCCTTCCTCCCCCACAACAAACACTCTGTGAGGTGAGTGGGGCTGAGAGACTTCAGAGAAGGGTGACTGGCCCAAGGTCACCCAGCAGCTGCATGTGGGGGAGCGGAGACGCGAACCCGGTTCCCCAGATTACGAGACTACCGCTCTTAACCACTACACCATGCTGGCGTACAGTATTATTTTTCTGTCTGTCCTTTATCAGGTCTGGTGGCCCATTGACAGCTGAGAGGAAAAGGTCTGAGTTGGTGCCCTTCTGCTTCTGGGATTATGGCCACCCCTTCTCTGCCCATCACTGCGGCTCAGAAACACTTTAGTTATGCTTTTGTATTTCTTGCTTTACCCTCCTGTACAAAATAAAACAGTTTGTTTGGATATTTACAGTGTTTTTCCATTGCTTTCCATTCATACAACAGGGTTTTCTTGACTTAACTGATGATTTCCACAAACCTGGGAAGGCTCAGTCGGTAGAGAACGACGTTAAATAAGTTGGAGTTCTTGTTATTAAATATACCAAGAAAAAAGCACACCAAGAACTCTGGCCAGTATAAGTTTCAGTAGTGGGAGTGGTCCCTACTCACAAGTCAACAGTCAATAGTAACAAAAACTAATCCATTCAAAAGTAAGTATTCTGACAAGGATTACAAACACAAATAGAGATTACGAACTGAAACAAAGATTACAAACTCAAACTCATAAGGATATGTATAACACAATAATTTGTTACAGTATTAGAGATAAGAATTTATGAGTAGAGAAAAGTTCACGTGAGTGCATAGTCAGATTCGACGTGAAGATCTTAGTTTCAATCACTGAGCAGAAGTCAGAAGTCAATTATGGATCAGAGACCAGGACAGGGCCGTGTTTCGACGTATTCACCTTCATCAGCTAATTTTTAAAGGGTCGCCTAAGTTTGAAGAATTCGTGTAAATATATCCTGTTATTTTCTACGTTTCTCAGAGATAACAACTCAGTGTGGGCAGATCAACCTGTATCTTGAGCTTTTCTGTAAAGCAAAAGATTCCCGTGTTGCACCGGGTTGGACTAGACGACCCTCGTGGTCCCTTCCAGCTCTACAGTTCTATGATTTTATGGTTCAGTTTTAAGCCCTGCTGTTTGATGGGTGAGATGTTGACCTGCTCTTTGCAGAGGGTTTTTCTGAGCGCTGCAGAGCTCGCCTGCTATTTACGCAGCTCTTCTTATAAAGGCCATTGTCCATTAAGGGGATTTGAAGTTTAAGGGGCTGCCAGCGCTGTTTCTGATTGGGTGGCTGTCAAACGAAGTGGCGCCTGATTGGTCAGTTTTCAGGTTACAAGGGAAATGGAGGTTTCTCGCCTTATTTTGGCAGAATGTTGTGAATGTACCTGTGTTTGTGTAGGGGGTTGAACTTATGTTCATGTGCACCTGGTTTGGGGAGGGGAGCGGGGTTGGACTTGTTACCTGAAAAATCCGAGGGCTCCCTTGGACAAAAACAAAGACACCAACCAGGATAACTTGAAGCAAAACAGCAGCCTGTAGGCTTGGCCTTTATTGAACTGTTGCAACAGGGTGCTCCCCTCACTTGCAGGAGAGAGGAGGGACCCAGAAAAAAATGGTGTGCAAGGTCTTATAAAGACTTTTGAAATTCCCATCCTGTAGATCAAGCCCACCCCCAGAAACATCATGCATACATCACCGAAAGGAGGGGTTGAGGGAGGAGTTGTGGTGGTAACCTGAGTGTCCTGTCACCTGGCTGGTTCCTCCTTTCCCCCTCCCCATGAGTACTTTCCAGGTGACAGAGGGGAGTTTGCAGTTTCCTGCCCCCAGAGGGAAGAGCTGATCATTGTCCTTTGTTCCAGTCCGGGCTGAATCCCATATTCAAGTTCTTTGTGATCTTGATGGTCTTCTGTCTAGGACCATCAGGGTTGGCATAGCAACTGGGCAGGGCTCCTGTGGATGTGCTGGTATGCTCAAGGGATTATGGCAGCCCTGTAACAAACCTTCCCCATTTTGTAGTCCTTCCTTCATGGAGTAAAATAACAGTGGAACAGTGCAAATCCGATGTATGGTTGATTTTCTATGAATTTATAACAGAAGTGTAGCGTATGTAGTGTGTGAGTGTGTGTGTGTGGAGTTGGTACAAACTGAATGATTGGGGGGGGGGTTTCTTGTGACAGCATTTAAAAAAAACCCCACGTGGGGACAAAGTTAAAGTTAAAACTACAAAGAGCTAATTTGAGCATGCATACATTCTGGGGTAAATAAAACAGGACTAAAAGGAGGAATGAATTCAGCAACCCTGGAGGTCATAAACAAGTAGTAAACATGAGAGGAAGGATGGCAAGGAAAGATAGTTTCACATAGGAGGTGATAAAGATACCTATTTCCTGGCCCTAAGATTAACAAAACCAAGGAAAGGTACATCAAAGAAGCTACCTACTATCCTTATGGTCCAGGATGCCTGGTGGACAACTGGCCTGTGTTTAGAATGCTGATACGTGCCTGTCAGGCAGACAAATAGCAAATGGCAGAGGTGCAGAGGATTGTGGGATTTGATCAGAAATTATGGTCCATGAATCAAACCCAGCCAACACAATGCTTTCACTGCTGACACAAATGGCTTGCTCCATATTTTCATAATTCTTCTAAGTAATCCCACCTGATCACTACAGGAACAGGCTTGTTTTCCCCTGCTCTGGAGGGCAGGACTGACATGGCTTCAAATTGCAAGAAAGGAGATTCTGACCTCCACTCAACTGCCCCGTTTTAAGTGGGACATTCTGGAATTACAGAAGCCAAACCCGGCTTCCGAAGCGATGCCAGAACGTCCAGCGTTCTTGGTCTGGCACTCTGGCTTATGCCAGAACGCTGGACCGAAACACGGTCCTTTTTCAGGCTAGTATTCTGGCGGGAGTTTGGTGGGTTGCTTCAGAGCGCCAGAAAAACGAGCATCTTCCCCCCCCCCCACAAAAACTCAGGGGATTTTGGTCCCCAGGATGTTGGAGGGTCTGCAGCCACTGGCAAAAAGGGCAAGGGACGGGGTGCAGGAATGAATCCCACCCCTCCATTTTAAAGCAGGGTTTAAAATCAAAGGCTTAATGGTCCTGCACCTCCACCCCCAATAGAGCAATAAAACTGCTGGCACATTTGCAGAGCTAAGCAGTGTAATAAACGAAAATCTGCCCTTCTTCCCTTATGGGGGACACAAGAGCCCTTCGAGAGTCCTTTGCAGGTTCTCCATCGGGAGGAGAAAAGAAGAAAGGCCAACCAGAGAATATTGAGAAGCAAAGCGGCTCGTAAGTGTAGGGATCAGATGGGATTACCATGAGGAATTATAAAATATACATCAAGCCATCGTGTCCACGATGAAGACATTGTGTTGACTGGGTTTGATATATTGACGATAATTTCTGATTAAATCCCATAAGATTCTACATTCATGCCCTTTTGACTCTACTGCCCATTTCTCTCTCCTCACGTCACGTACACAGCAGTACACAGCAGTTGCTTCGTCAGGCAGGCATCCTGGGCCATAAAAGATAGTGGGCAAGTTCTTTGATGTAGTTTCTTATATATAATCTTAAAATGTTAATCTTGGAGCCAGGAAACAGATCTCACTTGAAGGTGGTAGTGATCTGGTCTTTCTGGCCATCCTTCTTATCATGTTTATTTCTCAGCTGTGGGGTTGCCAGATGCACCCCTTTGTAGTTCTCAAATTATTTACCACCCCTTTGTAGTTCTCAAGTTATTTACTACCCCTTTGTAGTTCTCAACATATTTACCCCAAAATATATGCATGCTAATTAATGTTGTAGTGTTACTTTTTCCCCACGTGGGGTTTGATGAAATGCTCAGAGGAAATATGATTGGTTCTTACGAGCACTGTGTAAAAGATTCTTTTGCTAATAAAATGGCCTGGTGAGGGGTGTGGGGGACGCACTCCCTCCGAGAGCCTTGCAGATCAAAGCCTCGTGTCTTGTTTTTAATCAGGGTCCAGTCCTTCCTTCACTTTGCAAACGCAACAAGTAAGCCTGATCTTTATCGAACTGTTGCAACAGGGTGCCCCCTTCACACGCAGGAAAGGAGGAGGACCCCGAACCAAGGTGTGCCCGCCCTTATATAGACATTTTAAATTCCCTGCCCTGGAGTCCAAGACCACCCCCAGATACATCATGCCTACATCACAGAAAGGGCGGTCTACAACAGAAATCTGAATGCGTTGTTTACCTCCTGTCTGGCAGATTACCTGTTAATGGTCACTGGATTGGATACCCTGGGGAGCCTGGCCAGTCTGTTGTAATGATAAATACTTAGTTCCCAAGCCAGGTCAGGCTCACACCCTATTCATATCTTAAATGTGCTCTTAAGACAGGATTTGTGAGGAAAGAGACAATGGGGAGGTTTTCCACTTTGACCTTGCAGAGAAATAATTTAGGTCAGTTTGGGAATCAAAATGGTTTCAGGTCCTCTGCTGATCTATGTACGTGCTTGGTGGGTACACTTATGAACATTTAACATATATCTAAGACCTCAAAATTCCTATCATAGTCTCTAAGGTGCTACTGGAAGGATTTTTAAAAATAATAATAAATTTGACATCATCTTTACATCACTGACATGTCACAAGAGGGGAGGGGTAGACAGGGGTTACACTAGTTCAACCTTGGCAGAGATGTCCAGACAAGTCCTGGGTACAAGATTAGCATAAGCAGACATGTC
Source organism: Podarcis pityusensis (assembly GCF_964106645.2). Taxonomy (NCBI): domain Eukaryota; kingdom Metazoa; phylum Chordata; class Lepidosauria; order Squamata; family Lacertidae; genus Podarcis; species Podarcis pityusensis. The sequence goes on along the minus strand of NC_138038.1, from coordinate 54,558,969 downwards.
AGGGCAAGACCCAGGTATATGGTTAGCATAGACAAACACCTCTGAAGTCCCACCACCCAAAGAGCAATGGAACTTCCTCTGCATGTCTGGACCCCTTGGCAAGTCTGGTGATGGGATTAGGCTTTCCTTGGCCAACAATCAGCTCAGCAATTGTCACCTCTGGGAACTTCCTGGAGTCCTTTTTCAAGGGGGAAATAGCTTTGGAATGGAGGAAACTGGCAAAGGAGTTGATTTTATATGATTTTTAAAGCTAGCTAACTTCCCTGAGCTGTCAAGTTGAAAGGATACATTCAGGCATAATATTTGTAACATTTAACAACTTTAAAGATGCGCCCGCCCCCGTAATTTCCGTAACAGTGCGCTCTTAATGAAATGCGTGTCGGGAGGCAAGTTGAGAGGACAGCGAACAACAGTCCTGCTGTGTTGTGTACCTCCGGGGGGACCAACTTGAATAAAATGTTGGGAGACCTAGTTAAGCACCGCCCCACATAATCGACCACAGAGCACGGTGCACGCATACTTATTGGAGTGGCAATGCCCATCAACATTGGGGTTCACAAGACCCCTGCGGTGCAGGCCAGCCTCCCCGCTGCCGGAGTTCGGATGAAGCTGCGGAGGGGTCCCAGCCCAAGAGGCAGCAGCAGAGGAGCAGCAACCCGGACAGGAGGAGGAAGACCAGAGGAAGGCCTGCCGGGGCTGCCACCTTTTCTTTTTGGGTGCCCAGGCAAGGCTGGACGCAAAGATAAGGAAAAATGAAATTCTGCATTTCTGCCTTGGGAGGAGGAGCTGTGCAATAAAATATAGACTTATCAACAGCCTCTGCCTTTGGAATGTCTTTCTGGAAACAGCTGTTGCTTCGCTTTTGCTCATGTTTTTATTATTATGTGCTTTGTGTGTGTTTATGCTGTGATCCTCCCCGAGGTACACAATTGTAATACGTAGGACATGTTGGAACTTGCGTTCGACTGAGCTACTCCTCCGGTTGAGTCCTCCGACGTGATTAACGACCTAAGCCTTTGATGAGGCTCCAGGCACCTTCCCCATTCAGCAGAGTATACAGCAGCAGCAGAAGGATGAGAAATATGAGCTACATTGCTAAGAGTTTTATTTCTAACTACGCAGGCAGAAAAGAAATATACATCCTCTCTCTGTGAAAGCAGAGAGGCAACTGGTACAAAGAAACAGGAAACCAGTAATATCCACATCCATCTCCCGTGAGACTGCCAACAGTCTGGAATCTCTGGAATGTAAACAGAGTCTTGTGACTCCAAAAACTGCACAGTGGCACAAACAGAAACCTAACAGAACATGGGTAGGCAACCTAAGGCCCGGGGGCCTGACGAGGCCCAGTCGCCCTCTAAATCTGGCCCACGGATGGTCCAGGAATCAGTGTGCTTTTACATGAGTAGACTGCTCATATAATAAAATGCATCTCTGGGTTATTTGCGGGGCATGAGAATTCGTTCATTATTTTTTTCAAAATATAGTCCGGCCGCCCACAAGGTCTGAGAGACAGTGGACCGGCCCCCTGCTGAAAAAGTTACAAGAAGAACTACCGACGAAAGAAGAATGCCAGACGAACTTAATGGACTATGCAGAATTAGGTAAGATGACAGGAAGGATTCGAAACCTGCGGGACCAGAGATTCTCAGAGGACTGGAGTAAATACGTGAACGATTTGAAAAGCAGTTGTAATCAACAGATTGCAAGAAGTTTTGTAAGGAGGACTATGTGAAACATTGCAGAGAAAAGTATAAAGAGAATTATTAGTGAAGGACTGTTAAAAGTAATAGTGAAATTAATGAAATGCAGATTAAGTGATAAAGATTGAAAAATCTTCAGATATGGTTGATGGAAGTCCAAAATATTGTATTAGATAAGAAAATATGTTCTTTGGAAACGTTTTGTAAAAATTAATAAATATATATATATTTTTAAAAAGTTTGCTGACCCCTGACGTAGTAGACCGAAACGCGAGAAGAAACAAAACCCGGGAAATCGGCGCAGGCCTCCCTTCTACCACTTATAGCTCTGCGGCGCGACAACTCCCCATCCTGCGGGACCCGGAAACTGGCCGCAGAGGCCGCCCCTCTTCTCGCGCTCGCAGCTCTACGTGCTGGGCTCTCCCTCCCGCGCCGCAAAGCGCGCCGCAAAGCGCGGGATGGCTCGGCAGTTTCGCGACAGTGCCGTCGCTCAGATCCAAGATGGCGGCGCCGGCGATGCTGAGGCCGAGCGTCGGGATGGAGGCGCGCTGCCCGGACTGGACCCAGCAGGCCGTCACCACCGGGGTGAGTCCGGGAGGGGGGGGAACTGGGGGGGCAGACAGAGGGGGGCTCCCTCCCGCCCCCCCCGCCCCACAACAACCCCGCCAGGGAGGCCCAGGCCTGGGGGGGGGGAGGGAGTGGGGGGCCCAGGTCCCTGCCCCGAAGAGGCTGCCCCCCCCCCCTGTGCTGCCTGGCTGGCCTGGGAGTCAGCGCCTCGCGTGTCCCCCTCCCCCCAGGGTGGCCCCCTGCCCTGCCCCCCCCTTTCGATGCCAAAGAGTCCTCTGGTCTGGACTCAGTCTGACCCCGATGTTTCCCTCCCCTTATACTTTTGATCTGTGGGCTGCTTTTTAAAAGGAGGCTGCATTTTATTTTATTTTTTAATATAATTTTTATTATTACAGCGGTACCTGGGGTTACATACGCTTCAGGTCACAGACTCCGCTGACCCACATATAGTGCTTCAGGTTAAGAACTTTGCTTCAGGAGGAGAACAGAAATTGCAAGGCAGCGGGAGGCCCCATTAGCTAAAGTGGTGCTTCAGGTTAAGAACAGTTTCAGGTTAAGAACGGACCTCCGGAACGAATTAAGTTCTTAACCCGAGGTACCACTGTATTGTTGTTGTTATTATTATTAATAATAATAATGATAATAATTTATTATCTATACCCCGCCCATCTGGCTGGGTTTCCCCAGCCACTCTGGGCGGCTTCCAACAAAACACTAAAATAGAATAACCTATTAAACATTAAAAGCTTCCCTAAACAGGGCTGCCTTCAGATGTCTTCTAAAAGTCTGGTAGTTGTTGTTCTCTTTGACATCTGGTGGGGGGGCGTTCAACAGGGTGAGTACCACCACCGAGAAGGCCCTCTGCCCGGTTCCCTGTAACTTGGCTTCTCGCAGGGAGGGAACCGCCAGAAGGCCTTCAGAGCTGGACCTCAGTGTCCGGGTAGAACGATGGGGGTGGAGACACTCCTTCAGGTATACTAAGTTTTCTGTATTTCATTACGTATCAAAAATCAAAGAAAAATAGAATCCATAACTTAAAGCATTGCTTAAATAAAGCATCAACTTCCTTCCCTCCCTCTAACAGACTTCCACACACCTTGACCAATTTCTTCGCATACCTGTATCCACTTTTTTACCTTATGTCAATCTTTTAGCAATCACCTTCTTACATGTGAATCAGCTCCTTAATTTCCCATTACAAAACACTTCAACTCAAACCTACAAGCATTTTCAACTGTCTACAATTTTCTTTCATATAAAGTATAAATTTGCCCCAGTCTTTTTGAAACAGTTCATCACACCGATTCTGAATCTTTCCCGGCATCTTAGCCAGCTCTGCATATTCAACCATTAAAATGAGGCTGCATTTTAAATTGCATTTTAACCTGTATTTTAAATTGTTCCCCCCCCCCCCATTATGGTTTTACTGTAATTTTACTGCCCTGAGCCCGGGGAGGGTGGGGTATAAATAAAATTTATTATTATTATTACTATTATTATTATTAAAAGGCTTCGTCGTGCTGCCTTGGAGCAGCTTTGTCCTGCATTTCGGGTTTCTAATCTCCCTCTCGATGGCCATTTAGGGACCCCCCCAATGTCCGTGTCTAAGCTCTGCATAGCCAAGCACAGAGACATTCACAAATTCTTGTGCCTGCGTGTGTGATAGAGGGAGACAGATCCCAGAGGCTGGAGTAGTTTGTAATGGATTGCTTTGAAGTCCCTTCAGAACCAGATTAAGAATAAAAAGCACCACTCCCCACTGTATTTTGCCAGAACAAAGGTGGCAACCCTCTCTCTCCATCCCGCACAGGCAGGCTTGCTCCCTGGTAGACACGCAGAGGACCAGTTATTTATTATTACTGTCCTATTGTTATTTATTAAATTTGTATGCTGCGTGAGTGTACAAGATGAGAATGTAAAATACATAATAAAAATAAGAACAAAACAAAACAATGCTCCCCCCAAAAAGCACATTTAAAAATACATAGGATGGTAGTCAGCCCAAGGCCTGGTGGAAGAGGAATATTTTCGCCCCCTAAAGCAGGCACCCCCAAACTTGGCCCTCCAGATGTTTTGGGACTACAATTCCCATCATCCCTGACCGCTGAGCCTGTTAGCTAGGGATGATGGGAGTTGTAGTCTCAAAGCATCTGGAGGACCGAGTTTGGGGGTGCCTGCCCTAAAGGTATGTAAGGAAGGCCCCTTCGCTGCGTTTTATATCCTGCCCTTTTTTTCTCCATAGAGCTCAAGGCAGCATATGCACACAGGTCTCTCTACCGCCGTCTTCTATTTTATCCTCACAACAGCTTTGCTGTGTGGGTTGGGCTGAGAGAGAGGCAGCGACTGGCCCCAGGAGACCCCCCCCAAGCGAGATTCATGGCAGGGTGCAGGAGTCGAACCCCTGGTCTCTCCCAGAAGCCCTGCTCCATCGCTGCCCCTGCGGCTGTCATCGTTTGCCTGTTGAATTTGTCAGCCGCTTTTCCTTGCCCAGGGCAGCCCAAAGCAGCTTAACAGCAAAACATATTTGCAACTAAATGCTGTCACAATTAAGGGGGGGGGGGCGAGAATAGTGTTGGTTGGTTGGTGTATACCCGAAGCCATCACAAAGCAAGATGCGTAAAGCAAAATAAAATAAATCACACTGTGAAAATAATAATCAGAGCTTTGCACTCTGCCACATAAAAAAAAACCCAGCCTCTTAGAAACCAGCAAGCAGAATCTGAGCACAATAACTGTGTTATTCACAACAATTCAAAAACATGGAGGCCTCCAACCTCAAGAGCTCTCTTTTCCACCCAATCATTTTTTAAAGCTATGCGTGACATCACCCTTCCTTTTCCCAACCCAGACGGCAGCAATGGAAGAAGCTGCAGCTGGTGGGATTTCCTCCTCCCTTCCTGCATTGCGGGGGGGTTGGGCTGGATGACCCCTTGGAGCCCTTGCAGCTCTGCAAATCTATGATTCCAGCAAGCCCTCGAGATCTGGGCTTGGCCCCACGGTCCTTGCTTGTTCCTCACCCTCTTCCTCCCCTTCCTCAGACAACCATCATGGCTGTGGAGTTTGATGGTGGGGTCGTCATCGGTGCTGACTCCAGGACCACCACGGGGTGAGTGGGGGAAGGGGGGGTCTGTGTGAAGGGCCTCCCAGCACCCTCTCAGAAAACCAACTCCGCATTGCTTTTCCTGGGAGGCATTCCCCTCTGTTCTCAGGTGGCTGGGAGCAGAATGACATCCCGGAAAGAATAATAAGAGGAATTGCAACAGCAAGAAGATGGCACTATTTTGTGAAGGGCCATAGCTCAGCAGTCGAGCACCTGTCCTGCATGCAGAAGGCCTTAGCTTCATGGGTAGGGCTGGGAATGTCACCTGAAACCCTGGAAAGCCATTGCTTAAATAAAAAAAGAGAGTTTCAAAGCTTTACTGCAAGCAGCCTTAGCCTAAAGGTAAAGAGACCCCTGACCATTAGGTCCAGTCGTGGCCGACTCTGGGGTTGTGGCGCTCATCTCGCTTTACTGGCCGAGGGAGCCGGCGTACAGCTTCCAGGTCATGTGGCCAGCAGGACTAAGCCGCTTCTGGCGAACCAGAGTAGCGCACGGAAACGCCGTTTACCTTCCCGCCGGAGTGGTACCTATTTATCTACTTGCACTTTGACGTGCTTTCGAACTGCTAGGTTGGCAGGAGCTGGGACCGAGCAACAGGAGCTCACCCCGTCGTGGGGATTCTAACCGCCAACCTTCTGATCTGCAAGTCCCAGGCTCTGTGGTTTAACCCACAGCGCCACCCGCGTCCCTTTTAGCCTTAGCCTAGTTACATAATAAGCACTGCAAAATGCAAAGCAACTCATTGCTCTTAAACAAATCAGCAATGTGGTGAGCCATTTCTGCCGGGCATTGAGGTATGAGTTAATGTGAAGCTGCTTTCTTGAGCCCTTTTCAATTCTGCGCTTTCTCCAGAGCAATGAGGACCAGAATCTTCCTCTGACTATGAGGGAGGGGGCATCAGAGCCCCTTCATTTCACGCAGGAGGCCCCCAGAGTTCAGTCCCCAACAGCATCCCTGGGTAGGGCTGGGAGAGAGACCCCTTGTGAGGAGGGGTGCGAGACGCTGTAATAAGGCAGCTTCCAACGTGTGATTTCCCCTTCCGGTTTGGGAGGTTATGGGCGGCTTCTGGGCCCCTCGGACGCAGCCGCCCTGAAATCCTTTGTGGACCGTGAACTCCCAACGCTGATGCCCCCCCCCCGCCTCCCTCTTGCAGTTCGTACATCGCCAACCGCGTCACAGACAAGCTGACACAGATCCACGACCACATTTTCTGCTGCCGTTCGGGCTCCGCTGCCGACACCCAGGCCATCGCGGACGCCGTTACGTACCAGCTGGGCTTCCACAGGTACGGAGGGTGCTGGGGGCAGGGGAGGTAGGTGGGGGGTGCATTTCTGGACCCACTGAGCCTGCAGGCCTGCTGGGGCTCCACAGAACCACACTCTTTTTCACCTGGTGACAGAACTCGGCTCTGGAAGAAGGAGAGGCCTGTTAACATATTCTCTTGCTGTTATTGGGGAACGTTCTTCCCAGCTGGAGATTCTGCCAAGTCAGGAGTTCACATGGGGCAGGGCTTGACTAATCCAGAAACATGGATCTAATGCTTTAACTTTGGGGAATCATAGAACCGTAGAGCGGGAAGGGGCCCCCAAGGGCCATCTAGTCCAGCCCCCTGCTACGCAGGTGTCACTGGGAGGGCTGTGCTTATGCACGAAGGCTGCAGGAGAATAATAATAATAATACTTTTTTATTTATACCCCACCCTTCCCGGTTCACAAGACCGGACTCAGGGCAGCTAATAACAAATTTAAAACACTGAATTAATGCAACAAAAAAACAGCATAAAATACAGTATAAAACATGAACAACAATAAATTCAGAATTAAAAAATCAATTTAGGGGGGAAATCCATCCAATAAACATTAGATGATCACCAGGGCCAGCGAGGAGACCAGGGGAGAATTAGCTGTGAGATCCCAGAGCGGGTAATCTTCATAAAAAGGGGAGGGGGAGGGAAGGAAGGAAGGGGAATAAAAGATCAGGCTGAATTCAAATTAAAGGCCAGGCGGAATAGCTCTGTCTTACAGGCCAGGCGGAAGGAGGTTAAATCCTGCAGGGCCCTGGTCTCCTGGGACAGAGCATTCCACCAGGTCAGAGCCACCACTGAGAAAGCCCTGTCCCTGGTGGAGGACAGTCTGACTTCCTTGGGGCCTGGACCTCTAAACTATTCATGGACCTTAAGGTCCTCTGTGGGGCAGACCAGGAGAGGTGGTCCCGAAGAAGCCTTTTCTACACCCTAGAGTTGGTGGTGTGGGGCCTGCGTGGATGTCCACGGCCCCCTGTGGCTGCCAGTCTCCGCCCTGCTTGCTCTGTGTGTGACCCGTTTCTCTTCTCTCCCCCCCCCACCCAAAAAATACTGCGCAGCATTGAACTGGACGAGCGCCCACTGGTGCACACAGCCGCCAGCCTCTTCAAGGAGATGTGCTACCGCTACCGAGAGGACCTCACGGCCGGGATCCTGGTGGCCGGCTGGGACAAGCGCAAAGGGGGACAGGTGAGGTGGGGGGGCTGCCCCCCAAGCAAGCAAGCAGGCTGGCCACCTACCCACCCACCCACAGGGCCAGGCCTGGATCCCCGGCACGGGCAACCTATGCTTGACTCTCTGAGCCCTGATGGGTGGCGGGGGCTGTATCCTCTGGACTGGCTCATAACTGTGTCTCCCCCCCCTTTCCCAGGTGTACTCTGTCCCCATGGGGGGCATGATGGTCCGCCAGCCCTTCTCCATCGGGGGCTCCGGCAGCTCCTACATCTACGGCTTCGTCGACGCCACTTACAAGCCGGGGATGAGCAAGGAGGAGTGTCTGAGCTTCACGGCCAACGGTAAGGATGCAGAACGGGGGCCCCTCAAATTGGGGTGGGGGTGTCTCCCAGTCCTCCTGGGGGTGTCCTGCCTCACTCTCATCTCTTCCTTTTAAAAAAAAAAAAAAATTTATTGATTTTAACATGTAAATTATAAAATGTACCACGAAACTTATCGCTTATACAGTCTTTTTAGACTTCCATCAGCACCTCTGATGATCCACCGTTTTAACCACTTCTTACGCATTTATTAACTTTATATTGCCTTTACATCTCTTAACAAATCATCCTTCCCCTTCTCCATTTTTGCAATAATTCCAATAATACTCCTCACAAAACTTCTTGCAACCCTACAAACGTCATCTGATCTTCACAAATACTTTTCAAATAGTCTGTAAATTTACTCCAGTCTTCCGTGAATTTCTGGTCCCGCCGGTTTCGAATCCTTCCTGTTAGTTTATCTAATTCTGCATAGTCCATTAACTTCATCCTCCATTCTTCAATTGTCGGTAATTCTTCTTCCTTCCATTTTTGGGCCAGTAATACTCTTGCTGCTGTTATCGCGTATAAAAAGAGCTTACATTCCTTTCTGTTTATATCACTCCCAACAATGCCCAGTAAAAATGCTTCTGGTTTCTTTATAAATGTATATTTCAACATTTTTTTCATCTCATTCACTCTCCTCTCTTCCAGCCCTCGCCCTGGCCATGGACCGCGACGGCTCCAGCGGGGGGGTCATCCGCCTGGCGGCCATCACCAAGGACGGCGTGGAGCGCAAGGTCATCCTGGGAAACGACTTGCCACGGTTCTCCACCCTCTGAAAAGCGGCGGGTTGGGGGGGGGCCTCAGGCAGGAAGCGGAGGGGTTCGGGGGGGTCCCTATTTTGTTTTGCTGTCAGATTGGTTTGATGTTGCATTAAAATGTGGGAGTCGGAAACAAAGCGCCTCTGACGGTTCCTCTCAAACGCCCGGGTTTTGTTGGGATGGAATGGGGGGGTCAGAATTACCGTTGTGTTTATATCCCCCCTTTTTCCCTGCAAGGAGCTCAAGGTAGCGAACGCAGTAGAAAAAAGACAGTCAAAGAACCGAGAAATCGCGCAAAACAAAATGAAATGCCGTGAAAATCCCTGAAACGAGAAGGAATCGACTAGAAATATTATCTTATAGAAATAAACTAAAGAATAAAAATCAAAAAGTTTTATAGCTCGACCTAGGTGAAGGATTACAATACTTCAGAATTTTTGGGAGTTTCCCCCCCTTTTTTGAATTTTGGTCATTTAAGATTTATGATTTTTCTATTTCCTTCTGAGGAAACTGAATAGTTCAGTGAAGCGAGGTTTGTAGCCGGCATCCCGTTAAGGCCTTGTTCAATTTTAGGTTTTTCTCATTTTTTCCCTTAAGCTTTTTAATTTTTATTATTTAGTTTGTTTCCATAAGATAATATTTCTAGTCGATTCCTTCTCGTTCCAGGGATTTTCACGGTATTTCATTTCAAGGTAGCGTAGGTGGTTCTCTCTCTGCTCCTTCAATAACTCACACATCTTCTGTATTTTCAGCTTTTTCCTCTGCAAGCCGCCTCGAGTCTTGTCAGGGGGAAAGGCAGGGTAGCAAGAAATATATAACCATCCCCACCACGAGCCTGCGAGGTAGGTTGGGCTGAGAGGCCTTGTGACCCAGGCAGCTTCAGGGCCCAGTGGGGAGGATTAATAATAATAATTTTCTTATTTATGCCTGCCCATCTGGCTGGGGTGCCAGATATGAACCCTGGACCTCGTCCAGCCCTCCCTTCCGCACCACACTGACTCTCAGGTTTGATCTGCCCTGGCTTGGCACTGCAGGACTCGTAGTTTTGTGACACAGTTAATCTGCGGAACTCCCTCCCACAGGACGGCTTTGTGAGAACAGAATGTTGGACTTGATGGGCCTGATCCCTGTCTGACGTCTTCCTGGAAAGGGAGGGGTGTGACCTTTCTCTGTCCCCTTGAGGCTCCTGGCGCAGGAACCGCGTAAGAGCCCAGCACCCTGCTCTTCTCCCTGTGCCCCCAGGTGCCAGCAGGGGGCGCTGGTGCCCCCCTCCCCTGCGAGGGTGGCTGGCTCCGCAGGGCTGCCTCCCTCCCTCCCTCTAATCCCGATTGAGGTTTCTCCATCCTGCCGCAATTGTTCCCAGGCTGTGATTACCCTGGTGAGATAAGGGGTTACGCCCAGCCGAGGAGGAGGAAGGTGCCGCAGGCCCGGCCTGGCCCCCCTCTCCCAAACTCCCCTTTTTTGGGGGGGCGGACGGAGGCGTGATGCAGAAAACAAGGACCCTCGAACCACAATTTCGGGGCCTGCCGTCCTTTAATTTTCACTTTTAACGGCCCGACGTGTTTTCTTCTCCTCCGCCTGCCTGTTTTGGTGGGTGGGGTGTTTGGTTTCGCACTCGGCCCTTCCCTCTTTCCTGCTCCAGCCTGCCTTCTGCTTGGACCGGGCGGGCGGGCGGATTGGGCCCAGCGCCAGCGCCGGAGGAGAGGCGTTGACACGCAAGCAGCTCACAACACTGGCTGGGCCCCCTGCCCAGCAGCTCAACGTGGCAAAAAGGATTGGGGCCGGCCCCCTCCCCTCTCTTTGGAGACCCACCTGCCCCTTGTGAGCTGGGCCTGGTTTGAGAAGCGCTGGGGTCTTGGAAGGGTCCACCAAAGGTCATCTAGCCCAACCCCGACTCAAAAAAACACACATCTGAAACGAGGATGGGAGAGTAACACCTTTTATTGCTCCATATCCGCTGCTGGGGCTTTGGAATCGGGACCCAAGCCTGCAAACTTATCTGCTCATCTGAGCCCCACAACTAGTCCGCTCCAGTTTGGGGTTGCTGCCCAAATCCTGGCTTGGCTTGGGTCTGACCCCTCACTTATTTGACCTCCCCATCTTCTGCAGGAGGGCTGGTCGTTTTGGGGGGGGGGGCTGGGAAGCAGCCAAGCCCCTCTTCTCATCCCAGTAGCTTCCAACACGCAGGCTGCGCTCGCTGTCAACGAGTTTGCTGGGGGGGGGGCTTGCACTGACCCCCCACCCTATATTGCCGGGAGTCTCCTGTGGGGCCCAAGCTCAGTCTTCCTGCTCCAGGGGCACCTGTGGGGGGGGGGAGGAGTGTTCCTGGGGGGGGGGAGCTCAGCTGGTTACTTCCCTCTCGGAGTCCAGCTGATGGCGGAAGGAGACCCTGGCCTTTCCGCTGAAGTAGGCCCTTCCACTCTGGGAGTCCGTCTCGCTGCTGGTGGACGGCGTGGAGCGTGTCCGCGGCGCTGCGGCTTCGGGGGCGTCCGAGGAGGAGGAGGAAGCGGCTGCTGCAGGTGGAGAAGGAAGAGGAGAGGCTCAAACAGAGTTTGCAACCCCTGCTCTCCAGGGGGTTGGTCTGGATGACCGCCTGGGGTCCCAACTCTACAATTTGGTGATTCTCCCAAAAGGCACCCAAGGGAGGGAACCTGGGATGGAGGGGCCGGGTCAGCTCTCTGGCAAAGGGGCAAGGGATCCCCACGCCCCTGCCCTGGGGGATGGGCTGCATCTAGGGCAGGAAGAAGTCGCCCAAGGGGGAGTGCAAAGGACTTGGGGGGCTCTGCTTACCTGTGGGGGGCTCCTTCTGCTCCGTCTTGCTGTGGCGCCGGGAGCGCCTTCCCCGGGGGAAGCAGCTGGGAAACTTTGACCCCATCCTGTCAGATCCTGAGGCAGAAAGAGAGACCTGAGGGGGGGGCATGTGGAATAGGGGGGGTGCTCTCCCTGCCCCCCATTGTCACCCCCTGCAAACACAGAGTATTGCAGAGGAGAATCAGGTAGGGGGCACAGAGAAAACCTCAAAGCATGCCTGATCTCTTGTCTCCCCCCCCCCCAAACATTTACAAAACCCCTTTCACATTTGCAAAGGGCGGGGTTCTGCCTTCAGGGCTCTGCCCCCCCCTTGCTGGCCTGCTTCTCCCCACTCCCCCACCCCAAAGTAGAGACCCCCCCCCCGTTTCCTTCCCTTTGGTCCCGCGGTGGGGTCTCCCCTGGGTCCCTGCTCACCTGCCCGCGCCTCTCTCGCTCTCCCGGGTCTCCCGGAGTGTCAAGACGGGGAGTTCCCCGCCCGCCCTGGGTGGGCCAGGCCAGGGGAGACGCCCCCCTCCCGCCTCCTCGGGCAAACAGCGCCCGGCGCCGCCTCCCGAACTGCCTCCCTCCCTCCCTCCGACCAGCTGGAGCCTGCGGGGGGGGGGCACCCCAAATATACCTGCTCCTCTCCAGCACCCCCGACGCACCTGGGAGCCCCCCAAAGGCGCGAGACATCCCCTTCTAAGCAGTGTTTTTCGGGGGGGGGGCAGAGGATCCACCATCTGGCCAAAACGTGGACCGCCGCCCGTTGCATTGCGCGGGGTCGGGCTGGATGGCCTCGGGGGGTCCCTTCCAACTCTCCACTTCTGCCACAAACTCCAGGATAACAGGCGGGGGGGGGGTGTGCGTGAGTGCGCGAGCAGGAGGGGACCTTGGTAAGCGCCTAAAACAAACCGGGGGGCCTTTTTTTGATGGGGGTGGGAGGCATTCCAAAATCAAAAGCGGCCCCTTGAACCCCCGCTGGCCGGGGTTGCGCTAGATGACCCTGCGGGGTCCCATTCAGCGCTGCCGCCCCGACAGCAGCAAAGCGCGTCTCGGGTTCCGGGAAGCGAAGGCGCTCTGTGCATGCTCGAGAGATGCCTCGGCCCCAGCACCCCTTTTTGGGCGAGGGCAGCGGGGGGGCCTCATCCTGCCTCGCCTCGGCTGGGGATTGGGCGGAAGGGCAGGGGCGGCGCCGGCGGCTCTCTGCACATGGCTCGGGGCCCTCTGGGCGGAGCCGGCCCTCCTTCTTTCCCGCCCCCCCCCCCCGCCGGCCGGTTCCCCAGCAGCTGCAGCAGCAGCGACGGCCCTGCTCGCCCCCCCCCGGGCCCTGCAGGTGAGACCCCCCCCCCACCTGGCCTCCCTCCCCATCTGTAAATTTCCACCAGGTCCTGCGCGCCTGCCTCCCTCCCTCCCTGCCCCCTCCCCACCCCACGGAAAATCCCAGGATCCCGACCCCCCCTTGGAGATCAGAAGGGCTCTTGCTTCGGAAAGACCCCCGGCCCCACCCAGGAAAGTCCCGAGGCCCCGCCCTCTCTCTCCCCCCCCCCCGTCCTTATGACTCAAAATCTCCGCTACTCGCAGAGGAATTTGGCAAGCTGGGGGGGGGGGCGGTACTTCCTTCTCCTCCTCGGAAACTGGGGCCGGGTGGGGGGGGGAGCACCGCGCATGGTGGGGCAGGGGCCCGGACGCCTGGGTTCTTTTTCTGGGGAGGAGCGAGGTGGGGGCGTCCTCTCTCTCTCTCTCTGCGCCCCAGGAATGGGGGCGAGCGGATAGGTGCCGGGGCTCCAGCGAGGGGGGGGGAAGGGACGGGACGGGTCTGGGTCTGGTTTCGCCCCCTTTGCAGGGCTTTGGGGCGTCCCCACACCCCTCAGAGACACGTGTCTAACTGTCTACCTTCCTGCTGCTTTTTTTAGGGGGGGGGGTCCTGAGTCTTTTGATCCATCCCTGGACTCCGGGGCTGGAGTCTCTGTTAGCTCCGGAAAGTGCTATTCATTTATGGATTTATTGCGGGGGTCGGCAACCTAAGGCCCGGGGGCCGGATGCGGCCCAATCGCCTTCTCAATTGAATCAGCGTGTTTTTACAGGAGTAGAATGTGTCCTTTTATTCAAAATGCATCTCTGGGTTATTTGCGGGGCATAGGAATTCGTTCATTCCACCCCCCCCAAAAAAAATAGTCCGGCCCCCCACAAGCCCCCTGCTGAAAAAGTTTACTGGCCGCTGATATATTGCCCATTTTACCCCCTCCCCTCGTTTGATCTCCGGAACCACAACCCTGCAAGGAAGGTTAGACTGAAAGAGGCAGGGACTGGCCCCCAAACTCCCCCCCCCCCGACTCTCTCAGAGGCTAGCTCTAACCACTGCTCCACCCTGCCTCTCTAGTCAGAGCCCCAGGGCAGCTACCTGAGCTGCTCTTGGAGCTGGAAGCGGACCACCCTCGCTGCCTACTTCCGAGTAGACCGGGAGCATATCCCTGAGTCATTGCAGGAATTGTAGAACTGTAGTGTCGGAAGGGACCCTCCAGCGGTCATCTAGCCCAACCCGCCTGCAAATAGGACAGAAGCAGCTGAGGTTTCGGAAGTCCTGGGCTCCTTTTGGCTTTCAGCAGTTCTGTTGGGCCTTAATGAAGTTTCACGACTGGACTTGCAGAGTCAGGGCTTGGGGATCCCCCAAAATGCCTACGAGATCCCTTTCGGTTTCCCTCATTTGGGGCCTATGATCCAGAGTGGTTCAAGTCAGATATTTCTCTTTTTCTTGGGAGAGGCAGGTGGCTTTGCGCTCTCTGGCAGGGACTCCCAGGGGTCATCTAGGGGTGGCCAACTCCCAAGAGACTGCCATCTACTCACAGAGTTAAAAACTGGCAGTGATCTACTCCCCTTTTTGGGGGTTCAGGCTAAAGTTGTTGTGTTTTTTTTTAGGGAGGGGGAAAGCCACATTTTTTGGGGTGCAGGAAGCAAAAATGTTTTTTTTAGTTGAGCCAAACTTGTTGAGCTTCTTTTGGGAGGGCAGTGATCTACCAGTGATCTACCCCAGACGTCCAGTGATCTACCAATAGATCACAGGACGATCTCAGCAAAAGAATCCCACCCGAACTCTCTTTAAAAACCTCCAACGAAAAAGAAAGCCAATCCCCTTCCAAGGCCACAGTCTTTGAATGGCGGAGCTGCAAGGGGGACCCCTAGCGGTCATCTAGTCCAACCTTCCCTGAAATGCAGGAATCTCCAGTTCCCCCCTTTTCTGGGCCTGGAAGTGACCCACAGCCTCCAGGCAAGGCCCAGGGGTAGGCAAACTAAGGCCCGGAGGCTGGATGCGGCCCAATCGCCTTCTCAATCCGGCCCACGGACGGTCCAGGAATCAGCGTGTTTTTACATGAGTAGAATGTGTCCTTTTATTTAAAATGCACCGCTGGGTTATTTGTGGGGCATAGGAATTTGTTCATTGTTTTTCCCCAAAATGTAGTCCAGCCCCCCACAAGGTCTGAGCGACAGTGGACCGGCCCCCTGCTGAAAAAGTTTGCTGACCCCTGCAAAAGAGGAACCCCTGCCTGGGGCTGTTGTAATTCTGGGATTCCCAGTTTCAGTTCAGGTCAAGAGGGGGGAAATCCTCTTTTAGCCTTCCGGTGTGGGGATGTGTCGCTTGGAGGGCGCAGTGCCAACCAGGGGTGCAGGCAAGTGTCATTTTGGCTGGGCTTGCACGCTCCTGAGGTTGCCTGGCTGAGCTCCCAATTTGGGGGTGGACGTGGGGCAGAAGATCAAGCGAGGTTCAGTGCATTAAAGGGGGTTGGACTGGATGACCCTGCGGGGTCCCAACGCAAAATTCTGTGACCCTTATAGAGAGGGTGAGAGAAGATGCAATGCAGAGTTGAGACCCTCTCCCCTGGCCTTCCTCTTTCCCCCTCCGAGGGCTGCCCCTCCCAGCTGCCCTTCACCCCATAGAATTCCTGGGCGGTGGGAGTTTATCATGGCAGCAAAACCAATCTTCCCGCAAAAGACCCAAACCGTTGCATTGCTCCCAGAGAATTAAAGCAAATCACTTTACTGGAGCGAAAGGATTTGGGGCATATTATTTGGCCTTCTCCAAGAGGATTTCGGGCAGCCAAGTGGGCTGATCATTGGGAGATTGTAGATTTGGGTCCCAAGTCATTCGTTCATTCGTTTAATTGCATTATCCTACCTTCCTTCTCCCCCCCCCCCATCTCAGGTGATGCCCTACAACAGCCCTGTTGGGTAGGTCAGGCTGAGAGAAGGCAGGGACTCGCCCCAAACGCTGCCAAGTGGGGGGATTTGAACCCTCGTCTCTCCCCAGTCCTAGCCTGACACTAACCACTACGCCGCTCTGCCTCTGTCATATAGAGGTTTACGAACTCACACCAGCGCCTTGTCTTAGGCAGCCAGTGCGAATCCTGCAATATTGGTGTTCGATTTCCTTGCACTCTCACGGGACCGTCTTCAAGGGTAGCCCCATACACAGTGCGTTGCAGTAGTCTAGCCAGAAGGTTAGCAGGACCTGACTTGGTGATCCTAGTCTAGGAGCTGGCAAACCACTGGAGCTCACCCCCCACTGCTCCACGGCAGCCCCACATGTGCCCCTCCTCCAGCCCCACAGAGCAAAGGCTGTCCAAATATTATGCAGATATGGTGCCTCTTCCTCTAGTATCCCACCCACCGATTTGCAGAGTCCTCTGGCATCGGAGAGAGCCACCTTGTTGCGCCAGCCCCATTTCGCCCCGTAATGTCTGCACAGGCAGGCAGCAGCGCTCCGGGGTCCCTGGCACGGCGCTGAGTTTTTTTTATAAGATATTTATTAGGATTTTCAAAATGTTACAAAATAGAAAAAGAAAAAAGAAAAATACAAAATAAAAATAGTTAAAAACAATTCAGTCTTTCAATCACTTATCTTTCATTTGCTTGTTTCCCGGACCTCCTCATAACCTCCCTTTTTTGTATTCCAGTTCAGTTTGTTGGTTCAGCAAATCCTTACCCTCTTTATTTGTCCTAATCTTTGGTCTTAAAATAGTAACGTTAGATTTTTACCTCTTAACAACCCATTTTTCATATTCCCTTAAAACATTACAGCTGGAAACCACTTAATTTCTATCCAACATCGTTCTAACATTCATTAATTTTACAATATTTCTGTAGATAGTCTTTGAACTTCTTCCAATCTTCTTCCACCGACTCTTCTCCCTGGTCTCGGATTCTGCCAGTCATTTCCGCCAGTTCCATATAGTCCATCAACTTCATCTGCCATTCTTCCAGAGTGGGTAGATCTTGTGTCTTCCAATACTTTGCAATGAGTATTCTTGCTGCTGTTGTGGCATACATAAAAAAAGTTTAATCATAGCAGATTTCACCATTTCATCCTGAGTATTCCATTTCAACAGCAAGTTATACATCTTTGACAAAATCTTAGTTTTGGGTTCTAATAGTTCTGTTTCTAATTTTGATTTTTCCACCTGGAAACCAATTTTCTTATCCAACTTATATGCCTCCATTATCTGGTATTAATGAAGCCAGTCTCGCACTTTGTTTTTAAATTTCTCAAAACTCTGCAATTTCAGTCTATCTCCGTCTTGTTCCAAAATTTCCCAATATTTCGGCCATTTGGCCTCCATATTGAGCTTTTTCAGAGCTTTTGCTTCCATCGGTGACAACCACCTTGGAGTTTTATTTTCCAATAAGTCCTTGTATCTTATCCAGACATTAAACAATGCTTT
Organism: Podarcis pityusensis; assembly: GCF_964106645.2. NCBI lineage: Eukaryota > Metazoa > Chordata > Lepidosauria > Squamata > Lacertidae > Podarcis > Podarcis pityusensis. The sequence goes on along the minus strand of NC_138038.1, from coordinate 54,541,496 downwards.
CCTGACAATGTGATTTTTAAATGCTTTATGTGCTTTGACCTTATCATACCACAGATATGCAGGCCATCCAAATACATTGTTAAAACCTTCTAGATCCAAAATGTCAGTGTTTTCAAGAAGCAACCATTCTTTCAACCAGCAAAAAGCTGCTGATTCATAGTAAAGTTTAAAGTCTGGCAGGGCAAATCCACCTCGTTCCTTTGCATCTGTTAGTATTTTAAATTTTATTCTAGGCTTCTTGCCCTGCCAGACAAATTTAGAAATATCTCTCTGCCACCTCTTGAAACAGTCCATTTTGTCCACAATTTGCAGTGTTTGAAACAAAAACAACATTCTAGGCAATACATTCATTTTTACCGCAGCAATACGGCCCAGCAGTGAAAGCTTCAAATTTGACCAAATTTCTAAATCTTTTTTCACTTCAGCCCAGCATTTTTCATAGTTGTCTTTAAATAAATTCCCATTTTTTGCTGTCATGTTAATCCCCAGGTATTTAACTTTCTTAACCACTGTTAAACCTGTCTCATTCTGAAACCGCTCTCTCCATTGGTGTTAAATTTTTCTCTAAAACCTTGGTCTTTAACTTATTCAATTTAAATCCTGCAACTTGACCAAATTCTTGAATCAGTTCTAAAACTCTTTTAGTACTAGATTCTGGCTCCTGTAACGTCAATACTAAGTCATCTGCAAATGCTCTCAATTTGTACTGTTTGGCTCCGACCTGTATACCTTTAACCAACCGGTCCCTTCTAATCATGTTCAGCAAAACCTCCAGGACCGATATAAAAAGCAATGGGGAGATTGGGCAACCTTGTCTTGTCCCTTTTTCTATCCTAAATTCTTCCGTCACCACATTATTTACAATTAGTTTAGCCTTTTGTTCTGAATAAATTGCACTTATACCGTTTTCAAAACCTTGGCCTACCCCCATCCCCTGTAGGTTCTTCTTCATAAAACTCCAAGTGATATTGTCAAAAGCTTTCTCCGCGTCCACAAATATCAAAACTGCTTTAGTATTTATGTTCACTTCTAGTTTTTCCAAAATATCAATTATATTCCTCAAATTATCGGACAAGTGTCTTCCCGGGAGAAAGCCCGCTTGGTCTTTATGAATCTCTTCCATCAATACTTTTTTCAATCTCTTGGCCAAAATGTCTGCAAAAATTTTGTAATCCACATTAAGTAACGATATGGGGCGGTAGTTCTTAAGCTGAGTCTTTTCAGTCGCTGTTTTCGGTATAAGTGTAATGTGCGCCTCTTTCCAAGACTCTGGTGCCCTTTTCCCTTCCAATATTTCATTGCAGACTTCCTTTAAAGGTTGTAATAGCCACTCTTTCAAAGATCTATAATATCTAGAAGTCAGCCCATCCGGTCCTGGAGATTTGCCTAATTGCATATTTTGAATGGCACCTTCCACTTCCTGTTCAGATATTTTATAATTCAGCATTAACTTACTTTCTTGGGATATTTTCTGTAATCCATTTGTCTTCAGAAATCGGTCTATAGCCATTTCCTTCTGTGGCCCTTGTGTATATAGTTGTTTAAAGTACCTCTGGAAACAATTTCTAATCTCAGTTGGGTTATGTATAGTCTTTCCTTCCACTTCTAAATTTGTAATAGTATTTAATTTTTGTCCTTTTTTCATTTGCCAGGCCAGCAATTTCCCACATTTGTTAGCTGATTCAAATGTTTTTTGTCTCATTTGTTTAATTTTCCATTCTATTTCCTGATTCATCATTTCCATATATTGTACTTGATATAACTTTATTTCTCCTGGCACGGCGCTGAGTTAACCTGCGGAACTCCCAGCCTCTCACCTGGATGGCTTTAAAAGAGGACAGGACAAATTCCTTGAGGAGGAAGCAGGGAATGCTTCTGAACGCCAGAGGGGAGAGTGTTCCTCTTGCGCCCGGATTCTGCCAGGGGGGCTTCCCTTGGGGGTATTCCACGATGCCAGGCTAAGGTGAGGACCCCCTTTGGCCTCTTCCAGCGGCACGCCCCTACTGCCGTTGTTTTTTATTTCTTCAAAAAAAATTATTAGTTTTCCAAAAAAAAATTTAAACAAACAAACATAAAAACAAACAAACAGACATATATCTCAACTGTATTTAAACCAAACTTTGTAGCATTGTTAAGTGACTTCCTCATATCCCTCTGATTGGATTTCACTGTATATCATTTTAACGGTTTTCCAAAACCTAAGTTCTTAAAAAATTTACTTACTTCTTTCTTTCTTTACATTTCAACTTTAAACATATCAATTCATCACATTACACATTTAAATCCTAAGCCTATCTGGTACTTGCAGGCAGTCCAATTAATTTAATTTAAGATATTTAACTAAATAGTTTTTAAATTTCGTCCATTCTTCCTGATAGTCCTCCTCCTTCTGGTCGCGGACTCTTCCGGTCAGGTCAGCTAGCTCCGAAAAGTCCACCACCTTCATCTGCCATTCCTCCACTGTTGGAACTTTTTGTGTTTTCCAATTCTTAGCTAGCAAAATTCTAGCTGCAGTTGTGGCATACAAAAATAATTTAACATATTTCTTGGGCAATTCCAAACCTGTTATTCCAAGAAGAAAGGCCTCTGGTTTCTTAATACATGTATATTTCAACATTTTTTTCAATTCATTCTAAATCTTCTTCCAGAAATCTTTCACCTTGGGGCAAGGCCACCACATATGATAAAAAGTACCTTCTTTTTCTTTGCATTTCCAGAAGAGATTATCACTGTTGTGATAAATCTTTGCTAATTTGACTGGGGTTAAGTACCACCTAGACATCATTTTTGTAATATTTTCCTTTAAAACCATACATGCAGTAAACTTGACCCCTTTCTTCCACAGTCTTTTTCAATTACAGATGGGTAGCCGTGTTGGTCTGCCATAGTCGAAGTAAAAAATTCCTTCCTGTAGCACCTTAAAGACCAACTAAGTTAGTTCTTGGTATAAGCTTTCGTGTGCATGCACACTTATCTGAAGAAGTGTGCATGCACACGAAAGCTTATACCAAGAACTAACTTAGTTGGTCTTTAAGGTGCTACAGGAAAGTCTTTTTCAATTCATTCTATATGGTATCCCAAAAGGCTTTAATCTTGGAACATGTGGACCCTTCTGCCGTCCTTAATCGAGCCTCCTGGCGCAGGGGCAGTCTACTTCGCTCGCTAGGTCCTTGGGGACATTTAGCTGCTGGGGGGGCAGGAGGCTGGGCCAAGAGATGTTGTTGTTGTTTAGTCATTTAGTCGTGTCCGCCTCTTCGTGACCCCCTGGACCAGAGCATGCCAGGCACTCCTGTCTTCCACTGCCTCCCGCAGTTTGGTCAAACTCATGCTGGTAGCTTCAAGAACACTGTCCCACCATCTCGTCCTCCATCGTCCCCTTCTCCTTGCGCCCTCCATCTTTCCCAACATCAGGGTCTTTTCCAGGGAGTCTTCTCTTCTCATGAGGTGGCCAAAGTCTTGGAGCCTCAGCTTCAGGATCTGTCCTTCCAGTGAGCACTCAGGGCTGATTTCCTTAAGAATGGAGAGGTTTGATCTTCTTGCAGTCCATGGGACTCTCAAGAGTCTCCTCCAGCACCAGAATTCAAAAGCATCCATTCTTCGGAGATCAGCCTTCTTGATGGTCCAGCTCTCACTTCCATACATCCCTACTGGGGAAACCAGAGCTTTAACTATACAGACCTTTGTTGGCAAGGTGATGTCTAGGTTTGTCATTGCTTTTCTCTCAGGAAGCAGGCGTCTTTTAATTTCGTGACTGCTGTCACCATCTGCAGTGATCATGGAGCCCAAGAAAGTCAAATCTCTCACTGCCTCCATTTCTTCCCCTTCTATTTGCCAGGAGGTGATGGGCCCAGTGGCCATGATCTTCGTTTTTTTGATGTTGAGCTTCAGACCATATTTTGCGCTCTCCTCTTTCACCCTCATTAAAAGGTTCTTTAATTCCTCCTCACTTTCTGCCATCAAGGTTGTGTCATCTGCATATCTGAGGTTGTTGATATTTCTTCCGGAGATCTTAATTCCAAGAGATGGAGACCCCCTTTGGCCTCGCCCCCGGGGACCCTCGGACGCCCTGGGCGAGGCCAGCCTGCGCTTCCTGCCCAACACGTCTGTCCGGCATCCAGACCCGCCTGGGACCGGGGTTGGGGGGGTGGGGGGGAGGGAGGGATGCCCCCCCTTTCCCGGAGCGTGAGTCAGGCGGACCAGGCAGGGTGGGGCAGGAACTGGCTGCCTGGAGAGACCGGCTGCTGCCTGCGCGTAAAAATTTCCAGCGGAATCGGGGAAAGAGAGAGAGAAAGAATTTCCTGTGCCGAAGTTTTTGGAGATCTCCGGGCCCGGCATGAGGGCTCGGACTCCTGGGTTCTTTTTGCTCCTCCTCCTCCTCCCGCACCCCAGCAGGACGGCCCCATGCTGAGCTTGGAGAGACCCCACCCCGGCGGGGAGACCCTGGACGACTCGGACCTGGAAGCGGAGGACGAGAGAGATGGTCTCCGCCGGGACGAGGCGCCAGGTCAGTCGGTGCAGGGACACCCCACTTTTTTGTAGATTGTGGGTTAATTAGGGGCAGGAGTTGGGGGTCCCCTAACCGGTCCAGCCTCCCTCTCTCCCCAGGTGACCTCAGCCCCTTCCTGGCCGTCTACGAGCGGAAGCCCCTCCGGACTCAGGGACCCCTTTTTCTTAGGGGGGTCCCCGTCACTGCGCGCGTGGAGAGCGCAGAGAGATATGCCAGCGGTTCCAAGGTAAGGGGGCGCCTAAGGGAGAAGTGGGGGGGGGGGCCGGGGGCGGAAATCGAAGGGGCACCCAAGGCTCATCTAGCCCGCCCCCCAAGCGAATTGCGGGAATCACAGCAATTAAATTCACAGAGTCAAATGATATATATTATTTTCCGAAGGCAAGCTGGACTTCCTCATTCAGCGCATCCGCTGCAGAGTTGCATATAACTTTTATTTTAATTTTTTTCCCTTGGGAATGAAAAACAGGACAGTAGGTACGGGTTTTGCCAGCCGGGCAACCTTTGGTTTTTGGGAGGGGGGGGGGCGCCGCTGCCTCCCCTCCCCCTCCCGGTTCTGCTCCGGGGAGGATCCTGCAGCCCTGAGCAGACAAGTCAGAGCGGGGCTTTGGTGTCCTGTGAGTCTCAGGTTACAAAGAGACAAAGAGAACCCGGAGAGGGAGGGAAGGAGCTCTCTTTGCACATTCAGTTAGGAAAAAACCCAGACCATTCTCAAGCACTGAGAGAGCAGCAGCAGCAGCAGGATCAGGCCCAAGGGGGGCCCCAGCTAGCCCTGCACCCTGTCCTCACAGGTGCCTCAGCGGGAAACCCGTGAACAGGATTCAGGCGCAAACAGGATTCCCGAACTGCAGCGGGTTGGTATGGATGACCCCTTGGGGTCCCTGGTCCAACTCCACATTTATACAGTTCTGCGAAATGTTCCCTGGCCACTGAGCCAGGAGTTGGCCAGGTGGCCTTATTTTCTCTCTTTGCTTGCTTATTGCATTGATAATCCCAAATTTTCCTACCAGGAGCTCATGGTGGCCTATACCCAGTTTAATTCCCCATTCCTCGTTTAATCCCTGCAACAACCCTGTGAGGTGGTCCAGGCTGAAGGACCCAGGAGGCTTCATGGCTGAGTGCAGGGATTCGAACCCTGTTCTCTCCCAGGAACCCGTCCCACACTCTAACCACTACCCCACACAGTTGCTCCAGCCCCCCAATCCTTTTTATGAATCCGTAAGCGCTTTAACTCCCAATTAGCTTAGGCTGAGAGGCAGGGACTGGCCCCCAAACTCACACCCGGTGGGTCCTCACTCCAAGGTCCTAGTCCTCAAGGAATGCCAGCAACAACCCTGTGAGGTGGGCCAGGCTGAGAGCTGAGTCCAGTGAGAGCTTTGTGGTCAAGTCGCGGGATCTGAACCCGGGTCTCTCCCAGGTCTCCAAATTACACTTCCCTCCGTGTAAACGGTGGTGGCAGACTCCCCTTCCTTGGAGGTTTTTAAGCAGAGATGGGGTAACCCTGGGTCATGGATGCTTTAGCTGAGATTCCTTCATTGCAGGGGGTTGGTATGGATGACCCCTGGGGGTCCCTGCCAACTGCACAATGCTATGTTTCCAAAGCAGGTCTTGTGCGGCTGAGCCTGGCATAGGAAAACTCAGCCCTCCAGATGTTTTGGGACTACAACTCCCATCATCCCTAGCTAACAGGGCCAGCGGTTCAGGGATGATGGGAGTTGTAGTCCCAAAACATCTGGAGGGCCGAGTTTGCCTCTGCCAGGCTGAGCCGTGGGCATCTCCTCTTGGCTGGCAACAGTATGCAAATAGTATGCAAATAGGTTCCCCCTCCATGTCCGTTACGCAAATGAGGTGTGGCTTTTGCTGACAAGCTGTTTCTCAACAAAACAGAAAGTGCTGCACAGATTTCTTAATTGGTCGACACGGAGAGACTCAGCTGAATGTTGGAGGATTCGGGGCAGAGGGAGAAATTAAAGGGCTTCTTCGGTGCGGAGTTAGACTGTGGAACTCTCTCCCACTGGAGGCAGAGATGCTTCTCAACTCCGGTTTCTGGAAACCCCACGTCTGCTTGCCGGTTCCCCACCATGGGCCCTTGGCTGGCCCCTGTGAGAGTGCTGGCCAAGAGGGGCCACGGGGCCGGACCCTGCAAGTCTCTTCTGATTCTTGCAAATCGGTTGTCTCTCAGCCAAACAGCCATGCAGATTCCCCCCCCCCCAAGAAATCTACCGTCTCGAAATCCTTTGCCTTCCGTGGATCGGGGCCATTGTGGGGTGCTTTGCCCAGATCTCTGGCCTGATCCTGCAGCCAGACCTTTCCCCCAACGCCTCCCCTTCTGCTCCCGCTGCCACCAGCCGTTGCTTCTCCCATTATTATTTTTCAAAATGTGATTTTTATTGTGCTTGTCATCGTATCTACCGAAATGAGGCTGCACTTTAATGTTGTGTTTTCATCTTGTTTTTAAGTTGTATTTTAATCAATTGTTTTTATACCTGGTGTTAGCCGCCCTGAGCCCGGTCTTGGCTGGAGAGGGCGGGGTATAAATAAATAAATTTATACACACACACATACACAGGGTTTTATATATATATAATATATATATATATATATATATATATATATATATATACACTGTATACATAGTTTCTTCTGGACTTCCCATCCACCCTTTCCGGATGTTTGTTTGTTTCCTCCTTTTTTCTTAGCTGTCTCATATCACATATGTTTGAATTATCTAAGCCCCAATATCGATAGCTGTTGCTTGTCCCTTCCAGAGCTCAAGCCGCTCTCCGGCTCCTCAAGTGGCAGGGAGTTCCGCGGGTGCCCTTTGCAAGCGGGTCCCCTTTGAGGAAGACGAGGGAGGCCTCTAATAATAATAATTATTATTATTATTATTTATACCCCGCCCTTCCCGGTTCAGAAAACCAGGCTCAGGGTGGTTAACAACAAATTGAAAACACTTAATTTAAAACCTCTTCTTCCTTCTCTTCCTCTTCCTCCTTTTCTGGCTCCTCGTGACACTGAGCAGAGGCAGCTTGTTTTGCAGACAACAAACCGGCCAGCTCTGAATGCACCACAAAATAAAAGAGGATTGCAAGGGGAAGAGGAAAAAGAAACTGAACCTTTTTAGGGGTGGGGGGCAGATGAGAAGGAAGCCCCCTTTCTGCTCCGTGCAGATTTGACCCGTTGCAGGAGGGGAGAGCGGCTATGGGGCTTGTGTCCCGCTTGCAGGTTCGCCTCCTTGGCCGGATCCAGCAAGATACACCTTCAAGCTTGGTTTTTCGTAGAGTCGTGGCGCCAGAGGGGCCCTCCAAAGGTCATTTAGTCCCACCCCACCATGGTTTCCGAACACAGAATGTCTCGGAATTGGGTGGGAGGCGTGGAAAGGGGAGGGCAAACGGGAAGGGTCCCAAGTGCCATAGTTGGGGGGTGGGCTAGCCAGTTTTTTGCCCCTGGCGAAGCCCCCAGGAGAGCCAGGCTGCTGCATGAGGCCAATGGGGACCCCCCTAGTCCAGCCGCCTCCTGTTCTTACGGGGGCCAGCCAGATTGCCATCCCGGGACCCGAGTGCGAGAGGAACGCTCTCCCTTCCTGTGGTTTCCTGCAACCCGGCATTCAGAAGCATCACTGCCTCTGTCTGTGGAGAGCCCTTTCCTCCTCCATCCATTTCTCAAGCTCCCCAAGTTGGCCTCCTGCGGCAGGGAGTTCCACAGGTTATCCGAGAGAAGGGTTTTATTTTTGCATGTCACGAATCCCCCGCTGTTCAGCTTCATTGGGTGATGATTCGTGAGAGAGAATTGCCTTTTTCTTTTGCACTTTCTCTTTTTCTTTTTACTCTTTGGCCTCGCTGAGCACCTTTTCTGCGTCCCTCCCCATCTTTTCTCTGAAGACTGTAATCCCCCGATTTCATAAGAAGTCTTGCAGCTCAATATCCGCTTTTTCTCAAGGTGCCCTGAGCCCGTTGGCCAAGGCATCCTCTCTGGCCTTTCGCAATTCCTCCGTAACCTTACAGCAGCCATCCATCTCTCTCTCTCTTTTTTCAAATTTTTTTATTGATTTTCCAAAATTTTTAAACAAACATACTACATCTTAACTGTACTTGATCCAATCTTGGTAACATTGTTAAGTGACTTCCTCAAATCCCCCTGGCTGAATTTCAGTGTATGTCATTGTAACAGTTTTCCAAAACCAATTTTCTCATAAAATTAACTTAGCCACTTAACATCTTTCTTTGTTGCTTATGGTGTGTGTTTTTTTAACAAATGTCATTTTAAACATTTTCTTCCAGTCTGTTCCTTTTCCTTTTTTAAAAATATTTTTTTATTAAGAATTTACACAAAATATCTTAGTACATATCATCTTTGATTCCCGCCCCATTCCCCCCTCCACCCCGACTTCCCTCAGCTCCAATCTCTGGTTTCTCTACAAATGCTATTCTCTGCATGTTACAAAACTGTATAGATCCTTAATTTATCTGACTGGTTATTGTCAATAAAGAGTTTGTGAGTGTTTATTCAAAACCTGCCAAGGAGTCCGGTTCACTTTGTTGTTTCTTTAAATACTTTGTAAAAGGTTCCCATTCATCTTTAAAATCGCAGTTATCCTTGTCCCGTAGTTTATGTGCCAGTTTTGCCAATTCTGCATAGTCCATCAATTTCTCTTGCCATACTTCTTTAGTCCGTGTTTCCTCGTTCTTCCATCCATGTGCTATTAAGACTCTTGCCGCCGTTGTCGCGTACATGAAGATATTTTTGAACTCCCTTGGCAGGTCTTTCCCTACAATCCCTAACAAAAATGCTTCCGGTTCCTTAACAAATGTTAGATGGAACATTTTCTTCAATTCATTGTATATCATTTCCCAAAACTTTTTAATTTCATTACATTCCCACCACATGGGGTAGAATGTCCCCTCCTTTTCCTTACACTTCCAACACATATTTGAACTGGTTTTATACATTTTTCCTAACTGCACTGGAGTCATATACCATCTATACATCATCTTCATATAATTTTCTTTCAGCAAAGGACAATCTGTAAATTATAAATCAATTTTCTATAACCTTTCCCAATCTTCCAGCATAATGTTATGACCTATATCTTGTGCCCATCAGTCTGTGCCTTTTCCAAGACAGCTTCACATCTGATATCAGATGCACAGCCACCCTGCAAAGGGGGACTTTCATATCACAATTGACCCGATTCCCAGTGGAATCATAGAAGTGCAGAGTTGGACCGGGCCCTCCAGTGGCCATCTAGTCCAACCCCCTGCAATGCAGGGTTGGAGGGGCAGGGAGAAGAGTTTGTCTGGCCCCTGCAAAGGGCTCATTGTGGTGATTTCAGCTGCCGGCTTCTCTTTCCTGAAAAACTGCTCAAAGCAAAGCGCAGTAATAAAGGATTGAGGACTCAAAAATACTGAATTTGCAAAAAAAAGGTTTGGAAACCTAAATAGCAGGTTTTAAAACTTTGCTTTACCTCGGTCGAGCTAGGATCATAATACGTCAGAATTTTTAGGGTCTACCCTTGTTTGAATTTTAAAGTTTATGATTTTTCTATTTCCTTCTGAGGAAACTGAATAGTTCAGTGAAACGAGGTTTGTAGGCGGCGTCCCGTTAAGGCTTTGTTCTATTTTTGGTTTTTCTAATTCTTTTCCTTAAGCTTTTTGATTTTTCTGATTTAGTTGATTTACACAAGATAATATTTCTAGTCGATTCCTTCTCGTTTCAGGGATTTTCATGGTATTTCATTTATTTTGTGCAATTTCTCAGTTCCGTGAGTGTCTTTTTTCTGTTGGCTTCTCTCTCCTGGGCAGGTGCGGCCAAACACCGTGTACTCCTTGCGCCTGACGCACGGCGAGTTCACCTGGACGATGAAAAAGAAATTCAAGCACTTCCAGGAATTACACCGGGATCTCATGAGGCACCGGATCCTGATGAGTTTCCTGCCTCTGACACGGTGAGGAGAGAACCTGCACAGTCGAGGGGTTTTTAATTTTATTTATCTGCTTATTCCATAAATCACACACTGCGCTTGCTCGCTCGCTCGCTCGCTCGCTCGTTCATTGTTTCCCCCCCCCCAAACCATCGGAACAGTTTACAAAACGATAATGTTATCAGTAACAGCAGCATTCAAAAGATAAAATCAGCAATAAAGGAAAAGCAGCCTAAAATGTTCCCTGGCAGCCTGCGTGTCTGGGCAGGCCTGTGTCAACAAGGGATGTTTTTAGCAGGCGCAGGGGAAAACAGAGCAGGGCTGGGTCTCAAGTGGCAGGGAGTTCCAAAGGTCAGGCGCTGCCACACAAGTTCTTAGAAAGGCGGAACGGGTCTTGTGTGGCGCCTGTATATTTATTTATTTATTGAATTTAGATAGTGCCAATTCTGACCGGTGGGGTCAGCAAGAGCGAGGGAAGCCCCACAGAGAGTGCATTGCAGTAGTGCAGCCTTGAAGTCACCGACGCATTTCGGGGGGTTGGACTAGATGGCCCTCGGGTCCCTTCCAACTCTACAATTCTTGGATTTTAGGAACTGACCTTTCCCTGTCCAGGAACCGCAGTTGGTAACAGGCTTTGTCCATTTATGAGTGAATCTGCTGTCTCTGTGTTTCCAAGCCCGTTGTGGCTGGACTTGGTAGCCAAGTGCTCTTTCCCAGTAGCCCAAGCTGAGAAGCCAGGTCACAGGTGTTTTTTCAGCAAAGATATTCAGTCGCAGGAGAAGGATGTGAGAGACTCGAGCTCAGGATTTGTCTCGGGTGACGGGCGTGTCAAAACAGTTTTAACCTGCGGTGGATTCCGCAGTTGTGGTTGTTTAATTGCACGCATAAATATTTTTTATTGCTATTAATTTGCAAACCAAAGTGCAAACATAACAGGAAGGAAGGAAGGAAGGAAGAAAGGAAGAAGTACTGCAGGAGGAAGAGTTGGCCCTCAAACAGGATGGCTTTCAAAAAGGACTGGACATCCTTTCTATTATTATTATTATTATTATTATTATTTTAAAAGACACCTGAAGGCGGCCCTGTTTAGGGAAGTTTTTAATTTCCGACGCTGTATTGTTTTTAATATTCGGTTGGAAGCCACCCAGAGTGGCTGGGGAAACCCAGCCAGATGGATGGGGTATAAATAATAAATCATTATTATTAATTATTAATATTATTCTACGATAAGCAAAACTCCCCCTTGCCAGAGGGGCTTTCCTTCTTCCAAGGAGAGCCGAGGGGACGCTGAGCAGTGGCCACCTCCCTCCGCCAGCCCCAGAGTCCTTCGTCAGGCAGCTGAGGAAGTTGAGCTGTGTTAGACTGTGGAACTCCCTGCCACAGGAAGCCTCCAACTCGGATGGCTCCCAAAATTTGAGGCAGATTCCGGGAGGAGGAGGAGGAGGAGAGGGTGCCCGCCCCCGGGGCTGCGCTCTGCCCCAGCAGCAAACGTTGCTGAATCCCAGTTGCTGGAGAGCAGTTCTTGTGTTCAAATCCTGCTGGTTTCCCACAATAGGCACTTAGTTGACCCCTATGAGAACAGGATGCTGGCCTCCTTCAGCCAATGTTCTAGAGCATCATTTGCCTCCTTTCTCTCTCTCTTGCCCAGGTTTGCCGCCCTGGGTTCTCGGTCCGACGGAACCGTCCTGGGGTTGCCCTCTCTGCCCCACGGCGGGGAGGTGTCCCGGCGCCCGTCCAGCAAGCAGGTTTGTGGCCACGCCGTGGGTCTGTGAGCATGTGGGGCTGGAGAGGGGGAGGCAGCCTATAGGAAGGAAGTTGAGCAGTTGGGGGAGTGGTGCAGGAGAAACAACTTAACCTAAACCTAAAGAAAACAAAAGAGATTATTGTGGACTTTAGGAAACGTAAATTGAATATTCAGCCACTTATTATTGAGGGGAAGTGCGTGGAACAGGTCTCGGGAATGGAGTTGAGAGATGACCTAACCTGGGGAGAAAACAGCAAAGACCTGATGAAGAGAGCACAATCTCTCCAAGGACCTGTTGATGGCATTTTACCATTGCACTGTGGAGAGTGTATTAACTTACGGTCTGTGTGTGTGGTTTGGGAGCTGCACGGTCAGGGGAAAAACAATGCTATCCAGGGTTGTAAAGACTGCAGAGAGAATAATTGGGTGCCCTCTTCCCACCTTGGATCAAATCTACGCTTCCAGGTGCCATAAGAAAGCTGCAGAGATAGTGCAGGATAGTGCGCACCCCGGAAATGATCTCTTTCAGCTCCTGCCTTCTGGAAGAAGGTCCAGGGTTATAAAGACTAGGACTAGCTGCCTGAGAAACAGTTTCTACCCAAAGGCGATTTTGGTTTTAAATGCATTGTAAAGAGTCTGTATGGGAGTATATTGTATTTAATTATGGGGTATCAGAGTTTTTAGGGGCTAACCAGGCTGGGATAGCAGGCTTGTGGGTTTTTGAATGTCTTAGGTAGTTTTTTCAATTTCGTTGTATGGGACAATGACAATCAAGATTATTGTATTGAATCGTATCGAAGGAGGAGCAGAGAGAAAGAAGTGTGTTCGGTGAAGCAGGAAAGCAAAGCAGCACCGCCACCTGGTGGGCAGCTCCAGGAGTTGCCGCACAATGCCCTTCAATGCGCTTGAGAGCTTTCCAATTAACTCCAAGGCCCTTAGTTTGCAAACAGCAGAAAGGAAGAGGAGGAAAGCGTCGCCGTGGCTGCTAAGGGGGTGAGCTGGGGTTGCGATATCCCAAACAGCCCAAGGCAATGTCTCTTCTCGCTTGTCCGTTTCAGAAGCAGCTGGAGAATTACCTCAACACTTTGCTGGAGATGAGCGTCTACCGTGACTACCATGCCATGGTGATGCCCCTTTTCTCTGCCCCCTGCCTGTGCCAGGAGGGAGGGTGCCCTGTTTTCTCTTGGGGGGCAGAGGGCCCTTCCCCTGGGCTCTCCCTTTCCCTCTGCTCGCCTCCCTGAGCTGCACATTCGCCCGATACGCCAGTCGCCTTCTTCCTAGAAATGCGCAGGCGGAAGGGACCCGGCGGGTCATCCAGCCCAACCCCCTGCAATGCGATTCCTGGCGCTAACTGATGCTTTTTTCAATTTCCTTCTCTCGGGCAGGCAGAGTTCCTGGATGTGAGTTCGCTCTCCTTCATCCCAGACCTGGGACCAAAAGGCCTGTGAGTGAAGTGGGGTCCTGGTTATGGGTCTGTGTGCGTTGCTGCCTGCCCCCTGGGCATGATCCTGCGAGGGGGCAGAGAGCTTTCCTCCAGTGCCTGCAAGGACCCCTGGCAGGGGAGAGGTTTGGGGGCACCTCTGGCGTTCAGCCAAGCTGTTTGTGAGCGGGTGGCGCTGTGGTCTAAACCATGGGTAGGCAAACTAAGGCCCAGGGGCCGGATCCGGCCCAATTGCCTTCTAAATCCAGCCTGCGGACGGTCCGGGAATCAGCATGTTTTTACATGAGTAGAATGTGTCGTTTTATTTCAAATGCATCTCTAGGTTATTTGTGGGGCATAGGAATTTGTTCATTCCCCCCCCCCCAAAAAAAAATAGTCCGGCCCCCCACAAAGTCTCAGGGATAATAGACTGGCCCCCCTGCTGAAAAAGTTTGCTGACCCCTGGTCTAAACCACTGAGCCTCTTGGACTTGCTGATCAGAAGGTCGGCAGTTTGAATCCCTGCGACACAGTAAGCCCCTGTCGCTCGGTCCCAGCTCCTGCCAACCTAGCAGTTCGAAAGCACACCAGCGCAAGTAGATAAATAGGTGCCACTGCAGCGGGAAGCTAAACGGTGTTTCCATGTGCTCTGGCACTCGCCACGGTCCTCCGTGTGCCAGTAGTGGTTTGGTCATGCTGGTCACCTGACCTGGAAATCTGTCTGTGGACAAACGCCGGCTCCTTAACTCTTGCTGTGTCCTCTCCCTCTCTTTCTCCAGGGAGGGCATGATCCTGAAACGGTCTGGGGGCCACCGCTTGCAGGGCCTCAACTGCGCCGGGCGCCATCAGTTCTGCTATCGCTGGTCGAAGAGGTGAGTCTCCCAAGGGTGCTGCTGCGGGGAGAGGGGTGGGGGCTTCTCTCTCTCGTCCTTCTTTACACCTCTGGGACCCCTTTCCAGGTGGCTGGTTGTGAAAGACTCCTTCCTGCTCTACCTGAAGCCCGAGTCGGGCGTCATCTCCTTCGTGCTCCTCTTCGACACCGGCTTCAACATCCAGGTGGGCAAGAAGCCCACCGAGACCAAGCACGGCGTGCGCATCGACAACACCTGCAGGTCAGGACGCCTGGGTCCCCGCGGCCGGGGCAGGCCAGGGAGGGCGGGAGTCCCAGCCGAGAGAGGCAGGATCCGAGCCAAGATGAAGAAATCGCTCAATGGAGCGAAAGGGCTTGGCTGTTTACCTGCCTCTTGGTTCAAGAGTCTCCAGGGGAGAGAGCGTTTCCTGCCCTGCCCCTCCCAGGAATGAGCGGAAGGAGAATGGGAGAATCTCAGGATCATAGTTTGAAGGGACCCCGTGGGTCATCTAGCCCAACCCCCTGCAAGGCAGGAATAATAATAATAATAATAATAATAATAATAATAATAATATATTGTATATACCCCGCCCATCTGGCTGGGTTTCCCCAGCCACTCTGGATGGCTCCCAACAGAATAATAATAATAATAATAATAATAATATCTCAGCTAAAGCATCCGTGACAGATGGCCACCCAACCTCCACTTTAAAAACTCCAAGGAAGGGGAGACTGTTCACCTTTTGAGGGAGTCTGTTCCACAGTTGAGCAGCTCTTACTCTCAGAAAGTTCTTTATAATATTTAGTCGGAATCTCCTTTCTCGCAACTTGAAGCCGTGGGTTCGAGTCCTACCTTGCTTGCTCCGTCTTCCATGTGGCAGCCCTCGAGCTATTTGAAGATGGCTCTCCTATCTCTCCCAGTGTCCTCTTATGGAACCTCCAGGTCCAGAGACAGTCTATCTCGATTCGGAGATCGGGGTCCCCGCGGGGACCGGACGCCGGTCTTCCTGGGTCCCCTTTGGCCTGACTGGCCGCCGGACTCATACGCTGCCCTCCCCAAAGTGGCTGGGGAAACCCAGCCAGATGGGCTGGGTATAAATATGAAATTATTATTATTATTTTTCTCCTCAACCTAGGTCTCTCATCCTGAAGTGCAGCAGTTACCGCCAGGCCTGCTGGTGGTGCCAGGAGATCACCGAACTGGCCGAGGGCAAGGGCAGAGATTTCTTGCGGCTCCATCGCCACCAGGGCTTTGTGCCCCCTCGCAAGGAGACCCCTGCCCGCTGGTGAGCCCTGGGGGTCCTGGGCTGGGCGGGTGGGTCCTCAACCCCCCAAGGTCTCTCTCTCTCTCTCCCCATCACCCTCTCTTTCTCTTTTTTTTAAATAATAATTTTTATTAATTTTAACATATGAATTATAATACATACCCCAAAACTTCACCACTTATACAATCTTTTTATGGACTCCCATCATCACCTCTGATGACCCACCTCTAATCATCCTCCCCTTTATCCATTTTTGCAATAATTCCAATAATTCACCTCACAAAACTTCTTGCAAACCTACAAACGTAGTTTGATCATCACTATTACTTTTCAAATAGCCTGTAAATTTACACCAGTCTTCTGTGAATTTCTGGTCCCACAGATTTCCAATCCATCCTGTTAGTTTATCTAATTCTGCGTAGCCCATCAATTTCATCCTCCATGCTTCTTGCTTCCATTTTTTTGCTAATAATATTCTTGCTGCCGTCGTTGCATATAAAAACAGTTTACATTCCTTTCTATTTATATCGCTTCCTACCACGCCCAGTAAAAATGCTTCTGGTTTCTTTGTAAATGTATATTTCAACATTTTTTTCATCTCATTATATATCATTTCCCAGAAGCTTTTCAAAACTCTCTCTTTCCTCTTTTTCTCCACTTTTAGGTTTGTGAATGGTGCCGGGTATTTTGCGGCGGTGGCGGAGGCCGTGGCGCAGGCGAAAGAGGAGATCTTCATCACGGACTGGTGGTCAGTGCCGGGGGGGCCGGTCTTGGGTTGGGGGCCGCCCGGCCTCGGAAGTGGGGAGGTGCTTAGCTTCCCAAAGTGTCCCCCCCCCCAATCTCCATATTTTTGAAGTGGTGGAACTGCCTACGAACAGAGATCTATGGGTGCTATACAAATGTAATTAATCATCATAATAAATAGGTTCTCTCCTTTTTTGGAAAAAAAGATATTCCTGGTCCCAAAATAGGGGGGGCCAGAAATGGACGCCGTGATCCCCTCCCTGCTCTCCTCTCCGCAAGGCCGGCCTGTGGGAGACCTGGGTGCGAGGTTTCTGTGCCCAGCCAGAGGGCAGCATCTAATATTATTTATTAAATTTATAGTCCAACCTTCAGCTCACAGGATGGCTCACAACTCAGCTTCTGGGCTAATCCCAATTGAATGGGCAACGGGGGCAAATAATAATAATAATAATATTTTATTTGTATCCTGCCCTCCCCAGACGAAGCCGGGCTCAGAGCGGCTAACAACAGTAAAACAATACAGCATTCTAAAATCAATTTGTTATAAAATCAGTTCAAATGATCCGAGGGGGGGGGCCCTCTTGCTTTTAAATGCAGCCAGTGCGGCCATGCTAAATGCGGGATGGAGCCCCCAGCCCCACTCTTTTTCCTCCCTGCGTTGCAGCGGGCTGGACCAGATGAGCTCTGGGGGTCCCTTCCAACGCCACGATTATTCTGTGATTCCCAGGCTCAGCCCGGAGATCTACATGAAGCGCCCGGCCCAGTCGGACGAGTGGAGGCTGGACCTCCTTTTGAAACACAAAGCGGTGAGCAGCCCCCCCCCCCCGCCGCCTGAGGTTTGGGGTTGGGTGGGGGCGCCTTTATTCTTTCCTTTCCCCTCCCCACCCCACATTGCAGCTGCTGATGTCTTCCTGCACCCCTCCATCTTTTCCCCTTGCCTCTTGAGCTGTGCGTCCTGCTTTTTCGTGGGGTTGGGCTGGATGACCGCTGTGTGCCCCCCTCTCAACTCTGCCCTTCTGCCATCCTTTCAGGAGCAGGGGGTGCGCATCTGTGTGCTGCTCTTCAAGGAGGTGGGCTTGGCCTTGGGCATCAACAGCGACTACAGCAAACGAGCCCTCATGCTGCTGCACCCAAACATCAAGGTAAGGGGACCCCCCCCACACTTTTGCACAACCGGCCGGTGCAAATTCACACCGGGGGTTTTGCCCTCTTCCCGCTGTTGTCTCTCTGTGTCTCCCAAATGGCCGTAGCCCCAAAGCCCCACTGTTCGTGCCAAACTGGGCAGTTCCAAGTGGCAGGCCTCCAAGGTCAGACTTGAACCCTGGTCGCTGCAAGTTCCTAGTCCTCATTGAATCCACACAACAGTGAAGATGATCTGGGAACCAAGCCTGATGAGGAACGGTTGAAGGAGCTGGGTATGTTTAGCCTGGAGAAGAGGAGACTGAGAGGAGTAATAACAATAATAATAATAATAATAAATTTATTTATTTATTTATTTATTTATTTCCCGCCCATCTGGCTGGGCCTCCCCAGCCACTCTGGGCGGCTTCCAACAAAATATTAAATTACAGTAGTGTATCAAATAATAAAAGCTTCTCTAAACAGGGCTGCCTTCAGATATGAGAGCCATCTTCAGGTATCCTGCTGCTCCAGAGGGCAGGACTTGAACCCATGGCTTCAAGTTACAACTTGGAGATTTTTAAGCAAAAGTCTGGGGGTTGGACTAGATGACCCTTGGGTCCCTTCCACCTCTACAATCCTATTATTCTGTTATTCTTTTTCTTCTTCTTTTTGCATGACACCACAATGGCAAATCTTTTAATTGCTGGAAGTGCAACAGCAGGGATCATTCAGTTTGTCGCTTAAGAGTTAATTCTATTAACGTTTATTTATTTATTTAGAATAATCATTTTATTAAGAATTCCTTAAGATCCTTAAATTATCTGTCTGTATGTTACCAAATTATTCTATTATTCTAACCCTGTGAAGTCTGAGAGGCAGGGACTGGCCACTCCCAGAGAGCTTCGCGGCCGAGGGGGTGGGATTTGAACCCTGGTGTCTCCCAGGTCTAACCCTCTAACCACTACACCACACTGCCTCGGGGCAAGAGGGTGGCTGGGTGGGCTTCCCAGACCCGCACACAGGACTGAGCCACCCCGAAATGTCTCTCTGCCCCCCACCGCAGGTGATGCGCCACCCTGACCACGTCTCCTCCATCATCTTCCTGTGGGCCCACCATGAGAAACTGGTGGTGGTGGACCAGTCCGTGGCCTTCCTGGGCGGCCTGGATCTAGCCTACGGGCGCTGGGACACCCACGAGTACCGCCTGGCGGACCTGGAGGGCGACGACTGCCGGGCCCCCAAGGTAGCATTGGGGGGTTGGGGGGTCCCTCTCCTTGCTGCCCCCTTTTTCCGCAGACCCCCAGTCTCGTTCCCCCCCCTCAATGGCTTTCTCTCTGTTCTTGGCTCTCCTTGAGCCCCCAAACGCGTTGGTCAAGCACCACATTGTCTGCATCTCCCCAAAAGTTTCCCTTCAGGCCTTATTCCCTGTGTACCCATAAGGATTATGCCCTTGGCTCATGAGCTGGGTGCGAGTTCTGACGCTCTTTTTCCTCTGCAACTGCTGTTCTGGTTCGTCTGCATTCCATGACATCACAGCCACGCTTGGCCAATGCCTGGCAAGCAGGTTCAGAGCAGGCAAATATGCGCCACCTAGTGGCCGCCAAGCCCAGGAACGCTTCCATCACCCTCTTTTTGCTTTCCTCTTCCGCTCTTTTCCCTCTTGCTTTCCTCTGCAACTGCTGTTCTGATTCGTCTGCATTCCGTGACATCACAGCCACACTCGGCCAATGACTGGCAGGCAAGCGAGTTCAGAGCAGGCACATGGGCGCCACCTAGTGGCCGCCAAGCCCAGGAACGCCCTATTTTTGCTTTCCTCTTTCTCCCTCTCATCTGTTTCTGACTCGTTCCTCCTCTCCTCTTCTTGCTTTCCCTCTCCCTCTTTCGCCCCCTCCCTCCCCACAGGGACGCTGGTAGCCGCCTGCTCCCCCCGCTGACCCCCTCTCTCTCTCAGGGCGGAGGGGCTGCCCTTCCAGGGGGGGACGAAGCCCCCGTTGACCTGGCCACCAACCAGCGCCTCTGGCTGGGCAAGGACTACAGCAACCTCATTGCGAAGGACTGGGTGCAGCTGGACAGACCCTTCGAAGGTGGGTGAGGTGTTGAACCCGGGTAAAGCGGGGGTGCCCCAAAGCCACGTTTCCCTTCCCGCCCCACCCCAAAACTGGGAGCTGCCACGGGGGTCCGTTGCAGTAGAAAAAAGACAGTCGCGGAACCGAGAACTTACACAAAACAAATGAAATACCGTGGAAAGCCCCGGAACAGAAAGTAATCGACTGGAAATATTATCTCGTAGAATTAAACCAAATAACAAAAAACAACAGGTTTAAGGAAAGCCTAGAATTGAACAAAGCCTTAATGAGCTACAAACCTCGTTTCACTGAACTGTTCAGCTTCCGCAGAAGTAAATAGAGAAATCATAAACCTTAAATGATTTTAAACAAACTCAAGAACAGTGTTAGGAGAGAGGGAAGAAAACTTTCTATCCTACTACACCGTGCATATTCCCTTCTCCCCAAAACAAAGCCCCATGGTCCATCACTGGGTCTGGTATGTGGGGAAGCCCCCAGAGGCAGTTTTGGGAGGGAGGAGGTGATTTTGCCAGCCTCTGCGGTGTCTCCACTTTGCGATGCCCCTTAAGCCTGGCTGCTGGATTGGGCCCAAGGGGGTCTGATGGTGGGGGCTTCCAGGGCCCCAGCCCCTCCCCGATCCTGCTGCCTGGGGGGCTAACGGCAGGTGTGGGTCAGATTTCATTGACAGGTACCAGACTCCGCGGATGCCATGGAGGGACGTTGGGGTGGCCGTTCACGGCCTGGCCGCCCGGGACGTAGCGCGACACTTCATCCAGCGATGGAACTTCACCAAGGTGAGTCGTGGAATTGCAGAAATGTAGAGAATTGCAGAATTGTCCCTTCTTGCAGTTTGGATCCTGCCCTCCGAAACTACCGTATTTTTCACTCCATAAGACGCACCTAAGTTTTTAAAGGAGGAAAGGGGGAAAGCCCCAGTTTTTTGAGGATCAGCTCAAAGTTTTACAGCTTACTTTGCAAAGGGAAAAATCCTGTTGGAGCCGTTTCCACTGTTTCCAGACAGATAATCTAATCAGCCATTCACATGTCGCTGGGGAAAGAAGCAGCCTCCGTCGGCAGAACATTCAACAATGGTGGCCTGGGCAAGGGGGCGGAAAGGGAGCCAGCGACCGACCACACATTTGCTCCATAAGACGCACAGACATCTCCCCTTACTTTTTAGGAGGAAAAAAGTGTGTCTTATGGAGCGAAAAATACGGTAGCTTGCTCCGTCTTCCGTGGGGCAGCCCTTCAGGTGTGCGCAGGTGCATGTTGAGAGGAAGGGGGTGTAGGGATGGTGGGGCTGAACAGCACCCCCCACCCCCAGATCTGCCAGCAGAGCCAACAAATATCTCTTCTGCCCCCCCCCCCAGCCAATAACCCCCCTTGCAAATACATACAATTCCAGGGTTAAGACTGTCTGAGTGCAGCAGATTCGGGACTCCACGGCTGCCTCTGCTGGGCAAAGGTGCTTCTGGGGGGTGTCTCCCCCCTCCTCCTGATTTTCCTTTCTTTTCCCAATTTTTTAAATTCATTTTATAACACAACTAAACAACACAAACAGAAAAACAAACAATACAAACCAATTCTTATCCTTATTTTTTCTAAACATTATTAGGTGAGTTTCCCCAAGTCCCCCCTATCTGATTTTCACTTTACCTCATCTTTAGCAGTTTACATATATCATATTTTTTAACCATTTTTTTTCACGCTTACTTTTACCATAAAGATCTTCACATTTTATCACTTATAAATAATACACTTTTAAAATACACTGTCTTCTACTTTTAACCCTACAGCCTATATCCGCTTCCAAAGCTATTCTAAGATTTAAATATTAACATATTTTTTTCAAATATTCTTTAAACTTCTTCTTCCACCGTCTCTTCTCTATGGTCTTGGAGTCTCCCGGTCAGTTCGGCAAGTTCCATATAGTCCCATCATCTTCATCTGCCATTCTTCGATAGTTGGTAGATCTTGTTTCTTCCAATTCTTCGCTCGTAGTTTTCTCGCAGCTGTTGTGGCAAACCCTCCTTCTGCTTCTCCCCCCCCCCCCAGACCGTGAAGCCCAAGTACAAAGGGCAGGACTACCCCTACCTGCTCCCCAAGTCCTCTCGAGCGACGCCCCTGCAGGTCCCGTTCGTCGTGCCTGGGGCTCAGACCGCCAATGTTCAGGTGAGAGGCTGGGTCTCTGGGTGGGCAGATTTCCAATCCTGGGCACCTGGTTGGTAATAATAATAATGATGATGATGATAATAATAATGATGATAATAATAATAATAATAATAATAATAATAATAATAATAATTTATTATTTATACCCCGCCCATCTGGCTGGGTTTCCCCAGCCACTCTGGGCAGCTTTCAACAAAACACTAAAATACAATAACCTATTAAAGATTAAAAGCTTCCCTAAACAGGGCTGCCTTCAGATGTCTTCTAAAAGTTTGGTAGTTATTTTTCTCTTTGACATCTGGTGGGAGGGCGTTCCACAGGGCGGGCGCCACCACCGAGAAGGCCCTCTGCCTGGTTCCCTGTAACCTCACTTCTCACAGGGAGAGAACCGCCAGAAGGCCATCGGCGCTGGACCTCAGTGTCCGGGCAGAACGATGGGGGTGGAGACGCTTCTTTAGGTATCCTGGGCCTTTGAGGCCGTTTAGGGCTTTCAAGGTCAGCACCAACACTTTGAATTGTGCTCGGAAACGTACTGGGAGCCAGTTTAGGTCTTTCAAGACTGGTGTTATGTGGACTCGGCGGCCGCTCCCAGTCACCAGTCCAGCTGCCGCATTCTGGATTAGTTGTAGTTTCCGAGTCACCTTCCAAGGTAGCTCCATGTAGAGCGCATTGCAGTAGTCCAAGCGGGAGATAACTAGAGCATGCACCACTCTGGTGAGACAGTCCGCAGGCAGGGAGGGTCTCATCCTGTGTACCAGATGGAGCTGACAGACATCTGCCCTGGACACAGAACTGACCTGCGCCTCCATGGACAGCTGTGAGTCCAAAATGACTCCCAGGCTGCTCACCTGGTCCTTCAGGGGCACAGTTACCCCATTCGGGACCAGGGAGTCCTCCACACCTGCCTGTCTCCTGGCAACCGCTGGGACAGGATGCTAGACTGGATGGTCGCCCCTTTGCCATGATCCAGCAAGATATTCTCGCAGCCTATTGGAGTTTGAGCTTGGTTTTTCGTAGAGTTGGAAGGGGCCCTCCCCAGGTCATTTAGTCCAACCCTGGCAAGACCTGTTTTTGGTTTTCTGACACAGAATGTCTGGGAATTGTGAGGGGTGCGTGGAAAGGTGAGGGCAAACAGGAAGGGCCCCAGGTCAGCCGGGCCGGGCTCTCTCTTGCACCTTCTCCTGCTTGGCCTGCCCCACCTCGCAGGGCTGTCGTTCTGTGGCTGTAGGAGAGGTAAAAAAAGAGCTTTTTTGGCTTCCCTCCATTTCCTGCAGGTGTTGCGCTCTGTGGACCGCTGGTCGGCCGGCCTCCACGAACACTCGATCTACAACGCCTACCTGAGTGTCATAAAAGAGAGCCAGCATTACCTGTACATTGAGGTAGGTCTTGGGACAGTTGAGCGGAAGGGGGGGGGACTGTATGGGGTGGGAGGTGAGATTGAGACCTCTTCCTCTTCATCTTCCTCTTCCTTTGGGCCCAAAGGAGAAGGATGGGGGAAATGGGAGTGGGGGGGGTCAAATTTGTGGGTGGGGCAGTAGAGGAGTGTGTCATTATTTCCGTGACTGTGAGTTGCTTTGAGCTGCTTTTATTTTAGTATATTGTATTTTACTTTGCCAAACCTTTATCAGGCATTACAAATATAGGCCGTCATAAAACATCCATATATAAAATATATACAAACAAACAGCCATGCAAAAATATGTAATAACGAGGATTTTCATTGGAATTTCTTCCCACTAAACCCAGAAAAAGTAGGATTCTCTGACGAATCCAAATTGTGCAGATTTGCTAATTTTCACATATTTTGCACCATGTGGGCTGTTTCGTATATTTGTTGGAGCTTTGCAGGGCAAAGGAACTATATTGCTTGCTGAGATGTGATTTTGACATGCACATCGCCTTGCCTAATTCATTCTGCATGCAGCCCAGGAACTCTCTTCGCTTTGAACTGCTTTTAAGGTGGCAACCCACCTTGGAACCATAGAGTGGAGTGCAGATGCTGTTAAGTTGTGGGTGAACATAGCAGACGACACAGCATTTCTTCAGACAGTTCTTGTTTATTCACAGACCCAGAACAGAACTGGGCTGAAGGGTTCAGCCAGCCTGCTTATATAGAGCTCAACTACAACGCAACAGTAACAACTTTCTGTAACTATCCAATCACTGAAGGTCACTTTCAATTCCTTATTTGCATATGTTGACCTGAGTGAAAACTATCTACAGTATCCCCCTGCTGGCCCAGGGTGAGAACTTCAGTGCATAACAGATGAGCAAGAGGGTCTCTGAGGAAGGGCAGAGTGCCGCTTTTTATTAATGCAACACATGTCCCCAGGCAGCTAAGAGGAGCCCTGGTTTTGGGAGGGAAAGGCAGGGGGTTTCTGTTTATGTCTTTTGCAGGTACATACACCTCTCTCTCTCTCTCTCTCTCCTCCCTCTCCCATGCACCCTCTTTTATTCCTGCTCCAGAACCAGTTCTTCATAAGCTGCGCAGACGGGCGTTCGGTGATCAACACCGTGGGAGACGCCATTGTTGACCGAGTGCTGCTTGCCCACAGGTCTGTCCCATCAGCCACTGTTTTGGCCCAAATTGAGATTGGCTGCAATGACTCATTAGCAGGGGGTGGGGTAAGCACTCTGCACATGCTCAGTGGGACACAACTCTTCCCTTTCCAGGGCTGCATGGCACACTCCAGGCCTCCAGGTTCAACTTGCCCCCTTCCCTAACTTGGCTCGGAGGCGCTCCCATAAAATCAAAATACGAATGCCAGCCTGGCAAAAAAAAAACATGTGCATTGATTATTCCTTTTATAAATGGCTAGAGATCTGATAGATCGGTTCCAACTAGCTATAACATTGTTTGGCTTTTTTAAAAAAATGGAAAATAGGATCAGCTGGAGAAGGGTTAAATGAATTAAGAAAAATGAAATGTGGATCTAATTATTGGAGCCCTTTGTTTTGATTTCAGTGGTACCTTGGCTCTCAAACTTAATCCTTTCCGGAAGTCCATTCGAAAACAAGGCGCGCTTTCCCAAAGAAAGCAATGCAAAACAGATTAATCAGTTCCAAACTTTTCAAAGCAACCCCTAAAACAGCAACTTAACATGAATTTTACTATCTAACAAGACCATTTATCCATAAAATTAAAGCAATAATCAATGTACTGTACTATAAAATAAATAAGACAGCATTGTAGATGATAAAAATTAAAATTAATTTTTCTTCGTATCTGCACTGATGATAGTCATTGTTTGGATGGGGGGCTTTTATCAATATCCGCAGTCAATAATCAATCAATCAGTAGCTGAACTGGGTTCCACATAGTCACAAAAACAAATTAACCGAAAAAGCCTCAAAAACGCAAAATAAATAGCAAAAACAAAAGCACCAAACTTAACCCATTCTGGAAGTCAGTTTGACTTCCGAAATGTTCGGAAACCAATGTGCAGCTTCTGATTGGTGCAGGTGTGCCGGAAAAAATAGCCGACACCCGCATCGGACTTCGGCTTCGGAAAAACATTCGAAAACCGGAACACCTACTTACCACTGTATAGATAATTGTAGAGTTGGAAGGGACCCCCCCCCCCGGGTAATCTACTCCAACCCCCTGCAATGCCACCTGAATCCTGAAATGCTGTTCATGGAGGGAGCAGGTATAATTTGTGCTTATACCTGGCAGCCCCTACACTCTGGAACTCCCTGCCGATTGATGTCAGCCTTCAGCTGTATACTTTTTAATGCCTGCTGAAAAACATTCTTGCTTCGACAAGCCTGTCTGGATGCTTAGAAAGCCAGTGTGAATTTTAACCAGCATTCAGTACTTTGCACGTTCTAAAGTATTGCTGGTTTTATTGTTTTCTGTAAAAGGACTGTTGTTCCTGGCTTCCTCTTTTTCCCTAATTGATATTTACTTCTGTAATAATGGTGTAATAATGTAATAACGGGAGGAAAACAATTTTTAAAATGGGGGAAACAAAAAACCAAGCAATTCCAGAGGCAGGGGGCTCGGGGGCCAGGAAGTGCTTCCGGGGGCCACAGCCACTAACCACAGTGGGGTTTCCCCCGCACTTGCAGTGAGAAGAAGCCCTTCCGGGTCTTTGTCCTGCTCCCGCTGCTGCCTGGATTTGAGGGAGACATCGCCCAGGGCGGAGGAAACTCCATCCAGGCCATTCTACACTTTACATACAGGTGAGTTTGGAAAGCGAGGCCGGGGGGGGGGGGAGCAGGTGCAGGATGGGTGGGTGGGAATGTGGAAGGCAACTAAAGGCAACAGCCTGCCCAGTGCGCCAGTACTGGGCATCGCAGATCCCCCCCGAGATCTTGTGCAAGCTTCCCAGATCCCTGAGAGATCTCACACCATCCTCTCAGGTTCCCGAGAGATTTCGTGCAAGCGCCACAGATCCCAACAAGATCTTTCAGAGCTTCCCAGACCCAGCTTACTGAGCAGGCCTTGCCCCCCAAGAAAGGAAGAGAGCTTAAGAACTCCTTTCCTGCTCCCTCTCCACCTTGCTTGGGGCCAAGGACCGCTCAACACTAGGTTGGGAGGGTATTGGGTCCCCCACCAACCTCTCTCACCCCCTAGCCATGGGGCAGCTCCAAGGAATTGGGTGTCCAGGATTTTCATGTATAGGCGGAACCTTTGGTAGCAAACCCCTGTGCAAGATGCGATTGCGCTGCAGATTTTCTCCCGCTGCCGCCGCCATTCCCCATTTCCCCTAAGATGTTGTTTCACAAGGTTTTTGCTTTGCAGCCCACCCTATCTCAAGGTGTCAAGGAGGGTCCCCAGGACAGGCTGGGAGGGTCTGTCCACATCCCCCATTCTCAGCAGGGTGCGTTGGGTTGGTATCTAGAGCTGGGGGGGGGGGCAAGAGGGTGGTGGGGAAGGAGGTGTATTGGGGGGGACACCCTAAGTGACTCCACTGTCTAATTTCCCCCCGTCCTCTTTCCCAGGACGCTCTGCCGCGGGGAGGCATCCATCGTCAGCCGGCTCAAGGCAGTCAGTAAGTGGGGAGGGGGGTGTGGCAAGATAAGCCTTCTTCTGCCCCCTCCCAGCCCCAAACGTACTGGGGAAAGCTCAGAACTCTTCGCCTGAGACTGCATGGGGCAGGGTGTCTCTCTGCCAACCGTAGTCAGAAGAAGGACTCCTAAGGGGGCTTGTGGTTCTGCTGTGGGGCTGTGCCATGCTGCCCCTAGCTAAAAATCCCTCTCCTACAATCCCAGGTACTATCTGGGCTAAGACATAGAATCGTGGGGGCACCCCGAGGGTCATCTATTCCGACCCCATGCAATTCAAGAATCAGCTTCCACAGTGCCGAGGGGTGTAGCGTTCCCAAAGCAAGGAAGGATTAGACTCTGATTAATAGAATACACACGAGGCTTGACCAGCAAGTCTCTGGGAGGAGGTGCCAATAATAATTTCCTCTCTTTTTTTTTTAAATAATATTTATTCCAAATTTAAAATCACAGAAAAAAAAGAAAACCCATACAGAGTACAAAGAAAACTTTGACCATAACAGAGCAAAAAATAAACAAGTAAAAAGAACAATGAGATAGAATAAAAAAGAAAACTTAACAAAAAATATAAAAATGTATTAAGTTAAAAATAAAACAAAAGCAGGTTAAACCTTTACATATCCTTTTCCCTTTACTTATTTCCATTGACCTCCTCTCACCTCCCAATTTTGTATTCTTGTTCAAATCGTATTTCCAGCAAATCCCTCTAATCTTATTTTCATTTACATATTTTAAAATTGAAGTAATATAATTAAACCTCCTCTATTTCATCAAATTCATCAACTCATCTTTACTTATTCCATTATATCGTATCTACCGAAACGACCTAATATTCTTTTTCCAACCTCCTTCTAACATTCTTTTATATTGCTATACTTTTGAAGATATATTTTAAATTTTTTCCAATCTTCTTCCATCGACCCTTCTCCCTGGTCTCGAATTCTGCCGGTCATCTCGGCCAGCTCCATGTAGTCCATCACTTTCATCTGCCATTCTTCTCGGGTAGGCAATTCTTGTGTCTTCCAGTACTTCCCGATAAGTATTCTTGCTGCTGTTGTAGCATACATAAAAAAAGTTCTATCCTCCCTTCGCACCAATTGGCCGACCATGCCCAGAAGAAAGGCCTCTGGTTTCTTCAGAAAGGTATATTTAAATACCTTTTTCAGTTCATTATATATCATTTCCCAGAAAGCCTTAATCCTTGGGCATGTCCACCAAAGGTGAAAAAATGTACCCTCCGTCTCTTTACATTTCCAACATTTACTATCTGGCAAATGATAGATTTTTGCTAGCTTGACTGGGGTTAAGTACCACCTGTAAATCATTTTCATTATATTTTCTCTTAAGGCATTACAAGCCGTAAATTTCATACCTGTGGTCCATAACTGTTCCCAGTCAGCAAACATAATATTATGTCCAAAATCTTGTGCCCATTTAATCATAACAGATTTAACCGTTTCATCCTGTGTATTCCATTTCAACAGCAAGTTATACATTCTTGATAAATTCTTAGTTTTAGGGTCTAACAATTCTGTTTCCAATTTTGATTTTTCCTCCTGGAAACCAATCTTTTTATCTAAATTATAAGCCTCCCTTATTTGATAATAATGAAGCCAGTCTCAGACTTTAGTTTTTAATTTGTCAAAACTCTGCAGCTTTAGTTTATCTCCACCTTGTTCTAAAATTTCACAATATTTTGGCCAATTTGTCTCCATATTAGTTTTTTTCAGAGCCTTAGCCTCCATTGGTGACAGCCACCTTGGTGTTTTACTTTCCAACAAATCCTTATATCTCACCCAGACATTAAACAATGCTTTCCTGACAATATGGTTCTTAAAGGCCTTATGTGCTTTAACCTTGTCATACCATAAATATGCATGCCATCCAAAGACATTGTCAAAACCTTCTAAGTCCAAAATGTCCGTGTTTTCAAGAAGCAGCCAATCTTTCAGCCAGCAAAATGCGGCTGATTCATAATAAAGTTTAAGGTCTGGCAGGGCAAATCCACCTCTTTCTTTAGCATCAGTTAAAATCTTAAATTTTATTCTTGGCTTCTTGCCCTGCCAGACAAATCTCGAAATAGCTCTCTGCCATTTCTTGAAACAGTCCATCTTGTCCAAAATCTGCAATGTTTGAAACAAAAACAACATCCTAGGCAATACATTCATCTTTATCGCAGCAATTCGGCCCAACAATGATAACTTCAATTTTGACCATATTTCCAAATCCTTCTTTACTTCTATCCAACATTTTTCATAATTATCTTTAAATAAATTCACATTTTTAGCAGTCATGTGAACCCCTAGATATTTCACTTTCTTGACCAATGTTAATCCTGTCTCCTTCTGAAACCTCTCTTTCTCAATCTCTGTAAGATTTTTCTCTAACACCTTAGTTTTCACCTTATTCAATTTAAATCCTGCTACTTGACCAAATTCTTGGATTAATTGCAATACGCTTTTTGTGCTGGATTCTGGCTCCTGTAGTGTCAAAACCAAATCATCAGCAAAAGCTTTCAGTTTATACTGTTTAGCTCCGAGTTGTATACCTTTAACCAATTGGTCTTTCCTGATCATATTAAGCAGGACCGATATAAAAAGCAATGGGGAGATTGGGCAACCCTGTCTTGTTCCTTTCTCAATCTTAAACTCTTCTGTAACTACATTATTTATGATCAACTTAGCTTTTTGTTCCGAATAAATTGCACCTATACCGTTTTCAAAACTTTGGCCTATCCCCATTCCCTGTAAATTTTTCTTCATAAAACTCCAGGAAATATTATCAAAGGCTTTCTCCGCATCCACAAATATTAGAACTGCTTTGGTATTAATACTGACTTGTAGTTTTTCTAAAATATTAATGATATTCCTCGTATTGTCTGACAAATGCCTCCCCGGGAGAAAGCCCGCTTGGTCCTTATGGATTTCTTTCACCAATACATTTTTTAATCTTTTAGCCATAATTTCTGCAAAAATTTTGTAATCCACATTAAGTAGGGATATGGGACGGTAGTTCTTAAGCTGTGTCTTTTCCGCTTCTGTTTTCGGTATAAGTGTAATATAGGCTTCTTTCCACGACTCGGGTGCCTTTCCCCCCCTAATATTTCATTGCAAACTTCTTTCAAAGGCTGCATTAACCATTCTTTCAAAGATTTATAATACTTTGCAGTCAAACCATCTGGCCCTGGAGATTTGCCCAATTTCATGTCCTGAATGGCTCCTTCCACCTCTTGATCACCTAATAATTTCCTCTCCACCCCTCGGCCCAGGTCGTTTTATTCACAAAAGAACTTATAACACAGTGTTCGTAAGAACCAATCAGATTTCCTCTGAGGATTTCAAGAAAACCCATGTGGGACAAAGTCAGATCAGGGGAAGCCTCTTAACTACAAAGAACTATTTGCCATTTGAGCATGCATACATGTTTAGGCTAAATAAACAGGAACCAAGGAGGAATGCATTCAGCAAAACCCCGGAGGTCATAAACAGGAGGGGCAGGATGGCAGTATTTGCCATCTCCTTGTGAACTCTCTTCCTGGCCCTTAAGATCTATCTAAAGATTAAACTACATCAAAGTAACCCACTATCCTTATGTACTGAGGATGCCTGAGGAAGCAACTGGCCTGTGTTTCAGAATGCTTATACGTGCCTGTCAGCAAATGGCAGAGATGCAGAGGCTTGTGGGATTTGATCAGAAACTATTGTCACTGAATCAAACCCAGTCAACGCAATGCTTTCATAGCAGACACAATGGCTCGCTCCATATTTCATAATTCCTCAGCAATCCCACCTGACCCCCCACACTCTGCACCCCTACAGAGGGGAAAGGCGCTTTACACACGCTCCGAAGCGCCCCCGTTTCCGCGCTCTTTGCAAGCTCCAGAGTTTATCCCCTGGAATTGGAAAGGTAGGCCCCCACAAGCCGGGCACGGCGCTGTCCCTCTAACACCCACCTCTCTCCCTCTTTCCTCGAAAAGTGGGGGATGCCTGGAAGAGCTACATCTCCTTCTGCGGGCTGAGGACCCACGGGGAGCTGCGGGGGAAACTCCTGACGGAGCTGATCTACATCCACAGCAAGATGCTCATTGCGGACGACCGGCGCGTCATCATCGGTGAGGAGGGGGGCCCCGGGAACGCCTCTCCCTGCAGGAGGCCACTTGCAGCATCCAGCGTGGGCTGCTCCCCCCCATTTCCCTTAATGGCTCCCTTGCTTTCTCCTGCCCCAAGGCTCAGCCAACATCAATGACCGGAGTCTCCTGGGGAAGAGGGACAGTGAGCTGGCTGTCCTGGTCGAGGACACGGATCTGGTGCCGTCCGTCATGGGTGGGCAGGAGTACCAGGCGGGGAAGTTTGCCCTAAGCCTGCGCCTCGACTGCTTCAGGTGTGTGCCGGCAGGGTTGTCTTCGTCTTCTTCTTTTTTATTTTCAATGCAAAATTACAACAAAAATTAGAAACATTGAATCCAAAATAAAACAGTGCAAACAAGAAAAAAATAAAAACACAAACACAAAAAAACACACATCTACAAATAAAACCATATCATCATTCTAATTTAGTCATTACATACATATACACATATTGACTTCCTTTGTTCTGAGACCTCGAAATTTTTACTCTTTCAAAGTTGTTGTGTCTAATGTAGATTACCTCTATCTTTATAGTTTTTACACCTTTTTTCTCTTTCTTTAACCCTGCAAAGCATCATTCATTACATACCGATAGGCTTACTCCAGAACAATGTTTTTTCATATACTCTTTAGCACAGGGTTGTCTTCTAGGGGTAAGGGAGGAAGAGTCAGGGATCAGGGCCATGGGGCCTAGAGACACCCCACCCCACTGCGGGAGTCTGGCTGGACAGCAGTGCAGGTGAGAAGGAACTCGGGGTCCCCATCTTCTTTGGAAGCCATCCTGCTCAGTGCTTTGCTGCCTCCTGCAGCGGTGAGTTCCATAGTTCAACGAGGGGCTGCGTGAAGAAGGACTTTATCTTTCTACATCTCCCAACGTTCACCCTCTTTAGTTGCCCTCAACATCTGCTGCTATTTTGACAGAGGGAGCAAAACTGCCCTCTTTCCAGTTTCTCCCTGCCTTGCCTCTCTTTATCGGCGGCTGCCGTGTCGCCTCTTCTCGAAATTAAACCCTCCAGAACAAATAGTCTCCCGGAGCTAAAGCGGCTTTGTGTGTCGCTGACCTGGGCAAAACCCCTTTTTCCTACCCCGCCGGCAGGTGCGTTTTAGGGGTGGCCTCTGACCTGGATATTCAAGACCCGCTCAGCGACCGCTTCTTCTGGGACGTCTGGCAAGCCACAGCTTCGTCCAACACCAGCATCTACGACAAGGTGTGTAGCGGACCCCCAGGGGTCATCCAGTCCAGCCCCAGGCAGTGCGGGAATCACGACGGAAGCGCCCTGGAGAGGCAGCCACCCGACCTCTGCTTAAAATCCTCCCGGGAAGGAGGGTCTTAGGTTCCCCATTGCTGCCCCATAGCTTTCCCTTGGAGCAGGATCTTGCTTGGGGACAGCACCCTGACTCCAACAGGTGTTTGTACCTCCTTGAACAGGGCCTGCGCCTTAAATGGCTCAGGGCCCTCGTATTTACGGGACCGCCTCTCCTGGTCTGCCGCGCAGAGGACCTTAAGGTCCATGAATAATCATACTTTAGAGGTCCCAGGCCCTAAGGAAGTCAGATTATCCTGCACCAGGGCCAGGGCCTTTTCAGTGATGGCTCCGATCTGGTGGAATGCTCTGTCCCATTAGACTAGGGCCCTGCAGGATTTAACCTCCTTCCGTCAGGCCTGTAAGACAGAGTTATTCCACCTGGCCTTTAATTTGAATTCAGCCTGATCTTTTATTCCCCTTCCTTCCTTCCCTCCCCCTCCCCTTTTTAGGAAGATTACCTGCTCTGGGATCCCACAGCTAATTCTCCCCTGGTCTCCTCGCTGGCCCAAATAGGACTAATTTAGCCAGCTAGCCCTGGTGATCATCTGTTTATTGGATGGATTTCCCCCCTAAATTGATTTTTGAATTCTGAATTTATTGTTATTCACGTTTTATACTGTATTTTATGCTGTTTTTTTTTGGGGGGGGGTTGCATCAATTAAGTGTTTTAAATTTGTTGTTAGCCGCCCTGAGCCCGGTCTTCTGAACCGGGAAGGGCGGGGTATAAATATAAATTTATCGTTATTAATGTTGGGCATTTTGTTCTCTTTCTCCCCGCAATTCCTCCTCTCCGCCAGGTCTTCTCCTGCCTCCCCACCGACGCCGTCAAGTCCCGGAGGGACCTGCACCATCACGTCAGCAAGAAGAGCCTGGCCTCCGAGAGCCCCATCCTGGCCAGGGACCACCTGCAAAAGGTGCAGGGCCACCTAGTCCAATTTCCCCTGGAGTTCCTGGCCGAGGAGTATCTCCTGCCGCCTCTCAACAGCAAGGAGGGCATGATCCCCGTGGAGGTGTGGACTTGACGCAGCAGGCGGGGGGAGCCCCGAGGGGAAAACAGGAGGAGGCTCACAGAGAGCATTTGCACTCTGCACGTGACACGTGAACCTCTCTCCCCCATTTGCAGCTCTGGCTTGTCTGGA
This sequence comes from Podarcis pityusensis, assembly GCF_964106645.2. NCBI lineage: Eukaryota > Metazoa > Chordata > Lepidosauria > Squamata > Lacertidae > Podarcis > Podarcis pityusensis. Next base: position 54,508,108 of record NC_138038.1, on the reverse strand, counting down.
TTCTTCGCCAAGGAACGACTCTTGTCTTCGGCCAGAGCTGGGTGACGGGACATCACCCTCTGGGGTAACTTCCGCCATTGCGAATTAGTTTAAGGGCTTTTGCCAGCCTGGTTTAAAGCCACAAAACGCTTCTCATCCGCCGGCACTAATTTTGTATTCCAAAGTGAGGAAGGTGCTGTCTCATTTTCCAAAAACCCAAAAGCTTCCAGGAGGTTGGAACAGAGCACCCCACCATTTTTTGCACCCCATAGCTTCTCTCAACCTCCCTTGTTTCGGAACCACTTTCCGTTTAAATCCAGCGCCTTAAGTTGGGTGTGAAACCGGTTCGGCTGCAGCGGAAACAGCAGGAACTGTGCAAAACATTACTCCGTTGCACCCAGAAACGAACAATGCTGCTTCCTCAGTGCCTTAAGAAGAAACTCCATTTTAAAGCAATAATAAAGATTCCATTAGTCCTGAGACTTTCTGTCGCCATTTCTCCCAGTGGGATCCGGAGACGGCTGCCGACATCTTGGCCCATTTCAAATCTGGTGCAACTGTGCTCTGTAAAGGCGAGAAATTGGCATATAGGAAAAGCTTTGAAGGAAAACATGGTGGAGGTGGAACTGTTGAACTGAAAGTCAGTTTGTAAAAAAAATTGGAAATCGAATAAAAAATCATATTGGGGGGGAAGGAGGGGAAATGGCTCTGGCCGTTCCTATGACAGCAAGGCAGATGGGGGGCTCTTTGCCCCATAGTCCAGTGGCAGGGGAGCCATGTGTCCTCTTTTCCCAGGACGGGTCCCTTTTTTCAGGGGTAAAATTGGAGACAAATTGCATTTATTTCCTTGGAACGGCTGCCGTCGCATGGTCGTCTTCGCTCTTCACAATATGGCAACCCTCTAAGACCGGTGATGGGGCTGATCCGGATCGTTTGCATCGCCTACATTTGAGGAGGGAGAGGATCCGTAGCAAATTTTGCCTCTAAACAAAAACACAACACAACGTCCTGTTGCCCCTCTCAGATCTGAGAGGAGTTTCATGGCCCCTTCGTGGGAGGATTCGAACCCTGATCTCTCCCAGGTCTTTGTTTGGCTCTCTATATTTAAAAGCATTGACAAACAATCTGATATTTAAAACATAGCTGCCCATCCCAGGCGCTGAATCGGCTCCGTCTCCCTCAGAGCAGCAACAGGGGCCCATCTTTATTTAAAGTTTAAACGAGATATCCAAAATGCTGGTGCACCTTTATTTTTATTTTTTGCATTTATTAATCATTTTCTTGTCCTCTTCTTTTGGCAAACCTCTTTTGGGTTTGTTTTTGAAAAAACAATCCAATTTAATAAATAGCAATAACAAAGCGGCGTATTCATTTTACGAAGTAAAATAACAGTAAATACAATCTTTATTTTGGGCCGTGTTGTTTGCGATGGCGCTGTGGTTATTTCTGAAGCGCTAAGAAGCCGCTGTGAAGCGGGAGGGTTAAGATTACACGAAGTAATCCAATTGATGCATTAAAACGAGAGCGGCAGTTTTAATTGTTTCAGGCCGCGTTAGAAGGTGTTTTCTGTGGAAATACAGCTCTCGACAGGGACAATGTCTGGGCGCCTGAGGTGTTTTTGGCCCTCGAGTTTCTTCACGCGACGAATCTGTGGGGCTTTTTCACCTCACGAAAACCCGCCGCTAGAAAAAGGCGGGAAAAGGCGGCTCCCCGCGCCGCTGCACGGAGCATGCGCCTCGGAGCACTAGCGTCGCCCCTCCGACTTCCGCCACACTTCCCTCGAGCATACGCTACAGTATTCGACTACGTGCAAGGCCCCGCCTCCCGTACGTGCTTTCACGTCCCTTCCGCGCAGGCTCGGGCAGGCGGGGCGGACCCCCCTCTGCGCCTGCGCCGCCCGGGCCCTCTCCGCGTCGTGACTTCCGCCGCTCCGCGCCTCTTCCGGGCCCTCCAGGCGCTTGCGCCGGAGCCGCCTCTCCCCGCCGCCGCGCCTGCGCGGAGCGGGAGAGCCTCCGCCCACTCGGCCCCCCGCGCCTGCGCAGTGCGGCGCTGCTTTTCCCTCCCGGGCGCCTGTCAGTCCGTCCGTCGCTCTGTGAGGGGGAAGAAGAGCGAGGAAGAAGAAGAAGATGGGGCCGCGGCAGCAGCACTGAGGGGGGGGGGGGAACCAGCAGCCGCCGCCCGCCATGGCCGACCCGGCCCCCGCCCGCAGCCTCGACGACATCGACCTCTCCGCCCTCAGGGTGAGCGGGGGGGGGGGTCAAAGGTCAGGGGAGGGGGAGGGGAGGGAACAGGAATGACACAGACCAACCCCCCCCCCAAAAAAATTCTTCCGTGGGGCTGGGAGGGGTGAGGAGGGGGCTGCAGCTGTGACGCCCCCCCCCGGTGTAGTCCGTGGGTTGGGGGGGCGCCAGGAGGGTGCCTGGGTTGGAAGGCGGCGGCGAGGAGCCTCCCCAGCCCCCCCCCCCCGCGCCTCTGCTGCAGGGGCGAGCCGTGCCGTGTCATTCCCCCCCCCGGCAACCTGCAGCACCGGGGGGGGCAGGGGGGCGGGCTCGCCTCTTCCTCCTCTCTCCTTCTGCCGCCCCCCCCCCACGACGCAGCCCTTCTTCTCTCCTGGCTGCTGTTTTGTGGGTGGGGGTTGCCCTCTCTAGATCAGCTGCTGGGGGGGGGAGATTAGGGAGAGCCAGCCCCCCAGCAAAGGGACGGTGGGGTGGGCAAAGCGGGGGGTGGGGAGACACCCACCTTCTCCCTGCCTGTGTTGCTTTCTGTCTCCCAATCGGAACACGCACATATTTTAGGGCGGGGGGGGCGCAAGGGTGTGCTTTAAAAAGCCGGATTGTGCTAATGGGTCGGCAGACCTTTCCCCCCTCCACCTCTCCCACCCCACCGTTTCCTTTCAAGGTTCTGTGTTTCTAAAGCCTCCTTTCTGGGCCCTGCAATCTCCTTCCTGCTGATTTTTAAAAGGCTTGTTTAACCCTTAACCTGGCAGGCAGCTCCCCACCTTCGACTGGGCTGGTTCCGTGGTTGTTAGCTAGCCTGCGCAATCTAACTTGCTCTATGAATATTCGTCATCCGTAATAACTCTTGCCACCCGAATTTGCTGAATTCACTTTACCCCAGTAGAGTATCGCCCTGGTTGTTCAGTGTCGCTGTTACCAGGAAGAGTCCTGACAGTTTCGGGATAATTGTTGCCTTGCTATATTTCAGGCCCTCTTTTAAAAGTGTGCCTTTTGGTGTTCTGGAGCCCTTGGGGTCCCCACAGCTCAGTTCGGGTCATCATGCTTTCCTCTGTGAGTTCCTTGCTCAGAAACTGGAGGGGACAGGAGAGACTGGGATCACCTCTCCCTTTCCTTCCTCTGTTGCCTCCCACGGCAGTGAAAATGATTGATATACTGGAAGCTCCGTGCTGCAGGGATCTGCCCTTCTTATGAAGCCCCATTTAGTACCAGGCATAACTGCTTATAAATACCAATAACCTGATCAGCAGGCTCTTTGTAATGCTTTGCAAAATGACCCTTTTAAAGAGGAAGATTTTACTGTCATTGCTTGCAAGGTGGCTCTGGGGATACAGCGATGGGAGAAGTAACTTTCCTCCTCCTTTCCTTTTAACCTTCATGCTGCGCCTGCTGCAGCTGATGGATTTGCCTAAAATGCCCCCCTTTGCAGATGGCACCTGGGAGGGGTGCCTGTCTGAGGCCTGTTTGCCCTCTTGCTGAGTGTAGCAGTGGGCTTTTTCCTTTGCGTGCGTGAGTGTGCTTGTGGCTCCTGTTTCTTGCAGTTAAAAGGGAACTTGGTGAGTCATGGTTGGTGATGTGCAGGGCCGGATTGTTGTGGCGAGATTTGCCACTGTGGGGTTTACGAGGTGGAGTTTTTCACCTGTTGCCTCCTCCCAAGTTGTTTTCCTCACAGGCTGGCACGCATGCGTCATTTCTGTAGCAGGATGGGCTGCTTTCATCTGTGCGCTGTCAGCAGAATCGGGAGCCGAGGGAGCCCTTTGGAATGCAGCCTGCCTTTCCCTTTCATTCAGGGAGGGGGCCTCTCAGTATCTGGAATCATCACCTCAGGGAGGTTGCACAAGCCGTGTCCTGACAGATGGGGAGCACGGCCCTCCCTCGCCTCAGCTGATCCCATGTTTTCCCACTGTGGAAACATAGGAATATCCCTGCTGGATCAAACACCGTCTACTCCAACATCCTGTTCCCACAGTGGCCACAAGCAAAATCTCAGCACGACGACAGCGCCCTCCCCACTTGTGATTCCCAACAAGTCATATTCAGAGAGGCGCAATCTGTCTCCGACGGTGGAGGCGGAGAACAGCTGGCATGGCTAGTAGCCATCGGCGGCTCGCTCCTCCTCCTCCATGAATTTGCCCGGTCCTCTTTTAAAGCCATCCAAGTTGGCGGCCACCCCTTCCTCCTGCAGGAGGGAGTTCCACAG